>NC_090933.1:1126680838-1127304430 GCF_040938575.1 Ambystoma mexicanum | reverse complement strand
CCGGGGAACAATTCCAAAACCCGTTGGCCCATTCAGAGAGCTACATATTGATTACGCAGACATGGGAGAAAGATGTAATGGAGCACGGTACATGATCGTGGTTGTATGCCCATTCTCAAGGTGGGTGGAAGCAGGACCGTGTGCACGACCTGATGCCAAAAGCGCTGCAAAGTTCCTAGTGAGGGAAGTGTTCCCGCGCTGGGGAATTTGTGACGTTATTCGCTCAGATAATGGCACTCACTTTGTAAATGAGCTTTTCAAGGAAGTCACTGCATTATTGGGAATAAAACATAAATTGTGTTCGATTTACCATCCTCAAAGTAATGGCGTAGTGGAAAAGATGAACGGGCTGTTAAAAGGAAGGCTATCAAAACTGTGCTTTTCATTGAAAAAGAATTGGATTTACTGTCTGCCCCTTGCGCTATTCGAGCTGAGAAATCAGCCAAGCAAAGACCACCATTTGTCCCCGCACGAGATCGTGACTGGGAGACGAATGTGCACAGCACACTCTCCACTGCGCGAACATTCAGACGCACACAGAAGCGCTGCGATATTGGGAGAAGAGTTCACAGACTATTTGAAGAAATTGACAAGGGCAGCGCGCGCAATATCAAGGCAGCTCTCTCCACCCTTCACTAGAGAGGAGGGAAACATAACAGGGTCTGTCACGGAGCCTGAGCAACAGCTACAGCTGATGCCAGGCGAATTGATTTATGTCAGGAGTTTTGTGCGTCGATGGAATGCTCCACGGTTCCATGGCCCCTACGAGGTAGTGTTCTGCACGCCCACGGCAGTAAAAGTGAAGGGCCTGAGGTACTGGGTACACTTGACAGATGTACGGAAAGCATATAGTAATGTGCAAAAGGAGGTAGATGAGGAGGTACAGAAAACAGAAAACGATGCATCTGAGCAGAATGTTTGAATATGAACTTGTGTATGTGTGACAGTAGTGAACCTGAATGGGAAAATGACTGATAAGTATACTGGCATTCTTTTTAAAAATGTTACTGGAAAAAAAAAAAAAAAAAAAATTGTTTTTCCTTTTTTATCTTGTAGAGTTATATGCAATTAATGGAGTGATCAAATTATGAGTGTTTACACCCTTGTCTGTGAATACCCTTCCCCGCAACCCTACCCGCTTCCATTCCTCGTCAATATATAACTGGTACTGGTAGTGCCCACAAAATGTTTACATTCATGCACTTAATGCACTTTTATATCTCGAACAGGAACTACCATGGCATCTAACGGGCAGCCTGCAATGGATACATTTACTAGAATTAGAGAGTGGTTAACTGAGAAATGCAGATATTCGTATGAATGTGGATTATCAGTGTGTATTACGTTGTTTTTTACACTAATGATTGGCCTGGTTACATACTGGTTCATAGCGTTTATCTCTATCGAGATAAACGAGGGGGGAGGGACTAACAGCACTACTGTAAGTAATGCAACCACGAGTGTAAATACTAAGGAAGGTGACTTCTTGGTATGGGACGGGACGAAACTTGTGTGGGGTTATTATACAACGCCATCCAATGCTGTCATGTTAAAAAACGAAGAACGACAGGGTGAAATGCAAAATAACACAGTGTCCCCGCCAAAGATATCTAATTACAATGCTCACAGTCTGAACGACCGAAACCCCTCCGCCATATCCTGGTTGTATAACACCCCTACCAGCCAACCTGCCCCCATAGCTACAGACACGTTGTCAAATAATAGAATGGAAGAAAATGGAAGAATGAAAGCAACACATGAAATACTATATGATGATTGGGTGAAGGGGGGCGGGAAGGAGAAAGGGGGGTCTACTGTGTCTATCACTCATGAAGCCGGGAAGTACATTAGGAAGAGAAGTAACAGGAGAAAAAGGGGAGCGGAAAGGAGGATGTATGATGAGTACTATGTGTTGGGATTAGATAGACTGCAAGACCCACGACACCCCCACCAGACAAATAAATGGTATGCGGATATGAGTGCAACAACTAAACAAACAACAAACGAGAGCTGCTATGTCTGCTCCCTCATTCCCCATGCTTCAGGTACACCCAAAGTATTGCTACCCAAAGAGTTGCCAATTATAGATGCCCAGTGTCTCCTTCATCTTACGTTGTGCAGGATTAAGAACACCTTCCAGGCACATGAAGTTACTTTTAGAATGCTGCAGAACGAGAAAACTTGCTACCCGAAGGCGGCAGGGGTGGTATGTCTGGAGGAACCATTTTTTGTGATACAAGGGACACTTTTTTTGGATAACAAGTGGAAGGATGAAGAAGTAATGTGTAAAGCTGAAGCACTGAGAGGTGTGGCACCAGAGAAATTGCAATGGATAGAAGAAACGTGCACACCAGTATGGAAGGAACACATCTCAAAACTAACTTGGGTAACCGCCATTGAAAAACCCTTCAAACTGCAAAACAAAATAGACTATGAACTATGTTTTAAAGGAGAGGGGAAAACCTCTATGGGGACAAACAAAAACTGTAACAAGACCCTCACCATCCCAGATCTGAGAAAAGGGACAGCGGCCCTGATGGACACGTACTGGGTATGCGGCAACCAGGCATACCTGCACCTTCCCTCGTCATGGAGTGGCAGCTGCTCAATGGCTACTCTGCACTCAGCCCTAATGGTTATACCAGAAAGCCACATCGATGGGAGCAAAACGACACAGGAACGCATACAACAGAGTGCAGCCTAGCCAACTGCAGAGTCACAGATGTATGTCCTGTCTTCCGGGAGCAAGGAAGAGGTGCTGACCCGTAACAAACGAGCATCAAACTACATATCAAAGGCATCATCAGAACTGTTGGCTCAGATCCCAGATAGATATCGATTATTCAGCTCAGCAGAAACATTCTTCGCTTCCCTCATCTCAAGCAAGGGCAAACGCAAAATGGCTCCAGATAACACGTTGGGAATTGATTCAGCTGGCCAATGACACTGAAGAAGGGTTCAACGTCATAAAAGTGGAACTAAGGGCTTTACGGCTGATGACAATGCAGAACAGGTATGTCTTGGACCTGTTGACGGCGATGGATGGAGGTGTTTGCCAAAAAATTGGAAGTGCCTGCTGCACTTTCGTACCTTCCGAAGATGCAGAAAACGGCTCCCTGTCCCATGTGATCGAAGCAGTACACAACCTAGGAGAAAAAATGAAAATGGAAGGCAGAGCCGAAGATAGTACGTGGTTCGACAACATCTTCTCCTGGGTCCCCTCCTGGCTTGGAACGACTGTGAAATTTTTGATGCCAGCTGTGGTGTTCCTCCTTTTAATTGTTTGCATGTGCCAGGTTGGTCTTCGATGTTGTGCTAACGCAGTACCTAATGGTGCAATGATGATGGTGACAATGGGCAACACCCGTGAGACGATGCAAACTATGCAGGAAGTGCAGGTACAAACCGGAACTGATGATACACCTAGGTATCAGCTAGTGCCCAGGTATCATGATAAGGATATCATAGACAAATTATGGCACACCACCGTCAGAGAGCCCCGTATACTAGAATGGTACCAGGAGGTGTGGGTAGACTTGGAAGGAGAGGGCGGATGTATATACCTAACCTGTACCCCAGATGAATACGCTAGGAGGGGTGAAAGCTTAAGGGGGGTGTGCAGAGCCTGGATGCCGATAAAAGGCACACCAGCATGGGATGAGGCAGTTATGGACGAAGAAGAGTGTAGGAGATTGAATGAGTTAAAGAATTCGTTACTTAAGTAACGAAAGGGGGGAAATGTAGGGGAGGAGTGGTCCAAAAGACCCCCCCTTGCCTACATCCCCTCCCCAGGTGAGGGCCCTGGCTCATTGGGCGTTCCCTCAGACCACCCGGACCCAGGTGGTGGGGGGTTCACCTGCTGAAGACATTGCCCACACGTATTGAATTTAGCTAGGCCCAGAAACCATTTTGACTATCAAAGATGGTGTGAGCCCAACGCACTGTAGCGCGGGCCCCACCCTCGGAGAGTTTCAATTATCCCTGTCGCCGCAGCACCCTGGCAGATCCGCTGTGAGCCTGTTCCCACGAATAAAACGGACATGAGCTAGAAGAAGATACTAACACTGTAACATTTCACCGTCCGGAGTGTATCACTGCTCCCAGCATGACCCGGTCAGCAAGGCCTGGGTGGTGGGGAGAATTGTAGAATGCTCATCCGATGAAAGCAGGAAAATACCCAAATACAAATGTCAAAAACTACTTTTAATTCGTATATCCTTCCCATAAAACTACTTCTACTAAAGAAACCTGTAAAACTGTGTAATGATTGTAAGAAACGCATGTTTACATGACACCAGCACTGAAGGACCCACACCCCTGTAGGGGTGTGCAAATGATAAAAGCATTCCGGGGGATTATTCTCTATGTGTATCATTGAAAACTGTACACCTCGCGGTCCCGCGCCATAACTGAACTAATGCTGCTAGAGTACACAGGAAGACGACTGTAACCATATAGAGGGCTCATGTGAAGAATGTGCGAGAATGCACTTGTTATGCGTGTATGTCTAAGCCCCTTATGTGCCACCACCATCGCGTACGGTGGCGGGTCATTCTCTATGTACTCCACCAACTTCACTACTACCTCACTTACTGCAAATGTATATGCATATAACTAAATACTGTAATTGTTAAAACATAGTGTATAAATACGGTGCTCAGGCTGGACATAATAGAGACACATCCAGCAAAGTTGAAAATGTATTCAAACAAGTATTATAAAGTGTTCAAATGATTGTGATGTTTGCACCTCTAAAAGCCGGCAACACACGAGGGAGATACCTTTGTGAATATGTGCAAGGCCATTTCCCCTCCCACCCTGCGGAGACTGCCAAACATGAGAGCAGAGGCCCGGGCCGCGCTGCTCCACCTCCCCCAACTAGACTGGAGCCGCTTCAAAGATGTGTAGCCCCCGCTGCAGCACCCAAGGCCACGGCCCGCCACCTGCATAATTTACAGCACAGCAGTAAACCTCTGCCTGAACATACACTTCCAAAGGCGCCCCCTCGTAAACCCCACAACCCACCGGATCATCTTAGACTTATGGCCCTGTGCTATCAGGACACCCAATACTGTGGCAACACACAGCGGCATATTTATAACCACATCTAACAAGACAGGGAGGCATGTACCGCCCGTCCCATGCCCTGAAGCTTAGCCCCTCAACCTATGGCTCCGGTCAACAGGACACTGGTAACCATGCCCTGACGAATGACCATCAGACCCTTCATAAGGTGAATTCCTCCTGTGTTGCATTAACCTGTAGAATAACCTATTGGAAGATTTACTAAAGACGATAATATTGTAATGACTGAATGACTGCGGTGTGCATGGCCGAGGGCAAATAAGTCAGGAAAAGACATTCATCTCTGACACCGGCCGCGATGGCACAACAACACCACCCGGATGAACTCAGCCAACCTGCCAGGCCCAGCCCAACCCACGAGGCTGACCAGTGACGTCCTTCAGCCAAAGCCAACCGCATCGCAGCAGCACCTATAGTTAGTCAACGCCACCCAATCCCATCGAACTTGTGCCCCCTATAGTATGTAGGTTCTTATGACGTTTTTTGTAAATATATACGCCTGTCTTTGCGATTGTCAGACAGAGCGCTCTCGGAGGTTGCAGAGTTCTTTGCATGCCCTATTCTGATTGATAAACTCTCATTTAAAGCTCACCCGCACTCTGTCTTGACTTTATTCCCAACTTGGGAGAGTCCGTCATTGTCTCTCATTGCGGGGAGGATCGTGCTGGCTGGGGACGCTCGCCTTCACCACCAAGCCTTTAATCTCCTCCCTCACCTTTTCTCACCTTTTCTATTCTTCACTCTTTTTGGTCTCCTCTCCGTAATCTCTCCTCTCTTCTTTCATTCCGTACCCCTTCTTGCGCTCTTCGTTCTGCTGTTCTCTTCTTACTTTCTGTTCCCCGTCCCCCTTGTGCCTCTTCTCGCTTTCGCTCCTTTCAACTTCTTGCCCCCTTACACTGGAACTCCCTACCTCTCTCTATCCCCACCTATTCCTCCTTACGCACCTCCTTGAAATAACCCCTTCTTCATTCCCCTCCCTGATAATGTTTTTCCTTCTCACCTTTCTCTCTCTCTCCCTCTTTACCTCCGTCTTAGATCTCTTTACCCTCCCCCTTCTCTCCTAAGTCTTTCTCTCGTCCTACTGTCTCACTTTTCTCCTTACTCTCTCTCCCTTTTCCTTCCTTCCCCACTCCCTCCTCTTCTTCATCCTAGTATTTAAATTGTCGTACTTACTGTTTTAATGGTTTGATTCATACATATTGTTATTTGCTGCTCCTGCTTTCATGTTCAATGTATTCTGTTGTTATACTGTAAAGCGCTTTGGATTAAAATGCTATATAAATAAAATAAATACAAATAAAAATATAACCTGAACTCATACCTGACTCCAAACAATTGCATTGTGCTTTCCTCACAGTGAGGGCCCGATTCTGAGGTGCAGGCAAACATAGGAAAGTGTTCTTCCATGAAGGAAGAGCACTTGCCTTAAAAGCACCACATTCTGTTAAAGTGAAAATATGGCGGCCTGACATCAGAACCCCTGATTCTGAAGTGCATGCAAACATAGGAAAGTATTCTTCCATGAAGGAAGAACACTTTCATTTTAAGCACCATATTCTGTTAAAGTGGCAATGTGGCAGCCTAGCATCAACGCCCCACTTTTGTATGTGTCTGATTTACTGCTTGACAACAGCCTTTGCAACCACTGCGAGAACGTTCTCCTTTCAAAGCACTGGTTTTGCACGTAAAATAAAGGAGTTAAACTAGGCAGCTCTGAGACGTTGTGCTCCTCGTGGGGGATAGCTCAGGGGCAACATGCTCATCTTGGAAGCAAGACGACTCAGAGCAACACAGGTTTGATCCCCGGGTCCGCGCTCAGAAACTTCTGGGTATTAAGTGCATTATAAATAACCAATCATATCATATCTTCGACTGCACCCTTTTCACTGTCTCAAAATAGCCTTTCTCAGTCTGCAGCACCTCTTTTCTAAATTGCTGAAATCCTAAGGACACTTTTGCAAGTAAGAAAAGTGGCAGTTTTTAAAAGAAATGCTTGTGCTGCCAATGATGCACATGTCTCTCCCACAGCGAGAGATTTTAGCAGCTTGTGTCGGCTTTCCACACTACTTTTAGCACATGCTCATATTCGGGCACAACGCCCCGACCTTTGCATGTGCCTGATTTATGGCTTGACAACAGCCCGAGCAACCATTGGGAACTGTCAGGGGATTCTTCTTCCAAAAGCTCTGGTTTAGCATGTAAAAAAACATAGTTTAAACACAACACCTGTGAAGAGCTGTTAAACTCTACTGCATATAATAAAAAAGAGGATTTCCTAGACTTCAGCATCACCTATCAAGTTTACTGAAAGCTTTAGAAACCTTTCTTGAATTTGAAAAGTGCTGGACTTTTAAGAAATGCGTGCAGCGCCACTGATGCACATGTTTTTTTATCAAAAGGGTAGATTTTAGCAGCTTTTGCAGCTGGAAAGCATGACATATCGTCTCCAATTCGTCCACCCACCTCAGAATGGTGGTTCTGGAAACTTGGGCGGAAAATGTCGGCATTCCACACTACTTTTAGCACATGCTCCTATTCGGACCCAAAGCTTTGACTTTTGCATGTGCCTCATTTATGGCTTGATAACAGCCCTAGCAACCACCAGGAACGCAGGGCATGCAGTGCAAGGGGTATTCTTTTTCCAAAAACGCTGGTTTAACACATTAAATAAAGGAGTTAATATGCAGCACCTACAAATACAAATACTATATCTTAGACTACAGCACCACTTTTCTAGTTTTCTGAAAGCCTAAGGAAACCTTTTTGAATTGAAAAAGTGGCAGTCTTTTAAGAAATGCGTGCAGCGCCACTGGTGCATGTGTTTCTATCAAAAGGGTAGACTTTAGCAGCTTTTGCTGCTGGAAAGCATGACATCCCCCCTCCATTTCTTCAACCCACCCCAGAATGGTGGTGCTGGAAACTGGACGGGAGATTGTCTAGTGTCTTCACTACTCACAAGCTCAGAATCGGGCCCTAACAAGAAATGTCACATCTTTATACCATAAAAGGTGGTCAAACGGGATGTAGAAGACAAAAGGATGACCTCTCCGATTTCAATGCATTACCTCTCTCTCAACTAAATCCTTCTTTAATGGTCTACAAGTCCCTGAACTAAATTGTGTTTCTATTTTCTACCTGTCCCTCAACTAAAGTCAAGAGCAGAGAAGTGAGAGCTTGGAGTAGAAGGAGAAGGCTCATGTTTGGCAATGGTTGGAAAGGAGATGGTGTTGGAGCAGAGGAGATCAGAGGTGGAAAAATGAATAGAGAACAGAAGGAAGAAGTAAGACCTGAGGAGCAGGTGGTGGTGGAGAAAGGAGTAGAGGAGCAGGAGGGGGTAGCAAGACCTAAGAAGGAGGCTGTGGTTAAAGAATAAATACAGGAGGAGGAAGTAAAACACAAGGAGAAGGTGGGTGTGCTAGGCAGAGCAGAGAAGCAGAACAAGAAGGGGACTATGGAGGAGGACAATAGGTGGCCAGGAGGTTGGATGAATAACAATGTGGGGCACACATACCTAAAGCCAAACAGGTGTGTCAGAGTATGTAGACGTACAAGCTTGTTGTGAGACATTGGAGAGGTGTTTGCAGAGCATGAAGCTAGCCACATGGAGGGCATAAATATGGTACTTAGCAGAGGCAGAAGGGACAGTAGTGTAGAAGCCTGCGAGAAGGAACGTTGTCATGGACTAAGCCCCAGGTCTACCCCCTACAAACCTGCCTCTCTCCATAGAGTAGACCACCTAAACAGACATGCTTTCAACTGTGGGGGTCTAAGGCCGGTCGTATCTTCAAATTGTCATCTACCTTTGGACTGATGTTCCAAAAGAGCTTGAGATCAGGACTGACACATAGTTTGTTAATGGTCCCCGATGACCAACTGGGATAGAAATCCGGGATTCCTAAGAAGAACAAATCTCTGTCACCCATTGCATCTAAGAAACCTACAGAGGATTTGTGGGGTGCCAAGGCTTACCAGGAATTGGTGGAGTCAAAATGATGTGCATAGATGGCCTGGATGAAAGGTAGCCCTGACTACTGGCTGTGAGCCATGGTGGATTTAGTCAGCCAACATGGTTAGGCTTTTGGATTACCTCATCGTTTCTGCATGCTCTATCCCTGGCAGTCATGTTTTTAACAAATATTTCCTTGAGAATCAACATCTTCAAGTCAGGTTTTAGTCCAACTTATTCTAAAGCCAATGCAGTCAATAGTATCTACGGTTGAGATCTGTTGGTTATTTCCTGCTAGAGATATATAAGGACCCTAGTGGCACAAGGCTTGGGGATTGTAACAAAGCTAGTCCTGACATGCCCATGGTGCTAAGTACAATGCCAGGTCCTACCACAGTAGAAGGAAATCCTGTTTCTACTCTTGCTGTACCCCAGCTCCCATCAGGAGGATCTTGGAGGGTTGGAAGGTTCAAGTATATGTCATCTTCACTGTTGAAAAGGTTCACTTCAAGTGTCTACCAATAACTGTAGCAGATCCCTCCGGGATTAATGTAGAATTGAGTTAGCTGGGTGTAGTAGTCTCTAACCCGAAACAAAAGGCTCTATTACTACTGTAACTGTCCAAGCTAACAGCAATGTCTCTCAACTGGGATTGTCTGAATCGTCTAGTTACATAAGAATGAAGGGGAAACCTTCTGGATATCACGGCGTCACCATGAAAAGGCAACTGATGGTGTGAACACTAGCGGAGGATAGGGGTATGGGAGCCAATGAGGAGCTGGGACAAAGGCTACAATGCCAGAAGATGGAACCTGGCAGGAGAATTCAGGGACCAGTTTGAAGAGAGCAGGCCTTGGGGAGAGAAACTGGGGAAACCACAGGAGAGCAGTAACAGTTACCAGTAAGCAGAGGCAGTGCCGGGATGCAATAGCTTCCAGCAATGGAAATCAGTGTTGCAAGAGAGATCAGTGTTGCTGTGTGTCAATACATGTTCTTTGCAGCATTTAATCCCAAAATGCCGGCACTAAGCCCAATGTGGCAGCGCAATCTTGGAATGAGCACTATGAAAAGTACATGGCAAAGGTGCCACCAATGCCATACAGGCCGGTGCAAGCTGGTGCTGTGACCTAGAACTGTACAGTGGCATATTGGTGGCAGGTAACCAATCAGTGGGAACTGACACATTTAAACTTCAGACTATTCTTCCTAGGCAAAGTCTCCTGGTCTGAATTCAACCCAATATCAGAAGGAGATTTCTTCTTCTAGCATTTCATAACGTTGCATTTTGAACTCTGACCACTACTCAGAAGTTGGTTCTGCAGCACTGCTGAGTGCCGCCAGTCAGTTGTTCATTTTTTTAGTCTGAAAGGACATGCCCCACACCCAAGCCCCCATGTATATTGCTATGAGAGAAATGTGTAAAGTCCATATCAGAAGCAGGATGTTTCTTCCTTGTGTACAAATGGTGGTACATTTTGAGAACTTTATAATGTTGCGTTTTAGGCGTTGGGAAAACATCTGCCCTTTCTTTGTTAACTAAAACTGCAATTTAAATATGCGTTTACAGTGTTAATGTGCCAGGGGATTTTTGGGCAAGTGTCATGATTTTTAGCTGTCGAATGCCAACAGATGAGCATCGCTAAGTGCCTCCATTCTGCTGTTCATTTCTGCGCCATTAACCAACACCAGTCTGTTGTTCATTTTTATTTGTGTTAAATGGCATGCCACAAGAATGCTCATACAGAATGCCACAAGTGGGCCAGTCAGTAGACAAGTGGAACAGGCACACGTATGTCCTGTCAGAGTCAAGAACATCTACTTACTAGAAATATCGAGTAGTAGGGTTCAGTTAAAGAGCCTGAGATAAATCAGAAGAATACTGCAGCACTAAAGACTGTCTGTCCATTTTTTAATACATGAGAGAACACAGAGACCTATAGTAAATAGGACAAGGGGAATATGTGTTTAAAAACAACATGAAAAGTGAACATTGGAAGACTGTAAGACTCCAAGCTGCATAGGAAACAGCATACTGCTGGGGATAGGGAACACAGATTGCATATGAGGGTGTAGAAGGAGCAGTATCCCCTGATGAAGTGGTATTGATGTTTACCTGTGTTGAGTGAACGAAACATGTTGGGCTTTCTTTTTGATCAAGTAGATCCATTGATTGTGTTTTAAGAAGATTTGTGAATTGTGTATGAATTGGTGTGTTCATACAAATGAGGATGTATTTGGATTTAGCACCTTAAAAATGATAGCACTGATTTTAGGATAGTTTTTAGGCTGTAAGGTGTAACACATTTTTAATTTTATGTTGTTTAGATGGTTTTGTTACTGTCTCTTTGTCAAACCTTAAAATACATGGGTGTTCTAGTGCCTGATGAATTAACTGTCCAAATTAAGTGTTTTTTTCTAATTAAATTGATATGATCAAAACAAATGTCTACAGTATCCTATTACTAACAGTTCAGTCATGTTTCAAGTGTCTAAAGGTTTCAGTCACCAGGGGTAGTATCCTGTCTGCTGCACTAACAAAAGTCCCTGGGATCACTAGAAGTGTTTTGGTTGTTTTAAAATCATAACACCATTTTGTGGATTGTACCATATATTGAAGTAAACTGTGTAAACAATTGACTTCAATACCTGACAGGCACTGAAGCACAATATTGACACAACCAAGGACATCATCAAGTATGCTTCCTTTCATTGATAAAGGTATAATATATAACTGGACTAAGAGAATCAGAAGTAGGACTCAGACTTTGGGATATCATATTCATTGATTTGTATTCTCTCGTTTTAAAATTAGTCTGACTTCTTGGCCAGCTTCAAAGAAAATAACAAACTTTAATGACGGAAATTAACTTGAAATGCTAAATTCCCGATACTAAAGCTCAAACGCCCATGACTTAAACATCAAGTGCTTAGCTCAAATCTTATACTAACCTACCACATTTATGGAAAAACGAACACACATAAATCTAAAGGGTTTAACAACTAAAAAGATTCTTGACTGCTGCTTCTGTTATAGGTTTTCTCCCTTGTATTTAGGGTTCTTCAGGCACTACTGTAATGACTTAATGTTCCAAATGTAGTTCCACATAAAACCTTACTTGAGGTATTTCTGTCACTCTTTCTCATGACACCTCAGAGTGCCGTTTTCACTTATTTACCCCACTCAGGAGTGTATCTGTTCCCGTCCAGGGTTTCACACACTCCTTCACTCCACTCGGGGTATTCCTCTGTTGTTTCTCTCTTTCATTCCTGTTCCAACGTGTCTTTACTCTCTCCCCCTCAGCTGAGGACTGGGGTCTCTTGATTCTTGTCCACCTCTCTTCAGGTATTTTCACTCTCTCTCCTTCTCGTGACTCTCATTCCCTTCTCTTGAGGTATCTTGATGCTCATTTCTTCTCTTGAGATCTCTTGACTCTCAATCCCCTCTTGCGGTATCTTCACTCGTACATCCTCTCTTTAAGTATTTTCACTCTCTTAGCTTAGCTTCACTCAGAGTAAGCAGATTAATTTCTTACGTGACTCCTTCAAACTGGGCCCACCCCTACTTGTCTCCTGTCCTGCAGGGGTAGGCAGGCTGCCCACAGTCCCTTCTTCACTGGTGAACTATGGGTTGCCTAGGCCCTTCCGCGGGTTAGCATGGGCTGCTATTCTTCCAGCTCCTCTGGGTTCATGGTTTTGAGTGGTGCAGGCCTCTTCTCCCCTTCCAGGTTCAGCTCTGTTTTTTTTCCTCAGGTTTCCCTTTCAGGATAGCAGGGTATCTACCTGGAAAAAGACAGCCTTCCTTCCCCTGCTTCAGGCTTCTTCTCCACTGCTTTCCCTTTACCTGCCAGACAGGGAACCAGTCCTCAGCTGAGACAACTGGCAATTGAACTGGCTCTCCTTTTATTCAGTCCTTTCTTTTCCTAGCCAACTACTAAATTGCTGAGATGTCCAGCTTCACCATTGATGGAAGTAGTGCTTACCTCATAGCCTCCAGGGTAGATCATCCCCCATTTGTCAGTTCGATTAATAGTGGAGCCAATTAGGAGTTCCAATTAACTCCTCTATCTAGATGGCAGGTATGGTTCTCTGTATTTCTCGTGCTTTATGAAGCTTTTATTTTATTTCTCCATGCCTTTGTAGTATTGTAGATATTATTTCATTAATTCAGATTAGGTTTACCCATGATTCTGATTCTTCTACATAGGAGTTAACAGTTTTACCACTGTGTTATTTAAGCTGTGTTGCTATTCAGTTGTGAGGGAAGCTAAAACCTTTTCCTTGCAACTGATGAGCGATTATTCACTCTCCATGTGGGCATGTGTGCTTGTTGCCGGTGTAATGAAGGTGCTGATTCAGTGCCAGGCATGGGGGCACATCTACCAATTAAGGGAATAAACAGGGTGGGCTGAGATACCTCCTGGGGGGGAAACACAAGGGAACTCTGGGAGTTGTAGTCATCCTTCTGAATCAGGCCTGGAAGGGAACAAAGGTAGGGGGATACCTTGTTCATAACATTGACACAAGGAACTCGTATGTATACGAAAGAAACAGTATTGGGTGATGTAATTAAGGTCGGCGAGCCAGTCCCACCGTTGCTTCTGGGAGCTTAGGAAGTCGACCAGGTCTAGAAAACACGCACACGTTACAACAAGGCAGTCTTAATTGCTCCTTGGCCAGCAGGTATGGGAACGGGGAGGTGGTAGGGAGACGCGCTCCTCAAAGAACCAATCAGACAATAAGTTCTGGTGTCCCTGGGAGGTAACCAGCCCTCTGTGTGCCCAATAGAATGTTTTGTGAAGGTCGCTATCTTGCAGATGCTATGTGAATGTCTCCCTGCCCACAGGTTCAGGGCATCTCCTGTTCCTTTCTGGTATGGTGCTGACCAATGGCAGGTTAATAAAGAACCAGAGGTCACAACAAATGTATTTACTAATTAGAAACTGTTTGCGGGAGGAGTGGGAATCAATGTGGCGCCACATGGGGAGGAGATGAGCTTAGAGAGGGCAGATCTATTTGCTCCAATCATGTTTTACTAACTTATGTCTAGCTATAGGGGTGTGACATATTTTAACCAATAGGCTTCAGGAGAACCTCAAAGACGCAAAATTTAAAGTGCAACTGTTTCCACTACGATGAGCATTATATTAGCAGTATAAAAATGATGTTTGCTGTATTATAGTTCTGTTGCACTGTTCTGTTTCATTTGTGCTCACCCAGCTGTAATAAAACAGTGTTACTTCTGGCCCAGTGTGCGCGTGGTAGTTAGAGTTGTTTGTATTATTATGAGGTGTTGACTTGTTGTGGATGGATCAACATCGACTAGTACTTGGTGTATAATATTGTGCTTGGCATTTTTAGTGGTAGATGTGCATGAAAGAAGGAAGGTTGATTCAGCGCTTCTCTTCATTAAAGGAAAGGTGAGCCCGTAGAGAGGGCTGTTGTCTACTTACACAGAGCGAGTGGTTGGGACTGAGAAGAAGGCCATTGTGACGAGTGGGAAAGAGTGGTCAGGCCAGTGGAGAAGGCCAGAGTGAAAGGACCGGAGGCAAGTGATTAGGGGCAAGTATGGGTTTCCTAGAGGAAAAAGTTGTATAAATAAAAGTGGGAAGGAGTGTTTACGGTAAATGGGACATAGAGGAGGGGCAGCCAGAGGGCCTATTTAGATAACGCCCTCAATCATATGTGCAAATAATTGCCACAGTGTCACAATAAAATATTTAAATATCATTTTCAGTGGGTCCAGGAGACTGCAGTACAGTGTTTCCAATAATGGCCAGGAGACGGAACGTTCCATAGCAGAATAAGGAAATATGTCTTCATATTGATTAACAAAATACACAGGCCCCAATTTGAAAAGTAGGCAGAATCTATTGGTGCTCTGCAAATTATACAAAGAGACAAAACGGGGAAAAGTGAATGAGGGAGAGGGGGCAATGGAAGGGGGTTTAACAAGCTCCCCATCGACACCATGCAGTGTCTATCCGACTGTGCAACCCACAACGGGGTATACCAACTCACAGTAGGAAAACACAGGAGGGGACAAAGAGACAAAAGAAGAAAGGAGGGATAGAGACATACGCTGGGAGAAGGTACACAAATGGGGGAAAGGAAATACTTAACAGACATTGAAAAGAACACGCAACAGCATGTCGTGCCTTATTCAACAAAGCAGAGAGGGTGATATAGGAGGTACGAAGGAAAGTAAAAGGAGAAGAGGGAACAAAGAGGAAGAAGGAAAGAGGAGGAGGCAGAAGGAGCAGATGATGGTGGTAGGGCCTCAGATGAGGGAGCAGTTGGGGGAGAGTAGAGTGACAGAGAAGGTGATGAGTGGACACCTGAATAAGACAGGAGAAGGGGGAGGAAACAAAGAAGACGACAGGACATCGACGAGAGTGGAAGGGACTGGTCTACGTCTCTCCTTAGTAGAAAGGGAAAGATAAAAACAGGATTGACCAAGGCCACCAAAAGAGGAGGGGGACAGGGCCCAGGATGAGGTACATGCTGCTTTTACAGAAAGGGAGAGGGGACGCACATTATGTATTGTGGCAGACAATGGACTGTGGCAGTCTAATATGCAGCATGCCCTCCCTTGTGGCACGGGCCTGCAAATGGATACCGGCATTTGACAAAAAGTTTGCAGGGGTGACACTGGCCATACAGGACATGAAAAGTTTATTTGCAACCATAATAGGAGAACAAGGGGACAAAATATGGGAGCAGGCAGATTATAAGGGAGAAAAATAGAGCACTAATACCCATGATGGAGCTCCATTCAATAAATGTCAAGCACACGTATGGGAAGTTCTGAGAAGCATGCATCCTAATAGCTATGACCTGGAGATGGTAATAGGCCATAAAATGTAGAGTGACGATGACCCCGCAAACTTTATAAAACAGGTACAGGATCTCTGGACACAATAGACACGAAGGTCCTGGGACTAGTGCATACCCTTGTTTATCACATATTGGTCAAGGGGCTGCTGACAGATGTCCAGGCATCATTAGACAATATTGTGGGAATAGAAGTGAATGGGTGGCTAGAGATACAGTCAACAATGTTACACTACTGTAAACGAAAACAGGAAAGCGAGAGACAGACAGCTGCAAATGCTGCAAATGCCAAAAACAAACTGGTACAAAAGAAATTGGCAAAGTATACCCTGGAAGGGGCAATTCTTGTGCCCGAAACTCCCACACTGACACCCGTCCAACAGGGAGGGTTTACCATAATGAACATGCACAACAAGGGGGTTACATGCAGCTGCAATATATGCCACAGTGGGGAGCGCTGCAACAGGCAAATTATATGCATGGGGAGGCAGTAACTGCAATGAGAAAAAGGAGGAGGATATAGGGTCTTTGGGACATGCTTCATATGCCAGAACATGGGGTACCTTGCGCACACCTGTCCTTTTGTGAAAAAAGCTCAAGCACAAGCAATGCAGATAGCGCAACAACAACAGCACCAGTGGCAACAGATGCAGCCACCCCCAGCAGAGCTGCAGCAGGGACTGGCTCCCCCAGAGCAGGGACCATCACAAGTGCAAGGGGGGCCAGTGGATGGTGGGATAACTTCCCCTACCCTTTGGCTCTAACATCTACCTTGCTCTGCTTGCACACCTCATCTCCTGCTTCTCCAACTTCCAGTGTTATGCACATGATACACAGCTCTTTTTCAAACTTCCTGCTGACCCTCTTGCACTCTCCATCATCCCTGACTGCCTATCTGCCATCCAGTCCTGTTGCATCTCCAACGATCTCTGCTTCAATGCCTGTAAAACGGAAATCCCCTGCTCCCGCCTTCTTCCCTTCACCTTGGTCTTCCTCCTTGGGCTCTCCCCCTGCTCCTTCTTCTGAAGCAAGAAACCTTGGAGTCATCTTTGACTCCTCTTCCTCCTTCCTCCCTCACACTTAGGACATTGCCAAGAAGTCCCACTTTCAGCTCTTCCTTCTCAAAGGAATTCTCCCATTTCTCACTCTCCTCCAGAGGCTCAATGTTACCTGAGCTCTGGTTCTCTCTAGGCTTGACATTTGCAATAGCCTCCTCCTGAATCTTCCTTCTTTCACTCTGCAACCCCTCCAGCTCATCCAGAATAGGGCAGCATGTCTTATCCTTGGCCTTAAGCCCAGGGACCGCATCTCTCCTGCCCTTAAAAAGTCTTCATTGGCTCCCAGGTGCTGCAAAGATTAAATTCAAATCCCTTTGCATCATCCACAAGGGTGTCTGGGCCCGGGGTCCACACTCTCTTCAACTTTATCTTACTAAATACTCTCCCTCGCAGCCACTTTGTTCCTCTTGCACCAACTCTTTGTGTGTAAAGCGTTTTGCTAAACAGAGGATAGGTGGTTGATCGCTTTCCTCAGATGGCTCCCTCATATGGAACAGCTTCCCCTGCTTCTGCACCTTGAACATATTCCAGAAGCTCCTCAAGACTTTCCTCTTCACCTCCTCCTACCCTTCTTCTCTTCTCTGCTAATCCCACAGTTGCTGTGATTGGTGTCTGGGGCACTTATTCATCCTCGGGGCACCTGACCTCCCACACCCAATTGGGCCAGGACCTGTCTTCCCAGAGCACTTGCCTTGGCACACCCTCCGCCCTGGCGGATCACACATATTCCTAATATGGCACCAGGCCATGTAGCGCTCAACAACCCAAACACTTCATCTGTGGCTCACCTATGAGCCTGGGCTTCACAGCACATACTCCCTCTGCCCTTTTTCTTGCTGCACTTGCACGTTCTAAATACTCACAAGGCATAACAGGTTCTTCCATCCTCCTTTCCATCACCTGCTCTTATTATTTATTGTGTTATATTTCACTCCCTTGTTCAACCCCTCGTCCTGGGGGCGCTTTGAAATGGTATTTTACTTGCTGTATAAGCACCTAACAAGCAAACAATAAATGCAATGAAATTACACAAACACCAGCAGTGGCTACAGGAAGTACAGTGGTGTTAGGGCAGAGCGTGGTGCCCCACTACACTGGGGTTACTGTTGTTGGAGGAAATCCATTCCCTTTGCCACACGGCGCCCCGCAACAATAGAGGAGGCCTACAGAAAGCCTGAGTGTGAGGTAGCAGTGAAAGTAGGACCAAGCAAATTATCTTTTGTCATAGATATAGGAGCAACCAAATCATGTATAAGGGAAGATGGATTCCTGCTTTCCAACAAGGTGATGGATACGCAGGGCTTCTCTGGGGTAGTGGTGATGGTTCCAGTAACAAAAGACTTACCACTAACAATAGGGACACATCACATCGTAGCACCACTACTGCATTCAAAAGGCACTCCTATCAATATATTAGGGAGAGACTAACTAAGCAAAATGAACGCAACTATGTCATTCACGGAGAAAGGGATGGTGTGCATAATGCCAGGCATTTACTACACAAGAGTGTCTGTGCTCCTCTTAGCGGCACATGCTCAAAGCACACTCTGAGGCCAGTCCATGTACCCAAACATGTTTTTGTATGGGGTCGAGATACTGCTAGGTTCGGTCCCGGGAATACAAGGGAAGATGTTCCAATTGGCATCAGAATTCCTGTGCAGGCCACAGTGCCAGAAGGAGGACATAAAAGGTACCACACTCGTATTACAGCTAGAGGAGGTAGTGATATGCAAGGACATGGTGATCCTATGCTGGATAGATAATGACAACATGGAATGGCGTACAGTGTAGTAGTAGAACAGCTGGTACCAATATTGACACAACTGCTGAAAAAAGGGAGCAAATACACAGATAAAGACATCAAATGGGTCCCAGATAAAAATGATGGACCAAAGGAACCCATGATGTAGGGGTACTGAAAGAAGTAGGGCAGTGAAGACAAAGTTAAAGGAAGGGCACTATTGCCCAGTGAAAAACAATACCCATTGTCCAGAGAAGCAGATGAGGTAATATACTCGACACTGCATCACTATGGCAGCAGGACATAATACAGCCATCCTCATCACCCGATAAAGAAATCAAAGGGTGGCTCATGGAGATTTATACAGGATATATGCCTTCTGAATGATGTAGTGGAGGCAGTGTTTCCCCAGGTACTGAACCCCACTACGATACTGTGCAACATCCCAACAAAGCCAAAGTGCTTAAAAGTCATCGACTTGAAGAATGTATACTTCTCCATTCCATTGCACCCCAACTGAAGATACTTTACAGCGTTCATGTATTGGGAGACTGCCCCAGTGGTACTGGGAGTCACCTAGCATTTACAAAAGAGTGATCCAAATTGATATGAGCAACTTGCAAGTTCCAAGTACTATGATCCAGTATGTTGGTGATCTGCTGATATGCAGCGAGACTGAGGAAAAGTAAAGGGGGACGGATTTGGTCCACCTCTTAACATTACTAGCAGAAAAGGGGTACAAAGTAGACAAGGCAACATTGCAATACTGTCAGGAGGAGGTTGTGTACCTTGGGCAAATAATATCGCTTGAAGGGCACAGGATAATACAAGAGAGGTTAGAGGCAGTTCACTCAAATTTTCGTCCATGCACAGTGAAGGAAATGCAGACATTTCTGGGGTTATGCAAATACTGCAGGGCATGGGTCTTCGATTACTCTACCTACATGAAACCCTTATTGCAGGCCCTCAAGGAAGCGCAGAAAGAAAAAAAGGGAACTAAAATGGACATCTGAAATTAATAAATGTTTCACAGAACTAAAGAACAGCATTGGCCCATGCACCAGTGATGGCCACTCCTAACTATAAAGAGAAATCTTACATGTTTTCCCACTCAAATGGATCAGTGATGATGGTGGTCCTCGTGCAGAAGAAGACACAGGGACACAAGCCACTGGCTTATTTCAGTGGCATTTTAGACCATGTGATGCAGCTACATTTCCCCTGCGAACAAGCACTCGCGGCTGCTGTTTGCACTAGAGAAGGCAGGAACCATCACCATGGGTGCCCCATAGTATTGTATGTGGAGCACTCATTATTTGCTATCGTAGAAAAATCAAAAAGCACACTGATGACACAGAGGACATCAGGGTATGAGGTGATACTGACAAACCCAACCATTGAGGTAATGGCTTGGCAGGCGAGCAACGATGGTCTGGAGGGTTGCCCCGAGCAATGCCAGTGGTTAAGATTCAGTCTAAACCTTCCAGCCATCACCTCTTCGTTTTGCTCTCATAGGTAACCCGGCACTTCTACACTGTTGACATCAGCACCTTCCCCCCAACTTCACTGCCCACCCACTGCACTGCCCCCTGTGGGCCCTGATTGGTGTCTGTGGACCCCACCTTTGGGATTCATCCACCCTAGGACTTAGCCGAGGCCTCCACCTTGCCTCCCCTTGGCATTTCCCTTCCCAGGCACCCAGCATCACTTATCCATTCACTCCCACCCATCCGTATCTCTTGCACTTCTCTTCACTGCACTGCACGTTTGAATGCCACAAGGCCTAGTAGGACCACACATGTGAATGTGCTGCTTTTGCCATTGTTATTTATTCCCTTTGTTCCCTCCCCATTTAGCCTTGTGGTGCCTTGTAACACAATTCTGATATATATAGTGCCTAACAAATGCTCAATAAATAAATAAGGAGACATACTGGAGCTGCAGTGGTGTGCCACAGAAACAGAGAATATGTGATTGCGTCCCAGCATCAATCACCATCGCACTCTACACAACATCCACAGTTGATTGAAGCTCTGAAATTGCCAGTGGAAGTGCCCATAATAAAATGTGCCACCCACACAGGTGAGCACGACCAAATATCTTTGGGAAACAAGATAGTGGACAAAGCAGCGAAAGAAGCAGCCTACTTACCTGAGTGAAGTATGAGGCTGTACCAGGGGAGAAAGGAAAAACACGAATAATGGCAGAAGAGAGAAAGAAGGGAGAAGGGGAAGAAAGGGGGGGAGTTTCAATACAAAACCAATTGTTCAGATTATAGAGCTGCAGGGGGAAATGCCGAAGGAGGAAAAGGATTTATGGATACAACGTGGATGTTCCCTCTCACCCACTGATTTGATTTGGAGACAGACTAGCACATGGAAGCCTCTGATGCCCATAACATTATTAGATTTAGGACTGGAACAGCTGAACTGTCCTGCCCACGTATCCAAGGAGAATATAGCATCAGATATAAATGGAGGGTGGTTTGTGCCAAATTTACATGAGCGGGTGCCATAATTTGAGGGAGATTGTGTGATTTGTCAACAATTTTTGTCCGGTCAAACTTTGAGAATAGTGAAAGGAACATTACCGTGACCGGAAGGGCCGTTCGGCATTTACATATCGACTAAGTTGATATGCAAAATAAATGTGCCTCTTACAAGTACATGCTGGTCACATTGGCTTGAGGTGGGGCCTTGTGCTAAAAATGTTGCGATGTAAGCTGCAAGGTTCATAATAAGGGATGTGTTCCCAAGATGGGGAGTTTACAATGAGATAAGGTTGGATAATGGCCCACACTTTGCCAACAACCTCTTCAAGGAAATCACGTACCTCCTGGGAATAAAACATAAACTATGCACAGTGTACCGGTTGTAGGCCAACAGGATTGTTGAGAGACTAGCTTGCTTAAAGAACGTTTGGCTAAGCTAACATCTTCATTGTGCCACAGTTGGCTTTATTGTCTCCCATTGGTGCTTTTTGCTATTCGCAACACACCCAGTGCGATTCAGCACTTGACTCTGCACAAAATTGTAGCTGGTAGGAGGATGAATGCGCATGTGCCTCCTGCCAGTTCAATTTCAGATGCTAACAATACAGCAAAGAACCTAGGAGAAGAAAGGAAACAGTACTTGACTGAAATGAGAAATGTGCAAATACATTTCCTGCCAAGTCCAGCGTTCAACATGTTGGCCGACCAACATTGAAGAACAGACAAGTGCCCAGAGAAAGATAAGAAGGAAAAGACACTTGATGGGGAGTATAACAGAGTTATCATTGACTTTCATTCAGCTATAAAATTTTATAGAAAGCCTGCAAATGAAGAAGATAGCAGGCAACAAAGGAATGAGAAGAAGGACATGTTTGATTTGGAAATAATAGTGATAGGATTGTTTTGTTTCTTTGCCTTGTGTCGTCTCTCTTTTTTCTGGTTTCTAATATATAAAGGTAATGGAGGAACACCAGCTGAAAGTGTAAGTAAGACACGCACCAAAAGAAGTGTATCTACTATTGAAACGTTCTATTCTAAAGGGGTGGGGGAGAAACAGCATATGAGAATGTGTGCCCGCAAAAATGAAGAGGGTGGGGCGACGGACTACCAACGGCAGCTGCTATGTGTGCTTGCAAATCCCACACATTGCAGGGATACCAAAACAATTTTTGCCACAAGAAGTAGCAGCAGAGTAGGGGGAATGCTAGATGCATTTGTCTGTATGCAGAACCAAGGGGTTGTTCCAGGGGCACACAGTAAAATTACAATGGATAGATGAAGGGGAGGAGGTGTAGGCAGTCAATTATGTCCACCTTGAAAGCAACTGTAAGGAACTCATGGTGGCAACAGTAAGACAAGACACAAGTGATCACAGTTCAAGGGTGTTTATTGACTTAAAATGGGTGAGATAAACGCCTAATCTAAACCTACATCTAAGATGGGAGCAACCTACGACCATCAAATAATAATAAGGCAGTCCCAGTGGCGTCTTGTCAAATAAAAAGGCCCTATACTAAAAAAAATCGATTGCCAATCCTTACCACTATGGTACAAAATATTCTGGGGTAATGTTTCACAAGAAAAGAAAGAAGTTTTCACAAAATTATAAATCAGGATGTTATGGCTGGGGTCTCCCTTCTCCATGTTTTTAGCACAGGACAAGGCAGGACTCTGGAGCACAGCACACTCCCGGGCTTCTCCAACACAAGCTTACAGTTCCTTTTCTCTATATCAGGGACTTCTGTGCTCAAGTCTCTTCCCATGAAAAGTCTCTTGCTTCAGAGGGCCTGATATGCACAAAAACAATAAAACAAATAGTTCCTTCTGGTAACTTTAACCTCGGGTGATTACTCTTCACCCTGTGATCCTCCTCAGCCGGGCTCTGATCCTTCTTTCATCAGTAGCCTCTTAAAGTACTTGGCAATTTAAACAGATGCTTCCGAAGGGCTATAACGTCTCGCTGAGTCCCTCTGTTATTCTATGGCAAGTGCGTGCTTCACAATATCGCAGTTTGCACAGCATTCCCCTCAGCCAGGCGCAAACGCCAGTTTCACAATTCCCCCAGTCGGGTTTAATCTTTCCACAGTTCACAGTTTCTAAATCTCATCAGATAGCAGGGGTTCCTTTCTCTTAGATTTCTCTTGCCATCCCTCCGTCGGGTTCACATTTGCCACAGTTCACATTTAAAAAAAAAGTCTTTCTGGACGCCTTAGGTTCTTCCCTTTTCTTAAGTCCGGGTCTCAGCCCCCAGTCAGGCTTTCTCTAAAGCCCCCAGTCAGGCTTTCTCTAAAGCCCCCAGTCAGGCTTCGCACAGTTCATTCATCACAATGTTCTAGGGTGTGTTAGGGTTCACCTCAATTTGAAGAGTGATTACTCTTCACCCTATGATCCTCCTCAGCCGGGCTCTGATCCTTCTTTCATCATTAGCCTCTCAAAGTACTTGGCAATTTAAACAGAGGCTTCCGAAGGGTGATAACGTCTCACTGGGTCACTCTGTTATTCTATGGCAAGTGCGTGCTTCACAATATCGCAGTTTGCACAGCATGCCCCTCAGCCAGACACAAACGCCAGTTTCACAATTCCCTCAGTCGGGTTTTTACTTTCCACAGTTCACAGTTTCTAAATCTCATCAGATAGCAGGGTTCCTTTCTCTTAGATTTCTCTTGCCATCCCTCCATCGGGTTCACATTTGCCACAGTTCACATTTCAACAAAAAGTCGTTCTCGACCCCTAAGATTCTTCCCTTTTCTTAAGTCCGAGTCTCAGCCCCCAGTCAGGCTTTCTCTAAAGCCCCCAGTCAGGCTTCGCACAGTTCATTCATCACAATGTTTTGGGGTGTGTTAGGGTTCACTCCAATTTGCAGGCATCTCTCAGTGAGGTTCACGTCTGCCTCTGCAATGTGTCAAAGACTTTCGACTGTACCAGGGGTTTGGTTTGACCCTCGTATGACCACCTTGACACCTCACACTAGCCTGCCCTAAGGCCTCTTGGTACTTGTTGTTTCTCCTGGTTCAAGAGAGGGGGCACCAGCCAGAGACATTCGAATGAGCGCCCATGTGGCGCCGTACCACTCTATCTATGGTGCCAAAAGTTAGTCTTTCATGGTCTCCCTCCACCGGGTATGGAGCCTCTCACAAAGTTCACAAGGGTCTCCCTTTAGCCAGGCAAAGACCCCTCTCACCAACTTTGTAAAGAAGACTTCCCTCCACCATGCTTGAGTCTCCTCTCACAAAAATCACAATCTTCAAAAAAGGTTTTGGGACTGCCAGTCCCAGAATGCACTGTCTGGATTTTGCTCCCACTTCTCTGCTCCCCAAAACGGCATTTGTCATTAGGAGCTGCAGGAGAAAAAAGGCGATATTGTGCTGGGGTCAGGGTCTCTTTTGTTGACCCCCAGAGACTTGGGCTTGCCTGACTAGCCCAAGGAAAGAGTCTTACTGTGGGTACTGCCAGGAAACCCCTGCTGCCCCTGGTCTTGCCTTCTAGGGGCACAGCTCCCACTCAACATTGTAATCTCCTATGGACTCACAGGGACAGTGTCAGGTGGTTTCTCCTCCCCAGGTCTCACAGGGTCTCTGCAGCTCTTCAGGTCTTCCTCCGGCTTCCTGCACCTTCCAGCATCCCCAACTCGCTCACAGTAACGTTTTTGGCTGCTGCTTTTATACTCCCAGCTAGTATTTATTGGAGTCAAGTGTGAGTAGTTGTCCCTCCCTGTCTGACCCTGCCTGACCTCATTATTCGGACAACATGGGGACTGCCATAGGGATCCATTGCTCAAGGATTCCTATGGGTAAACCTCATGACTCCCATCTGCCTCTTCCTCGTCCCAGTCCTTGTGGATTTCAATAGGGGATTGGGATTATGGGAGTTAAAATGGAGATATGCCCTGGATGTTGGTTTACATCCCTCTTGATATTGTAAGAGAAGAAGGGGATTATGGGATTTTTAGTGTTATAAAGAGGTAACATTTGCATTGGGGATTAGAAACAATCTGGAGTTCCCTTCTCCTTCTTTTCAGTAAGGGAAAGTACTGGGTGGGATGGGTTTTTGATGGCAATATACCATAATAAGGGCTGGGATATCGGGTAGGTGTGCATGGGATGTGCGTAAATGGGATACTGCGTCTCACCCAGGGGTGCTCCTCTTGCAGTCTCCAAGGATCCCCTGCCCAGGTGATCCTCTCTCGCTCGTTCGCCCCCAGAGTTGGGATCCAAAAGCGATGGCCCACCCTGGCCCACCTGAATAAATGATCCGCTGGAATGACCTGGGAAAAACGCCTCAGGTTTCTCACATGGCAGATATGGACAACCACACTGATGGATTTTTGGTGGGCCTGCGGGACCAGAGCATATGCACAGCGTCCTCTAGACTGGGGAGCACAATCTCCACTTGTGACCGTCCACAGCCCTCTGTTGGTCATGCCCCGGGCCGATCAGTTGCCATTCAGCAAATTTGCCAGCATAAGAAAGAAGAATAAAGAAAAAGAACTGAAGGCGGTGAGAGATGAGTCAAAGCGAATGACAACGAAGAAAGGAGCAGTAATTACAGCTCTGCTGTGTCCACACACAGCCTGAACGCAAACCGGCAGCATTTGAAACTTTTCAGCAAAGCATTCAATTTTTTTACATCTCTTGTGCTTCCTGGGGTACGTGCAGCCACAAACACTAACTGACTGCAAATAACCCAGTACGAGGGGCTTCAGCTGGCCAACGCAACTTTAAAAAAGTACTGAAGGCAGTGAGAGAAGAGGTCTGTGCTCTGCGCATGATGGCCCTGCAAAACAGATTCCTTCTCGACTTAAGGACGGCAACAGAGGGGGTGCCTGCCACAAGTATGGAAGCAGCTTCTGCACCTCAAAACCTGAAAATGATGCCTCCAATGGGACACTCATGGAGGCTGTTGAGCGAATATGTACCGTACATGAGAAAATGATCAGAGACACGTAAGACACCACACCGGACAGTTGGCACAAGTCATTATTTACCTGGGTGCCGGAGTGGCCAGCGGCTATATTCAAAATAACTATCCTAATGCTTATTGTGATGCTTGTTGCAATCTGTGTTGGCCAGTGCATCATCGGCCAGTGCAATTATCAAAAAGGCAAAGCACAGTATATGGTGTCTGTTAATACAATTGATGAAGAGGGCAATGAATTAGAAGGACAGCCTCCCCGAATGCATGAGGAGAGAATGGAGTGCAAGTGGTATTTGCAGCACCCCCACCAAATGTAGAAGACTGTGATGCTTTTTGGGTGGCATGCTCCCTAGATGGACAGGATTGTCTAATAATAGGGAATACACTAGAAGGGTATGAAGAACAAAGAGGGGACATGAACAGGCTGACCAGATTATGGATGCCCAAGGAACTGTGTAGCGAGATGATGGGACAGAAGGGATTGATCAAAAGATCAATCGAAAGGGGGAATGTAATAAAGGTGCTGATTCATAGTCAGGCAGCACGGCGCACCTACTAATTGAGGGTATAAACAAGGCTGAGACACATCCTGGAGGGGATAAAAAGGGAACTATGTTGTAGTCATCCTTCTGAATCAGGCCTGTAAGGGAACAAGGGTTGGGGGACAGCCTTTTCATAGCATCGACACAAGGAACTCCTATGCTCACGAAAGAAGGGACCACAGTTAAAAACACAAAATGAGGATGCCAGAGGTTGGGCTTCGCCCGGAAGGCAAGTATTAAACATATGACTCGTGCACCACGGCTTAGGTAGGGGGGAAGCTGAACACAAGTTGCATGTGTTCAGCAGACCGGGTCCAGAAAAAACATGCATGTAACAACAAGGCAGTCTTAATAGTTCCATGTCCAGTGGGTATGGGAAAGGTGAGGTTGATGGGAGCCACGCTGTCAAAGAACCAATCATAAAGTAGATTCTGGTGTCCCTGGAAGGTAACCATCCCTCTCTCTGCCCACTACAAAGTTTGTATCTTGCAGATGCCATGTGAATGTCTCATTTCCTACAAGTTATGGGTGTCTCATGTTCCTTCCGTTATGGTGGTGACCGATGGCAGGTTAATAAAGAACCAGAGGTCACGACAAATGTATTTACTGATTGCAAACTGTTTGTGGGAGGAGTGGGAATCAAAGTGGTGCCACAGGGGGAGGAGATAAGATAAAAGAGGGCTGATTTGTTTGCTCCAATTATGTTTCACTAACGTATGTCTAGCTATAGGTGTATGACATATTTTAACCAGTAGGTTTCATGAGAACCCCAAAGACGCAAAGTTTGAAGTGTGACTGTTACCACTACCATGACATTGTGTTAGCAGTATAAAAAATGATGTTTGCTGTATGATAGTTTGTCAGCTCTCATCGACCATTTCTGTTCCACTGTTCTGTTTGATTTGTGCTCGCCCAGCTGTAATAAAACTGCGTTACTTCTTGCCCGTTATGTGCTCCTTTTTGGATTACTTGAGGTAACTATTTAATAATAGCTTTTGGGAAGATCCCTGATACACCGGCTTGACCTGCCACTCCTCTCCCTTCGCCCCCATAGGGATTTAGTGATATGTTATTTGTGTGAGTTGAGAAAAAACCTTTATTCTTTTTTTTTTTTAGCTGAATTTAATCAACTTTTAAAAACAACATATTATGTACAATAAAATAGAAAAAAAAACGAAGAAACAAAAAGAAACAGGTTCAAATACAAAAGATGACAAGCACAATAAGTACATTTCTATACACACATTTTTTTTTCTCCTTTCTTAAAAAGAGAAATTTATAAGACAGAATGAATAGTAATTTTAACTTGGCTCATCCGGTCATATTCATTTGCTGAGTTTAAATATAAAAAAATAAGAAATAAGTTTTTAATTAACTGGGTCTCCCACTTTAAGGCATTCTAGAAGGTTCACATCATGTAGAAAACGAATAACATTGATTCTAAGTAACATATTTTTACCTTCAAGTATCATTTGCCATAATGAATCTGAAGACAAGTTAACTTATTCTTTGAGAGTAGACTTAAGAAATTGAGTTCGTTTCATATGCAAAGAAGTACATTCAGTGAGTAGATGTTTAAGTGTTTCTTTTTGACCAGGATCTTCACAATGTCTACAGCTATTATCAAACAACAATTTCCGTCTCTCTAATATCTCGCGTGTTGGGCAAAGATTGAATCTCAACCTAGAAAATTCAATTCGATGTGCAACTGACGGGGACTTAAGTAAATATGGTTCCATTGAACCATGTTTTTTATGAAACAGAAAATAATTTTTAAAGTCACACAATTTTGCACAATGCTCTCGAGTTCTAATCCAATCAGCATCAAACATCATGGTTTTTGCCTTATTAGGATTTTCAATTAGAGTTTGCAATGACACATCTGCTTCTGCTAGTGCATTAATCGCAATTTGGCGCCATTTTGACATGTGTAATTCTTTGCTAGTAAACATGTGGGTTGACAAGGTGCCTATCAGCATCAAAGTGTTCATAGTCATTATGCATTTACGAAACAAACTAACAATGGACCAGAGGTGTCGAGTGTATAAAGAAATCAAGCCCAACTCATGTCTAATCCAAGAGATAGAAATACAATTTGGAAGTCCTAGACATCGTCTCCAATACAGACTCTCCAGTCTACTCCAGGACGATTCAGGCATTAGTTCCTGTGTTTCCGAACCATAAAGGAGAATCAGAGTGACCTTTTGACAGTAGAAAGTTACTGCTGGGATGATGGAAAACTTCCCCAGACTTGCCTGGATGATCTTTATTTCTGCAAGCATCTGGGTCAATTTCCCAGTGATGGTATGCCAATGTGATTGAGTTCTAACATTAGAAATGGTCACACCTAAATAGGTGTATTGATTGACCACTTCAATTTCACATTTATTAAGATGGCAATAAAATGATTTGCTCTGCTTTTGCTGTTTAGTAGCAAAAATAATAATTTTAGTTTTAGAAAGATTTACGGATAGCAAGATTTTTTGAGTGTATAAGGCTACTCCGTCAAGTAAATGTTGAAGGCCAGAAGGAGTTTTTGAGAGAAGAACAAGATCATCCGCGTAAAGCAAGGCTGGAGTTGGTTTTAGTGCTCATTTTGGAGGATCTCTCACTGTATGTGCAAAACTTGAACCAATGTCTGAGATGAAAAAATTGAATATTGATGAGGCTAACACACATCCCTGTTTCAGGCCCCTATAGGTTTTGATTGGAGGGGTTAATGTACCTTCACAAGTCAGTCTGATCTGAATTGTTGTCCCTGTGTGTAGGGCATGAATTAAAGAAATTAAGTACGCGGGACAGCCTGCGAGATTCAATTTCTGTGAAAGGATTTCACGCGAGACAGAGTCAAAAGCAGCTCTTAGATCAATAAAAGCCAAGTAGAGCGGCTGTTGCTTCATAGAATGGTCATTTAGAATAGATGTTAGGGAAAAGATATTGATGGAAGTTCCCAAACCCTGTATGAATCCTGTTTGACAGGGATCACGCTTGAATTTTCGATGCGTCCATAAATTGAAGTCTCGCAGGACAAATCGTGCGAACAGCTTCCCAGGAGCATCAAGAAGGGCAATCGGCCTGTAATTCGAGGGATTAGACCGATCACCCTTCTTGAAAATTGGAACAATTATTGACTGGCACCAAGACTCAGGAATGACGCCAGTTTTGAGTATTTGATGAAATATACGGTGCAATATGGAGGTCCATTCAAGCGGATACTGCTTGAAAGTGTAATTGGACAGGCCATCCGGACCAGGAGCTCTGGAGGAGCTAGATTTCTGAATGTAAAATAGAATATCCTCCTCCAAGATTTCCATTTGTTCATAAGTTGTTGAAGGTGGAGTGGTGGGGGCTTGGAATACTTCCGGCAGGGCATACAAGTTCTTGAAGTGTTCAATCCAAACGCGTTCCAGTACACCATTTATCTGTACAGGGGCCTGTGAATCATGATTTGCCAAATTTAGCAAGGTCCATATAGCAGAAAGGTTTTTGGCGGTAATGGCAGATAGCATTGCTTCACCATCATGTTGCAATTGAGTGAATCTATAGCACCTCAACCAATTTTTGTATTTGCATTTAAGAGTTTTTATGGTAGCAAGTCTAATGGCAGTTGGTAAGTGCGCAGCACGACGCTTTTGGAGATTCACCCAGTTCTTTTGATTTTGTATCTCATGATCAAAAGTATGTTTGTGAATATGATGCAAATGGGAATTGAGACCAGTTTTAGAGAGAAACAATGCCAGATGAGTGGTGTACGACTCCTGTGGCTTATTTATAGTTCGTTCAGCAGTAATAAACTGCTTAAATTGGTCCCATTTTTTAGGCGTCCAGCGCAATCTTGTGCGAGCATTATTAACCACAACAGAAGTGATATAAGTAGATTCTCCGAGAACGGGGGAGGCGGAAGAAAAGTTCCACCTAACAGATAGGAGATCATGATCACTAGTGTCACGTTTAATTATTTCAAAATTAGAAATTTCCGAGAAAGTGTGCTTATTGACTAATACAAAATCTATAGTTGAAGTTGAAGCACCTCTATGCCACGTGGGGTGAGATGGAATGTCACCATCACAAGCACCATTTAGCATAATAAGGCCACGATATTTCATTAGCAGTTCCCATTTCAAGTAAGCTTGTAAGGATTTGCTTTTTGAATTCGGGAGACAATTTATGTTGAAATCACCAACTACAAACAAATGGCTAATTTGTCTGTCCTGTAAGATGATATCAAGTAAGTTCTCCAATTCAAAGAAAAAAATGGAATCTAGTATTGCAACTGGATTACGATAAAGATTTATTAGAGCAACAGCACCCCCTTGAAAAGTAATTCTTACCAATTGTAAAAAATGATTTGGAGCAAGCCAAGGACTGATTTGGAAGCCCAGACCACATTTCAAAGCGACCATTAGGCCTGAGGACGGGCGACCCGTAATCCCAGCTTTAGCTGGGTTCAAAATTACATCATAACCACTCCATACAGGTCTTTCCAACAACCATGTTTCTTGGAAAGCAATTATCGTATGACTCAATAAAGTAGCATCCATAGTGGTCATCAGATGGGAATAACCATGTGTGTTCCAGCTGCAAATTCGATGTTCAATGTTATGCATTTGCAGTGGTGGTTACTTCTGCTGATACCAGACTTGTGAGTTGGTTTCGTGTCTTAGATTAGAGTTAGGATGACCTTGTGAGTGCACAAAAGGTTTGGAGGAAGAATACAACCTCAGTTTTTTTATTATTGGGGTGTTGAAAGAAGGGGCTATATTGGTCGAATCTTCTAAATCAATTGGGTCAAGAGCTAATAGGAAGCCCATTGCAAAGAGCTTCATCTTGGCTTGCCATAAGGAGTTACGAATAAGTGCAGATGATACCCAAATGCGAACCACTGACCAGTCTTGATCATTCAAAAATTCAACCTGTGAGATGTCCTGTGTGGAGATACCACTTAATGAATCTATGTCATTCAATATTGCTAGTACACTAGATCTTGATAGATCATAGGAAGGAAATGGGGCATCTCGACATTTAAGAATGAAGCGATGATGTTTATTGAACGATAAAGCATGTCTAGATTTAGATGGAGGGCATGCATCATTTATACATTCATTCTTGCGATTTTTTTCAATATTGTCAGGGAGGTGACAATTATTACAGTCCCTATGTATTGGGATCGATTGTGGGTCATGTGATTGAGAGTAGGGGGCTGAAGATCTTAGGATGGAAGGTTGATTGTGTTGATTTGCTGAAGATTTGTAGCTTAAAAGCTCTTCTATTGAGTGTCTAATTTCAGCTCGTACATCCGCCAGTATGGTGTCAGTCTGCGACGAGGAAGTTGAAGGAGTTTGTTTAGAGTATTCTAGTGATTGCAAAGTAGAAGGTTCGAAACATGTAGTTGATAGTATGAGAGGTGACTTAATTGCCGGCAAGAGCATCGGCTGACTTGATAATGATTTGAGTTTCAAGTATTCTTCCATGGATTTCTTAATCTCCGCCCGTACATCTGCTAATATAATATCAGTTTGGGACTTAATGCCTGCAGGAGCTGTTTTTGAAGTCATTACTACGGGTTTTTCTTGTAAAATAGGTTTAGAAATAGGTAATGTATTCAATGTAGGCGAAAGATTAGGAGTCAAGTCATTAGCAGGTGCAGTTTCGGTTGAAGGAAGAAGTGAGTCCAATGGCTCACAAGATTGAGTAACGATAGCTTGAAGTAATTGATCTAAAGGTTCATGGTCATCATTACGAGGACCAAATTTCACAGTTTTGCATCTTGATGACTTTCGGGAGTTTTTACGCTTTGTCTTAGTTACTTTGCTTCTGTTGCTATGGACCATTTGAATGCGCTGTAACCGTTTGATGCATTGCTTGGTGTTTGCACCTAAATTTGATCGACTCTTAGTAGTTGAAGGTTGAAGAGTAGCATCGGCATGTGAATGGGCATTAAATATATTAAACAAAACCGGTACAGCGTCAGAAGTTGTAGGCTTGTCTACAGAAACAGAGGAAGTATGGTCAGCTACCGGAAGGGGAGCCTCAGATGTAAAGGACTCTGAAGCTTCAACTGGGTGAATAATTTCCGGAAAAGACGGGAGAGCTGGAATAATGGCTTCTAACCGTCGGATGCTCACTGGTGTGTGGTCTGGGTTTATAAGAAAACAACTGGAATCTACTGCAAAGGGGGAAAGAAGACATTCATCAGTTTGAGTACTTTGTGATGCAGTTCTTATATTGAGTGCAGACACAAGAGTGTGAAGCTGAATTGATTGTTGTAGTATTCTGTTATCCAGAGTTTCATATAGTTTAAGCATACAGTTAACTGAAGAATGAATAGCCGCAAGAGCAACTTCAGTTAATGCGTTAGAGGGCGGCAAAGCAGAAGCAACAGGGAAGGGCAAAACTGGAAGCTTTAACGGTCTCCTTGGAGTAGGATGTAGAAAAGAAGCTGACAAGGCGATAGAGTTATCGTTTTTCTGATCAAATAAGCTAGGGGAATAATATAGACTCCTGTTATGAATCTTTGAGGCTCCAAGATTTACCGGGGACATACACTCTAATTCAACATGATGCGTAGTATTTATTGTTGGATCCAATGGAGACAATACAATTTGAGCAGCAGTATCATTAGAGAGTAGATTCTGCGTAGAGGTGGGTGTATGGGTCCTAGATTCAAAAGATGGATTATGAGGTGGAACTATGGATGAAATATCGTGAACAACATGATCAACGTCATTTGGCTCTGCTGATAAATCAGCGGGCTTCATTACTTCAGGCACAAGTAAGACAGAATTTTTAATAATCTGAGAGTCTGTAATTGAAGTATTCAAAACCTTCAACGGAAGACAAGTTAAGTCTGTGCATGGATTACATGGAGACGCAATGGCCACAAGTGCGTTAGGTATAGTAGGCTCACCTTCAATATCGTGATTGGAGTCCTGAGATACTGCATAAAAATCCCGAATGTCAGCGGAAGCCATTTTCTTGCCATAAGTGAGCGTGGAATGTCCGCTTAATTTGCGCTTAAGCGCTATCATGGGCGAGGCTTTAGGCATTAATGGCTTTAGTTGAAATGTAGCACTTGATACAGCTAAGATGGCCGGCATCCCTGATTTAAGTGTGTACATTCAAAATCAGGCGATAAAGCTAAATTGACAGCAAGAGCCAAGTATAATAAGACACCACAGCCACACGCTAACGCGCTTAACAGCGTAACAGCACCTTTCTGAAGCAACTTCGTGAAGCGTGCGCTCGAGAAGCGCAGCGTTCACGTTGATGTAGGGAGTGCTGGGAAAAATGGGTGGAGTTTCCTCCACACGAACTCCTAAACAAACACAAAAACAGGGAGAAAAGAGCAGCTAATTAGCCACAGCTGCTGTCTGCCAAGTCCATTCACCAAATGGCAATTGATGCAAAGTTGCCGTACCAAAGTCCAGGAAGCAACAGTCCTCGTAGTGTTTCCCAGCGTAACAGCACCTTTCTGAAGCAACTTCGTGAAGCGCGCGCTCGAGAAGCGCAGCGTTCACGTTGATGTAGGGAGTGCTGGGAAAAATGGGTGGAGTTTCCTCCACACGAACTCCACACGAACTCCAAAGTCCAGGAAGCAACAGTCTTCGTAGTGTTTCCCAGCGTAACAGCACCTTTCTGAAGCAACTTCGTGAAAAACCTTTATTCACAACAGAACATTTATGTAATTATCTATGCACACTGTATTTTGTAATAGAAATGGCAAGAACACTAGAATGATATGATATGATATGGCATTTATAATGTGCCGATACACAAGTGTTTCAAGGCGCAACGAGGCAAGGGAGGGGGAACAGGGAGACAAAGACAAGCAGCCATGGAGATCTGGCCGGCCGCATGACAGCTTCTCCCTCCGTGCAGGGATGCGGACCCTGCTGGGGCTTCCCGGACCCACTGATGAATTTGGGGGCGGTGCACCCACGTGTGAGTTTGACACCCAAGGCCGTGGACATCGCCCGACCATCCAGGAGCTCTGGCTGGGCTGCATTACAGCTTTGCCCTCCAGGGAGGGATGGGGACCATGCCGGGGCACTCTTAGACTGCTGCTGAACTGGGGGATGGTTGCCCCCCATGGGAGATAAGCAACCAAAGCAGGGGGCAATACCCCCGACCGTCATGGATCTCTGGCTGGGCTGTGCAAGAGCTTCTCCCTGCGGGGAGGGATTGAGACCCTACTGGGTCTCCCTGGGAAGGCTGCTGGACTTCGGGACAGTTGACCCACATGTGAGACAGGCGCCCAAGGCTGGGATCATCACCCTCAGCCATTCTAGAGCTCTGACTGGGCTCCGTTGCAGCTTTTCACTCCGGGGAGGAATGGGGACTGCAAAGACTGGATCTGTACTTCTGCCCTCTGTGTGGTAGGGTAAAGACACAGAACACCATAGCTCTCAATTTGGTAGCAATGGACGAGAAGCCAGGCTTTAGCTTTCAGGAGGTGATGCAGGCAGGTTCTTAATTACAGTGAGTCCTTAAGCCCCCACAAAAGGAATGTCCACACACTATATCAGGTGATAACGCAGCTTTCTTACATAAATTAAGGTTGCTAGGCAAATGTATACATATAAATAATAACACTTTGTACTTGGAAAAATGTATTAAAAGCATGGCAAATATATACACTCTATGTGGCACCACACAATACTTAAATTAAGTAATAGATGGACTAACTAACATTTTTAAATAGGCATGTGAATTCTTAAGTGAGGTGTATCAGCACAGAATAAGGAAGAAAAGCAGGCTAGTTGTGAACAGTGGCAGGATGTTTTCTTTAGACTATATATACAATTCTTTGTGAAGATCCCCCCCACATGGGCAACCTATAATGGAACGGTTAGGGAGTAACTTGTCATTTCATTTACTCCCAGTCCAATAATGTTCAATAACTTTCTGCTTTCTTTAAATGTTTCTTCCACCCCAAAGTCCCTGGGAGTCCACAGGTGAACAGGATCCAAAACAAATCTGGGACCCCTGGATGACTCCTGAGGCCAGAAGTTGCTCTTCCTCGTCACAGTACCTTGGTGCCTTGGCGGGCAAAGGGGCAGAGTTTCTCGGTTTCAATCGAGGATTCCCTCTGACGATGGGACACCCCTTAGAAGAAAGAGACATTGGAATGCTGATTCCATGAGAAAAATAGAACCAAATTATTTCTGAAGTGCAGCAGTTTTGCTCTTTCGGGGTGCTCTCATTTGGTCAACACTTTCTCTGATTGTAGAAGTCCTGTAAAGATGAAACTTGCTGTGGGCTCCTTACAGGCTTGGCAGATGAGAGTAAGATGGGTGCACAGGTCACTTTTCATGTCACCTGGACTGGACCACTGGAGTGGACCTCAGACCTTCACCTAGTCTGGATCCTCTGGGCGTCTTTGTTAGCTTCTGTTGGCGGGAAACCCACCAACAAACCTTCCTCTGCACTCGACTTTGGACTCTCTCCGGCGGGAATAAGTGGTCAGTGATGATGGCAAGGATGTGCCTTGAATTGTTCTTAGGCAGTTTGGAACTTTCGCAGCTCCGGGTGTTCAGTAGTACTATGCCAGGGTATCCCCGCTTCTGAGCGGTAGACAGCAAGGGCTTCCAGCAGTCCCGAAATGTACCTCTGGACCCTGGATGACACCAATGAACTTCTTTGACTCAAGATGTCTGGACACTCCTCTTCAGGACTCATGAAGACCCCTTGTCCGGATGGCAGGCACAGGTCTGGCTTCAAGGCAGTGTACTTCTGATGAAGTAGCAGTTTGCACAAGCCATACAACTTATTTCCAAGCAACAACCAGTCAAGGGGAAAGGGAACAGAGACATATACAGTGTTTCCATCCAACAGCTACTCAGGAGGAAGGGACAGGGTCAGGGCTTCCCAGGACTTTGGGAAACAAGGTAAAAGGCAATAGAAACCAAGAGGAAACAGGGCCATCTTGCCTTACTGCAGGAATCCATTTATTCATATCGCAGGGTCTATGTGTCCCAAAATGGAGGACACTCAGAGCCATTGCCAAGACAGCAGCTGCCACCAGCCTATACCCAGCTCTGTGGGCAACACACATGTGTCCAAAAACACACATAAGGGGTACAATGGTATACCCCCACCAATGGGTGTCATAAGGGTATCCCATGGGTGTTGTTCACCAAAAGATAAAAGGAAGAGCTGCATTGCCAGAGGTCCAGGCTGGACCTCAGTGGCAGAAAACATAGTGAAAACACACACACACAGAAGAAGTATGACAAGGTCTAGGAGTACCTGCCCCTCCATAAGGCATTCCTAGCATCACAGGGACCCTGTCAGGACTTCTTGGGACCACTGCTGGCCTTGGGGATAGTCGACCCACATGGGAGACAGGCACCCAGGGCCAGGGACATCACCTACAACCGTCCTCGAGCTCTGGCTGGGCTGCAATACAGCATTTCCCTCTAGGGAGGGATGGGATGCTGGTGGGGGTACCTGGGACCACCGGTGGACTAGGAGAAGGTCCGCCCACATGGAAGACAGGCACCCAAGGCCGGAGACATCACCCCAACCATCCTGGAGCTCTGGCTGGGCTGTGGAAGGGGATCCTGCCAGTGATCCCTGGGACCTTGCTGGACTTGGGGACGGTTGACGCACATGGGAGACAGAAGGCAAAGGACGGGGACATCACGCCCGATAATCCTGGATCTCTGGCTGGGCTGTGTTACAGTTTTTCCCTCCAGAGAGGGAAGGGGAACCGGCCGGGGCTCCCTGGGACTGCCGCTGGACTTGGGAATGGTCGACCCACATCGGAGACAGACAGCCAAGGCCGGGGATATCAGCCTCAGCTGTTTTAGAACTCTGGCTGGGCTGCGTTACAACGGGAGACAGGTGTCCAAGGCCGTGGGCAGCACCCTGAGCCAACCTAGAGCTCTGGCTGGGCTGTGTTAAAGCTTTTCCCTCCAGGATGGATTGAGACCCTGCCGGGGCTCCCTGGGACCACGGCTGAGCTTGGGAACAGTAGACCAAAATGGTTACCATTATGATAAAAGGAAAGAGCTCCATACCAAGTGTGCATTGCATGCTCAGAAAAAAAAGGACGCCTGCCGTATTAGCACAAACATGTTTGACAAAGTGGTGGTCATTATTATGTTCCTAAAATGCAGTTTGTTTTTATACTAAGCAGCCAGCATCTTCTATTCAGGGCACGCATATCATTCTGCAATTACCTCTGCACCACCCATTCCTGACCACATCACTGATACTCCGCCCCCCTTTATAATGTATAATACGGAAAGACGCACATTTTGTACTACTTACATAAGACAGTGGGCCTCATTACTACCCTGGAGTTAGGCTACCCCCATTCCGGGTAACGGGTCCGGTTTCCCTGAATGGGGAAATACCGGGCCATTCCGACCTTGGAGGGCCCAGTATTTCCCCATTCAGGGAACCCGGACCCGGTACATCCCATTCCCATTCGAGCCCCCATAGGTCTCAATGGGAATGGGGAGGATGCAAACAACGGGCCCGTTATTGTTTGCATCCTGGTCTCCTCGCGATACCCGCTAAGGACGCCTGGTTTTACCAGGCGTCCTTACCGGGTCCCGCGAGTTGACCTTGTAATGAGGCAGTAGGGGGTTAATGGGGCCGGTATCTCTACCAGCCCTGTTAACCCCCTACCACCAGGGTCGTAATGAGGCCCACTGAAAGCTTCAGCTGCAGCAACACTGCCACAACTGAAATGAAACTAACAAAAAAAAGTGATCATCTGTTGTTAGCAGTGCAAACACAGAGGCCACCTGCTCCCTTGAAAAAAGGCAATCCTGCTGATCTAGAGGCATTGCTGGGTGCAGATTGAGTGACCTTTTTATGCAAAGCAGCCAGCATCCTTCCACGCAGTCCTACACTCATTCAACATTTTAAAAAACACGCCCTCCCCCCAGTAAAAACACTGTAAAGTACACACAAACACACACACACTAAAAAGATGTCCACCTTCCTAGGAGCAGATTGGCAGATTATACTGCCAATCTGCCCCCAGGGTGGGCAACATCTGTTGCCCCATCTCTTTGGGATCCGGACAGGAAGTGGGTCGCTTATTATATTGATACTGAAGGAAATCCAACTCTGGGACTGTGAGAAGGACCCTCCTCCTCACATATTCCGGGGGTGGGATTTACAGTTTGTGCTTAAAATGATGAACTATCTCATCCTCCACACTCCAAAGGTAATGCTGAGGATGAGATAGTTTGTCCTTAGCACTTAAGGGGTTTACATTAATGTCATTAAAAACGAACATCTTTCGGTGTTCACAACAGCTTTCACACATTCCAAGATCGGTCCCCCATGCACTGATGTCCGCAGTGAAAGACACTTTTGCCGGACATTGGTGCATTCATAAACAGGCACCAACGTCTGTGGTGACATGAATAATTTGTGAATGTCAGAGCAGAGTCGCGGTCACAACAATGCACTGGAGTGACGTCACCCGAGTGCGATGACGTTCACCAACAGGCCGTGACGCCCATTGTATCATGACACACTTTTAACTATTGTGAACTTTACCGTAGAGCTGCAGTCATATCACGTACAGAACGCAATGTCTACGGCAGCATGACACACTTTAAATTAGCCCTCAAACGTCAAGGAAAAGTTGCAGTCACAACAACACACCGAAATGACATCGCACAGGTGGGCTAATGGATAAAAATATCATGATGTGGTCATGGATGGCCGCGAAACTCATGACGTGACCGCTCCCATGCGGCATGACGACGTGCCTGTGGTCGCTGTCCATGCGTTGTGAACGTGTTTAAATCCATTTACTTGGACCCTACCAACTCAAGTTGAAAAGCTACCCTTCACAACTGCTACAAGCATTCTCTTTTGTTCTCTCTACTGTGTACAACCTTCTAGCGTCCTGAGTCTGCAGACTGGGAAAGGAAACCATGGACAGCTCCTCCAGGGCGACCCACCCATTTCTTATAGTAATTCACAATCTGACGCAGAGCAGAAGAACAGTCCTTGGGAGCTGAAAGCTAACACCTGACAGCTGAGGTGGCTTCAGTCATGGACATTCCTCCAGCTTAGGGGCCTCCATCACCTGGAGGAGGAAACTGGGGCCCTGCAGATGATAAGCTGCAAGAGGAACAGTAGGACAATGATGAGGTAGAAGAAATACTTCAGACTTCCCACTGCCAGAAGGAGTCATGGGTGTGATTGTTTTTCAGCACCCTTGTCGGAGTGCTGAATGCTCAGCCAGCCCGGGGTCACACCCAGTCACAGCAAAAAGGCTCAGTACTTGTTTGGCACCACCTCCATACCCTATCACATTGAAACATTCCATTTGGCTGCACTCAGAAAAGCCATTCCTTTCTCTGGGCATCCTAGCACCTCTTCGACATCACCATCCGCCTCCAGCATTGCCCACAGTCATACCACTGGGTTGGGCAGAGTGCTCCTCATGTCACATCACAAGCTACACAGGAGTAAGCTGACATCTATGATCAGAGGACAAGTGTAACCCTGTATAAATTGTGATATGCTCATTAGCCAGAGGGAGCAATTCCTGAGTGCGTTCAAGGCAGCAGTGAGGGCACACAAAAATAATTGCCCCCTCTCTTAGTTCCATCGGCAGTGCTATGCATCTTTCCTTCTCCATCTGTCCCTCCTTTTCAGTGATTTGTGCACTCTACACCTTCAGTCCATCCCTGCCTCTTCTGCTCCAGAAATAAAAACAAGTCCTGTGGAGAACCAGCTTTCTAAGTTAAAAACTAGAATAAAAGAAATACTGTAACTTGCTGTTAATGGCCTTCCATGCTGTCCGCAGACAAGCGTAAATGTCTGCATACTAAACAATCAAAAAACTGTATTAATACTACTTTATTCATGTTATTGTTCATGTATATATTAAAATGAATAAAAACAATTTTGAAAAAAAAAGAAATAAAATAAAATCAGAGAAAAAAAAGACTGGGAATGGAAGCTGTATTAACAAAACTCCTTTTTTGGTTTTTTTTGTTTCATGTAGGGTCTTAAAAGAACCTTTTCGTGGTAAGAGTGTGTTGTCAAAATATACACATACAATTTCTTGGATTATGCTTTTTCAGTATGTACTCATATTTTCACAATGGAATTCCTTTCACAAAAGAATATTCACTGCATTGTGAATATTTGAAAGAAAACAATAACTTCTAAGATTTGTATGATGCGTGCCATCCTTTCTAAAAATGTTTACTCCATGAATATTGTCATTTTTAAGAAATGCACAGACAGCATTATTCACATTCGGCCTGTCAAAGTATCTGATTTGAGGAAAAATTCATCAGACCTGTCAAAGTATCTTTCATTGCAAACTGCAAAGATACTCCAGTAACGTACCCTAAACGGTTACCTCCGCAATTAATAAAAATCATGTCTGGATGGCTCAAATACACCATGTTCTAACACATGGGTGACAGTCTATTCCCCTCATATCACAAACTCCATAAAATAACACCTCCAATATTTCAAAGCCAAGATTATGTGAAATACCAAGCTGCTTTGCATACATTTCCAACCAATAATCCAAGGAATCTCCTATGATCCAAACAGTCTTCTTGTTTAGCTCCATGATTTCAGAAATTTAAACAAGAAATGAAGACTTGGTGCCCTGTCTTATCCAGTTCAACTCCTACTCCACAAACAGAAGGCCTGATTGGTTGAGTTTCCAGGGGACCATGGGAATCTTCAACGTCCCCGGCCATTGCAGTCCTCTTTCCATGGAGGGCATTGCAAAAGTGCCCAATTGGCACATGCGATCTATCTGCGAGCAGCAGTACACATTTCTGGACATTGGGGCACAAGGCAACATTTATTTTACTTTTACCCTTATCTCTTTACCCTTATCTTTTCACAGAACAATCCGCCATTCACATTCACAGACCCTCCATCTAACCTTCTCACCTCAGCTCAGCGGTTCAGATGAATCTTTCAACTATGAGAGTTAATTTGTACTGTGATTCAGAGCCTGCTCCATCACAAGCTATCTTTACAGAATTCTAATTCCAGGATCTACAGTCAACATCTAAGAAGAATCCTACAGGTATAATGTAATTTTCAAAAGTTATATACTATACCACCTTGCTTATAATGTGACTTCAACTATAAACTTGTTCATATGCTGCAAAACATGCTTGCCACCAGCACCCATCCACATTTTTTAGCACTGTGTTTAAAGCTACTTCTCCTTAAATTGTGACTGCTGCATAATATACTACATTTGGTAGTGTACAATTCCATAATTTCAAAAAGCTCAATTACTAAACTGCAGTACAAATAATAATCAGAATTTTTAGTAAATGGCCTGCTTTGTCTCAAAACTATAAACCACCTTCATATTAAATACAATACATTATACCTGCTGCTAGATTGCCACTTCAACTATATTTTATTTTATGTGCTGCAACACATAATTGCCTGAAACACCAATCCCAATTTTTCAGCAGTCCTTTTAAAAAATACTTCTGATTGCATGCTCGCTGCTACATATCCTACTATATATAGCAGTGCACCATTCCGAAATTAAAAATAGCTCAATTACCAAGCTACAGTACAGAAAATAATGAGGTATTTTAATAATAAATAATAATAATAATAATAATAATAATAATAATAATAATAATAATAATAATAATAATAATAATAATAATAATAATAAATAAATAATGAATGCCCTATATTGAATCAAAACTATAAAACACTTTCCTATTACAATATAATATACTTCCTTGGTTATAATGTCACTTCAACTATAACTTATTTTCTGTGCTGCAAAACATTATTGCCTACAGCACTCATCCCAACTATATAAAAACAAGCAAGTATTTAGCACTTCTTCACATGTTGAACACTAACACTGTGCTGTCTTTTACATTTCCAGAAGAACAGTTTACCCAAGAAACCAATGCAACAAAGGAAGTTCTTTAATTTCTAAAAGAAGTAAGTATATTAGTATTCAGTGAAAAAACTTTGTTAAAGGGACGTTATGGTTACAAGTAAAACCGAAAACCCCCAGAAATTTGCCAGTTATGCTAAGGTAAGCAACCATAACTCACGCCACCACTGTGCACCCGTGCACTGCTAAGAGTAACACACAGGATATTAAAGATGACATCACAAATGTCATTCATGACATCACTGATGACATCAAATGTCTGGCCCCCTCTTTTCTTTCCTTTACTAACATATCTAGACCACATGGTTTTCTTCAGTAACAGTCAGGAACTAAAAATTGAAAAGGTACTATATTTGTAGACTTATGGCCTCATTACGACTCAGGCGGTAAGGGTTTTACGGCGGCGTAAACAGCGCCGACCCTTACCGCCTGAGTACGAGGTCCCTTATCGCCATGGCGGATTTAACACCTGCTTTTAGCAGGTGTTAAAATCCATGGCGCTAAGGGACCATGGAGTTAATTACGCCACCGTAATTTACGGTGGCGTAATTAACGCCTTCCCCACTCCCATTATGCCCTATGGGGCAAAAATGGGAATGGGGAAGGGTAAATGGGGATTGGGGATTTACCGCCCCGCCAACCTCGGAATGGGGCGGTAAGTCCGCCAACCACCATGGCGTAAACTTAGTTTACGCCATGGTGGTAAAGTCACGGCCCAGGCGGTAACTTACCGCCTGGGTCGTAATGAGGCCCTTATTCTTCAAATATGTTCTTACAGTAATTCCCTTAGGGTCCAGTCACATCGTTTGAAAAATATATATAGGGAAGACACAGGCTTGAAAGACAGCAATCCTTTCTGTGCATCAAGATAATTGGTGAAGTTATCAGCACTTTCTGATAATTCTGCTGTACTTACTGTACTTTCCCTGTATATGCTCATATTTGTATACATTGTACTGACACTACTTTCCTTAGGGTCCATTGACATAATGTGATACATATACATAGGGGAAGTAGCAGTGTTCCAACAGATCAATCATTTCTGTGCAAGAAGATAATCATTTAGATTATGAACACTTTCTAGAAGTAATGCTGCTTTTTTGCTTACTTCACTTTTCCTGTATATGCTCATATGTGTATATGTTGTTGTCTCTTTGTGGTTTGTCTGTAATAATGCAATTATGTAGTAGGTGGGTTGTATTGGCTACTTATTACATGTTTCACAGAACGCAAAACTCTAATAAGAAAACATTTATCATTTCACTATTCAACATGGCAAGATTATGAATATTGCACCTCCATCATACATGCTGCACACAATGTCTATGTTTCTACATGATTAGCTTAGTATACTGGAAAGAACTTCATAATAGAATGCTTATTTATATCAATGCATTGCTTAATGCACTACATAGCTCATGATATTTATTCAAATGTTCCTTGACACTTTTTTCTCAAAATTTTAATAAGAATCCCTTCTACAGACTTTTCATGAAAAGTAAATGCACATGTGATGTCATCAGTGATGTCATCTATGACATTTGTGATGTCATCTTTAATGTCCTGGGTTTTAATCTTAGGAGTGCACAGTGGTGGTGCAAGTTATGGTTGCTTAGCTTACGATAACTAGCAAATTTCTGGGTTTTTTCTGTTTTACTTGTAATCATAACGTCCATTTAACAACGTTTTTTCACTGAATTTCATAGGTTTTTAGTGGCGCAACTTAACCATAACGTCCCTTTAACAAAGTTGTTTTCACTGAATTTCATTGGTTTTTAGTAGCGCAACTTAACCATAACGTCCCTTTAGCAAAGTTTTTTCACTGAATTTCATAGTTTTTTAGTAGCTTAACTTAACCATAACGCCCCTTTAACAAAGATTTTTCACTAAATATAGATATAGATAGCATGAATTTGATAGGTATTTAGTAGAGTTCCCTTAGTTTGTTTACATGTAACATAGAACGTACTGAACCCCCTGCCCCATGCTAGTGGTTCCGAGGTCCGCGGACCGAGCGCATGTACATGGACGGGCTCGGCCAACATCAACACTGTCCAAAAACTCAGGGGGTATTTTACATTGTTGTATTATACAATAAACACACTAAACATGGTCAAACACAAGTATATAAATACATTACATTAAAAAAGAAATAAAAAGTGCAAACTGTATATGTAAGAAACCAACAGTCCAATTACATAGAATATGCAAAATAATGGAACATACCAAAAAAAAAATTACATATGCCTCCAGCAGAATTACCTCACAGAAATTGCACTGCAAAAATCAACAGCACACCTACGCAGCAGTAACAGCAAAACTTAAAAAGAAACTGCTAAGGACACTGTATTAATTTCATATAATTGTAAACTTTCTCTATTAGGGTAGACTAAAATTATTTTTTTTTCTTTTTTTACACAGAAATGTCTAGTACTTTGGAATGGCTAGAAGAAAATTTTCCTCAGGACGAAATGAGTGAAAACAGTGATAGTAATGGTAGATGCTACACTTCTGTAAATAAACCAATGAATAACCATTATTTTATGTGTACTTAACATATATATATATTTTTTAACCGACCATACAGACAATTAGAACAATACAGAAACAGACACCTTAAAAAATCATCTGCAGCGTGTAGAGCAAAAAATTGATCTATTAATGACAAATTTCAATCTTTTAAAAAACTTTGAAGAGGACCATATAAAGGAAAACATGAAATATCACTGTCCCACATGTACCTGTAGCCCTTCTCCATGTCCCAGACAACCATCCCCAAAAATTCCCCAGCAAGAAAAATGTTATGATGAGACTTCAGTTCTTCCTCCCCTACAATCCAACATGTACACATCCCTAATTACCCTGTATTTGTATCAGTTTATACTTCCCCTCTCTTTGATAATTTTTATATTTTTATACAATGATAAAATATTATGTGTGCTGTTACTATATTCCTGTGTGTCTTATTTTTTTTAAAAAAGGCAGTTAGGGTGTCCGCGGACAGCGCGGGTGTCCAGGATGTCTGTAATTAACCAAAATGGGGGTGTCCTAAGGACACTATACCTGTTCGCAATCAAAATGGAGGTGTCCACAGGACACTAAATTCGTCTGCATGTCTGCAACTATTCACAATGAACTGTCTTTAGAACATACCCTCTGTTCGCATTGTCCGCAACTACAATGAATATGTCCGTAGAACACATAGCCCATCCGCCTGTCCGCAAAGTTGAGACGCACATTTAATTTGGTCGAGGGCTTCAACTCTGTCCGTAGAACACACGCACGCATGCGTATTGCACCCTTGGGTCCTACGAACATCGCGCCTGTCCGTAACTGTCTGCCGCATATGTGTTGTACTTTTAATTACTTCGGGGACACAAACACTATCCGTAGAACACCAGCACGCATGCGTACACCCAACCTGCACATTTGGTGTCCTACGGAAGCCCGTCCCATTCACGAACATGTCCGCAACGTCATTATGTGACCACACCACGCTAAGCATAGGTCCTTGTTCGCTAACACAGTCCGGGCCCCCGGACATTAGAAAAGTGCTTCTTTGAGCAATCTAAAGTATTTTCCTGGAAAAGTTCAGCCTTGCAAATGTCCCAGACAATGTCTCTAGCGATCTACATACTTTTGGGAACTTTTTGAGCCCTTTTTTGGTGTTTGAAGTGTTCGCAGACAGCGTGGGTGTTCGCGAATTGCGCCCCAGCACACCTATAAAAGGCCACACCCCACAGCTGATCTTCATTCTGCTTTTGGATTTCCAAGCAAGACAGACCATTGCTGGACCTGCTTTTGCTACTGCATTAATTCCTTTTGGAAAATTCCTGCCAGCTGTCCTGATGGCATCCATGGCTGCTGCTGGTTCTACTTCTGTCTCAGCACAACCCCTCCACCACCACCTTCCCAAGGGCCTGCAGAGGGGAACATGTGTGAGGATATGGAGGAGGATGAAGAGGATGACGAGGATGAGGTAGTGGAAGTCCCTACTAATAGCACTCACCATGTGTCTTGGGCGTGGAGGTTGTTTACCACTCTTGATGGAGTACCCAAAGCTCAAGCAAACAAGGTGCTCTGCACTCAGTGCCAGCTGGTGCTGAGTCGTGGCAAACCAGGTTTGTACAGCTACGGTACTAACTCGATGAAGAGACACCTAAAGTCATTCCACTGCGTGGCTATTTGTAAGGTTGTACCTTGCGATAAATGTAGTAGGTTGAGTTCCTCTGCAGCATCCTCCGTTTTTGCTCCTGCCACCACAAGAGATACTTCTGTGGGGCAGCGCATCCGTCCAGCTGCCTCGCAGGCCATATGTGATTCGTAGACCCTTACCTTTTGTGGGTCACAGTTCACAGTATTATGTATGTACTGCGACGCAGTTCTCTGCATGGGGGAGACCTTTCAAAGTGCTTTCGAGGCTGCGGTCCGGGAGCATGAGAAGGACTGCCAACTACCTGAGTAAGACCCACCCTACATCTTCCTCTCTCCACCTGCCCTTTCTTATTACCGTGGTTGATGCCCTTTCCTTACCTTCCTTCCTTCCCTTCCTTTCCTTATGTGTCATGTCTGAAAAATAAAATAAAATACAAAACAACAAAAAAAAAAAAAAAAAAGCTCTCTCCAGAGCCATCCTTTCACAGTTCAAAAATAGAAGAGCCAATGAAATGCTGCAGGGCCCTGTGCATTTTTAGAAGTCCACAGACAGTCCGCGGACATTGACATTTTTGGGGGGCTGCCCTATCAAAACCATTCACTCTTCTCTGGGAGGAAGTCGTGGCTCTGAAAAGAGCCTTTTGCTGGTGTTTTTTTGTGTTTCAAAACTTCAAATGCTCAACACCTACTGGAAAAAGGATTACTATAAATCCAAAAAGGGTCGCAATGCATTTTGTATATTTTGCAGAAAAATCTGATTGCCAGCATAAGTAAGATGTACTCCATCTCTGCGAAAACTGTGTGTACTACGAAACATAATATTTTCATTGTGTAAAGAAGACATGCTAACATCTCTCAAAAAGGCACAAACAACCTTGTTGACATTGTGCTTCGCTTCCTCCATTTGTGGACCAAATGAAGAAGAACACAGCCAGATTTGTCTCTGCGCAATACGAGAAGATATTACTCGGGACTTTCGAAAAATGTCCATGACTTTCCCAAGTCCTTCTTTCATTGCAAATTGCAAAGAGATTCCAGAGACATGTCCTAAACTGTTCCCTCCACAATGGATAATAATAAAGTCTAGATGACGCTGTGTCACCAAAGTAGCACAAAGAGGTACCAAAACCAGCCTCTTCATTCCACGCACTCCATGCCAGTGCACTTCCATATGAGGGAATCCAAGATGTGCAGCCACTCCACAGCGATCTGCATGCACCTCCAACCAATTTATCCATGAGTCTCCCAAAATCCAGACAATCTGCCTTCTGAAAGACACAGCCATATCTATCTGCTCTCTTCTCAGGAAAAAAAACTTTCTGACAAAGTCTCTGCTTACACATCACACCCAGCAAACCTTATTGACCAATACCTTGCCCTGCTAAGTGTCATTTACATGCCTCTCAGCCTCAAAATCCCTGTACGTAATACGCGCTGTCCGCAGACAATCGCGGTGTGCGTGGACAAATCGTAAAATCTGAGAGTGGGGAATGAAAATTTGAATCGTGTGCCCCATTTCCTCTTAGAGATTGACTCTGAAAAGAGCCAATATTTTTTTTTTTTAAGATGCTTCAGAAACACCTTTTATTTTGTAAATTTTATTGGTTTTATTTCCTTATTTTCCTCCAAATATCTTCACATTAGCTTCTCCAAAGCAATCCTTATGTTCCAAAACAGCACGGCATTTCCCATAAAAGATAAAGACATGCCATCTTCTTTAAAATAAACAACATTACCAGAATCAATGTTGTCATTATTGCAAAAGAACATGCCCGCTCTAATCATAAAAGTGAACATGCCTTGGTTAATTAAACACAAAGCAACATTTTGCTGAGGAGAAAAAACAGAACTATTGTCCAAACTGATCTAGGTACCAAAGCAGAAAAAATAACCTTGGCATTTGGAAGTACTTTCATAACTGCCTGAACTAAGTTTCCAGATCTTGCAACAAAGTAGGGGCACTGACATAGCCGAAATGCAAAGCACCACAGTGTAGGACAACTACATGTGGACTATTAAACCTAGCCATATCCTGACAAACGTCTAGCATTGCCTGCAAATTGAAACCAGGCACAGTGCTCCACACCACTTCCACTCCTTTTATGTGAAAATTGTTAGCCACATTCCTAGATTTAGCATACTGTTCCAAACCATTCACAAACATATCTCTAACCACCAACACCCTGACTTTCTCTACCTCTGCCATTTTCATTTCACACAGCCTCTCTCAATACGAAGCAGAACCTCAACACCTGATTGGCTAATCCCCAAAATACACTTCTATTTCATGCTCAGAAGCCCCCAATGTGGCACGCCCTGCCCGCGAACAACCGCAGTGTCCGTGGAACGCGTAACTAACACTGGGGCAGCCCTTCTACCCTTTCCGCTTCACTCTCTGCACCATTCCCTCATTTGCTACTGTTAAGCAGTCACACAACCATCTACCAATCACATCCAAGGACTCTACATCTAACTCCGTCATCACAGTTCAGCACTTTAGATGTACTGTTGATCACTCTGAGGACAACTGGGCTGTGATTGCAAAGCACGTACATCAACAACTACTGCAAAACTCTCCTAGATTTCTGCTATCAGATACATCCACACCCTCATGAAGGAACATAAACTACAGATAAAAATATTTTCTGCACAGTACATATACTGCTCTTGTATAAATGCATATAAATGGGGTAACTACCACTTACCCAGTATAACCCAAAGCTCCCAACCTTTTATGTCACCTAGGCGGGTGAGAGGCCATAGAAGTGAATGGGAATATGAGGGACTTTGAGGGTGATTCAGATGCTTGCAAGGTGGTTAACACGAAAAATGTAGTAAACCAACACATGCAAGATCTCCCCCTTCCCTTCAGTCTGCAACGCAAGCACCACACCCTTCATTGCAATCCTTACTTTATTTCAGACTCTCCCTTCTCCAAGCACCACAGGATCACCCAGTAGTTTGCTAATCACCTGCAGTCAGGTACATTTGCTTTGTCCCATTGCCACTTTTCCTTATTTCAACCTTCTCCCCTACAGCTATCCTGGAGAGTAATAAGCTGCTGAACCCATCAAATCCTGCTACTTTATTTCCCACATCTTCACAAATGCATATATTGCATGTTTTTCCCGACAGTTCCTGCCATTTACCCTGTATAACTAGCTAGAAAAGCATACAGTTATATCTCCTATCTCCTAACATCCAATAACACCGCCTTAAAAAGCCAAGTGTGCTCTGTGTGCTTACTATTGTAATCATTTCAAAAGCATGTTCAACTGACAGATTCTAAGTAAAATATACAGAATGCACATAGACAAAGGAAAGTGCATCTACATGCTATGCACAGTTATCAGAAAGCACTGCTACTGCAAAAAAAAACAAATCATGTCTACATTAACAACAGTGCTATTAATGCACATATTTACTAACTTCTTTCTTTCACAATTGAAGTGAAGACCACTCTCCTGAATACCAGCAGCATCTAAAGTACAAACCAAAACTCAGAAGAAACCTACTCTTTCCATCCAGAAAAGTAAGTCAAAACTGCCATAATATTCTGTTACTCAAACAAACACTATAGAATTCTAGTATTGTAGACCAAACAATTGTATTAACCCTGCAGCATTAGATCCAGTATTACTGCTTGCCCCTCAGCAGCTGCATACTTTATATTGTCATCTGAACACCAGTATAGTAACACACAAATATGAGAATAGCCTTCCCAACCTGAAGTAACAGCCCGTTGCACAATCACACACCTCTAAATACATGCTTACCATCATACTCAGACACTCATGCACAAAGCACACATACATTGCACAACATCCCAACCCACACTTTCTTTTTTTCTCCAACAGACCCCAAAGAATTCCTACCAAAAAGAAACTCTGTTGAAAGCATACCAAAAACATTTTTTTACAAAAAATGTTCTGCCACAGAGTCCTTCAGAACCGCATAAAAACAGGAGAGAAATCACTCACAACCCTTAACATCTACCATAGAAAATTAATCCTAGAAGCTCTCATAGACAGTTCAATCCTTCTCAAAAGGAAATTATTTATTTTAGTTTTAAACAGAATGAAACCATTAACAAAACTAAGTACTAAACTACAAAAAAGACTTCTCAATAAACAGAATAGCAACAAACATAACTTTTCAAACATCTGTGGAGGTGAATGGACTCCCAACACAGCACAGAACCATATCTCAATGAAGAAGCATACAAACAAAAGCAAATAAACCCAATTGGCATACATAGCAGTGGACGAGGGTATGAAACATTTTAGAATACCACTATGGAACAAGAAACACTGCTAACAAAAATATCCCCAGAAGACTTAGTATCAACTCTCCATTCTACTGAACAAATGCGTCCAGTGTACAAATGGCCGTGCACATCAATGTGTAACATAGCCAAAAAATCTTTCAAATCTTTATGCCAGTTCCTCAATCAATATGTGAAAGGCAAAGACAAAATCAAAATAAAACTATTACAAAGTATGGACTCCTGCCCAGTGCACAAATGCACAGGACTACAAGAACATTCATTAGCCTGCATTTCTGAACCTATTTGAAAAGCAACCTCCACCATATCAAAATAATATCAACACACCATACAACTATAAGAAATATGGTTCATAAACTGTACTATTCCAACTGCACTTTAGCACTAGCCAATGTAAATAACTATCTTCTACATGGCACAGCCAAAGAACTACTCGAAGAAATAGAGTATATCCAGAGAAAATATTTTGCAAGTGAAAGCAACGTACAAAATACAATTGCTTTAGAACAGACTACCAACAACTTTACAAATGGCAACCTTCTACTACACATGTGTGTGTGTGTGTGTGTGTGTGTGTGTGTGTGTGTGTGTTGCCGCAGGACTTTTTATAAGAATAGTACAAAAACTGTAGACATAATGTACAAAATAGAAGACAATGAAGATTCCAAGTGGCTCCAATTAGCTCTCTATTTTATAGCAGAAAACAAATACGAAATGACTGACCCCTTAATACTTTGCAGTTACTGCACTGCAAAACTTGACAACAACCTAACACCTTAAAGTGCTATCACAAATAACTTGGAATTATTCCGACCACCAAAACTCCTGCAACAACTTAACTTGTATGAGAGCATCATAATTCAACCAGTGCAACCATTTCAAGCAATAATACACCTTCACCCAAAAACAGCAAAACTACCTCCCTCTAAATTACTGAAAGGCATTCATGGCAAAGTAGTTTATTTGCCATTAGATCTCAAAGAAAATGTACGCACTCTGGGAGTGTAACGTCCAATAGATCAATCTTTAATTATCTTTGTAAATGGAGTACCTACAAAAGACAGATAAATGTGGCAACAACTTGTGGACTTACATAAAGTTAGACAAGCCCTGCAATATCTAAAAGACAACAATGAATACTACAAAGAAATAAATATTGAAGAAAACCTGAGGGAAACCACTGAAATAATTCAAGACTCATCAGAAACTGGTCAATTTCAACTTCTAGATCCTGCTACAGAATCCAATATTTTAGACCATCTAAAGACACCATAGATGACGCACTGGAAACATACAAAATGTGACAAGTCAAAGGATCTCGAATCAGCATATGGGAAAAAAGTATACAAGCACGTGCCTTTCCTCTACTGTTTCCTACTGGAAAAGGAGGAAGGTGCGATGATAGACCCACACAAATAACAGCATCAGAATACCGCTCTTTACAAATGTATTCTGAAGACCCCAGATTCAGACAAAACGTGGAATAAATATTCCACCTTTTCTTTGAAAGTGAACTAGCAACTCTATGCTACAGAGTTGCACACACATTGAAATCAGGTACCAATTTTCAAAATATGTCAGCTACGCAATTACTACAAAAAGTGCAAGAAAAAGATGAGGTTTCACAGTCAAGCATTACAAATCTTTTAGCAAATATGTGTGGTACAAAACAATACTGGTTCTGACTTCACAGAGATGTACGCTGTATGATAAGAAACCTTGGCCCACCCACTTGGTTTGTGACATTAACTTGTGCAGAATATGCATGGGAAGATTTACACGATTTCCTACGCATAGCAATTAAAAACAAAACAAATATAGATATAAAAACACCAGGAGAACTCTGCTCTCTAGATCCTGTAAATGTATCAAGATATTTCCATCATTGCTTTATTGAAATGCTACACTTCATTTGTAATAAAACTGTTCATCCCCTTGGAGAAGTGCACCACTTCTTTTGGAGAAATAATACCAAGCCAGAGGAGCACCAGACATCCACATGCTTTGTGTGGATTAAAGATGCCCCTAAATTTGGTGAGGACACTGATCCCACTGTTTTGCAGTTCATCCAAAATATGTCACTTGTGAAATCCCTTCACAAACGACACATGGTGACCTTCATGCACAAATTTTACAATTTCAAAGACACAAATATGGGAAGTATTGTTGTCGCAAATATAAAAACAAAGGGAAATACTACACCAAATTCTACTTTGATTTCTATAGACCAGTTTCAACAACAGGTCAAGTAAACAACTTCATGTCTTCATTTAGACATAGCGTCAAAGGTAAATCAAAAACACATATTACATAAAAAGAACAGAAAGATCAAAATACATCAATGATTACAATGTAATAATTGCCCTCCTATGGAATGCAAATATAGATGTGCAGTACATTGCAGACAATTCCACCGCAGTTGCACAAATTGTCACAGCCTACCTAACCAAAACAGAAAAAACAGAGCTCAAAGAACTCTGGGATGACATATCACCTGACAAAACATTATCACAGAAATTGCACAGCTTAGGAATAAAAATGCTCTTACATAGAGAATGTGGCTTCTATGAAGCAGCAGACCATTTAACCGGTACTGCCTTGTATGGAAAATCTGAAAATATAGTATGGCTAAGCCTTGGTCCTGCTAAATCTAGAAAAAGAGTTCTGAAATCATATGAAGACAGAGAAACAATAGCCAAAATTGATCCCAACAGCCAAGACATTTTGAAAAACAATTTACTGGACACATACTACCCAAACAGGAGTACCACTTTGGAAACCATGTTTCTATACCACATAGCCCAAAACTTCACATACAAAAATAATATTAAACAAGATGAGAAGAAAGGTAGATACAGAGTGTAAAATTGTGAAGGCAGCTTAGTGAGTGAAACTTACAAAATGAAGCTTAATCATATCAAGTTGTAATTCAAAACTCCTCAACATAAAGAACTGTATTACATGTCCCTGCTACAACTTTTTAAACCATGGAGAAAAGAAGAAGATTTACTAGATACCTATGCCTCCTATGAAGACGCTTTCAAAGCAAATGAAAGCACTATAACAGACATAAACTTTACACAGTACAAAACAATGTTGCACAATGAACAGCAACATGAAGAAGACCTCCAGGTGCAACTAGTTGTGACACGCCTGAAGCAGTAGTCAACCTTCTGTAACAGGAAGCCAAAAACCTCTTGGACTGCCACTAATAGCAAATGAGGCAGAATTAGCCATGGCAGAAGTAGAAAAAACACAAACTGAACATGGTGTGCAGCATGAAAATAAAAATTGTACCTGCCAAGACTATAGCAGTATAGGTTTGCCAAGACTACAAACCTATACTGCTATACATAAGTGGTCAACCTGGTTAAACATTCTTAATCAGAATTATCAGCAAATTCCTCCAACAATTGACAAACAACAAACTTTCAGCTGTTGTAGCCCCCCACAGGTTTAGCTGCCTACAACATAGGCTGTGTCACTTTACACCGATTACTACTCCTTCCAGTAGAACACCAAAACAAATTAGACTATTACAAACTTTCTCCAGAAGCTGCAATGGAACTACGCAGAGTTTTCAAACAAATGAAAATGCTGCTAATAGATGAAGTAAGCATGGTTTCCAATCTAATGTTAACCTTCATTCACCTCAGATTACAAGAGGTCCTGAAAACAGACTATGAAGAACTCTTTGGAGGAGAACACATTATAGTTTTTGGTGATCTTCTTCAATTAACACCAGTTAAAGGTGAACCTATTTTTAAAACCTTAGGGCACAAACTATGCTGTAAAACTCTTGGCAGCATAGGAAATGTCAACCTTTGGCAACATTTCCAATATAAAAAATTAGCTGAAAACATGCGTCAGTCTGCAGACCTCACATACGCCAACATTTTGAAAAGTATTAGAGTTGGTGTACTATCTCAAGAAGCACAATCTATATTGAAAACCAGGCACATCCATGCACTCTATGGCCATAATTCATGTGTTTCTGATGCCATGGAACAATTAGCACACAGAAATGTAAACTGTATGTCCTTGATGCCAACTCTTGCAACCTGTTCAAAATGTAATGAAACAATGTTAAAAAAATAAATGCAACCAATACTTGAAATTTGCTCCACAGACAAACTGGACGTACATGGTATGACACTACCCATATGTCAACAAGCCACAACAAAGCTAAATACATCAGAAAACTATCTCTAACACAGCTGGTTTAGAGAAAATATTAACATTATCTTTAAACTGTAGAGTAATGCTTAAACAGAACCTTGATGTGGACCAAGGACTAGTTAATGGTGCACTTGGTACAGTTGTTCGCTTTCAAGCATACCCACGCAACAACAACATTCAGTTTGTCAATATTCTCTTTGACAAATTATCAGAAGTTAAAAGGATAGGACGCTCAACAGCCCGCTTCCTTCTTTCCAAAGACATGTGTGTACGCAGAGAACAATTTTCTCTAACTCTAGCATACGCAGTCACCATTCACAAATCACAAGGTCTTACCGTAGATAAAGCATTGATAGATATTGGTAGCACAGTGTTTAAAGAAGACATGAGCTATGTAGCACTATCACGCTTATGTACACTTGACAGACTATTTCTAGTCAACTTTGATGCAAGTAAAGTAGATGCTGATATTCCTTGCATTCTAGAATAAAATAGACTATGTTCACTCTACACCCCACATCTAAAAACCTATTGTGTTCCTCAGAAAGCAAACCTTTGTAAAAGAAAACTACTTCACTCTCGAATTATGCTGGATCTCACAGCAATTCCTCCAAAGAAATTAAAAGAAGCTACTACTTCATCAAGAACCACAACCAAAGAAGAATGTACTGCACAAATAAAGTCAACTACCTCTTCAAAGAAACAACGCGCACTCCGAACAAATGACTTGGACACAGAACTGTCAGGTCCATTCAAATAATGAAATTCAACTGGTGTAAATTGCTACACAAATGTGGCAATCAATATTCTATTCCAATTGCCACCAATTATTGACAAAATGTACTTACGCGGGACAGACCATTTGTGTTTGCAAATGTTAATCCTTCAAAGAAATTCAACCAACAATCCTGACAACACTTACAGTGTTTGTGGAATAAGGCAGGAATTGGACAACTGTGCTGGAATGGTCAAATTCACTATAAACAGACAAGAAGATCCACAATAATTTCTACTGTACTTACTACAAGTACTAGAAAACAAAAATGTACCTATGAATGAAATCTTCCAGATTTCATACATGGGGAAACATTCATGCAATCTTTGCAGCCATGTCGCACAAGAAGAAGTTGCTAATTAACGCTTTTTATATGTATTCGCACCTAACTGTGAATTCATTCCATTTCAGCAACTTGTACAAAATGCAAACCATAGCAGATTATGTACTACCTGCAATTCAGATAATCGCTCCACCTTACAAATACAGACACATAGTAAATACATAATAGTAATGTTTTATGATACAATGCAGATGGTACCAACACCAACTGTAAACTGACTGGATTCACACATGGTCAAGTATCACTTGCTAAGAAAACCTTCACAACAATAGGTATAATCTACAACACAGGAGCCACAACCAATGCAGGTCACTACACTTCATATATAAAAAGGAATTGTGGATGGTTCGAATTTAATGATGCTACCATTACTCTAAAACAGAGATTACCAGCAAATCTTGTGAACGCTTACTTAATTTTCTTAAAACCAACATTTTATACATAATCTGTGTGTGAACATACACAAAACTTCAACTTCAAAACTATGCACAGTTAGAATACGCCAACAGGTATCTAACTGCCCCAGGATTCTGCAACAAGCAAACAGATAAATTAATACCACTAAAATGAAACAAGAAATAAACAGTTAAAATACGCCAACATGTATCTAACTGCCCCAAGATTCTGCAACAAGCAAACCGATAAACGAATACCACTAAAATGAAACAAGAAACAAACAGTTAGAATACACAAACAGGTATCTAACTGCCCCAAGATTCTACAACAAGCAAACAGATAAATGAATACCACTAAAATGAAACAAGAAATAAACAGTTAGAATACACAAACAGGTATCTAACTGCCCCAAGATTCTGCAACAAGCAAACAGATAAATTAATACCACTAAAATGGAACAAGAAATAAACAGTTAGAATATGCCAACAGGTATCATACACCTATTCAATTCATCCTACTGAAATCAATAAAATAAATATATTGTACCACAACGTAGAAAGTTTATTTTTAATCCAGCATGGATTTTTTTCCCCCTGACCCAATGATTTAATGAGCAAACACAGGAACTGAGCAAATTGCACAGTACTCTGGTTTGAACTATAGTACTTCTAAAGTACTAACTATGAGGGTCGACAAAATACAAAAATGTCTACTATGCAATGCAATACTTATTATAAACTACCTACACTAGCATTTTTTTTTCTTTTATAGTTGTGATTGAAAGAAATGTCTGCTTCAACTACCCATGTCATGAAAAAACAGCATACAACCACAAAAGATGAAACAGTAAGTATATAATGATTGGACTCACAAACAGCACAGCATAACACACCCATTCAAGCAAACACCTGACCATAGACCACAATCCAAAATGTTTGCTTCCATGGGTATCTTATGCTGAAGTGCTTGTTGCCAAACACTACAATCTTGACTGCATGGCCTGGCCAAAACTCTTCATACAGCCTCAACAAAGGAAACAGTAAGTATATAATAATTAAACTCACAAACACTGCAACATAACACAGCAATGCAAACAAACACCTCACCAATAAATACAACCCAAAATCCATACAGTCTTCAATATCAACAATCTGAACACAATCCAACAAACAAACTAACACACATCATCTCACCAAGTCATTGACATTTAAGATTGTCTTTAGGTGCGGGGGAGAATATTGCAACTCTGGTGTTGGGAAGTGGGAAGTGGATGAATATGTTATCTATGGCTTCTGTCCCTCCAACGGCACAGTACTACACATGTGAGAGATGTTACTCAATGAGGCAACGCTACAACCCATCTCCCAGGCGGGTACAACAGGACATAGAGACGGTTTAGGCTGAAGATGGCAAAAGTAGTCAAACTTACATTGTAGCAGTAACAAGCGCATGCGTTAGACACGAAGCGCATATGAACTGCAAATGAAGAGCACAAACAGTAGGTAATATATGCATTTAGACATGATGCAAATTAACATACCAGCCACAGATGTGAAGAATACTAACATGACCAATGTAGGTGTATACAACATGAACAAAATGCGAATATAGCTCACTGACATAGAGACAAGAGTGTAGTAAAGCAGCCATCTTCTTAAAAATGGAAGTCACAGCATGCGTTTAGATAGACAAAGGGATCAAGAATTTAAGAGAACTCAAAATGCTGAATCCACAAGAAATACAAATCCATGCAGAACTCAAGAGGCAGCTGCCAATTATGGCAGCCAAGGTTAGAATGACATAGGGAGGATAGGTATTGCGGAACAAAGGCATGAGATAGCAGTTTCCAAAATAAATTAAAATTTTATAAGAGCACCCCAGCCTTTGTTACCCAGGTGCAATAACACAGTGAGCCAAAAGACTCCATGAAGAATAGCTCAAGAGTGTCCCTGGAGGCAAAAGAACACACGACACACGCGTTAATAAGAGCTAATATATCATTGCATAGGATGTAATTTCATTTCATACATGGTCTCGTAGCAAGTGACCATAATTGGAGAACACTGACTATTCGTTAGAAGTAAACATAGATAATACATCTGCAGTACTCCCTGCATGCACACATAGAGATAAGGCACTACACAGGGTCAAGTACAAAGAGATTGCCCGGTCTCATGGCCTGTGGATGAGGGATGGTAACCTCTTTAATTGAACAAAGGACATTTCCATGGGCCTCTCTCCCCTTACTATCCGTCTGGCTCCTATCTTGATGACCTGTCAAGTGTCCAAGGTTGGTAAGCAATGTGCCAACCTATTAGAATCATACATGTTAGGCCACCCATCAGGTAATATGCCAACCAATCACCTGTCATGTAGTTTAACCTTTATCAATATTGGGGTGGTTCGAGGTGGAGCCATCAGCTATGTCTAACCCAATCAAATGTTTAATCCCTATAGAAGCCAAATTCAGTCATGCTCACTAACCTATCCCCACTCCCTATAGGTTTTTGTAAACTGGGATTATGTTATGATGCCATTGATTTTGATAAGTATGACGAGAGACAAAATATGAATGTGTGTATGCTGTCACTGCTTTATTTGGATTATAATAAAGCTGGGTTTTGCTGCACACTTTGTCCTTTGTCTACTGCTTTATTTGAGTCAGATTGGGTTGACTCCAGGTCTTCTGGGTCTGTTTGGGACTTTTTTGGCTGTCTTAACAGATGATAGCAGAGGACGGTCGCCTAAGTGTCGGATTGTTGAAGGGTCCCCACTGTGGCCCTGAGTACTACAGAGGCGACCTCTGGAGAGTGGGTGCACGCGTAAAAGAGAAGGGTCGACAGAGCCCCCTTTGAAGAAAAGTCTGATACAGTCCCTGCAGGCCGCCTTGGTAGAGCGAGGAGGGTCATAGGCTGATAGGGGAGACCAGACGCCAAAGACCTTCAGCAGATCCGTGAATGTAAGTATGACATAGGCGTGGCACAAAGGGGGAGGGGCTTTTTGTATGTTGTAGAATTGTGAAGAAATAACAGATTAAGGAAATAAAGAGATATCTTCCAACAAGGTTTGGGAAAGATCACGTGATAAGCTTTGTTGTTAGGCAGTAATACAAATAGACAAATACCTCACAAAGAGTGAGATGGCAACTGTATTCTGTTGGTGTAATCATTGCTGGCACCAGCCTCATGTGGTAAGATCATGTAGGCCTTGTAGAAGTGAATGTTTGTGCATTTGTAAAAGACGTAAAGTGGTGGTGCAGATTGTGGAGTGTGGGAGAAGCGAGGTGGGGATGCTCTGATGGTGAGTGGTGGTTGTGGTGCTGCTCAGAAGTATTGAGGGGAGCAGCGAGGTGGGGCTGCTCAGAGCATGAGTGGCATTTGTGGTACCACTCAGAAGAGTTGAGTGATGCAAGAGGCGTGTTTTCAGAGAGAGACAAAGGTTGCGGTTGTGTATATTTGGTAAACTGAGTTCTGAAACTATTACCATGGGGGACACTCCCACCATTTATTTGTGTAAATCAGTGCCCTGATATAAGGACAGTATTATTAAATACCGCACACAATGTGTTAAGGGTACAGTGGGCAAAATGTTAACACCATAGCCACAAGAAGGCACTCATTCTAAGAAAGTATTGAAACACATGTGCACCTATTTACATGCTTCATATAAAGGAAAACAGTTACAGTCCCGTCTCGGGAGGCTAGCTCAGGGACAATGTGCTTGCAATGGAAGCAAGACGGCACGGAGCAACACAGGTTTGATCCCCGGTTCCACGCTTAGAAACTTCTGGGTATTAAGCGTGTTATAAATAACATATCATATCAATAGATTATGTATACTGGAACTATGGACATTTTTGGGAGAAGACATAGTACAGCCAGATACGAAAGAATGAATGCTTAATCAGCATGACGAGGGGTGTGTGACACCCATGGCTCCTCCTCCTCTTTCCCAGAGCAAATAGCAGTCCTCAACTGCACAGGGATTATACCCATTACACGTATTAAAAACATTGGCAGGATATACAAATCCCACAAATGCACCTCCCGCATATAGTAGTGAAAACATTGTAGATGGATAGAAAGCAAATAGACAACAACAGCATTCACACATGTAGAATATGACGAACATCACCACTTGCAAGCCAGATTAATGGAAGTGGAGAAAGAGGTCCAGAGAGAGAGGGGCAGGCAAGATGACAGGGGTGACACTGCCATGGTACCCAATGAATGCCTGGGAGGACAACTCATGCTTAAGTTGGATGGAAAGAGCATCAATGATTTTAAAGAGAGGGCAAAGGTAGTTAGAAAAAAGGCAGGCGAAAGAACAAGAGAAAAGAATGGCGGAGGAGAGAGAAAGAGATCAAAAAGGAAGACAGAGTGAAGGAAAAAAGTAATGACGAAGAAAGGGAGAGGCAGAGTGAGACTAGAAAAAGAAAGGAAAATGGAGGAAGCTAGAACCAGCAATAGTAAGGTAAGACAGAGTAATTTTGCATGGAATACATGAGGAAGAGGTACATTGGCATAAAGTAATAGTGCTTGATGAGGCACACAGACACACTGGGCCTCATTACGAGCATGGCATGTGTATGGAGCATGTGTAGCAGGCACGGCTACCGCTATGCTCGCTACCGTTGCCGCCTCCCGCAATTGGGCAAATAACAGGCCCATTACGAGTTGAATGGACCGGTAATTGCCTATTTGCAGGTTGCAGGGCAGAATGAGGGTGGGGAGCATGGATGTGCCGGCACCATTGATAACAGTGCCAGCACAATTATGAGTGATTCCTAAGTGACTGTTGGCTGGAGGTGCTGTGCTGTTGTGCTCGTGATTTTACCTTCTTGGTCTTCGCTTCTGCGACTGCGACCCATGAGTGGCTAGCTCCTTCTGCACCCGCCCACTTTCCCTGCGTGTCTACAATTGCTTTGTGAACGCGCTTCAGCGCACGCTTCACAAGTGATTCCTACGTGACTGTTGGCTGTTCGCTGTGCAGCGTTCATTGTCACCATCCATTACAGTCTTGTGCAGAACCAGTACTGTTGTTGTTAATCCTTAAGTGCCCACTATCAAAGCTGTAAATGAGGCGCTGCATGTATTCCCTGAAGTCGGACATGCCTGAGTCTGTGCCGCTCTCAACACCCCCGTTAATCTGAAAAGAAAGCAAATGGGCAGTACCCCACGCCCTCGCTCTACTTCTTGCTCACGAGTTACGAAACCTAATGGAGTCAATTCTAAGGTAATGTCGCGCGATAATCATCAGATGTTACGCGCATTGGGTGCGAATTACAACCTTTCATAATATGGCACCTTCCTTAAATTATGCTGTTACTCACAATGCTACATCTTCTATTTTGCCTGGTTCTTCACGCCCTATTTTGGATCTCACAATGCTTAAAAGTAGTGAAATATCCCTGCTACCAAATCTGGAAGTCAAATTACCGCCTGTCCTCTTGGCCCCTACTCTCAGACCGGAACATCCCCCTTGTGATAATAATTCCTTAGCACCACCTCACTCAGTCACTTTGAATGTTCCCATACACAAAATAGGTTGTCCTTCTAGTTCTGCTAATGTACCCTTAATAATGAATTCTGCTTTCCAAACTGCACCTTGCACTCCACTACCGGCTGTATCTTCTAAACCTTTTACTGTATGCCTGCCGGTTGGGGTTGCATTGGATCAAGCCGTAATTGAGCTCCACTCCAACTCATCCTTTTCTGATGGAGCCGTGCAGTCTGAGACCAACTACGACTTGCCGGAAGTTTCTCATATTTACTCTGATGGCAATTCCATGTCAGTCTCCTCATACACCACCCCTACCCCACAACATGCACAATCTGTCCCAAATCCCATCACTGTCCCTTCTCATTTGCCTACTCCCCCTTTACCGCTGCCTGTTGAGGTCATCCCGTCCTCTATATTGGTTGAAACTACTTTACATGCAATGAACCTTGCCATCGCTTCATTGTTCAAACTATATGAAACTTTAAATGAAAAACTTTTAAAGCAAGATAAACAACTTGTAAATTAACGGGATGGCAATCTCAACTGCTCTTACAAATGCATAAAGCCCCCAAAAAAACAGTCCCTACTCTACCCCAAAAACAGTATCCAACCAGTTTGGCTCCTGCTCCCTCGGTGCCAACTGAGCTTCCTTTTTTCCCGTTAATAATTCAGGACATATGTCCCCCTGCTCAGAATTTTGCTCCTGAGTGCTTACCTGTGAGCTTACCTATCACCAATGACCTGGAGGTCCGTCCACAGCCTCCAAAAGAGCTTTCACAATATTTTCAGGATCCCAACCATATAGGCAAAACACTTCTACAAAATCAATCCCTGTAAGAATTTGCCACATCAACAGATCCCCCTTCCATTGCCAAGTCCTTTAGACTTGAAATAAAGTTAAAGGATGCAGCTGCCGACAAAATACCTGTAGCTTATGCTCCTTTGAATGACATAATGACATTAATTCGGAAGAAACCAGTGCCCCTTTCCAACTCGCTTGCCTTGCCTCATCCGCCCACTCAAAAAATAAATGATTCGGCTGCTATTGAATTAGGTTTGAAACGTGAAGCTTTGCGAAAAGAAATTGACTTGTATCTGAATTCGGAAGCTATTAACCCTTCTCCACCAGATACTGATACTGACAATGTTATGGGAAAAACCGTCGGTATTGAAGTTCATGGAGTGCCAATGCCGCTTATTCCCCCCCCAATTCCATCCATAAAGACAGCCCCCCCTATGCCCATTTCTAAATCTTTGATCGAGCCTAAGTCGTTAGATCACTGTATTTCTAATACTACAACCCCCACTCTTGATCATATTATAACTTTAGCTATAGAACAATACATGTCAAAACTTAAACTAAGCTCTGGCACTTTAGATGTCCAAGGCAAAGGTGGCCCAGTGAAACAACTCATGACTAGGCTTGCTCAGAAACAAAAACACACTCCCATACCCTTGACTGAGTGGCCTTTATTGCCACCCATGCCTATTTCCAACAAGGGCACTAGGTAATCTGGTCTGAAGAAGCCTGATTTAAAAAATAATCTCCATTCTTTTATCATTAAATGCAGGTCTTTACCGTTTCCCAGATACTATCTAAATTGGTCCAGTCTTTTAGCAATTTTCGGTGATATTTTCGTTCTTGAGAACATCAACACTTCTGACATTGACCAAGTGGAATTTGTGATCGGCCATGACCTTTCCACTGCCGAATCTGGCTACGCTCAAGAACGCGAAGCAGGGAACGCTCGAGGGGAGGGGCGTAAATAGGAGGAGAGAGAAAACAACTAGACCTACACTGCGCACACTACCAGCATAACCAAGGCAGCCCTGTTGAGTGTCAGGAAGTACTACCCATGCCTAACACTGCCCTGAGTTGCTTTTCCCTAACATCCACGAATGGTAGATAGAAGACCAATTCTTTCTGGAAGCAATTTTAGGAACTTTTGCTGTGATCATGACATCCTCACACCGAAAACTACCAGAGGACACAAACCATTAGAATTCTACAGTGGAATCTTTGATCCAGTAATAAGAGGCAATTATCCATGTGAGCAAGCATAGGCTGCAGCAGTGTTTGCAATTGGGATGTCGGACAGTATAACTATGGGTTGGGCAGTTATGTTACATGTTGAGCATGCTCTAGTCGCCATCCTTGAAATTCCCAAAAGTACCTTGACTACAAAAAGAGCATCAGGTTACAAAGTAATCGTATAAAATCCATAGATCAAAATTGTCAGGTGCTGAGTGGTAATTGTAATTGTTAATGTAATTGTTTATTTATAAAGCACCTATACGCAGGTGAAGTGCTCAAAGAGCTTCAAGGTGGGAAGGGAACAAGGGAATACAGTAGTCATTCTTAGACCTCGAAAGTTTCCAAATTATCTAACAAAAATAACTAGCATACTAGGTCTGAGGCATGTCTACTAGTTCAAGTGCATGATTGGAGGGATGGAGAGAAGGAGGAAGAGAAGGAAAGGGCATACAATAAATAAACTGCCGTACTAGGCCTAACTACTTGTCAGATAGACCAAGTACATGATAAAAGTGGGGGGACCACCCAGATTAATAACAGAACAAGTGAAAGAGGGAGATTATGTGCACGATTACACCATCTACATTGAGTATCATGATGAGTTACCCCATGTTAAGGAAAATGCTCTAGGAGGGTGGATAATTCTCTTAATTGATGGTGCATCATCAATAGATCAGAGCAAAGGCAAGAAGCATACTGGAACAGCAGTGGTGAAGGCAAGAGAGAATTTCAGCTTTGAAATAGTGACAAGCATGAGATTTCAGCGCATTTTTCAGAACAAGCATTAGAGTTGGTAGCATTGACCTTAGCACTTGAGGTGCATGGGGATGAAGCAGCAATGGTGTATTCTGCATCCGCCTATGTGACATTAACAATACACTTAGGACTGGCCCATTGGAAAATAAGGGGTTTCTCGTGTGCAGACGGCACACCAGTGCAGCATGTGGCATTACTAGACAGGCTCATAGACGCACTTTAACTTCCATCGTCTGTTGCCATGGTGAAGTGTGCAGCGCACACTAGAAGTGCGGACTGGATTTCCCATGGCAATGGAGTCGCTAACCTAGAAGCAAAGAAGAGCAGAATATTTTCCAGACGTATCTGACATTGCAACTGCACCAAACAAACATATACGTGCACGCCACATGGTGATGAAGGAGGGCTTTGAAACGCTACAAATGACACAAATTATCAAGTTAGAGGGGAAGGTTATGGGCTTAAAAGGCCTAGATTTGCAGCATTACTTAAATAAACACATCATCCGATTTTGTATTATTAGAGCAGTGTAGGCTTAAATAATTGTACTGGGGTATTAGGAATGGATTTTACCCCCTCTATAATGTTGACCTCATACTTTCCAAACTTTAATATTTAAGTGCTGGATTAATTCTGTGACCCCCCCTAAACACTTACAAACACCTCTACGCATTATCCTAGCCAACATGTAAATCCACAGAACACAGGCTTGCACCTTTTAGTGCCTTTTAAACACTAGAAACATAATGAATTGGCCTGCTTCAAAAAGGGTGTACAGTAAAACACATTATCACACAAGTCTGTGCTCTTTACATTTGAATGCAATCTAAATATATCACACTTACAGACACCTCTGTGCATCCTAGCCAACATGTAACTCCAGAGAGCCTTCTAAATACTAAAACATATTTAACCGGCCTGCCTCAAAAAGGCCTAAATATCAATAAATACAGTATCTCGCAAGTCTGCAAACACCTTCTAAATGAAAGTTTTGTCAATCCTTCAATAGTGACAGCCCACAAAAACTGTACATTTTTAAAACATGTCATTAAAATACACACAGTTGTTTAATTTGAAAGTAAATACAACTCACCTTTTTTCTGGGTGTTATCTGAACAAAAGACCAGGCCTGTTTCAAATCAAAACCATAGAATAGATTCCCCGGGGCTCACAGTCCTCTGCCCCAGAGCCAATATCAAATCCAATAAACTCTACATAGGAAAGTTTCCTGGCAGCGTTACAATCAGATGGTCCAGTCAATTATTCGTGCAGCAGTGAAAACACCATGCCAGAACGCTGCCAGAATTCCCAAGCCCAGATAAGAGATACCCCTCTGCAGGTAGAAGCCCCCTTTTAAGGGGTAAAAACACAGACCTCTTCCTGGACCGTTTTCTTATCAACACACCCACGTTTATTGAACTCATGTATTTTTTTGCTTATTTTGCAAAACATGAGCTTTTGTAACAAATCTAAAATTACCTAGTTCTCTCTAGCCAGTCATTGATAACAATGTTGTGTATTGCAGGCCCTCGCCCCAATATTCTGTCCAGCTCACCAGTCCTTAACAGGCCTGTCATCTGTGTTTTCCACTGCGCTCTGAGAAAATGCAAAAGTCTTGAGTTTGGCAAATAAAAATCCCACCCCACTGCAGCGCTGTCTCACAGCTGATCAGATCCATCATTTCTCTCTGGCACACACAGCATGTGCTTCTGCAACCCTTTTAAACAGCATTCTTTCTAAGAGAACTGTGCATTGTGTTAATTTAGAAAGAAACCACACATTGGCAAAATGAATAGTCTTTGTTTTGACATAAATATGATAAAGTCAAAGTTTAATGGTGAGTTTTGACGTTGTATCAACTTGGTTAAAAAAACTTGGTTCATAATTTCTTTTTTTTTAAACTTCTTTTTATTATTCAGCGTGGCAGCAAAACACAAGCGAACAGCATAAGGCGTTACAACATGAATACCGTATACATAATGTAGGTGCACAGAGGTTATTTCACATAATATCACAATCAATGGGTACAATCACAGCATGGATTGGGCAACAGAAGACCGCAACAGGGGTGAGGACCCGAGCAGGTGGGGGGAAGAGGGCGGGGGGGGAGGTATCCGGTGTTGCGATTAGATCAGACATGTAAGAGCGGAACTTAAGCCAGACATTTCTAGGTCTGGAGTGGGCAGGTTGTATATGGGACCAGGCTTCCTCAGAGTCCGAGGCCCAAGTGACCGCCCTCAGCCATTGAGCGTGTGTGGGAGGCGAGGGGCGAAGCCAACAAAGCAGGATGGAGCGCACCGCCAGCAGCAGGCAAAGGCTGGCTAATTTTTTGGAATCACGGGAGAGGCCTGGGAGATCATGAAAGAGACATACCAACGGCGAAGGAACAATGGGATGGTCGAGAACCGCAGACATTGTCGAGCAAACTGCCTCCCAAAACTGTGAGAGGCGAGGGCAGGAACAAATCATGTGAATGTAGTCGGCGTCGTCTCGATAGCATCTAGGGCAGCTGGAAGGGTGATCCCTGGACATGCGATGTAGTCTGATCGGGGTGTAGTGAAACCTATGTAGTACTTTGAATTGAACGAGTTTAAAACGGGAGTTAAAGGACACTCGATGTGTGCGCTCGCATAGATGTGCCCAGCGCTCGTCCGACATTTCAACACCCAGGTCTACCCCCCACACACACTTCAGTTTAGTGAAATCTGGGACAGATCTGGATTGCAACATCAAGTATAACCTAGAGATTTTACCTCTTGTGGGCCCAGGGGAGGTGAGCTCCTCAATAGCCGGGTCGTCCGGAGGCAGCGTAGGGAACGTTTGATAATTATGTTTGAGGGTCCTGTGGAGGGATGCGTATTGAAGCCATGCACCCTGGTCACTCCTCAGGGGCAACGGGAGATCGGGCCATTCAACAAATATACCCTGGTCAAACACATCACGCAGCAGCTCGTAGCCTGCGTCCGCCCAGCGGCGAACCGTGCCCGGTGGGACCTGCGGGACCCCCGGGAGGAAATTCCAGAGAGGGAGGTTGCCGTGAAAGGCGTAAGTAGTTTTGACTAGTCTCCACATCTTCGCTAAAGCAATGGAAGTGCAGGCGACCGGGCTCTGTGAGTCCAGTGCTAAGGGGGCGGGTTGTATCACCAAGGAGCGGATATCCCGGTCGCAAACCGCAAGCTTCTCGAGTCGAACATGCGGGGGAGGGTCAATTGTATTAAACCAGTGAGAAGTATATTGGATTTGGGATACCAGCCAGTATTTGAGAAAGTTAGGGGCACCGAAGCCCCCGTTAGAGATGGGAGTGGATAGGGTATCAATTTTAAGGCGGACCGCACCCGAGTGCCAGAGAAAGGAATTCACAGTGCGAGTCAAGTCCCGGAAGAAGCCCCCCCCCGGCCACAAGGGTATGTTAGTGAACCTGTAAAGCAACTGGGGTAACACCACCATCTTCAATAGCCCTATCCTGCCTGCCAGGGAGATCGGGAGCTTGTCCCAGGCCCGGACCTTAGCCGTCAGGTGTGTGAGATACTTCTGATAGTTTTCCTGGAAGGTCAACGCCTGTTGGCGCGTCACCACTATACCCAAGTAGGTAAATGCGGACTGAGCCCATGTGAAGCCAAAGGTATCAGGAGGAGGGAGAGTGCATACTGTGAGTGGAAAGAGAATGGATTTCGAACAATTCACTTTAAGACCAGAGATTCGACCGAACCGAATGATGTCCTCCAATATTGGGGGTAAGTTGATGGAGGGAGAGCACACAAACAACAATGCATCATCCGCATATAGGGACACTATGTCCGACTGGCACGCAGTGCGGAGGCCTCTGTGAGCATGAAGTTGGCGGAGCATATCAGCGAAGGGCTCTATTGCTATAGCGAAGATCAAGGGAGAGAAGGGGCACCCCTGTCTCGTCCCCCTGGCGATCTCAAAGAGGGGGGAGCAGTGGTCGTCGGTGCGGACCCTGGCCACCGGGGAAGAGTAAAGCAATCTGACCCAGGAGAGAAAGGAGGGGACGAATTTGCAACTATCGAGAACCCGCCATAGGTACCTCTAAGAGACCGAGTCAAACGCCTTTTGCATGTCGAGGGTGACAGCCACTGCTTGCGTGTCGGGACTGATTCTGTTAATTATATTGAATAGGCGCCTCAGGCTCAAAGAGGTAGAGCGACCCGGAATGAAACCCACCTGATCTGGATGGATGATAGATGGCAGGAGGGGAGCCAACCGGAGCGCCAGAGCCTTGGCATATACCTTGACGTCACAATTTATGAGTGAAAGCGGCCGGTATGAGCCACATTGCAGGGGGGATTTACCTGATTTAAGTAGTACTGTGATTGTGGCCTCCCGGAGTGAAGGGGGGAATACACCAGACTCCACAGACTCCTCCCAGAGAGCTAGCAAGCAGCTGTGACTTAAAATGCTTGTAAAATTCGACCGGAATACCGTCCGAACCGGGGGCACGCCCCGAGGATAAGGAGTCAATAGCGTCCGACAGCTCCTCCAGTGTAAGGGGGGAATCGGGGGAGGCCATGGCTTCCGGGGACAGGGCTGAGAGAGGGAGGGCATTGAGAAAGGAGTCGATCTCCGCCACCGGCACCTCATCTGAGTTAGAGTATAGGGTTTCGTAAAAATGTGAAGAATTCCCTGTTGATGTCTTGCAAGGTGACAGCCATGGAGCCGTCAGGTCTCTCGACCCCGATTATGTGTGGGGACCCCGTCTCATGACGGATCAGACGTGCTAGAAATCGACCGGGGCGCTCCCCCTCCCCATATCTCCTCGCCATGCCAGGACTATCCAAAAACCTTTGTACGCGTTCCGCGAGGGATCGAAACGTGTCCAATTCCGACCCTATGTCAGCCAGGTTGCCTGGGGTGGAGTGAAGTGAGCATGTAGCTTCCAGGGTAGAGAGTCTGGATTCACTAGCAGCAAGATCCCTCCGGATTGACTTCAGGACCCCATTCTCTTTGGACAATGCAATCCCTCTGATATAAACCTTAAATGACTCCCATAGAGTGGCCTGGGTCGCTACCGAGCCCGTATTAGTCTCGAAGAATTCCTCAATCGACCGCTCGAGCTCGGAACAGAACTCCGGATCCAGTAAGGACAGGGGTTTCAGCCTCCAGTTACGTGTCCGGCCGGGATCAGGACCCCAACCGATGGTCACAGTGACTGGAGAGTGGTCAGACAGGGTTCTGGGGAGGATCATTAGCTGTATAACGCTCTTAACCAGTTTGTTGGAGATCACCCATCTGTCAATGCGGGAATAGGAGTCGTGGACCGAGGAGTAAAAAGAGAACACACAGGAGTCCGGGTAGAAGAATCTCCACGCGTCCACCATGGCTAGACGGGGCAGGGATGATAGTGCAGCGTAGGCTGCCCTAGAGAGTAGATGGGGCCTGGATCCAGATCTGTCCAGGGCCACATCGAAAATCGTGTTGAAGTCACCCCCCCAAAGGATAGGAACCAGGGGGAAGCCTTCAAGGAGGGACGTGACCTGTACATAAAAATCCGGGTCATCTAGGTTAGGGCCGTAAATGTTCATCAGGACCACCTCCCTATGTTGTAGCGTAGCATGAAGCAGTACATATCTGCCTTGAGGGTCTATTTGTGAGGAAATAAGAGTAAACTTGAGGCTCTTGTGAAAGAGGGTCATGACCCCGCGGCTTTGGGTAGAGAAATCGGTAAAGAATCTATGGGGACCCCAGGTTTTGGCAAAACGCATACACTGTTCCGCGCGGGCATGTTTCTCTTGTAAAAACAGAATCTTGGACCCTTGACGCTCGGTCTGCAGCTGGAGCTGTCTCATCTTTTTATAATTTCCCAACCCACGTACGTTCCAGCTCATGAAGGTCAGGTCACTCTCGGTCACAGATACAGTGGTGGTTGAAAAAGAACAAATGTCAGTACCCTGCGGGCCAATTTCACGGCCCTGCAGCACCAAGTCCTGAGCACCACCTCGCGGCTCGCCTTCGCTGCCAACGCCAACTTTTTAACAACAAAAACCCTGACATGACCCGCCCCCACCCACATCCCCCCCAAACAGAGGGATGACAATCCCAACCCCCCTCAACCAAAACCAAACCAAAGGCATCAGCGCCTGGGGGCCTGAGGGCCGGACTAGCCGCCGCAGTCCGGGCTGCAGCAGATCCAATAAGACAAGGGGTGCCCACAGTGGACCTTAGCAAATAACTTGAACAGGGTTCTGGCACATGGTGATGTGGCACACATTTGTAAAAATGAACACAACAAGCAGATTCCGAAATAGAGGATCAAGTAACCCCGATGCAGGAAGGCGGCCTTGCCTGGCCCCTCCACGTTGGGACAGAAGGATACCTGCAAAACCGTGAACAGAGGGGAGGGGTCAACCAGGGAAATGTTCGTCGATGAACCTGGAGGCCTCCTCCGGGATCGTGAAAAAAAACACCTGGTTGGCGTGTTCTATGCAGAGTTTGGCAGGGTAGAGCATAGCATATTTGACTGAGTGGTCCCGCAGCCTGCGCTTCACAGCCTGGAAGGTCTTGCGTTCACGTTGGACGGCCATAGAGAAGTCTGTATAAAGATGAATCCTTGCACGGTCCAGTAGTAGCTCCCCTTTTAGCCTAGCTGCCCTGAGGAGGGCATCCCGGTCACGGAAGTTCAGCACCCGGGCTATGATGGGCCGAGGTGGAGCACCAGGTCTGGGCTTAGCCGTCAGGGCTCGGTGTGCCCGCTCAATGGCGAAGTGCGGGGAGAGCTTGGGAGAATCCAGGAGCGAGACCAACGTGCGCTCGACAAAGTCCTCCATCGGTTCATGCACTTTGTTCTCGGGAACCCCGATGATGCGGAGGTTGTTACGCCTCGATCGAGATTCCAAGTCCTCGTTCTTCTTCTCTACCTCAAGGACTCGGTTGGAGAGAGCGGTGACCTCGGAGCACAGGGCTCCCAGTGCATCCTCTGCGGAACCGACCCGTGTCTCAACTTCTGACACCCGGCTGTCAGTCCGCTCGATGTGGGCCTTAATGGAGGATATAGTACCGTTCATGTCATCCAGTTTTGAGTGGAGTGCGGTGAAGCCCTCACGAATGAAGTCCATCATATTTTGGGATTCCGGTACTGTGTCGGGTGGAGGTGCAGCAGGGGTCTGCTCAATGGTCTCCTCTGTTGATCTCGACGCAGCCTTAGTAAACATGTTGATGGAGCTCTGTTTCCTCGCCCCTCCCTTGGTCATCCTGGCGATGTTGGAGGTCGAGTGGGGAGAAGGGGGGAGCCCAGGCCCTGTACCACTTGAGGCAGAGTGCGAAGTGTGGCACAAGACAGGGAGTAATGCAGGGGGGGCCGTGGCTGTGAATCCGTGTAGATGTAATGTTGCGGCCACCAGCGCAGGCCATGAGGTCTCAGCCAGCCCAGAGAGGTGTGGGGAGAAACACGAGGAGACCTTGGGGGTAGTAGATCCCAGGGTTGGGGGCGATGACGCCCAGCGAACAATGTGAGAGCCTGATCCAGATATGGGTGGTCGAGTGCGATGAGTGATGGGGGGCGCCTCCCAGCGCAATGCCCACAGGGTAGACAGGCCGCAGCCTCGAGCACAGTGGTGGAAGATAGGGCAGGCAGCCGGTGAGCAAAAGGTCCTTGGCGAAGTAGTGACACCAAGATCACCGCGGCTCCCTCCGAACACAGGAGACCCCCAAGGAAGGAGACACCCGCAGCCCGCGATGACCAGTGGAGCTAGGGGATGAGAGAGATTCCGGGGGGGCTCCAAGACAAATGCAGGCCGGGGAGGCGCCAGTCCCGGGGCAACACCAACCGCTAATGGGCCCAGAGGCCGGGGGCGCCGGCGGGTAATCTGCAGCCCCGTGTATGGAGGGGGTGAGGCAATGCTGCTGCCCAGGAAAAGTCCGCGGGGGCCTCCCCGACCCACGTACCTGGTGGCCGCAAAGATCCGGTGCACCGTGTGCGTCTCCCGGGTGCCGGAGTCCCGCTGTCGGCGGGGGGGAGAGCCCCGGCGAGGTCCAGCCGGCGGAGAAAGGGGCCCGGGCAGCTCCGGTGCAGGGCGGGCGTCCCTCCGAGTGTGCCCCGGGTCGCGGCCGCTCGAGCCGGCGGTGCGCGGGCTCAGAATGCACCTCGGCCGCCTCCAAATCGCACCACCAGTCAGGGGGGAGGCGGACCGCCACCCGGCAGCGTGCATCCACCGAGGCGGGGGCGCAACGCAGGCCCCCAGTCGAGTCCGTCCGCTCCGCCAGAGGATGAGTTTTGGCGCGGGAGCACTGCAGTCAGGTGGGGGGATGGTGCGGCGGCGTCCAGGAATCGCGCTCCACAGCTCCGATTTTCGACGGGATTCAATCGGCTGGGTCCCTGGGGTAGCTGCTCCAGAAACGTATAAGCCGGGATCGGCTATCAGGCGTTAAGAGTGCCAATTCAGGATCTCGTGATCTGCCGGCTCCGGAGCTCGAGCCTCAGGCGGCCATCTTGTTCGGCGCTCAACAGCGCCCCCCCTGGTTCATAATTTCTGTGTTAAAATACCCTTGCAATTTATTAAGAAGCAAGCATTGACAGAGATAATAGTTTTATGTAAATGTTTCACTCTTCATTTAAAAAAGGCAAATCCACATTGTCCAGATCAGCAGTGTTTTGCATAACTCTGGGAAAGAAACTGTGCACTCTGGCATGTGTATTTTTGCCATGGCAATAGTCTTGCTCTTTTGTATAGACTCTGTGAAAAACACTTTGCTAATAAAGAAAACTGCTTTCATTATTTAAAAGAAACAAACACTGTCAAAAGCAATAGTTCAGACTCTTGTATAGGCTCTGTGAAATACACTTTGCTAATGAAACTAATTGTTTTCATTGTTTAAAAGAAACACGCATTGTCGAAAAGCCAATAATTTGGCATCTTTTGTATTAGCACTACAAACCACACTTTGCCTGTAAAGCAAATTCACATAAGTCTGGTGTGCCAGCCTCTATTTACACTTTATATCAAAGCTATATCCAAGTTTAATGTCACTAGCTGTTAAAGCTAACTCTCTAGCCCGTGTCATTAAAATGATAAATTCATAACTTCATCTTTACTATATATAGAATGTATATACACTTCATATAACATTAAAGGCCAAACCCTGCACCAGCATCATCACTGTGTCACTCTGCAAAACCCTAGGTTCAGAGTCCTTGTCTTCAGAGCTCACTTCACCCCCAATGGTCGACCAGGCAGCACCACCACAGGCTGCTCCGATGTGTATACACATTTTTAAATAAAATGTATATTCACTTTATATCAAATCAGCCCAACATCCGATCAAAACAGTTTGATAACCATTTATACCCACTTTATGCAAATTATATAGTTTATATCAAATCAATATCATTTTTTATGTCCTTTTTATGTAATATTTATATTTCCTTTACATCAAAACACTATCAAAAGGCGAGGGACTAAGACCGGAAGCAGGGGGCGTTCCCACCTGTCAATTTGGAAGTGCGTGAAAGGTGGGCCCCATATACTACTTAGGAACAGTACAATGTTTTTTGTTTAAAGGAGAGCAGCACCAACCCCAACCGCTCCTGCCCACTTCGACTACTGCTTAAAAGCCTACCCAGACGAACATGGGATTTAAAAAAACAGGAATACTGTGAGTGGTAAGAATGTGGCAGTCTTAAATTGATTATATTCTTTGAAGCATTACTTTTGCAAACATTTGCTACTTAACCCGTGCACCACTCGCAAGAGGAGTAATGAAAAATGTTAAATACTGACGAGAAGTGGCAGGAAGTAGTGTACTGTGAAGAAAGGACTTGCAGCACCAGTAACTCTACAGTGTTTATTTTTGGAAGGAGGAGTTGAGCAGTGAGATCAACTCCTCACACTGCTTAAAACCACCTGACTACATGTAGCATGGAGAAGTGGCAGGAAGTGGTGTACCATGGTATACCGGGGTTTAACGGGAAACGGCTTCAGAAACCATACAAACCTTTGTGACTGCAACCTGACAAATTTTGTACTGCGAGTAAAAAGGTTCTGATAACCTCTGAAGGAGTGTGCGGTGGATGAAAAATCTCCTGGGACACTGCATAACCCGGAAATAAGGTGAAAAAAGGAACGAGAAAGAGATGACTTACTCCAGTTGGCAAGGCCAACCGCCCAATGTGTGCACCAGTCTTAAATAAAGTGCCAGTTGGAAATGCTGGGTAAAATGACAAAGGCACACATTCAAAAACCCAGAAAAGGTAAGCCCTATGGAAAGAGGTCTCCCTCTGAGGGGGGAGGCGGAACGATACCCGGACCATTCACACCGAGTCCAGACTTGCTCTGTGGCGACAGGCACTAATAATGATTTTGTAAACAGGATGGTTGCAGGAAGAATCACAAATTATTAACATCCAGAGGCAGCACCAGACATAAACCTGGAGCAGGCAGATGTAGTATCCCAAAACATGGTCCCTCAAAGGGGCTCCCATTCGGACTATGGAGATATAGATGATAGTTCACTTCTGGCCTTATGCTATAGGCTACAGGGCACAGCTGCCCAAAATGTAATGCAGGAAAAGAACATGGACTGTCAGGCTACACCTGTACAGGAAAAAGAGGTGTTGTATGTAATGGTACATTCTAAAATGAATGCCCCTGCAGCAAATGAGTTAAGGTGCATAATGCCATGTGAATCTGAGCTGATAGGACGGTCCATAAGGCAAGCATCAACATCTCCCAGAGAACAGTGATTATCAGCCTCATCAAACCTCTTCCCTAGCACAGTTTGTAAAAATGAAAGAGAGCTAAGGACCCCCTCCAATAGAATTGGTGAAAGTAATCTGCTAGACTCTAGAAGCAACTCCACTGCTTCGGAAAGGACCCCTACAGATTACAGTAAAAATCCTCCTGAAACTATGTGGAGTCATACTGGAAGACGTAAAGAAGCAAGGAGCTGTGATAAGTACATTGGAGAGCTGTCTACAAGGGACCGGGATGGCAAATAAAGGTGTGACAGGCCTGGACATCACAGGTACAGTGGAGAGTGAAGTAATGTGCCCCGAATAAGAATTGATTGAGATACAGATGAATGACGAGCAGCCACACGATGATAATCTGGAGAGAAGTATATACAAAACTAGATAAGAAAGATGGCTAGAAAAGCCAGCTACAAATACTTTTTGTACAATCTTATGTACTGTTACACGTGCTTCTCTCAATCAGATTTTGTATTATTTTGGTGGTGGCTGCGGTTTCTGGATCGCTTCCCAAAAGACTGCAAAGGGCACAGTAAATACAAAAAGAGAATTTGATCCAGATGTACTGCAAGCTGTCACATATAGAAAAAAAGAGAAAATTCAAAAAGGAAATCTAAGTAAATTCTGTTTAATTATTCCTTTCAGTATAGTTTTTGAGCCTGGTTGGGGCGCTCTTAATGGTTCCTTGTACGTGCTTATATTTTTGATATTGTCGAGTGTGCAGCGTGAGACAGTAAAATGAGATAATTACAAATACTTTTTGTACAGTCTTATGTACTGTTACACGCGCTTCTCTCAATCAGATTTTGTATTATTTTGGTGGTGGCTGCGGTTTCTGGATCGCTGCCCAAAAGACTGCAAAGGACACAGTAAATACAAAAAGAGAATTTGATCCAGACGTACTGCGCGCTTTCACATATAGAAAAAAAGAGAAAATTCAAAAAGGAAATCTAAGTAAATTCTGTTTAATTATTCCTTTCAGTATAGTTTTTGAGCATGGTTGGGTCGCTCTTAATGGTTCCTTGTACGTGCTTATATTTTTGATATTGTCGAGTGCGCATCGTGAGACAGTAAAATTAGATAATTACAAATACTTTTTGTACAGTTTTATGTACTGTTACGCGTGCTTCTCTCAATCAGATTTTGTATTATTTTGGTGGTGGCTGCGGTTTCTGGATCGCTGCCCAAAAGACTGCAATGGGCACAGTAAATACAAAAAGAGAATTTGATCCAGATGTACTGCGCGCTTTCACATATAGAAAAAAAGAAAAAATTCAAAAAGGAAATCTAAGTAAATTCTGTTTAATTATTCCTTTCAGTATAGGTTTTGAGCATGGTTGGGTTGCTCTTAATGGTTCCTTGTACGTGCTTATATTTTTGTTATTGTCGAGTGTGCAGCGTGAGATAGTAAAATGAGATAATTACAAATACTTTTTGTACAGTCTTATGTACTGAAAAGTCAGCTATTGGGCCTCATCACGAGTTGGGCGGTAACACCGGCGCTATTAGCGCCAGCGCTAATAGTCCTACCGCCAAACCCCCCGGCGCTATTAGTGCTGGATCACGGGTTTGGCGGAAGGGTTATTGGCCATTCCCCATTGGGCCCATTCGGGAATTCCTCATTCCCATTGGGCCCAATGGGGAAAATTTGCGCTATTACCGGTGGCGGATTTACTGCCGGCGGTAATTGCGCCAAAAATCAGCAATTTTGCCGCAGATTTCCCCCCAGCTCAGAGCTGGGGGGAAATCCGCCAAAGCCATGATCTGGCGGACCCTTAATTGTGGCGGTAATAGCGCTACCGCCGCATTTAAGGGTTACTGCCAGACTTGTGATGAGGCCCATAGTCCGGAAAGCTGTGGCAAACAGGAAACAAATGAATAATCAGAAAAGGCTTACCTCAGAGCTCCTCAATTCTATGACCAGAGCTCGGGTACAGGAACATCAAGAACAGCCAAAGAAAAACCTACAGAAAGGGATTACCAAATGGCCAAAACAAGTGGGCACTCTGACCAGCTGGCTGTTGGGCGAAAGATCTTTGGATTCCCAACATTATAAGGGAAGAAGGTTATATAAGCTACCAGCAGGCAGGAGAAAATTGACGTCCCTGCTGGCAGAACAGGACTTGCTGGAGGAGAGGGATTCTGCTCCTATACAAAATTCAATGACGCAACCCCAGGCACTTACAAATCCCCTGATATCGCCAACGGCCCCGCCTAGTCCGAGGAAAAAACCTAAAGTGTTCACCATTGGCTGTGGCCCAAAAACATTCACAAACAAATGCACTAATCTGTCAGACCTACTGAATTTATGTAAAAATGTGCCAGCATTAATAGTCTTGACTATCGCCGACTTCAGTTTTGTTGAACCAGTGGACATAAATGGAATTAATTTTGTAAAAGTCCACTGTGCCACGGTTGAGGTACCAGCACTAATGGACAATCATCTAAAATCTATAGAGTCTGACGGTTATGTGGTAGATTGTCCTACACATACCGGAATTACACAGGTGGTAATACTGGTAGGGGATGGTAATCCTAGTATTGAAAAAGTGGGGTTGCCAAATGTGGCAGTAATGGATGACGCCACAGTATATAGTTGAATGATAGTTGGTGGAAAACAAGTGATCCCTAAAAATTGTCAGCTTAAACACTAGGGGCCATTCACATCTGTTGGGGAAGGGGGGGTCACAACCTCTCTTAGAAAAATTTGATGCTATGTTTCTGCAGGAAAAGTGGCTAACCGCCAAGATACATATGGAGGGCTTCACATTATCCCAGCACCAGGCAGAAAAAGGAGAACGGGGAGACCATATGGAGGCCTAATCATAGGAATAAAGCAACGGGTGTCTGTGATAAGGGCAAATGTGATTCTGAGTTCTAAGTACACCTTGGCAATTGAGGTCGAAATTAATGAGGTTTCAAATGATAGGGTGATACTACTGATAAATATGTATGTACCTCCAGACACAGAGGAGCTGAAGGAGATCCAAGCAGAAATTGACAAGAATATGTACAACTTGGTTAGTTGTGGAAGGCCATGAATTTATTCTCCTAGGAGGTGATCTAAATGAAGGATGTAGAGACTATGTCTGTGGCCCACAATATATAAATGTGAGTACAAATAGTACGATGCTCAAACCCAAAGGGAAGCAGAAAGGGCAAAGCTGGATTGACATGTTGAGAGATTGGGGACTCTTGATGTATAATGGCTGAACAGTAGGTGACTGCCCAGGCCGATGTACATGGACCATGGGGAAAAAAACCACAATATTAGATTACTTTTTTCGTTCCAATCCCTGCTCAGAGAAAGTAATATCATTGGTGACCCAGAAAACCATATATAGTGATCACCATATGCTGATTCTAACTTTGAACTTGCAGGAATAAATTTGAATCAAGGGCGAAACAGGATAACTTGGATGGCTAGAAACATAAGTAAAGTTTTGAGAGCCTTACAACAATGGGTGAAGGCTGAAGGGAACATGCTAGCAAGCTATAGTGCGCATGAAATTGGTGTTTGGTTGGAAAGGTTTGCGCATGATGCAGGGTTGGTTAAGCACCACATAGGGATAATATTGGAGGGAAAACACACAAATAATTTTGATACAGAAATAAGAGATGCCAAGCAGGAATTGAGGAGAGCAACACGTATTTTAAAAAGGGAGCGTTTACCGCCAATAATTCAAAATGCTAAAATAAGAGGCGTTAAAAAGGAATACAATGGTTGGCTAAAAAGATGGAGGACTACAAGTCTAAATGGGCAACGGAAACACATGTTCAACATACTATGCAGTGGAAACATGTAAAAAATAAGGCAGATTTTGAGTAAGGAAATGATAAATCTGATACGAGAAGGGAGATGGAGGGAGCATATCAGGGCTCAATATGTAACTAGCAAGGAGAACATGGATTGGAGAAAATGAGGGGGAGTGGATGCGGCCACCGAGTGAAGGAGACATAAATACGGCAATTGTGAAGTTGAAGGGGCCCTGAGCACCTGGACCGAACGATTTGTTGAATGCAGTGTTGAAGGCTGAACCGACATTGTGGGCTGGAGTACTAAAAACCCTATTCATCAAGGTCTGCCAGAATAAAAATGTGTCAGTTGCCTGGCTGGAGGCAATATTGGTGCCAGTTTACAGAAATTGAGACAGGGAGAGCCCCTTGATTTAAAGGTTACTGTCTCTTTTGGACGTAACTGGAAAACCTTTTGCAAATTTTGTATTAACAGCTTTACAGCAATGGGCCAATGAAAGCAATATACTGCATTCTACACCAACAGGATTCTGCCCAGGTTCGGTTACTACACACAATATTAGGCTCTTAGATACTCAGTTTTCCTAGTAAGGCTCTGGAACCCACCCCCGTCATAAGCAATCCAATACAAGCGCTTCAGGGGTCTCTTAACACAAGTGGATCGGGAGCAGGGTAAAAACCTAGTAAGGTTCTAAGAACCCACCCCCTCTGGAAAATAAGCAAACAAAGCGCATAGGGAGTCTCATAACACAAGTGGATAAAGAGCAGGGTAAAATCCTAGCAGGGCTCTAGAACCCACCCCCGTTCATAAGCAATCCAATAAGAACGCTCAAGGGGGGTCAAAATGCAAGTGGATCATGAGCAGGGAAAAATCCTAGTAAGGCTCCAAGAACCCACCCCCGAAGAAATAACAACCCAACAAAAGACTAAAACACCTGGAAAATGGTCAGCTATTAATACACATGCTGAAAGAACCCACCCCTGAGGAGAAACAATGCAACAACAACGTAGAGGGGGTTCAAACACAAGTGGTTCATGAGCAGAGGAAACGTCAATTGAAACACCAAATTTGTATACACAAAGGCTAAAACGCCTGCAAACAATTGTCAAATTATAATAATCTACAAACTCAATGGCTCAAAGAACCCACCCCCAAGGAGAAACAATGCAACAACAACGCATAGAGGGTTTCAAACACAAGTGGGGCATGAGCCAAGAAAACGGCAATACTTCAGTTTACCCGCGCTTCATTGAATTTCTTCACTTTGACATTCAGAGCACCGGGCAGAAATCACAACTCGTCAACACCAAATGCGGGCCTTCGTGATGGTTTGTTTTAATTAAACAGTTGGATTCCCCGGGTCCGCACCAGTTCTAAGTCAGCTGCTAGGCGCCGGCTGAGGGAGGGGAACACAGAGAGAGGCGACCACCGCAGCTGGGGCGATCCACAGGAAGGGCCCGGATTGCGTCCAGAGTCGGCGCCACCCCAAGGCCACCCTATCGCTGACACCTACACCAGTGCCTCCTCAAGGCAAATTTTCACTGACATCCTCTTTGTTGTTCCCTCGCCAGACCTATGGACTCTACATATGGGCTCTGTGCTCTCTCCCTTCTCTTCCTCTCCCATTAATGGTGGCACCCGGTGGGAGGCCCTCCTGGCCTCCTTCCACTCCTCTAAGGTCATCATTTATGTTTACACGCATGGTACCGTCTTGGTCCAAGGCATCAAGCCAACCTTCTCCTCTTTGGTAGACGCTTCCCGCGTCTCATCAATTTCCTTTCCTCCCCTGCTGACCCCTCTCTCCCTTCCACGACTTCCTTGCCTTCCCATGCAGTCTCCTACTTGGCTACCTTGCCTTCTCCTCCTTCCTTTTCTGCCTCCCTCTTGCTTCTTCTAAACCTCCGCAGGGCGTACATCTGTTTTGTATCCCTCCCCAGAAGTCATTCAAGGATGGCAACCTTCTCCATATTGCCACTCTTAACTCTAGCTCAGCTGTCAAACACTCTTCGGACATCTGCCACCTCCTGGAAGAACTTGACCTTGATGTCCTCGGTTTTACCGAGACATGGTTCACTGCCAGCTCTGTCACAAGCTTTGACACTCTCCTCCCTGACGGCTACAAGATCCTCTCTGCGCCCAGGTCCAACCGTTCCGGAGGCGGTGTAGCCCTGATCTTCCCCGAGTGGACTCCTGTCTCTGTCATTCCTACTCAGGCATACTCCTCTTTCGAATGCCTCATCTACAGGCTCTCTCTCTCTCCTAGCCATTCCCTTACTGTGGCTACTATCTATCGGTCACCTGGTCGGATCTCCTCCTTCCTCTCTGAATGGGCTGACCTTTCCTCTTCCCTCGACCACTCAACTCCTCCTTCTTGGGGACTTTAACATCCACCTAGATGCCTCCTATCCTTCCTCTGGACTCTTTCGCAACCTCTGCAACTCTCTCTCACTCACTATTCTCTACTCTGGCCAGACTCACTCTGCAGGGCACAATCTGGATGTTCTGATCTCCTCAGACCTTCCCCTTTCTATCACTCTCACCACTCCTCTCTCCTGTCACTTTCTCCTTTCCTCACAGCTCATCCTCTCTACACCCCAGGCCAAGCCAACTCCAGCACTGCCACCCTCCTTCTCGGTTATCCGACCCATGAAGCGTGTGTCAGTTAAGGCCTCTGCTGCCACTTTCTCAGCCCCCTCCCCCCTTTGGCTGATGCACAGTCTGTCACAGCCTTTTCCATGCTCCACTCTACTATGTCTGATACTCTTGATGTTCTTGCCCCTGTCATAAGGACCCACCTGAAGCAGAAAGCCAAGTGCAATTCCTGGTATGACTCAGACCTCGTCACCCTCAAACGCAAGTGCAGGGTGGCTGAGCAGAAATGGCGTGCTTCTGGTACATCCTCCGAGAAACTGGCCTGGTGCCTGCTCCAAAGGCAATACCGTCTCTCTGTCTGCACCAAGAAGAGAGCTCACATCCAAGCCTTCGTCTCTGCGGCATCTAACAACTCAGATGAACTCTTTAAAATATGCAAGGAACTGGCCAATCCTGCTGCAGTCTCCACCTCTCCTGTCCCTTCCCAGGCCCTCTGCACGGCTCTGGCTTCTCATTTCATCTCTAAAACTCAGGACATCCTGTCCACTCTATCTTCCTCTCCCTCTCCCCCTTCTACTTCCTCTGGCCCTTCTTCACCTCTCATCCCTCCTTCTCTGCCTTTGCCCTGTTCTCCCCAGACAAGGTTTCTCGACAAGTCCGATCTATGAAAGTCTCATCAAAACAGGTTCATCCCTTTCCTCCAAAACCATCAAAGACCACATTGACTCCCTGGCTCCCACTCTGGCCGACTTCTGTAACCACTACTTCACCACTGGAGTCTTACCATCCCCCTGAAGCACTCCCTTGTGCACCCTCTTCTTAAGAAACCCTCTGCCGACATGCCCTGCCCGGCTAACTATCGCCCAATCTCCATCACTCCTTTCCTGAGCAAACTCCTGGAAAAGCTGCCCATCTCCCAGCTTATTCTTCACACTGAAGCTGTTGGTTGTCTCCATGACCATCAGTCTGGCTTCGGAGCCACCAGAAGCACAGAAACTGCTCTACTGAACATCTGTGAAGACCTACTCTCCAACCTTGATTCCAAAACCCCCTGTTTCCTCATCTTACTTGATCTCTCTTCTACCTTTGACACGGTCAACCATGCCATCCTGCTCAACCATCTCTGTGATACCCTGGGTATCACCGGTCAAGCCCTGGCATGGCTGACTTCTTTCCTCTCTGACGACCCTCCCAGGTCCAACTTGGGTCCTTCCTCTCCTCTATCTCTATCTCTACCTGTGGCGTCCCCAAAGGGGCTAACCTCTCTCCTTGGCTTTTCAACCAATACCTGGCACTTCTGGCCCACCACGTTGCCACTTACTGCCCCAACGTTCAGTGCTATACAGACGATGCTCAGCTCATTTTCAGGCTACCTTTAGCCACCTCTTCTCCTTCTCTCATCTCTGACTGTCTGTCCGCTATCCAAGAGTGGTGTGCTGCCAATGATCTCTGCCTTAATGCCAGTAAGACTGAGATTCTCCTCATTGGCACACCCGCTCCCTCCTTTCCTGTCACTCTCTGGCTGTCCTCTCTTGGCCCTCTTCCTGCTCCCACCTGCTAGGCTAAAAACCTTGAGGTCATCTTCAACTCTACCCTCTCCTTCTCTCCTCACATCTCTGACGTCTCTAAGAAGTCACACTATCAGCTGCACATCTTGAGAGGTATTCTTCCTTTCCTCTCCTTCCCCCAGAAGCTCACTGTCTCCAGAGCTCTGGTTCTCTCTAGGCTTGACTATTGCAACAGCCTCTGTCTAAATCTGCCTGCATCTACACTCCGCCCTCTGCAACTCATCCAGAACAGGACTGTGAGACTTGTCCTTGACCTCAAGCCCAGGGATCGTATCTCTCCAGGACTGGAATCTCTGCACTGGCTCCCAGTGGCTGCGAGGATTAAGTTCAAAATCCTCTGCATTGTTCACAAGGCCTTCTGGGGCTGGGGGCCTCAACACCTTCAATTCTCTCTTCCTAAATATCTTCCTTCTCGAGCTCTTCGCTCCTCCGCCTCCAACTCTCTCATAGTCAGTCACTTCTCCAAGCAACAAGTTGGTGGTAAATCTCTTTTTTCGGCTGGGACTTCCCTCTGGAACAGCCTCCCTGCCTCCCTGAAACCTTTCTCTTTGCTTCTGCTTTCTCTCCTCCTCTCTCCTGCTGAAATCCTGGCTGAAACTGCACTGGTTACCTGGCCACCTTCTGATCTTGGGCCCAGGTCCCCTCCCCCGCCAGTTGCACACCTGCACTGCCTCCGTGGCAACCCCCCCACTTAGGGGCTGTTTTCTGTATCCCTACAGTCCCCCTCCTGCACTGACATCAGATGTCTGCACTTACCCTGGCACTTGCCACCAACTGGCCGTACTACTCTTATTGTTTATTTATGTATTCTATGTATCCTATGTACTGCACTGTCCCCACTCCCCTCCTACCCAGCACTTCCTCTATCCCTCTTTCCTGAATGACACCTGGCCTATTAGGATCGTTGTCTGGCCTCCCTCTGTTCCCCATCCCTTGTTGCGTTGCGCCTTGAAAGACTTGTGTATAGGTGCATTATAAATGCCATATCATATCATATCACACACCATGGGTAGTATAGCAGCGCTCAGATACCTGAGGGCTTGTAGTGCTTTATAAATACTAAATTATTATTATTATTATTGGGGGAGTCAAAAATAAATACAAAGAATTGTGCAAGTATGCAAACAAAATGACCTGAAAATAAACTATGAGAAGACGAAGATGATGGTGATGACAAGAGGAAAGATTAATAGGGTCAACATTTGGGCAGACAAAGACCATACTATTGAATACATAGAGAGTTACCCAGACCTTGAACTTGAGATGAGGGCTCATGGGGACTATAGCACTATCTTAGAAAGGAAACGAAGAAAGGCTAGACTGCTGATAGCGGTAATAAATAAGTTCACTAAACACACGGCTGGGTACTCTCTGGAGAGTGCGCTCAAACTCTATAAACAGTTTTGTAAACCAGCAATCCTGTATGGGATAGAAGCACGAACTATGAGGGACTTAGACTGGCTAAATATAACTGAAGGACATTTCTGGAGGAAATGAATAGAGTTGTCACAGACCACTCCTATGGCATATATCCGTTTAGAATTAGGTTTAGTGGCACCTTAAGAGTTATTTACTTATACGCAGAGGACTGCTTTACATTAAATCCAGATCACATCCGAAATGCTACTTGCTGCATTTTTTGGGAATGATTTATGATATTCTGGACGAAGACGGCTTTGCTGATATTGGGTGGATGCCAGACTTCGCACGGGGCACGAGTTATTATATTCTGAAAACCTTGTGCAAAAACAAGATCGAGCAGTGGGATTGCATCAACAACTCTGCCCACCTTGAGACACTAAATCATTATAAATATGTAAACAAGGTCAGACATATATACCTCAAACCGCAGAGATACCTCATGCAGTGGCCTAGCCCCACACTGCGCCACTTCATACTACAGCTTAGAGTCAATCAACTGCCGGTATAAGCCCTACAAGGGGCACAGGTAAAAATACTGATAGAGCAGAAAATAAGCTGAATTTGCAGGTCATGCAAAAATATAGAAACGCCATGTCCTGACTCTGTGCCCAAAGATGGGAGCTACATACATGACACTGTTGGGGCCTTTTTCAGGAAGGTATGATGCCATTAAAACTGACGAATTCTGGGACTTTTGTTTAAACACTGACCTGCAAAAGGTACACATAGCGTTACATCAAGTTTGGAATGTACCAAATGCAATAAGAAAGATATGGTGAATTTAACAAAAGACCCAGGCGTATGCAGCTCGATACTGTAAATCTAAATAGAGTGTAGCCTAGCTATATGCAGAAATTCGGAGAAATATGCAGAATTGTTTTTTGTCGCAGACAATTCTGTGCTGGGTTACTTCTATTATTATCTTTCCTTTTATTTCATTTTTATTTCATTTTTAGAAAATCTTAAGACATTTTAAGAGTTTTAGTAGATTTAATGGTTTTACTCATTTATTTTAATTGTTTCAAGATGCGATGTAAGGACATTTAATGAAATGAAATATGTAATGATCTACATATGTTAAAACAAGGTATGTTTTATGTATTCTGTTTCATGTGTTATGTCTTATGCTTTATTATTGTTGTCTGATTTAAAGTTTTATGTTTTATATCTCTGATGTATATTCCGTAATATAAATACATGATAATAATAATTATCAAATACCTCACACACACCCTTGTATCAGAACTACTTCCACCGTGTTTCTTGGACCTTGCAGACTGGGCTAATTGTGCACTTTTCTCCACGTGACCCTACACCCTAAAGGTCAAGAAGAATGGTTACAACGCAAATGCGGAAAAAGAAACACTCCACATATGGACTAACATTAAGAGCCTGAGAGAAATGTTGCAGGAGGATAGCTCAGCGGCAGCGTGCTCGACTTGGAAACAGGAAACAAGACGACACGGAGCAACACAGGGTCGATCCCTGGGTCCGCGCTTAGAAACCTCTGGGTATTAAGCGCGTTATAAATAACCTATCATTCAGACTACTTCAAGTTCTCTTTTTTACACCTATATTCCCCTCCCCATTGCGCTGACATTACTCCGGCTCCATTGCGTGCCCATTCTTTCTCCTCCCCTTTGTACTGACAGTTCCTCCTTCAAATGTTGCACAATGCTGCTGTATACTGCTGGTAGACTGGTAGCCATATACTGATTTTTTCTAAATTAGTCCTAATGCTACCTTTAATAGAGCACAGTCATTTTCATTATTTCTCTAAGGTAAATGCAATAAATCACTGCACACGCCAAAACTACTGGATTTGCCAATGCATGTTAAGATAGCTGGGCTTTAGCATAAAGGTCACCAAAATTTACAGGCCGATTCATGGAATTATTGTGTGCTGAAAATTTCTGCGCAAGCATGCAAAAGCGTGCGAATCGCAGCGTAAGTGTGAAAATCGCAGCGAAACACACGCACATCGATTCACGGAAGTCCGTGCGCATGTAAATCCATGGATGTGCGCTGAAATCCTGCGTGGCGCACGTGGGCACACACTTCACCAAACAGCGTGCGCTACGTGCACAGCGAAAGCGCACATAGCGCGGCGCACACAACAAAAGTAGGCGGAACACGGGGCGTAACACACGGAATGGGGAACAACGCGTGAAAATGTGGACGTTACGGGGGAAGTACAGGAGGCAAATGCGCGGAACGCCCACACGCGTGCCTACAACACGAATTCATGGAATCAAACAGGGCTAACGCGTGCGTCAAAAAAGACGTACTAATCCGGAAACACGTACGCCAGCAGGAAGCAGGTGTACACGGACCCACGCAGCATAAAAGTGCGCGCAAACAACAAACAAGCTCAGACGCTACGATGAATATACCGTTTCTCGCAGCAGTGGTCGTGGTATACCGCAGGAGGATGAGTAGGATAGTCAGGGCCAGAATGTTTACACCCAGGACCAGCCTTTTCGAGATGCCTGATGACCAGGTGTATGGGAGGTACACGTTTCCACCTCACATAATACTCGACCTGGTGAATGAGTGGGAGGATGACCTCACATCACCCACCCTGTGCTCCCAAGCACTGAGCCCCTTGGAAAAGGTGCTCAATGTACTGCACTTCTTGGCTACTGGGTCATTTCAGTCGACAAGTGCCATAGTGGGGGGGGTGTCACAGGCCACGCGGCACGCTGTCTACACCAGGTCTTGGCAGTCATGACTGCATGGCCATCAGTCCACAGGCACATATACCTGCCTAGAACACCTGCAGAAAGGCAGGCTGTTGTCCAGGATTTTTACGGGGTGGCACACTTCCCCAAAGTGCTAGGTGCCATTGATTGCACCCATGTGGCTCTACGTCCTCCCAGGGCATCAGAGCACATCTATATAAACCGCAAGAACTGGCATTCCATCAACGTGCAGGTAATATGTGATGCCAAGGGACTCATCACCTCAGTATATGCCAACTATCCAGGGTCCACCCATGACAGTTTCATATACAGAATGTCAACCCTAAACCGGGACCTAGAAGCTGGGTGGCATAGCGATACATGGCTGCTTGATGAGTATAAATGCCACTGCACATGCATGCATGTCAGATACTGAGTAATGTCACAACCCCACTAATGATACCCATCATCACCTCCCCAGGGGACAGTGCCTACCCTCTGAGCACCCACATGATGACGCCAATTCGGAACCCCACCACACCACCCGAGGTAAGCTACAATACAGCCCATATTGCAACCCGGGGCATAGTGGAGCGCACATTCAGAGTGCTCAAGTCACGCTTTCGCTCCCTTGACCATTCTGGTGTGCAGCTGCTATACGCTCACCCAGTAGTGTGCAGGATCATAGTGGCAGCATGTGTCCTGCACAACGTTGCAACACGCCGGGGCCTGTCGGTGGACATGGTGGTGCCCCTACATCCCCAATCACATGCACGGCCACTGCGCATGGAAGGGGAAAGGGCACGTGGTGAGGCAGCCCGTACGCAGCTGGTGGCTAATTACTTCACCTAATATCACACCCCTGTGGAGTGCACACAGCCCTGGCACACACCAGCTGACAATCAATGATGATGACATAAGGGACAGTCAACTGTCACAACCATACCAGCCTGAGATTGGTCTCCTGGAAGTGTTACATTGTGTGCATCCCTACCTACCGAAAGACAACCAATGCTGTGTCATTAAAAGACATACATTCATGCTGCATGAATGACTACCCCCTAGCAAAATACAACATGAAAATAGCGCCATGTCACCCAACCCCTCCCCATCGCCGCCACCCAACACACCATGGCATGTCATGCAATGTGAAAGCAAACAAAGCAATGCACAAGACCTGACACAAGTGTCACAAAGTGCACTGTCCCAAATGGAAACAGCCCACAGACAATATGCTCCCAGTAATCAATAACAAACAGCACACATGACCAAATACTTACCACCAACACAATACAGCAACACAGCATGAAACATTGCAAAAACATGACAGCACAAAGTAGTGGTAGTCTTACAACCTGAATAAGCCATCACATCGACCCCTTCCAACTGCAGAGTGTTGCTGCCACGCAAATGTGTCAGTGTACTGCATACAACATGAACTCCATCTGCAAAGGAAACGGCCTTGTGAAGACATGAAGAAGGTACCTGCGAATTTTGAGGAAGACATGGATGCACAAGCACATATCAATACACCATGCAGTGTTCAATACAACAACAATACGCACTAGGGATGTCCACACAGTATTGACTACAGACTGCCCACACAGCTCATGGGAGCCCAATGTCACCGTGTAAGTCACTGTCACTTGGTCACACCGTTTGCAAGCCCATGGAAACGGGAAGCAGGAGGGGTGTGTGTGTCACGAACCCAAGCATCTAACCCAAACTCAGGACAAACCTGCATGTTCCCAAGCCGGAATACACAGAGGATGCCCACGGGAGCCACACAAGTCAACACACTGTAAAAAAAACAAAAGAAGAAATAAAAATGGCCATGTGGGGGCCAGAGGGGGGGGGGGCACCCAGGAGGTTCGAGGACAGGATGCACACCAACACCCACCTGCGTGGATGTTGCGGAAAAGAAAATACCTCCATGGGCTCATGGCCTGCACGGCTATGCCATTGTGGGAGAACTGCTGTCGGTCTCTTCACCCTCAGCTGCTGCATCAGGAGGTGGTGGTGCTATGGGAGGCAGCCCACACAAAGCCCTGGTATGGTCCTCCATGGCAGCAAGCATGCGGGTCTGGAAGGTCTGATTCTGGAGGATGATAGTGCGCAGATCCCCTTGCAGCACCTCACGGGTTGCCTGCATTTCTGCACGCATGGCCTGGCGTGATGCCCAGATCTCCTCACGGGTTGCCTGCAGCTCAGCTGAGAGCGAACGTGTGTGCTGCTGCAGCTGCTGTTCTGCCCTAAAATTTCGGGAAGCCTCAAGTTCAAGCAGAGTCTCCCTGACGTTATGGAGTTCTACCCTTAGGGCTTCCCTGTGGCCCTGTGACTCTATTGATAAGGCTTCATGCAGAGTCTCCAGTGCCGCCCGTCGGTCCATGTTGAACGCCAACATGTCTTCCCTGTGTGATTGGCAAACGGAGTCTGTGGCCTGCTGTTGTTGCTCCATCTGCCTTTCAGGGGGGATAATGGAAGTGGCCTGAGCCATCATTTCAACTGATGGTGCCTGTTGGGTTGCCGTACCGTACATGGAGTTTTCCCATACAGTATTGCCTGGTGGCGCACGGCCACCGCGTCGGCGGGCACCACACCTGTTTGGAGCAAGGCGATCTGCACCTTGCTGTGCTGGCACTGCCTGAGGCTGCAGGACTGCATTCCCCCTCTGATCTGCTGGCCCAGGAACAGGATCAGATGTTGTGGAGTGTGACCCTGCATCCGTAACCGCCAAAGGCGGACCTACCAACACTGGCATCCCCATAGAGGGTTCTACCCCTCGTGCAGGTGGGTTGGACAGAACAGAATCCCTGCCAGAAGCACTCACCTGCGACCGCACATAAGTCTCATCATCCGATTCAGCACCTGAATAGAGGTCTGGGGAGGTGCACCCAGAGACACCCTTGGACAGTATGGTCTGCAGTAACAAAGGGTTTTCACCCACCACTACACCACATCTTCCACTGGTGCCCAGTAATGGCTGAGATCCCTCCTGGGTCTGCACCATCTCCTCAACCTCACCAGCATCAAGTGCGTCATCACCTGCAAAAACATGAAATACAACAAATAGAAACAGGCATGAGCACCATAGCACACACATAGGCCTGACAAGACAGAGATCCTGTACATGATTCACACATGTCCCACATGACTATAACCCTGGCATGCATGCACTGTCAATGAGTTGGAAGGGGACGCAAAAAGCAGACACTGAGGACACCAAGATGGAAAAGCAACACACTTGCTGCATGGTGGGTAGCACTGGCATCACACATTGGCATGTGAGTGGCATGTCCAATACAAATACATGACACATGCCAGCACACAGATGGCATGTAGCATAGCCATGGTACAGTAGACAACTACAGCGATATGTCAGTGAATGAGTACTGTCACCCATCCATGTGAGATGGACATGATGAGATGAAAAATACTAAATAGTGTTGCACAATATGCATGTGCCACACACTGCAACACATCCAGTGTACAATAATACAGTGATTGTAGGCAGATGTACACATCCATGGTTGGTCACTTTAACATGACAGGAAACAACTATCATGTTCCACATGCAAACAGGCCCTAACAATTAATGTGAGGAGGCCAATACTCTATCGGCCTGAATGGTCTAATCATTCACATAACCAGGTAACAAATGTGGCACAATTTGTGATGTAATCAATGACAGAAGCATGTCAGATATGTGGCATTAGGGCTGAAAAATGCATAGCAAAAAATGGAGAATTGAAACAATCAGCTTGAATGAACAATGAAAAAATCTGAACAATGTTGTTGCAAGATGACAGTTCAACGTAACTGCAGTAATGTGGCGCTAATTGGCTACTGTGGGCAGAAGGGATACTGTCATACCCAAATCGAAGGCACGTGAATGTATTGGAGGAAGAACATGGGTGACCCATACCACTCTGGAGTACACACCCTCACCTGGCACTCAATCAGAACCCGTCACTCAAACAACATACACATGGATTACATGCATGGGCACTCACCGGACAATGCGTCGTAATCAGGTAGGTCTCCCACGCCTTGGATCTGTTCCTCTGTGACGAAGGTTCCAGCAACAGACTCATGTTCAGTGAGTTGGTTGTCCTCTGGTGGAGACCCACCGCCAGTCACCAGAGTAGAGGCATGATTTGAGGCCAGCTTGTTCTTTGCTCTGCATTTCAGGTCATTCCACCGCTTGTAGCAATCATCAGCTGTGCGCCTCACAAATCCAAGGGCACTATTGTGGTCCGCAATGGTCTGACAGTGTGCCCTATCAGGTGTGGTCTTGCACCCTGAAGTCACCACCATTTCGCGGCTATGTGCCGACATATACGCCACAAGTGCATCAAATTCGGTGTCATTAAAGAAAGGCTTCCTTGACGTGCCGGAGTGTGTAGCCATGTCTGGGGTCTCAGCCTTTAGTGCCAGAGCACCCTTCTTCTTCTTTTTCAAAGGTGGTGCGGATCCTGAGTGGCTTACGCCGCTCTGGTCAGTAGGGGCAGAAGCGCCGGTGGACTGTGTACTAGGAGTGTGCGAAGGCACAATGACCAAAGGTCTTGGTGCAGGCATTGGCTGCAGGGTGATGTTGGCAGGGGCAACGTCGGTTTGATGGACCTGGACCGACACTGTCCCGGCTGGGAGACTCAGAGCTGGGGTGGATAGAGCTGCAGCTGCCCCTGCAGCCTCCCCACCCTGGCTACTTGGGGCAGCAGATGACATTGCTGCCCCAGATCCACGTGGCCTGGTGACAACAACTTGCACCGCCACACGTGGCTTAGACTTGCTAACCTGGAAGTCAGCCTGGGAGTCATCCTGTGCCGGTTCAGGTGCCACAATGGGCCGGTCCAACAGGGGCTGAGCTGGGATGGTGTCAGCTAAGTTTCCCACAACCATGGGGGGTGGGGCATGGGTGTCTCTGATTGGTCCTCCACACATGGGGGTCTAGGGGCACCCTGCAAATCCTGGCCATGTCCCCTACCGTGCCCACCATGCCCACCTTTTGAAGGTCGGCCACCTTTGCCACCCTTACCGCTTGGTCGCCTCCCAACCATGGCACTGATGTTGTTGTGCGTATGGGAGTAGCAGTAAACTATTTTCCTGGGCAATTGGGGGCGAAAGGGGTAGGGTACTAGATGGAATTCGTACCCTAGTGCTCTAGCAAGGCTGTCTGTGACCCCTGGGGGAAGATGACGGCTCACGCAATGCACAGGCACCCCGAAAACAAAAATTAACGTGCACGCAACCCCTCGTAGACCACGTGCATTGAAAAATGAACCCGCACTACGCTGTGGCACCCAGAAACACCAAAATAACCGTATGCGTAATACACACCGCCTACAATGACCTCTGAAGGGGTACGCGACACACGGGGCAAGCACAGTTGGTAAATACATGCGCAACTCACTGTATGCCTGGAAAGAGAAGGTGAAAAAGATGCGCGTGTGCGCGTTGGCAACAACCCCGCCAAAAGAAGATTTGTATGCTGTCTGAGGAAACAGGACAAAAGAAGAAGTGAACGCTGTTTGAGGAAACAGGCCCAACTAAAAAATAGAACGCTGTCAGAGGTAACAGGGAGTACGAACTTGAAACGCTGTGAAGTTATCGCGTGTGAACCGACAAGAAGTACAAAATTCACCCACTCGCTCTCCACGAAAAGCACGTACAAGAAAATGGTGTCCTACACGTACCTTTTAAACCGGCCCACACGTACAACGTCACTTACGCGTGTACGCCCCTCGGACGTGCAGTTTTTGCACGTGTACAATGAACATGCACCCGTGTTGAGGGAAACGCCCTTGCGCGTCACGTCACAGACGCGCTTACGCGCTAAGGGCCTTTCCTCGAATTACACGCTGACGTGCAATTTTTTCACGTGCCAAATCACTCTGTATCAAGCTGGCCACGCAACAACACACGGAAGACCACGCTCCTTCCCAAAAGGCTGAATTACTGCCCCCCAGAGCCCCGAGCACGCTCCCACCTGCCATCTGCTGCTGCCTACCTGCTGCCCACATGCCCTGCTATTTGGTGCCTGCACGTCAGCCAAGGTTCCAGTTGCTGTGTCCACCCCTGCTGGAACAGAAGACTCCCGGCTGGGATACCATCGCTCCACAGCCCAGCCCCAGGACCCAGTTGCCCACCCACGCCTGCCTCGGGGGTTGCCATGTCGGGGCAAACACCATCTGAGACCACTGGCGACCCCCAGCCAGAGAGGCAGAGGCCCACCAGCTTCAGTGAGAAGGAAGTTGGTGTCCTAGTGGAGCATGTCCTGGGGCATTTTGATGCCCTCTTCGGAACATCACGCGCCAACAAGGAAGGACGGGATAGGATCTGGGACGACGTAGTGGTTGCCATCAATGAGGAGGGGGTGGCAACCCGCGACATCAAGCACGTCAAGAAGCGCTGGGAGGACTTCAGGTCCAGGACCCTCTACAAGGCCCGGCGCCTCGTGGAGGGGGGCTGGGTCAGCATGAGTGACATCCAGATGAGGGTCCTGGAACGCGTATGCCCAGCGATCCACGCCCAGATCCTTCCGAAGAAGACCCGTCTGGAGTTGAGCAGTAAGTGGCCAAGCATTGCTGTGTGAGACAGGGCATGATGCAGTGTGCTGGTAGTCTGATACTTGCCTGTTTGTGTGACATAGGCCATGTATGGATGTGTGTGTGCGGGGACATCATGGTCATGCATGTGAGACCAGTAATGTGTGAACCACATGGTTGGTGCATGTGTTACAATGCAAAATGGGGAGCTGTATGCGGAATGCACACATGAAAACATGCCAGTCTCTGTTCTTGGACATGGAGGGGGTGTGAGGGATGGGTCCTGCTGTCATGTACATGTATGGTGCACATGTGTGTGTGTCTGAGAAGTGTGTGTGTCACTTTGAAATGCCATGGATGCATGACACATGTCCGTGATGATGTGTAGATTCACTCATGCAGTACGGTCACCGTTGTATCCACTGTGTCTATCCACTGTGTCTGTGGTGTACAAGCCATGATGGATGACCCTCCGGTGATGTGTGTGCATGGGATCAGTGTGAGCCATGATGCATGTGAGTTTGAAGGCAACATTTTGGTTAATAGAGGCCCTTGTACATGGATGCTGATGTGGAATGCAGGCGCCGTGCCTGTTTCTGCATGTGTGTTGCGTGCATTCACCCATGTGTTGTGGAGGGACAGGATGGAAGTGACGTTTGACAGTGCCACTCATGTGTTATTGCTTCCTGTCTAGGGGAATATTGTACTGTACCCTGATGCTTGTGTTCTATGTCTCCCTCTACGCAGCGTCAAGTGAAGAAGAGGGCGGAGACGGCGCTGTGGAGCCAAGCGGCGGGGATGCCTCCACCGGGTGGCGACGCAAGGCCCAACCACCCTCCCAGGACTTGCCATCATCCGGGAGCGAGGGGGCTGGTGCCGCATATGCCACTACGGTGTGGCGGAAGGGCGGGGTGAGCCCCCACAGGGGCTTGCAATGGCGGAAGACGGTGTGCAGACATCCAGGTTGGTGGTCTCCATGGAGGAGGAGGAGCCTGCTACTGAGCCGCACATGGGGCCTGGTGGGGGTAGTACCACTGGTGCAAGTGGTGCAGTCCAGGGCCAGGGTCAGGAGGCAGCACAGGTCACCACGGAGGGGCCTGTGCATGTCGCTGTCCTTGACCCTGTGACTGCACCACCATGCACCAGCAGGGATGCCCCGCCCCAGGCCCGTCCGCAGGTAGGGGAGAGTGCCATGTCATCTGCCTCTCCACTACCTGCGGACGAGGGGTCCCATGACCGTATGGGCTCCGTCCTAATTGGTGTCGTGTTGCGCACACATGACATTCATGATGACGTGCATTCTTCCTGGGCGGAGAACGCACACCATCACGAACAGTAGCGTCGCAACGTGGCACTGTTGGGAGGGGCCCTGGTTGGTGGGTTCCTTCATGTGACGCGCACTCTGGAGGACCTCTCCTCCTCTGTGGAGACTGTCGTTCTCCCTGCCGTCTTCCGGCCCAGATTACACCAGGGCCCCCTGTGGACCTGGCCTGACCAACACAGCCAGCTTGGTGGAGATCCCATCCCTGCCACAGTCGGGAGTCGGCGGTCCAGCAGGGGTGGACACCACAACTGGAGACCAGCTGATGGAGGATGTGCAGGCATCATCGGACAGGGCACATGGACAGTAGCAGCAGGAGCAGGCTCTAGGTGGGAGCAATGATGGCTCGGGGCCATCGACAGCAGGGGGGCAGGCATCGGCCAGAGGGCAGGAGGACCCTGGAATGGGTGTTTCTTCTGTGTGGCTGCGGTTGGGCCAGCGTATAGGTACGGAGCGGCGGCGGGCGGAAGCGGTGCGGCTCACCATGGTCAGGGCGGAGTTCTCCATGCGTCGGGCGTTGAGGCAGGCAGAGTGCCTCGAGGCGACTCGCAGGGAGTTGGAACAGGCCATGAGTGCCTCATTGCGAGACCTCGGGCCAGGACAGAAGCCCGCCTCCAGCAAATAGACATGGAGTTCGATGATGCCCTGGCCGAAAACATCACTAAGTGAGCCGCAGGACTTGCCCGCCGCCATTGTAAATAGTTTATAGTGTTAGGTTTCCTTTTCTTTTTTTTTCTTTTGGGGCTTTTAATCTATGCCCCACACTTTTGTTTATAGTTTTTTTGTTAGGTAGGTTATTAGATAGGTTTCATTTATTTTGTTGGGCTCATGGACCCTTGAAAATTGGATTGTACATAGTTGGACGTTGGATTTATTTGGACTTTTTAATTTCATTTCACCATGGATCAATGGATTTACCTTTTTGTGTTTCATTTGGATATGGTTTGGTGGACAGAGAGTTTTGGCCATTTTTCTTTTGGATTACTTGAGATTTATTCGAGATTTCATTATTTTTCAATTGGACATGAATTTCATTTCATGTTTGCCATTATTTTATGCTTTAATTTCTTTACATTGATTTTCATATGAATACATTTGAATGTTTTACTTCAATGTGTGGGATTCGCTCATTGGGTTCATGCATGTCAACATGTGGGTTTACTCAATCAATGGCAACCAGTGTGTGTGTGTGTGTGACGGACATGTGTTGATGTACATAGTTGACTTTTGGTTTGTGTCATAAGATAGGCATGTCACTGCTGAGTGGGTGAGTGGGTGGGGGGACATGAGTGGGGGCCTGCTGGCAGGTGACCCTCACTGCTGGGGGGTGGGGGTGCTGGGGGACATGAGTGGGGGCCTGCTGGCAGGTGACCCTCACTGCTGGGGAGTGGGGGTCCTGGGGAACATTAGTCGGGGCCTGCTGGCAGGTTCCCTTCACTGCTGGGGGGCGGGGGTGCTGGGGGACATGAGTGGGGGCCTGCTGGCGGGTGACCCTCACTGCTGGGGCTGGGGGTGCTGGGGGACATGAGGGGGGGCCTGCTGGCGGGTGACCCTCACTGCTGGGGGTGGGGGTGCTGGGGGACATGAGTGGGGGCCTGCTGGCAGGTGACCCTCACTGCTGGGGGGTGGGGGTGCTGGGGGACATGAGTGGGGGCCTGCTGGCAGGTGACCCCCACTGCTGGGGGCTGGGGGTGCTGGGGGACATGAGTGGGGGCCTGCTGGCAGGTGACCCTCACTGCTGGGGGGTGGGGGTGCTGGGGGACATGAGGGGGGGCCTGCTGGAAGGTGCCCTTCACTGCTGGGGGGTCGGGGTGCTGGGGGACATGAGTGGGGCCTTCTGGCAGGTGACCCTCACTGCTGGGGGGTGGGGGTGCTGGGGGACATGAGTGGGGTCCTGCTGGCAGGTGACCCTCACTGCTGGGGGGTGGCGGTGCTGGGGGACATGAGTGGGGGCTTGCTGGCAGGTGACCCTCACTGCTGGGGGGTGGGGGTGCTGGGGGACATTAGTCGGGGCCTGCTGGCAGGTGCCCCTCACTGCTGGGGGGTGGGGGTGCTGGGGGACATGAGTGGGGGCCTGCTGGCGGGTGACCCTCACTGCTGGGGGTGGGGGTGCTGGGGGAGATGAGTGGGGGCCTGCTGGCAGGTGACCCTTACTGCTGGGGGGTGGGGGTGCTGGGGGACATGAGTGGGGGCCTGCTGGCAGGTGACCCTCACTGCTGGGGGCTGGGGGTGCTGGGGGACATATGTCGGGGCCTGCTGGCAGGTGACCCTCACTGCTGGGGGGTGAGGGTGCTGGGGGACATGAGTGGGGGCCTGCTGGCAGGTGTCCCTCACTGCTAGGGGGTGGGGGTGCTGGGGGACATGAGTGGGGGCCTGCTGGCAGGTGCCCCTCACTGCTGGGGGGTGCTAGGGGACATGAGTGGGGGCCTGTTGGCAGGTGCCCCTCACTGCTGGGGGGTGGGAGTGCTGGGGGACATGAGCGGGACATGATTGGGGCCTGCTGGCAGGTGCCCCTCACTGATGGGGGGTGAGGGTGCAGGGGCACATGAGTTGGTGATCACTAGTGCAAGGTGACACGTGGCCTGGCTGGGGGGCATGGCCATGGTGGACGGGCTGCCTGCGGGACATGGCCAGGGGTGCAGGGTAGTCCCCTGTGGTGTGGACTGCCTGCAGGGGCCGTGGAGGGGGTAGAGGGCACACCTGGGAGGACATACATTGCTAATTCACGTGTGGGACTCCCCGCGCACCCCACTGGATACACGTACCCCACTCTGGCAGCGAAATCACGTGTGATAATTCCAGCGCACCCCAGGAATACACGTACCCTGCTCGCACAGGGCCAATCACGTCTGAAACTTCCCGCGTACACCAGTAATACACCCTCACTGCTGGGGGGTGGCGGTGCTGGGGGACATGAGTGGGGGCCTGCTGGCAGGTGACCCTCACTGCTGGGGGGTGGGGGTCCTGGGGGACATGAGTGGGGGCCTGCTGGCAGGTGACCCTCACTGCTGGGGGCTGGGGATGCTGGGGGACATATGTCGGGGCCTGCTGGCAGGTGACCCTCACTGCTGGGGGGTGAGGGTGCTGGGGGACATGAGTGGGGGCCTGCTGGCAGGTGTCCCTCACTGCTGGGGGGTGGGGGTGCTGGGGGACATGAGTGGGGGCCTGCTGGCAGGTGCCCCTCACTGCTGGGGGGTGCTAGGGGACATGAGTGGGGGCCTGTTGGCAGGTGCCCCTCACTGCTGGGGGGTGGGGGTGCTTAGGGACATGAGTGGGGGCCTGCTGGCAGGTGTCCCTCACTGATGGGGGGTGAGGGTGCAGGGGCACATGAGTTGGTGATCACTAGTGCAAGGTGACACGTGGCCTGGCTGGGGGGCATGGCCATGATGGACGGGTTGCCTGCGGGACATGGCCAGGGGTGCAGGGTAGTCCCCTGTGGTGTGGACTGCCTGCAGGGACCGTGGAGGGGGTAGAGGGCACACCTGGGAGGACATACATTGCTAATTCACGTGTGGGACTCCTCGCGCACCCCACTGGATACACATACCCCGCTCTGACAGCGGAATCGCGTGTGATAATTCCAGCGCACCCCAGGAATACACGTACCCTGCTCGCACAGGGCCAATCACGTCTGAAACTTCCCGCGTACACCAGTAATACACGTACCCCGCTCGCACAGGACCAATCGCGTGTGATGATTCCAGTGCACCCCAGGAATACACGTACCCCACTCGCACAGGGCCAATCGCGCATGAAACTTCCTGCGCACCCCCGAAATCCATGTACCCCGCTCGCACAGGGCCAATCGCGTGTGATGATTCCAGCGCACCCCAGGAATACACGTACCCCGCTCGCACAGGGCCAATCACGTGTGAAACTTCCCGCGTACCCCAGTAATACACGTACCGCGCTCGCACAGGGCCAATCGCGTGTGATGATTCCAGCGCACCCCAGGAATACCCGTACCCCACTCGCACATGGCCAATCGCGTGTGAAACTTCCCGCACACCCCCGAAATCCACGTACCCCGCTCGCACAGGGCCAATCGCCTGTGACACTTCCCGCGCCACCCCCGAAATCCACATACCCCGCTCGCACAGGGCCAATCGTGTGTGATGATTCCAGCGCACCCCAGGAATACACATACCCCGCTCGCACAGGGCCAATCGCGTGAGATAATTCCAGCACACCCCAGGAATACACATTCCCCGCTCTGCGTTTGCTGTGCAGCTGCCCTGTAAGCTGGTCCAGGGTTAGCGCAGCCCTTTGCGCTGGATTGGGGATTTTGATGGCTTTTCCTTACGCGAGGGGCATTCTTGGGGGCGTAACTGGCGCTGCGGGATGTTCTCTGCGCCAGGGCTCTTTTTGCTTTGGAAATTCCATGAATATGCGGTGCGCCAGAATGCCGTTTAGCGCACACGGCTGGCGCACGCTGGCACACGATCCCTCTCTGCGCTGCTCGCGTGCGCTGCCTCTGCGCTGGAATCTATGAATTATCCTGATAATGTTTTGTTGAATTCTGAGGTAACTGCTGATAAACTAAAGCCCCAGTAAAATTCTGAAAGTGAGCTAATGCATGTGGATAGGCTCATGTGATCAATACAATATATCCTACCATCTAGTCCAAGAAATGAATATATGGTTTTAATGAAATCTTTAGCGGATATGAGGAACCACACACACGGAAGAGGGCAAACACTTTTATTATTTTGAAACATGAGATTATGTACCTTTCAAACTGCTCTTACAGGAATATATTATTACTAAATGAGAACACAAATGTAAATGAAGAAATACTGACTAATATGGAGCTTTTACCTTAATGAAATAATTTGACACACTTGGCACATCTTTTTTTAATGTGAAAATACAGTGTATTTTAATTTATTTCAAACTTTTCATAGTACTGACAAGATGAATCATAATATAATGCATATAAAACACTAAAACAATGAAATGCATCACCCAATATTTCTCAAACGTAAGCATATCTTTAACACCTTATCACTCATTTGGTTTTGCATATATCGCCATCATTTAATTACAGCCAAAGCCAGTGCAATACTCCTTCCCAGAATACATGTTTGCCAGAATATATTCGAGTTAATTATAATATCCTCACATACAAACGTAATTAAAAAAACCTTCAGACATATAATAAGTCTGCAAATGCAATAAGCAAATGGTGCGTCAAGATCCCCTTTCTTTTCACAGAATCTACAAAAAGTTTTATCAGCGGTCAAAATGTAAGCTTTGCTCATTTACATTGAGGGTAGGTGCTGTGTATGGTTGACCGCATATGAATGTAAAATCCAGGATTTTAAAAGATTTAAGTTTAGCTAGGTGTGCATGATTCTCTTACCAATCCCATTCTCTAGCTTGTTCATTCAATTGATTTACTAAAAACCCCTACATCTCAATTTTTGTCAATTGTCTAATTAATTGTGTTACAAAATCCTGTTATTTAATCTGACAAATGAATGTATCACTTTACATAATCCATCTTTAATAACAGACCCAATCAACACCAAAATTAGGATTACAGGATTTATACACACTTTTATATATAAAACATCTTGCTTTATTGACAGCTTTGTGGATAACAAGATGAGCCCAAGCTCTAATTTTAACTCATGTATTGGAACATGTTACAGGGGTTCCAAACCAGTTTGCCATATTTTCCCCTCTAACTCATTGAGTAATTTGGTAGTTGTCCCAAAACTTGCTTCAAAGCCAGACATAATAATGGGAATCACACTCTATTTATATGCCAGGATAACTGCCTTTAGGCCATATCCAGTGGAGATGTGTAGAAAACTATTATTATTATTATTATTATTATTATTATTATTATTATTATTATTATTATTATTATTATTATTATTATATTTATTGAGTGCTGACCAGGGCTTGAATGGTAGATCTAAAGATGTCCACAGGGAGGAAGGGCTTGACTTTCGACAGGAGGGAGAACTGATACCATGTAGTCTGAGTTCTTTTTGCTCTGTGTGTCTTGAAGGAGAGGTGTTTGTCGATGTGGAACACGAGGTACTTGGCGCAGGAGGTGAGCTCGGGTGTGAAGTTCTTGACAGCTGATATTAACGGAAAAGCTTTTGCGGCTTTCCTTTCAAGCCATGTGTTATCCTTAGTATCTTTATTGGATATATTGCACCCGGGTAATCATATATAGTAGGCAATTCTATTTTATCGTCCTCGAGTTTCCGGGTCATATTGTTTGGCTCTTATTTGCAAAAGCACATCTTTTTCGTTTTGGGCCTGTTTATTTTCAGATAAATCTGGATAGCATAAGTGTGTAGGGCAAGTAAATGGCATGCCAGTACGATTGCTGTGTGGTCAAATATGTCAACATCATTGGCGTAGGCAATCCATTGGATGTTTCAACGCCCTAGCTTCAGGGGGTAATTATTACATCCAGTTAATGCTTGGGGTAGATTTAAAATATAAAGATTAAAATGCAGGGGAGCCAACACGCATCCCTGCTTCAGACCCAGATTGGTTGTGATTTTCCTAGTTAATGAACCCTAACTATCCATCCTTATTTGTACCTGAGTGTCACTATACAACTCAATCATCATGTATAATATACGTAACAGAATATTCCAACCTCTCATTTTATTTCAATGTAGTTGCATTTTAATGGAATAAATTGCTGCAGTGAAGTGAGCATGTTCAGAATATAGAGGTGGCATCCTTCGTTAATGCTTTTCTTTTAACTATGTTTATAATAAGTATGTTGTGGGTGATGACAGCGTCCTTCCTAAAACCAGACTGGAACTCATTAAATCTGCCTTCATTAGTAGCCCAAGCTTGAAAATACGTAAGTATAATGGTAGCAAATAGTTTACTAGCCACATCTGACAGAGACAGAAATCTATACATTTTTGGGTTCCCGTGATCTTCTTTTTCAAACACAAGAATTAAGATAGAATTTTTCAAGGACTGGGGATGACTTCACTACTTAACACTTTTGTAAACAAGTAGTGTAGCCACTCCACCTAATACGCTTGGTTCTTTTTAATTTTGTAATCACATCATTAGCTAACCCATCAGGCCCTGGCATGAGTGAGATCTTCAGTTGCATAATATAAGAGAGTGCAAGAGTGTCTGGTGTGCCTGTCACTCTATTTCACTCTATTTTGGACCAGAAACAGCAATTGCCTGCATAGCAGTGAATGGGCAGAGAGCGGTGCAGAGAGCGGAGCAGTCCCCTTTCTACCTCCAGTGCACTCATCTCTCCTGGCCTTGCCGCCAGGTTACATAAACTTCATTTGGAGTGGAGCGTAACGGAGAGTGCACAAGTGTCTCGTGTCCAGTGAACAGAGCGCTGGCTGGAGCTGGAGTCGTCTCCAGTGCAGCTAGTGCAAGGAGGTGTCATGGAGAAGTTCAAAGGTCCGGGAAGACGAGGAAGTTTCAACTCAGCAACCAACTGCCAGGAGCTGTCCTTGCCGGGCAGTCCACTGCAAGAGCCTTCGGCCAGTACTTTACTACTATCGGGTAAGCAACTGAATAAAACTGCAACTTTCAGAGTTTCGTTGCTTCCATCATCTACGGTTTTGCCAAAGCTCCCACCTATCTATTCTTTGCAACTCCATTCACCTCCTCCAACACAGCCATCTACCTCTGGTGTAACATCGCTGACACCACAAATTACTACGGCAGGAACACTTGGTCTAGTTCGTGGAACAGACGTGGAGCCGGAGTGGCAGCCTTTCTTTCAGCAGATTGTCGCAGCGGAGACTTGTGTGTTTGTGTTCGGATTGGAGAATTCACAAAAACACATTTTGATAGCATGGCCGCCGGAGGGACAAACATCAGACCCTGCCTTCCGAAGTCCGTGAAAGAGCATAGGCTCTCCTGACCTCAATATACAAAGCCCGTCGGAAGTGGGAATCCACCTGAAGTGGCCATGCTAACATTGGCCGAAGACGAGAGGTTGCTTTCAACAGTGAAACACGACCTTCATATTAGGTTTGACTCCTCTGTGACTGCGAGGGCAACGCTGATAACACAGCTTCCACCTGTGACAATGACACAGACATCTGTACAGACCAGGGCACAGATGCATGGTGTGCCATTCGAGGATCCAGCACACAATGGGGCCCTTTTTACAAACACTTTAGATTCAGAGCTCTCTGACCCGGCTTTTACCATCATCCCAGAAGAGAGAGAGGGGGAGGCGGTGCTCCTGATAAAGGACCCTGGCAAGGTTGCATCTAAACAAGGAAGGCAAACAATGTGCAAGCAACCTGGAGGGGAATCACCGGCCCATTCCAACAATTGTAGTATGTCCATAGCTCCGATTCCTGATCACACAATCCCAGCTTTGAAGCAGATAAAACGAATATCCAATCAAGTTCCCCTTTCACTTACAAATACTAGCACTGGGGATGCGATAAAAACAGTAAACCCTGCAAGGTCCTACTGCAGAACAACTTTCAGGGGGGATAGACTTAGCACTACATTGTCATCCTTTTTCTGGCCAAAAACTAATAATGACTACTAGTTATATACCTTTGGGAGATCCCTCAGATGCAGAATTGTTCAAAGGATTGAAAGAGCCTAAAAAACCGTCAAAGAAAATCTTTATAACCTGCCACACTTCAAAGAGGTATGAACACGACTGGATAAACCAGTGGATAAACATTCTACATCTAGCTCATCTCTTGGTTCCACTCACGAAATATTGTCAGAAGGAATTAATAAAAACAGGAGTACAAATAAAACCACTCAGAATACGTGCTCTATCGCTCATCCAGAGAGAAACCACATTATAGGTATCTCACATGAACAGCGAGACATTGATCGAGCCCACGATTGGAGGAATCAGCATCAAACCAGAAGAAGGAGCCCCGGGTCTACACCAGATAGCAATGCAAACCTGAAGGGGATTTGGGCAGGCACAGTCCCATCCCTGTGCCGGACAAAAGTTGTCAGGAACGCACTCTTTAGCCCAGAACAGGAACAAATAACCAGCAATAGATATCTTCCGCAGGTCTGTGAGAACAGGATTTCCCTGTCATCTTCTAGCATGGACCTCTTGAATGTAAACACAGGAGATCACAGGCCCCGTCAAAACAGACAGCGCACTTCATCTGATTCAAACTATTTCAACAAGTGCCTTTTTCCATGAGCTTTTCATAGGTTGGCAGGCTATGGGAGACCCACAAGGCACAAATTAGCCTCTAAAACTAGTTTTAATCAACCTATACTGGAATCCACAGGTGATTATAAATGAGACATTTATTGGCTGGACCTCTGATCTGATCGACAACGCATATATTAATCATCATTCCAGATAACTAGCAGATATTTAGAGTTCACATGCCCAATGCCAGAGGAGGCAGCCTTGCTATTAGAGCCAAAACCAAACTGGCATTAAGGCTAACCACACCCCCTGAAATTAAATCTTGTGAACTACTCTCAGCCAAACTACCTATCTCTAATAATAGCACATTAACCATCCTCTTAGTTTATAGACCATTGGGTCCAATAGGCACCTTTGAGGAAGACCTCTCTAGTCTCCTTACCAACAACACTAAGGACACTACACAGCTTCTACTGCTTGAAGACTTCAATCTGGGCTTCAATGATCCTGAGGACAAACAAGCCCAATCTATTGAAACCATTTTGACTGAACATAGCCTGACCCAAAAAGTCCTTGCTCCCACTCATAAAAGGACGAATATTAGATTGGGTAGCCAACCTGAACTGCACTTTCACTATCACTAAAATATCCACACAACCTTGGACCGACCACCACCTAATTGGTCTCTCGTCCACAACAGAGCCCCAAAAGGCGAAAAACATTGAAATAGTACCACTGCTCCCAACCAGAAGTAAAAAAGATATCACTGTTGAAAAGTTACTTCCTCTCCTCTTACCTATCCTCTCTTCAATCACCAATAATTATGACCCAAACGTGCTGGTAGGGACCCTTAACAACACTATGACTAAGGCCCTTGGCACTATCGCATCAGTCAAACTACGCAAAAGTAAACAAAAGTCCCACCTCAATACCTGGTTCACAACCCAGGTCAAAGAACTATGACTCCAAAAAAGGAAACTCCAAGCTATTTGGCGACACTCCCCTACGATTGAGAACAAAACCTGACTAGCCAACTTCGCCAATATGTAAATATGTAAGAAAGAAATAATCCTCACCAAAAGGAACACGTTCAACAACAGAATTATTCAGGCCAACTCTAATACCAAGGAGCTTTTCACCATCCTTCGTGAATTGGAAAATCCCATCCCACCCACAGATAATGTCCTGAAAGATAAACAATGTTGAACTAGCATCCAAAATGCTTTTTTTAATAAAATAGTTACTCTGCAGACTAAAATAGCCAATAAAAAAGCATCCCTGCATTCCACTGAGACACATCCTACCCTAACCAATGCAACACCTAGCATTGATATATCTTTCAGATTCACTAATATCTCCATACTGGAAACAGAAAAGTTATACTATCCCTGAAGCCCTCTAACTGCCAGGGCGATAGCTGCCCAGCATAAATAATTAGGAATGCAGCTAGAGATCTAGCACCCTTTATCTCCAAGCTAATTAATGCTTTCTTTAGGTCGAGCACTATCCCAATCAACCTCAAAGAATCTTGTGTACTATCACTCCTTAAGAAACAGACCCTAGATCCGGCCATCCCCACTAATTACAGACCCATTACAACGGTCCCATTCCTCCTCAAAATTATTGATAGAGTAGCCTATCTCCAAATCCAAAGCTATCTTGAGGCTAACCATCTACCTGGATTGCGCCAATCCGGATTCAGACCAAAACACGGCACTGAAACGGCCCTAATTGATTTAAAGACACAAATCGACGAGTTGAAGGACAAAGGTAAAATAGCTATGCTACTCCTCCTCGTTATATCGGCAGCCTTTGACCTGGTGGATCATGCAGTGTTATGCGAACACCTAGCGTCAGCCGCCCATTTCTCGAGTGACGCTATAGCCTGGGTACAATCCTTCCAAGCTAACCATACAATGAGAGTGTTCTCCCCCTCAGCTTCAGCAGACCCAATCCAAATTACCTGTGGTGTTCCACAAGGTTCATGCGTCTCACCGACAATGTATAACATCTTTATCAAGCCACTCTTCCACAAACTTGACAGGCTGGGTGTCACATACACTAACTATGCTGATGGAACCCAGATCCTCATACCTTTTTCAGGCAACTTTGTCGAAGTAAATAGGATATACCTCCTCATTCAGGCATGGATGGCCTCACATGGTCTTTGCCTGAATGATGACAAAACTGAGATCCTGATTCTGGGCTCTGACTATAACCTAAAAAAAACAGCCCCAGCTGCGCTGCATTCAACATTGATGGCACCGTAATCAAAGTAGTAACTGAGGTAAAAACATTAGGTTTTTACCTCGACTCTACCTTATTACTAAAAAAACAAGTTAGCTCCACGGCCTCATCAACAGCTTATAACTGTAAACTGATCAAGGCCTGCAGATCCTTTTTATCTAAAGCTAGCTGTATCACGCTTGTCAATGCACTAATAATGTCTAAGCTAGACTACTGTAATGCCCTATACGTAGGCGATAACACAAATATTCTAAATAAAATGCAAATATTACAAAATAATGCCCTGAGAGCAGCTCTGAATATACCCCGTAGAGAGCATATTTCCAACATCAGAAGAGACCAGCGCTGGCTAAAAATTAGTGACAGGATACTCCTTAAAACGGTATCCCTCACTTTCAAATGCCTTAATAATACCGCACCTTCCTATCTCTCGGCCAGGCTGACCACAGAAGAATCTCTACTCACCATGCTAGATCATCCAACCATCTCTGCTTAGAAATCCCTAAATTTAGACTCTTCAGACCTGGTGGAGCTAGCTTCCCAGTCAAAGCTGCACTCTCCGGGAATGCACTCCCCCCTGACTTTAGAGCGGAACAACCATACTCTAGATTCAGACGTAATCTACTGAACTAGCTTCAAACCAAGGACATCTAACAAGTCACCCTACTGTATTTGTCTTGTATATTGTACCCCTGTTCCCAAATTGTATGCATTGTAATGACCTTCATGTTGTAACTAAGTTTTAAATATTCTTGTAACTGCTGCACCCAGCTACCTGAGGGTTTGGTGCGCAAATAATAATAAATAAACAAAACAAACAAGCAATCAAACCCCCTACATAGCCATCTGTGGAGTCTTAAATACATCCTGCTTAAGAGAGAAGCAACAGTCAACAGGGTCAGCCCAAGGACATGCACGATTAACTAGCAGCAACATGTGGGCATCACTTATGGCAGCTAAGGATATGCACATATTAAATAGTGAAATGAAGGGGGGCATACCCCAACAGGCAACTTGGGAGAGTGAAGAGTGTTCTTCCACAATAGACTATATTTTTGTTTCACGAAATGTCCTCCCCAACATTCAAGGTTGTAACGACGCTAAACACTGACCATCATCTGCTACGCATAGAATGGGCTACTATCACATCAGGCGTCAGACAGATCATGCCAGTGGAAGCCCAGGTATGCAATGGAGGTAATAGACTAAAACTGCAAAGCACAGTATTGGGAAAGTTATATCTGACTTTGCACAGGAGGGATCCAAAGTGGAGTAGACCCCCCTTTTGGAGCAATATCATAACAAAACTCAAAAGAAGTTTAGACAGCCCTCCAACTGCCTATATGTATTTACCACAGAGGTTGTGGTAAGAAGAAAAGCCTTGTGGAAGATTATAGAAGCAGCAAATAAATCAAACGTTCTTATTGATGAGGCAACTGCATTGACGGAGAGAAGGCAGTACACACAATGGTTACTCTCTCATAGACTAATCATGTACCAGAAGGATGCCAAGGAAATGCTCAAAAGGATTTGTGGTCAGAAACCCAGAGATTTATGGGAGTTGGTAAAATCAACAGGTGGCACTGTCAGTAAATCACAGACGAACCTCATCAGTGAAGAGCGATGGAGCCAGCATTTTGAGAAATTATATACCCTGGAGAAGGGAACCCAGATCCACTACAAGAAAATACAAGTGGGAAGGGAAGTTAGACCTTGCCTTATGAAGTCCAAGACATTGTGCAGCGTATCCAAAAGCTAAACAGTTGACAAGCTCCAGGTCCGGACGATTAAACAAACACCATGTTAATAGAACATCCAGAGGAATGGGCCAAATTCATACATAAACTATTTGTCAAAATCATGGAAACTCAACAATTACAAGTTCCTGGAAGAAAGTGATTGTAGTCCCAGTTTTTAAAAAAGGGGACTCGAGAAACTCCTAAGAACTATCACTCAATTGCCCTCCTGTATGTGATTGGCAAGATATTTGGCTCACTAATTCTGGAATATTTTTAAAACTGGTGTCTATCAACAGGGCCTTACGACCCCTTTGAGACTGTTTTTTTAAGGGTTTGGGCACTGTGGTAAACCTACTCCTACTCAACATACTAAAGAGCCATGTACGGGAAGGGAACCCAAAGATATTCATGGCCTTCATGGAGCTGGTCCAGGCTTTTGACCAAGTAAACCGGCAGAAACTGGGGAAAGGTTAGTCGTACAGAAGTGCCCAAAACCGCTGATTTGTATTTATTTGTATTTATTTTGTTTATATAGCGCTTTACTCCAAAACGCTGAACATTTAAACAACTTGATACATAAAACATTATAACAGTAGAAGCAAATTACAATTATGAATCAGTCCAACAAAACAGTAAGAAGAGCAATTAAACTGGAGGGAAGAGGGAGAGCAGTGCAGTAGAACTGAGAGGGTTAGGGAGGGGTGAGGAGGAGAAGGGGGATGGAAATGGAAGGGGAAAAGGGGTGAGAGTGGGGTGGAGGGAGAAGGGAGGGAGATGATCAAGGGGAAAGATGAAGGAAGGAGGGGGAGCAAGAAGGGGGAGGGGTTTCATGGTGGGGAATGATGACACCAATAGTAGCACTACACTCCGCCACAACGATGAGAGTTAGCTTGTATCAAACCGGCCTCCTCTACGATGAAATCCCCATGGCAAACTGAGTCAAACAGGGCTGCCCAATGACTATTGCTTTGTTTACCTTCTTTTTGGCTGACTTGAAAAATCCAGAGCCCCTGGTAAGAGCATTTCCACTGATGGTGGGAGGGGGCGGGGCGCAGCTCCCGTGCCTACTTTGCGCAGACGATTTGGTCTTGATCGGTCAAACCCCTGTGGGCCTGCAACGCCAGCTCGACTCTCTTCAGTCTTACATTGAGAGTAATGGATTGGAAATAAACAAGGATAAAACTAAGATTGTTTTTTGCAGCAGCTATTTCAGTTTATATAATGTTGAATGGCGAATACTTGTACATCTATAATAATTACCAACAGCTCCATATTTACCAGTAAGTTTAGTCACACTGTCTACCATTGCATCAGGCATTATCGCAAGATCATGTCACAATTTATTGATAGCCGCATTATGGTTACACATTTTCAGAATATTTGTCTACTTTCAGCATATTCTATTGCTGACATGATTGATTTGCGTCACATCCATCTTTCTTTTTATCAGGTGTATAGGTTTTAAATTAAGTCTGAATGTTAAGATGCAAAGATAACTAAGAACTGATGATTTCTTGCACAATCTTTTGATCCTAGTGAAATTCTCCAATGTTACAAACAAATTGTTGATGTTTGCATATTTGATTCCTGTATTCCATGTATAATTACTAGGGATATCACTTTCTGTTCACCCATTGACCATTAACAAACCCCAATCTTGAGCAAATTCCATCCAAATAGTCCCTTGCTGATTTCCCTTGATCTGCTCTATTGCAACTGATGGTAAGTTGTCAGACGTTGCACGATTCCACATATCGGATTTGTCTATACAATGCACATTTGAATTACCACCCAGAATTACTAACTCATCTGTATATGTCTATTGTCTAGCAGTGTTTGCTTCATGTATATAATTAATAATTATATTTGTCATCGAACCGCCTGCAGGATGTTAAATATTAATTAATATTAACATAGTCTTTTTGTTATTCACAAACTCTATCCGTCTACGCCATAAGAAGCTAAGGTAAGTGCAAGCATCATTCACATCTATTATTTTCAGTGGAATATAATTCCTGGCTCCAATTTACAGACCACCTTTGGGTCTGCCACTCTTACATTTGATTTCCAAGTTTCCTATGGTTGTATATCCATCAATGCCTATTTTTAGCCAAATTTCCTGTCTCATAAAAATGTTATGTGCCATAATATATACAAGCATTTTCTTACCGTAAGTGTAATGGCTATTTCCCCATTATGTTCGATGACATCAATTTAATACATCATTTATCAGGCATTAATGCACTTGGAAGCCATAACCATTCATTTTCATTGACAGGTTCATCATTACTAGTCCTCTTTTTGTCATTAATCATTACTCTACTGCCCAGATTCGAACTAAAAATGTTCAACTCCTCACAATCCCATAATTCATTACTGGGAGGGTTTACATAGCTGCTGACCTCATTAACCATTTGGATGAAGTTGGCAACATGCTCAATCACGAGACGTGCTGCTGCTTCTGTAGACTTTAGTCGAGTGAAGAATAGGGTCCTCTCCAATTTCAATATACTCAATATCACCTGTATTAATTACTCTTAATGGCGGTATGAGTGATAAGAGGTACAAGATACAAGTGTGATTCAGTGGACCATCATTTTTAGCTGAAAACAAATGTACAATGTTAAGCATTTTAAAATGTGCCTTTACCTCCGTTGGATAGCAGATGTTCAGAGATTTTTCATTCCATTTCACTGATGCAACCACATTTCACCCCACCTATCCACATAACATTGTCTGCGTTATAGAATCCTCGTTAGAAATTGCACTGGAATCCAGAAAAAAAGACAAATGCAAGGGCGTATAACAATTAGAGACTCAACTGAATTGCTAGGGTTGCCAATTTCCCCCAAATTGGCACGGGTAGTATAGTTCAGTGGCAATGTGCTCGTCTTCAAAGCAAGATGACACAGAACAGCACAGGTTCGAATCCTGGGTCAACGCTTAATAAAGTCTTCGGTTTAAGCATGTTATAAAAAAACATCATATACCAAATTTAATAATACCTCTCCCTATGTCTGCTACAACATTCCCTCTGGTAACCCATCTATCAATAGCAGTTGTGTGCATCTTTTTCCTTCTTTCTCTTAACCAACGACATCAATACAAATTGTTCTTCAATATCATAGTAAGTCGCATTCGTCCCCCATCACTGTTTTAGTTCAGCTGTTCTTCGTGTTGTTCTAGACAACAGTTTAGTGCTCTTTTTCGTCTTTTTCTGGCTTCATCATTCACTAAAACAGATGGGGTCGCCACTTCCTGTACAGTAAGGTTTGGAGACCCTTCCAACATTAGCAGGGACGTGTCAAAGTTATCCTTATTAGTTCCAGATAATGTCTCTGCCAAAGCCTCAGATCTAATAGTGGCACTGATCATTTGTTCAGCAGGTTCCCTAAGAGATTGTGAAAGGTTGTCAGGCCTATGCATTTCAGTCAATATATTTCCTTGTCCGTGTATGTCCACCCTTATACCAGCACATAGCTTAAGTAATGCTTTCACCATTGTTGTCAGAGATTGTAATGAGCTAGCAGCAGTGTGAAGGCTAGAGAGCGTAATAAACACATTAAGGTTTGTGGGATGGCTACTAGCTTCGTCAACAGGCAAAATCGGAGATGTACTGGATTCCACTGTATGTTTATATCTATGCAAGACTGCAATGTTTTCCATAAAATCATTAGTATTTCCGTGAGGGTTGATCTCTGCAACCTACTCATTAATTGTGCAATTAATATCTCACTGCAGCCTATAACAAAGTTCAAACAAGGAATTGTCAACAATATCTTCTGATGGCATCCCGGGTACTACAGTTGACATGTTGTTGACTTCTGTGCAGGCTGTTTAAGTGTATAAAACGCTGTGATTCTATATTTTAATGACCTGATGAGCATTTTATGTTTAGAGCTTTTGTCAGTCATCTTTGGTTTTGTGGCAGCAGAATTCATCACTTTTGTGCTATGGAAAATATACACTGAGATGTCAGTAGTCAGGGTGGAGTACGAGGTAGTAAACCATCACACTGCCTTACCAGCTGCCATATGCCACCAAGGACCAGACACTTTTCGCCGAGCGTCAGCCTCAAAACTGCCTGACCGCCATACTGCCAGAGGGCACTTCCGCTTGCAAATAACGCGCATGTGCAAACATGTAGCGCCAAGGTTTAAATACATTGGCCCTCATTACGACCCTGGCGGAGAGGGGTTTACGCCAGCGTAATGCATGGCGTACCTCTCCGCCAGATTAGGACTTTCCTTAGCGCCATGGTGATTTTTACGCCCGGATTTTCCGGGAGGAAAAATCCATGGCGCTACGGGTCCTCTGGTTAATTACGCCACCGTAATCTACGGTGGCGTAATTAACGCCTTCCCCACTCCCATTATACCCTATGGGGCAAAAATGGGAATGGGGAAGGGTAAATGGGGATTGGGGACTTCCTGCCCCGCCAAGGTCGGAATGGGGCGGTAAGTCCGCCAACCCCCATGGCGGAGTTGGCAGCTCTGCGCCATGGTCCATGGTGCATCTCCGCCAGGGTCGTAATGAGGGCCATTGTCAGCTGGTCTTGAAGGCGGATTCCAAAGGCCAATCAGATAACTGCAATGTAGCGTTCAGCATGGAGCTCACATCAACACGCCCTGCCAGACTGCACTTCTGCTCACACTTCACGCGCGCTCATATGGTGACTGAATCAATCAATCAATGTCACAGAAAATGTTCCCCTTGTGATTCGTGCAATTGATGCTGAAAAAGCATTTGACTGACTATCTTGGGACTTCCTATAGCATACTATGGGTGACCCGAGGATATTCTTGAGGGGTTAAGGCACCTTGGGAAAATAGTAGGACGTGTCCTGTCAATACCTGGCTAATCGAGTTCTTTAAAATAACCAGCTGCATCCAGATTAATGGAGAGGCCCTGGTGCCAAACTATTTTGCCTTCATTCCATATTCGAGACTGAAAAGGTTAGATTGGAGCTGTTTGCCATTGATTTGATGGTGTGTACACCCAATCTGATTTGATATTCACTGCAAAGTGAATTGTGTTTCAGAAATTGCCTGCTTTGCATTGGTCATGTCATGTTAATTTGCTTTAATACTGTGCCAAGCCCCCCTCCTAGTAGTGTCAGAGAGACCAGGCTTGTCTGTGGACTGGCATTCTAAGCCCCCTCGAGGGGTATGTAGAAGTTGGTGTGCTGGAAGAACGAAAATGAGTAAGGGGGGGATTAGAGCAGTCCAAAAGCTGGAAAAATATCCAACAAAAAACGAGCAGGGGTAGGCTTGCAGCGGCAGAATTTCTTTTTTGAAACAGCAGTCCTTTTAGGTTGACCATAGTTATACAAAAGAGAAGAATAGGATATGCCCTACATTGTTGTGAACATTAACTTTTGTTATTAAGGCAGATTTTGAGAATTGTAAATTAGTTCATGTTACCATCAATGGCCGAATAAAAATGCCAGTCCTAATTAAGAATGTATAAACACTGTTAGGTTAAATAATTTGTCAGTGTAATCAAATGGCACATTTCTTTTCAGGAAATTAATTTGAAAATATGAAATTGTGTTATTATTGTGAGGCAGAATATTGCACAATATCTGGGGAAACACATTCGGTGCACTGTTCAGGCTGCGATGAGCGACCAGTTGACACAATTGGCAATTGTATTTGGTTGTGCTCATTATGGGGCAGACTCTTTGTCATTACTGACTGACAGTTCAGACTGCATGTGGGGACTTATTGGAAGACTATGGTATAGTTCCAGAGGACAGGAGTGAACATTGAATAGTGTTAGCTGACAGTGACTATTGTATAGTGCTGGATGATAGGTTTGATGAGTGCAAATGGTGGCCATTTTCAGTCTCTGGTCCTTGGTGAACGTCCCAAAACCTCTATACAATAATGTTGTAGTGCAAGTTTGGTCCATTCAAGGCAGGAATCCAGAGACAAGGCGTGTTGAAATGAACTTTTGCATTTGTGGGACCATCACTTTGCTGGATGTGCTAGAGCATGCAAAATAGCATGCAAACATCCCCAGCCCTCCCCCTCAACCAAAATCTTGTCATACATGCTGATGCGACTTGGTACGGGGAGTGACGGGGAGCCTCGGCAGACTCGAACAGGAATCCTCACATTTATCATCTTTCCCTTCAGCCTGTTGAGTTCCTGCTCTTGGCTCGTAACACTGTAGAGGGTACTGGAAACATCTAAAGGGGGATCTGCCACGACCCCCCTTGGACTTTTAATTGCTTGTAGGTTTGGAATCTCAACCCGTACAGGCCTGTGCACCGATGGGTGCACTGCATTAGCAAGGAGGTGTGAATGGGATCTTCGTTGACAATGCATTGGAGTTTATAGATTCTCCTGTTCAATTCCGCACTGGAGTTCCATAGATTCTGATCCTTCCTTGATTTGATAAAAAAAAAAACTGTGTGCAGAGGCACCTATCGCCTTCACCTCTGTGACCAGCTGGGCACAGTTAATCCCTTCACACCCACTGTGCATCTGAGACACCATGTTTGGCCATGTGCTGGGACAATGAGGCCCTCCCCTTTCACCATCTACAAGAGTCACGTCTGTGTGAGTGGAAACCATGTCCCTCTCACTTCTACGCCTGTGGGGCACCTTGCATATCTGTGTGCAGAGACACAGGGACTCCCTGTGAGTCATGTTGCTGGTTCATATGCAGGGATATTGAGGCCTCCAAAAGCCCTGCCCTTCAGAGGCATCTTATACATAAAGGACAAAGATGCCTTTGAGGAAAAACATCTTCGGTTCCGGACACTTCTCAAGACCTTCCTCTTTGCCTCTTTGCCTCTGCCTTTGCCCCCGTTCTCCCCTGTTGATCTGTTTCTTCTCATGGCAATGTGCACCTGGCCACCCTCTGTTTCTTTCGGGCCCAGGTATCTGCTCACCCTGCCAGCCTCCTGCACTGCCTCCAGGCCACCATCTGCACTAGGGTTCTGTATCTGTACCCATACAGTTCCCCTCCCATGTTTCTTCTGCACTTATCAGATATACGTTTCTGACTAACTTTCACCTGCCACTTGCTGGCTGCACTACCATGGTTTAAAGCCCTTATTATTTATTCTATTTTAATATTTATTTATGTTTTTTCTCCTCTGTTTTGCACTTTCCACTCCCCCCTTCCTTGCACTTTCCCCCCATTTTCCTTTCCCATGCACTTGCGCTTAAATGTCACTCGGCCTAGTAAGATCGCTGTTTGTTTCTGTTTTTTTTTCTCTCCCTTGTTCCCCTCCCTTTTTGCCTGGTCGCGCTCTGAAACACTTATGTATGAGCGCGATATAAATAAAATATCATTTAATTTCATTTAATTTTATTACATTTCATTTCATTTACCTCCTGCGCCTGTCAGTTACGGTGCACATCTGTGTTTGGGACACAGATGCTTCCTCACCTCCTTTAGATGTGAGGCACCCAGACGAGCAGTGCACAGGACACAAGTGTCCTTGATCCTGAGTTCTTGTGATGCAAGATTTCCGCCAGCGTTAAGAGAGATTGATTCCCCCATCAAGGTCCACTCATCTTCTGTGAGAATCCTTGCATAACTGAGTGTAGGGATACAAAGCATCCCTTCAACAACAGTCCATGTGCAGCACCCTTTGAACTGTGATTGGGAACATGAAGGCCCTATTATACTGGTTTTGGTTCCCTGTTCCTAGACACATACGCAATAGCTGTGTGAGGCACATATTCATCTACCTACTGCACCCTACTTGTGTATAAAGTGCATGCCAACTCGTTTCTCAAAATAATCTTTCTAGCCAAGCAAAATATACCAAAGTTTCTCAAAACACTGCAGTTAATCACTGTGAAGGATTAGGTGCTAATAACCCACTCAGTGTCTGAGTTCACTTCTTCCTTGATCGTGAGGTTACAGGATTCGTACAACAAGAGCACAGAGAGCTTGGACTCTTAGGTTCCATATTAGAGATATGCAGAGTCATTCCAAAAAACCACACTGCAGAACAAGTAGTCACTTTTGGAAAACAATGCAAACAAGGCCAGTAGGACTGTGAAGTGGGAAAGTTAGGCATTTGTTTGCAAAGTAGTTACTTTTAATCTAAGACAATGAAGTGTGTTAAAATACTGAGTAAGGCATCTACGCAAAGCAACATACCCCAACATTGCAGAAGATGTAAAGGCTGCTCTGCAATGCAGTGCTGATTGGTTTCCTCCCCTCTGGCTACGAGCCTCATTGCTTCATAGGCTTATTGAGTGGGGCTCAGCATTGCAACAAAAAGGGAACCCGAAATTAGCAGTATCTAGGTGCTTTTAAAAACACACTCTACCCATATTAACTCAAGAGAAGATAGAAGCATTGTTCACCATTGGAACATATTGGCGATGCACTTGTCAAAGTCATCTTCCATAACCTGGCAGAGCTGGACTCACCTTTATCAGTCTGAGTAAATAGCCAGAATTATTTACAAACATACAAGCGCTCAAAGGTGTTAAGGCTCTGGAGACATTGTACATTTTAAAGTAAATTACATAGTGATTTCACTGCCACTCCAACTTGGTTAAAGGCAGTTGTGGTCCAGCAAGACAGACCTTAATTACTAGTGGGGAATGGGTTCAATAAAAACAGGGGCCTATTAAATGTAGACCCAATGCACTTGGTGTTAATGAACAGTAACATCAGACCAATAGATAACTGCAAGTGTGCACTCATTGCTCTGTAATGGTTTATTGAGAGGCCAACCTCAACATGGAGATTTCCTTCCCTCCCCAATCAAGTTGTCAAACACCAAACTGTTTAATTGATTCTTTGATCAGCCCTATTTCAGACTCACATCATGCCCCTTGGATTCATCCCGCTTTGCCACCAATGAGCCAAGAACCAGGACGTTATAGAGAAAATATATTTATATTTATTTGATTTATAGGTAATGGAGATCACACTAAAACTATACACATCACCGTCTCTGTGGCTCACAAATAAACTTCTTTTTACATAAATTCACCTCACAAGTTGGTTTGGAAAACACAAATCATAATACTTTACACAGATTTCAATTCAAGGAATGATCAACACAGGTCAATGAACAAAATCAATTTACATTTGCAGTGCTGTGCAATTGCGATTTTCCAGCATGCTTAAAAAGGCTAGCTTTTGGCTTACAGTTTTGAATACATGAGGTCTCACCTTTGCAAGCATTTATCTGTGGGGACAGTTTAGATGTTTGCTTTTCAGACCTCCTTCACTTAAAGGCATGTGTTGGAGAATTTGTACAGAAAAAATGGGGATGATTAGGAATTTTGGTTTCTCAGACCCCCCTTCACTAAAGGCCTGTGTTGGGGACGTTGGACAGAAAAATGGGGATGTAGGAATATTGGATTTTCAAACCCCCTTTGCTTAAAAGCCTGTGCTGGGGAGGTTGGCCAGGCAAATGGGGATGATTAGGAATATTGGATTTTTAGATCCCCCCCCTGTTCACTTAAAGGCCTGTATTGGGGAAGTTGGACAAAAAAATGGGGATGATTAGGAATTTGGGATTTTCAGACCCCTTTCACTTAAAAGCCCATGTTGGGGGAGTTGACATTTTATGGATTTTAGTTTAGAGACAAGGACACCTAAATCCCTAAATCAGTACAAATCTCTATGGGAGCAACATTGGAAAGATACTAACAATCATGAGCTATAGTTTGAGCAAAAGTAAAAACTTTAAATCTGAATTGAAGGTTGAAAATAATTTAGAATAAAAAATACACATGTAAACTCTGCAAAAACGCAGATTCCCATCTAAAATTAACCAAACAATTTTTAAGAAAAACTGGTGAAATTCACTGATTTCTGGGTTGTGATGTAGCTATAGGTCTTAGGTATAATGCAGAGTTGAAATTAAGTCTCTAGCTATCAAATCGAGGAAGATATGCAAGGTTGAATTAGAGGCGTTTTTAGAAAAATCGGGTAGTGGAAACAGAAAGGAAACTCAGTTTGGACAAGAAAATATTACTATAGTTTTACTCTATGCTAGAGCATTCCGGCCAGAATACCAAGGAGGGACACAGTAAGCTGTAGAGTTGATTTATGACTTCAACACCAGATCCCCAGTGCTCGCTCCGGCGGAACCAGTCGGATCACTCGAAGTAGGATTGACAGTTTAAGATTTACACAAGATAAAAATGACTAAAGAAATGGCGCTTAGCAAGATAAATCAAAGACAGGATTGCAATAAGGATTCTGACAATGTTACAAGTTATTAAGGTAAGGATAGGATGGTTTAGAGATTGGGATGAGAAAAAAGGCAAGGCAAGTTCTGCTATGGTTTTCTATGATTCCTATGAATACTTACAGTTCACTTTAATTTAGGATTTTGGACCGCCAAAGGTTCGGGCAATCACACAGATTGGGTCTAACCAAGGGGAGCTGGGCAACTCTGGCAGGACAGGATCATCTTGGCCGTTCTGGTCACCGGACATCACTGGACTGGACCTTCTGGTTACTGGAGACTGGAGATTAGTGGGATGGCGATTTTGCAGGCATGCATCTATTAGTAGCAAGCCAGGTTGGATCAGGATGCTTCCCTTGGGTTTTTGGGATTTTTAGAATTTGAGGCCTAGCTGAAAAGGGGTTCAGCAATGCATAGGCCTTGGCTTTGCAATAAAATCTGGAATCAGGATCAAGCAGGATGAAGAAATCAGGAACAGGATCCCACGCAGGAAATCAGGAAGAAAGTCAGGAATCAGTGTGTGTCTGTGTGCTGTCAGGTTCCCTTATTTATCAGGCCAAATGACATCACTACATTATATGGCAGGGGCAGGCTTACTACCCACACCCATAATGCTAGGATTGGGCACAAGCATAGGTTCCGCCTTGCTCTTCGCTGATTGGATCACAGAAAAGGATGTCATGTTTATGGGATGATTTTTACAATGACTAGAAACCTCCCCTAGCCACTGGAACCAAAATCTAACTTTCCCACAAATACATATTTAGACAGTATAACCTCTGAGAAAATCAGATACAGAGGTTACATATTTTGTGGGTCATATTTCTTTCCAAACCCCCAGTCTGTGGGACCTGGTTTTGCCTTACTGCTACATTTTGGCAATTTTAACCATGAAAGATTTGGCCTAAAATGTCCCAACTTTGTACACAGATGCGCATTTACGCCTGAAATGTGTGTACAAAATGTTATGTGTGCAATATCAATACTATCCCCACAATCTGTCATTCTTTAAAACTTCTGTTACTTATGCAGTAATTAGTTCTACCAAGTTTTCAAAGGAAGAGCCTAAAATTAGATTAAAAACTGCAAACATTTCATATTTTTCCTCATTCTTGCTGCAAAGCTAAACATCTTGAATGTTCAGTTACAAAATGGGCTTTTTAAAACCAACCTGAAGTCTTTTGTCACATAGTCTATTGTCACTTGATTAGTTTTTTTTCTTTTCCCCAACTGCAAGCAAGTGTCAATTCCTTTGAAGCAGGATGAGGGGCCTCTCTTTTGATTGAAGTTTACTGCCCCTCACACTTGACAGGTGAGAGTCTCAGCCTGCTTTTGTCCCAGCCTGGAGCAAAGACTTATACCTGATGCGAATGGGGAAGTCCCTTTGACCTGGCTCATTCAAAGCCTCCAAGCTAGCAACTAACCTTTCCTGTTCCAGAAGTTGATGAGGTGTCACCCTTTCTCAGGGCTAGCAACTGGCAGAGCAAGTTTTTTTTAATATAGTTTGCCAACTCAGCCTGGGTTTTGGCTTTGATTTTCTCCTATTTAATCTTAACTTTAAACCTATAGAATTAAAACAGTTTATAATTGTATTTTTAACAGTTACAAATCCTTTTACATTTCTAAGTAATCAGGCCTTTACACAACAAAGTACTTTTAAATAGGCAATTTTCCCCCTTCAGTCAGGAAAAAGCACATTTTACTATTTCTTTAAATTCAGTTTTGATCTCCAGCAAATATACACTTTGTGCAGATATAGTTCTGGAGTTGTTTTGCAGCATGGATACAGTTACAGGCATCTATTTAGAGTCTTTCTCTGGACAGCTGATTCTTGATACTGTTGCAAAGAAAACAGACGCGTTTCCCATGTAAAATGAAACGAAGCCCCTGGTTGATTTTTCAAGGATACATTTGACAGGAGCTGTCATTCAAATGAGGCCGGTTCCTCTGAAAAACAATGAATGATCCTGGGCATTGCAGGGCCTTTTTAATCACAGTGGTTCATGAGAAATTGATGAATTTAGCGCCAAGCAGCACTTTTAAGGTTGAAGAAGTGTCATTTTAAAGAGGCATTTTGGGTTTTCAGCACAATGATGCTGCCTCTTTCACCTCACTCCATGTAAAATGTTACAGAGCACACTGGCACATTCTTGCAGTGAGTACTCTGTTACACCCCACCTGAAATGTGTATGTGGCCGGGTGGTGCAGCCATTTTCTGGTGGTTACAAAATGCAGTTTAAAGATCTTGGCACGCACAGGAGTCAACGCTGCCATTTTGTGCTGTTTCTTGCACCATTGCAGTAAAGTGATGTAGCATAGAACAGCTGAGTGGGTCAAAATATCCCACAGAATGAGCTTTGTTAATTTCAAATGTTAACAAAAATCACCGTGCAGTGTTTCACTAAAGGGGAATTAATTACATTAATATTCAATCAAATAAGCTAAGGATCTACACAGTTTTCCCCCACCAATGAAAGGGAATGGGTTCATTAAATAGATCCCCTGTTGACCTTTTGTTTGAGAATCTACTTAATTGTGGACATTTCTGGGCTAAGCACTCAGGGACTCAGCAGCTTTGCTTGTAGGAAAAAAACAGGATTCTAGCCAGTACTTCAGTCAATTGGATCCCACAGCACTTCTCTCTCTCAGGCTCCAATGAAGAATTACACCCTCTGCTTTTCCAGTCTCCCCAGCAATATTTCCACGGTGCAACCCCTTTTACCCTCTAAGCTCATCCCAACATCAGGAGGTACTAACTTATGTTCTCACAACCTGGATTGGACATTTACATCTCACTCAAACCCCCAGGTCCAGCCCATGTCTAACGATTGGTTCAATAGTCTAGAATAGTAATATTGTAACACCCATTTGAAATGCCCCTTTTTGTCTTATGTCAACATTAGCCAGAAAGTAGCTACATTGCAAAACGTTGTAATTCACTAGATACTGCCATAATATATGTGTATTTTGCTTCTGCTAATCATGGGAGATTCAATAAAACCAACAGCGGGTTCGCACACTAAGGCATGGGCGTGTGGCAATTTTTCAACGTTTATACAAAAAGCATAATAGTTGTGAACATGCAATTTACTCTCCAAATTCCTAATTTTACACTCCACTAGCTTGCCAATTCTTAAATTTGGGAAACACATTTTAGCTTGCCATTACAATTCCATAAATCACATGCAGATACATTTTATTTCATCAAAACCACTATAAATGTTCTTAACAATGACACATAAATGGATGACATGTGACTTGTGGTTGCTGACAAAATGCATCAGTTATGATAATCTGTTTAATCTAATGGGAAATCTTCATATGTATGCAAATCTTAGCTCTCCTTTCTTCAGGCCAGTTTCCATTCTTGGCCAGCATGTGACCAGAGCCAACTGGTGGGCTGCAGGTTGTAAATAGTTGAGATGCATCGGCTACACAGAGATCTCTCACTGCGATAATAAGCCAGGCTTGCCCTGTGATGTCATTAGGCCATGCTGACATATGGCTTGCTGTCCTGTTATCCGAAGTTCAGCACCATTTTGATCTTAAGACCGTCAATTTTCTTCTGTTTCTCAGAGATCAGCTTCCCTTTATTGCAGCCCCTGTTAAGTCACGCACTGGCTAGGCCATTTGCCCTGAAAAACAATGAGCCTTCATTGACAACAGGTCTGACAATGGGTGAAGTTTGTTTTGAACACCCACCGAGAGCTGCTAGATCTTTATTGCAGTTGTAAATAGCTGGTATCCAAGTGCCTCAAAGAAATACCCTTTCCAGATTCAGAGGCCACCAGGCTTGAAGTGGGGGAAGCCATTTGCAAATTCTGCCCAGATAACCACTGTTTCGCATTGGCTGAACTGAACTCACCTATTGCATTTTCTGACATCAGCCTTTATTCTTTGAAATACTGTGTATTTTACTGATCATGGTTCCCTTTGCCTTTGCATCCGTGGATTTATTTATTTTTTCACGCAGAATTGTTTTTTTAAATGTGATAGCTGGAAGAACAGGGCTATTTATTTCAGTCATTAATAAAAATATTTTTTTAATTATCTGCTGTTAGTTTATATGTTGAAAAGTGGGTCTGAGTTGTCATAATGCACCGCCTTTTGATAGATGACAGTTTCAGTAAAAACGCTACGTTTATCTCTCAGCCAGCAATGTGATGTGCCTTTCCAATCTGCACACTAATTATATTTTTATCAGCTTTCTCTGGATTTCAGTTGCAGAAAGACACCAACATAGTCTGCCTTAAAAGACCCATTTTCAGTATCAAGGTTTTTGAAGGCTGGCAGGTCATTTTTCCAGTGGGCCTTTCCGTTCTGTTTGTGTGGGACTTTGTTTAAATCCCACAGCTCACAGGCTATCAATCTGGCTTTCACACTTAGTGTTGCACAAAAACAGCTACCCTTCAAGTGGTGAATGGCACCATGACCATGCTGAATGTGGGGTGGACCTCCCTACATATGCTGCTTGAGTTTTCAGATGGTGGGGTCATGGAAGATCATGGAATATTGATTATCAGCTTATCTGCTTGCAGGGAATTGTCTGGTTCTGTTTGTCCTGGCTTAGTTCAGCTCTTTTCTCACAGACAGCACACATAGGATCTGATTCATGGAAGTGTTTTATAATGGCACAATCCCATAGGAAAACGTTTTGTGAATCAGGCCCATTATGTGCAGGTTGTCACCTTTAGGAAAGACCTCCTACCCATGTTGGAAGGCATACCTCATGTTTCGATCCAGTCTCTCATGCTATATACAATCTACATGCAGGGACGTCATTTCACCAAAATGCCAGGGTAAGCGTAAGTGATATCACATGACCCTTGTCCTCTAATGACATCAAAGGAAGTGATGTCATTTGACACCACCCCAAAGTGGCATCACGGGAAGTGATGGAACATTACCTTTCACCCCTTGACAAAACAAGAAGTGGCATCACATATCATTGTACCTAAGTACACTATGGAAAATATGGTTACGATATTACTGTAATGTGATATACATTTTATACAAAAATGGATCACCATATGAGATGATATGATATGATATGGCATTTATAGCGTGCCTATAAACAAGTGTTTCAAGGTGCGACGAGGCAAGGGGGAACAGAGGGAAGACAGAGACAACGATACTAGGCCAGGGGACAGTGAGATCGCGCATGTGCAGGGGAGGGGGAATAGGAAAAGTGCAGGGGGGAAAGTGGAGGGGGCAATGCAGTACATAGCATAACAGTAAGTAAATAGATCAATAATAAAGACAATAAATAGAAGTGTGGCCAGCTGGTGGTCAGTGCAAGGGTAAGTGCAGACATCTGGTGTCAAGTGCTAGTAGGGGCTGTAGGGATTCAGAAACAGTCCCTGAGTGCAGGGGAAGCCAGGGGGGCAGTGAAGGTGTGCAACTGGCAGGGAGGGGACCTGGGCCAGAGATTAGAGGGTAGCCAGGTAACCAGTGCAGTTCAGATTCATCCAGGAGATCAGCAGGGGAGAGGAGGGGAAAAAGCAGAAGCAAAGAGGAATGTCTTGAGGTGCTTTCGGAACTGGAGATGGATCGCCTAAATTTTCAGGGAGGCAGGGAAGCTGTTCCAGAGGGAGGCCCCGGCAGAAGAAAGAGATCTCCCACCAGCTCGCTGCTTGGAGAAGCGACTAACCCTGATGGAGTTGGAGGCGGATGAGTGAAGAGCTCGAGAATGAAGATATTTAGGAAGAGGGAGTTGAAGGTATTGAGGTCCCAGGCCCCAGAAGGCCTTGTGGACAATGCAGAGGGTTTTGAACTTAATCCTCGCTGCCACTTGGAGCCAGTGCAGAGATTTTGTCCTGGAGAGATATGACCCCTCACCTTGAGGCCAAGGACAAGTCTTGCAATCTTGTTTGTATAAGCTGCAGAGAGTAGAGGCAGGCAGATTCAGAAAGAGGCTGTTGCAGTAGTCCAGCCTAGAAAGAACCAGATCTCTGGAGACAGTGAGCTTCTGGGGGAAGGAGAGGAAAGGAAGAATACCTCTGAGGAGGTGCAGCTGGTAGTGTGACTTCTCAAAGATGTCAGAGATGTGACGAGAGAAGGAACATGTGGGGTCGAAGATGACCCCAAAGTTTTTAGACTTACAGGTGGTAGCAGGAAGAGGGCCATGAGAGGCCGGCCAGAGAGTGACAGGAAAGGAGGGAGCAGGTGTGCCGATGAGGAGAATCTCGGTCTTACTGGCATTAAGGCAGAGATTATTAGTGGCACACCACTCCTAGATAGCAGACAAACAGTCAGAGATGAGAGAAGGAGAAGAGGTGGCAGAAGGGAGCCCGACAATGAGCTGAGTGTCATCTGCAAAGCACTGCACATAGATATGAATCCTTAATATCAGTGTGTATAGGCCTATATTACCAAATTACTTTGAATGCAAGGAGACATCCAAGGCCAAATGATAATGATCTGTTATAATATAGCACTTACCCTTAAGCGCTTTATATAGAACAAATTACATACAATATCACCTAACCTGTGTTGATACTGATTAATCAACCTCGGAAGGATTACAAGCTGAATTGGCCTTGCCGGGTTCGATCCTGAAAACTGCAGATCACACACACATTGCAGCAGTGAGTGTTCAACCCACTGAGCTATCTTCCCCGTCTATAGCTATATTACTGGCTATAGTAAAATGAGCAATTACATGTCTGAATGTTTTCAAAGTCAGAAAGCAAATTACACTCTGTCGTTTATACCATTAAACAGGCAACTGAGATTTAACAGTAGGCCAGTTCATCTTTAGGTCTGGCGCAAAGTTGGCCATATGTCAAGCCTTCGTGGATCTACTTTTCAGGCTTCAGAGTATGGCAAAATACATACCATTGGGAGGGTTCATAACAGTGTATTAAAGAAATATGGATAGCATAGGGACGGTACCGCACTCACACTGTATCCTGCACTATGGGCACTCGTTACCTCATACATGCAAACAAACATCCTGAACAGCATGCCATGGAGATAGCATTAATTGTTGAACAATTAAATCGAGTGTCACTTTACGTGCTATGGTTAAACATTTCTACACTGTACATAAGCTTTTAGGCACAAGGATTTTGTCAAGTGACCAAAGACACCGAGATGGAATGTCTTGTGATGATTGTAACAGAAATATCTGCAGAAAAAAACATGCTATAACTGCAACTTGCGAAAAACAAAATACATAGGGCCTCATTACGAGTTCGGTGGTAGCCATGCCGCTATTGTCGGCATGGCTGCTGCAGAAATTGCGTCCGGGTCCTCGGAATGAGGACTTACCGGGCCATTCCGAGGTCGGAAGGCCAGGTAATTCCTCCCTCCGAGGACCCGGACACGGTCCTTCCCCATTCCCATTTCAGCCCTTATAGGGCTGAATGGGAATGGGAGAGGGAGCAAACAACGGGCCATTATGAGATGGCCCGTTGTTTGCTCCTCTTCCCCTCGCGGGTCCCGCGAGGAGAACACGGAATCGAGCGGTACGGGGTTGACAGCACCGGCACCTTTACCGGTGCCGTTAACCCTGTACCGCCCGACTCGTAATGAGGCCCATAGTCCGAAATGGATGCTTATTCTACTCTAAATGCTTTTTGGAAGTTTTTGTCTGCATTCTGAATTTGAGGTGTTTACGAACAGACTAAATCAGTGACTCACCCCCTGAAGTGTGCCTGAAATAATGAGTCTAGTAATAATAGTATAGAATTCCAGAAAGACAAATGATATGCTATTCCTATTCTTTCCTATTTAGGGTCACTGCTCAAAGTGTTACACCTGTGGAAACCCCTATTTTTAAAGAGGCCTGAACAAGAAAGTCAGCCACTTCAGAAACCAAGAGCCACATGGTGCTGGCCAGGAACTTCCATTTCTTTTCTTTTATTTAGGGGTAGCAAGGCAGACTGCGGGGGAAGTCAGGGAGGTGCAACCCTTGGTGACCCCCAAATTACGCCCTTGTCTACACCGAACATCTGGGAGATCTGATTGCTAGGTCAGGCAACTCAACAGGCAAGTATGGCGACGACCCTCAATTGTATCTTAGAGTGTTTTCTCTTACTGACTTAGATTACCTGAGAGACTGTCTCAGTGTATCGCGGACTGACTGTCATCCTTTCCACTCAAAGCTAATAGCCCTGGTGTTTTCAATGTCTTCTTTTGTTCCCCTGTTTAATGGTGGTTATTCACTTTTATCTTCTCTTAGCTATCAAGTTGATATATTTAGTAGACTCTTACGGCTTTATTCTGGGTATGAATTAGAACTTAAAAGGTTTCACATATCATCTTTAAATAGGTCCTATTGTTTTCAGTTACACCTATTTAAAAAAAAAGATAAAATACTTTATTTTCAGAATAGGACATCTGATATTCCATCTAAACTTTACATAACAAATTGGATTTCATACACACATCTCAGGCACTGATGTTCATTTCAAAATTATGCTTGTCAACATGGCATTGTAGGATCAATTGTATAAAGTTGCATCAGCTCAGATGTCTATCTTAGAAGCCTATCCTAGTGTCCAACAGTAAAATACTGCATTAGATTGCTATGGGGCGCCTGGTGGTGGTCGTTTATAAATGTCACTTGCTAGTTCTGGGTACATGTGCTGCTGAGTAATGCAATGCCCCTATGGAATAATGCACAGTTCTGTGGTTTTAGCAGATGCATGAATTGTAGGGTGACTCTTGCCTAATTAAGTATCTTACACACATTATTTTTACAGCATGCAGATGTATATTGCAGGTATCCTCGGTCTATGAGAGACATGATAGCAGTGATATATTTACATCATTGACTCGGCAGAAGGCCCCAAGGCACCAATTAAATGTCAGGCAACAGATAGAAGGAGCCTTGGTATTAAGGGACTAAGGGCCTCATCAGGAGTCTGACAGTATCCCGGCAGTATTAGAGTTAACGCTACTCTGTCTGGCACTTTTACCACTGGATCACGAGTAGCAGTTGGGCGGTTAATGCCCATTCCCCATTGGGTCCATAGGGCACATCAGACGTGCTCCCACCCCAAAAGGGGCAGGCAGTCCAGCCCGAAGTGCTTGGTCACATCCCTTCTGCACAAGATCACAAGCATCTCCAAACATGTTTCAGCTTCATTGGGCCTCATCAGTGAGGTGTAGCTTGGGTCTCTAGGCCGAGCAGGCATGGGACCCACGTCTGGGCATACCCGTCCCACTCGGGACGACTACAGCAAAACAAAAACGTTGATGCGTCTGGTGGTTTGTGTTATATTTTTCATGTTAGTGGGATCACATGGTTCCACTGCCATTTACATGGTCTGCTATTTCTCTGGTGGATCTATAAGAGAGAGGGGGTCGGGATAGGTTAATGGCGTGCGAGAAAACATGTTAATGCATGCAGGCTGGGAGGACACTAATGTGTGCATGGGTATGTTTCTTTTTGCTCTGTTTCTAGAGCATAGAGGCATTTGAGTCCAGAGGGGAGCCCTGTGCACCTTTGGTGCTGGGATGCGTTGCCCTGGGCTGTGTTATGTAAGATGGTTCTAGAGATGTTGGAAGGGATATTAAATCGTGTGTATGTGTGTCAGTGGCTTAGTTGGCCTGTAGTGGCAGGCCCACTTTGCAGCTTAGAGCATCCATCCGATTTGCCTATGGTGACTCGTAATGCACAAGGTCTTCCAGAAATTGGCTTATAATTGGACAGATCTAGACAGGGGGTTTGCTTGAGGTTTCCTAAGAAGGCGGGTCACTACACTGCTGTATTCTTAAACAAAATAGTGATATTCCCTGTACTAAGCAGCAAGTTTGCACCGGAAGTAGTTCTAATCGGAGCTAGTTCTAATCGAAAATCCTCACGTGGAAAAAAGAAATACTGCGCAAGAGTGAAAGCAGCTTGATCCCATCGCATCAAGTTACAAACATGGAAAAGGTAACATCAATGTGCAAAAAAGAACTACAGTGTTTCCAGTAATGGGCTGATTTATGTATTCCGTTCTTAAACAGGTTTACCTGGCCATTTAGCTCTAACCACAGCAAGTTTGCCATGGTTTCTCCTGGAGGCGTTTTACTACTTCTTGACACTAGATCGACAATATATTAGATAGAAAAACAAATACCTATATATCATATGAATGAACAAAATGAGACAGTGGGGACTCCCCATTGCGAGATCGCATTAAGGCGATCTCGTGAGATCTCGGAAACGAGAAGCGCGGCGGAACGCGCTTGACTCAAAATGCGGCGGGTGGCAGCGCTCCTCCTGATCCAGGGAGCTCCAATGATCAGGAGTCCAACAAGAGAGTACACAACTCCCAGAGTGTAATGCCAAGGCTGAAGGAAGCCTCCTGGGTGTGTGGGAGATTGACTGTCTGCAGGCATTGTGCACACTCTGCTTATAGTGAGTAAACTAGTACACAACTCCCAGAGTGTAATGCCAAGGCTGAAGGAAGCCTCCTGGGTGTGTGGGAGATTGACTGTCTGCAGGCATTGTGCACACTCTGCTTATAGTGAGTAAACTAGTACACAACTCCCGGAGTGTAATGCCAAGGCTGAAGGAAGCCTCCTGGGTGTGTGGGAGATTGACTGTCTGCAGGCATTGTGCACACTCTGCTTATAGTGAGTAAACTAGTACACAACTCCCGGAGTGTAATGCCAAGGCTGAAGGAAGCCTCCTGGGCGTGTGGGAGATTGACTGTCTGCAGGCATTGTGCACACTCTGCTTATAGTGAGTAAACTAGTACACAACTCCCGGAGTGTAATGCCAAGGCTGAAGGAAGCCTCCTGGGCGTGTGGGAGATTGACTGTCTGCAGGCATTGTGCACACTCTGCTTATAGTGAGTAAACTAGTACACAACTCCCGGAGTGTAATGCCAAGGCTGAAGGAAGCCTCCTGGCTGTGTGGGAGATTGACTGTCTGCAGGCATTGTGCACACTCTGCTTATAGTGAGTAAACTAGTACACAACTCCCGGAGTGTAATGCCAAGGCTGAAGGAAGCCTCCTGGCTGTGTGGGAGATTGACTGTCTGCAGGCATTGTGCACACTCTGCTTATAGTGAGTAAACTAGTACACAACTCCCGGAGTGTAATGCCAAGGCTGAAGGAAGCCTCCTGGGTGTGTGGGAGATTGACTGTCTGCAGGCATTGTGCACACTCTGCTTATAGTGAGTAAACTAGTACACAACTCCCGGAGTGTAATGCCAAGGCTGAAGGAAGCCTCCTGGCTGTGTGGGAGATTGACTGTCTGCAGGCATTGTGCACACTCTGCTTATAGTGAGTAAACTAGTACACAACTCCCAGAGTGTAATGCCAAGGCTGAAGGAAGCCTCCTGGGTGTGTGGGAGATTGACTGTCTGCAGGCATTGTGCACACTCTGCTTGTAGTGAATAAACTGTTGGGCACTTTGACAGCTACTAATGTTGGTATGGCGCATCTTATCTACCCCTGGTTATCAGTTTTGAGGTGTGTAAATAAACACTGCTTACAGCACTACAAGTGTCCTGTCTTTATTGAGGCCACCAAGAGACCACATAGAAAATATACGAACATTCATGTAGATTCAGATTACTGTAGAGCAACTGCTTTATACTTTTCAATATAACATTGAGTTGCTGTTTTCCTATGTTTCGATGATATTTGCGGTTACTTTTAATTCCTTCTACTTCCACCGAGTATAGATACGGCGCACAACATATGCTATTTTTGACCAAAGGTTGATAGCTAAAAACTGGAAATTCTCTTTCAAACGTAGTGATAAAAGGTATTCAGGCGTGTTCATGTTTCGCCCTGCGACCGTGCAGCATTCAAGGCTCGGGCACAGTGGAGGCCTAGCCCACCGAGGCGCGGTGGTCTCCTAGCAGCGCATTCTTCCCGGTAACCTACGGTAATTGACTGATCTTGTGGTTAAAGGTTTACTGGAAGCCAAGAGGACGATGAAAGCCCGAAAGCCCACAATAGCTCTGCGCAGCTTCTCACATTGTTCCGCTCGGAGAATTCACACCGTGTTTTATTTTCTCGCCTGCGGTTTTTCAAATCGAATCAATGCATCTTTTGTTGTCACTGATGTGGTGTTGTGGCACCTCGTCATCCGGGCGTTTATGTGTGTGTACTTTCTTATTGTTAGTAGCACAATGCACGAGGCCGGGGGGGGGGGCGAGACAAGGGGTGTCTGGACCTGGGACATTTCACAGTCTTAATGATGGCTCTTTAAAACCTCAGAAAACTATCTGATGACCTTCAAGTATGCAGGCTACACAACTGTGGCGAAAGGCATCTGTCCTCCAGTATCACCCGCGGCTTCCTTCTTTACTGGTTTCCCAGCCATTATTTAAAAAAAATAGTCAATATTGTCCTTATCTTTGGGCTTTACCTACAGGATACATTCGCCAGTCTTTCAAATGTTATTCATGTGGGTACATAAAACAAAAACAAAACCGTAATTTTATTCGACATCCTGTAACAGTAAACAATGATAGAGGGCAAATGTGGTTCTCGAACAGTGTGTTTTTTTTCCAAAGAAGGGAAATGTCTCCTAGTACTTTTAGAGACGTTGTATTTGCACAGGGAACGGGGAAATACCTGATGTGCTGTACTTCTGACTTACACTTCTACAGCCACCATTTAGGGTTGGATATGTCGAGTCAATGGACAAAGCGATTCCGGATTAAAATTCGTACCCAGAATGAAACACAAGTCTCATTTGAACGGCCTTTGTAATTCCATGGCAAAACTGTATGTGATTAGTGTGTGAAGACGTTTCACTTTTTCTCATTTAAGAAAATGATATCATTGACTTGAAAACTTGTTATATATAGTGTTTTTTAAATGTATCATAAAACTTTCCAAATATATACCTATATATTGTCTTCAAACAGTTAGATTGTATCATCAAGCGGGCAAGTGCCGCACTGCCAGGCTAGTCATGTTATAGTATAAGGGACCAGTCCATAGGAGAAGCTATTTGGCCTTCTTAGTTCTCATTTTATAACATGTTTGGAAAATGTAGAACCACTTGGGGTTTCACTCTATCTTTGTAAGGCCCTAGGAGCTTAGAGAAATGCAGCACCTCAGCCGCGCCCTGTACAGCAGAAACATGTGTCTGGGATTGTGGTACAATTGTTCAGGGGAAGTTTTACTGGCGTTCAAATGCTATATTTACCTTTGTGGGTGGGAGTGGGGAATTATACACGTGGTTATTTTTACTCTAGTTATTAAAGTAGGCATGGTAAGTTTTAACGTGATTGTAGACCCTCTCGTCGAGTGGGCACAATCCATTTATCCTCACTCATTCTCAGTAGAGGGGTGTAGAGACTGGAGGGGGGTGTCTGTACTCCTGCTCTCTATATGGCAGAGGGTCGTCACAGAGGACCCCAGCCAAGATTCCCTATTGTTGGTAGCAATGGATGAGCAATCAAGGCTTAGCTCTCAGGAGGTGATGCAGGATGGTTCCCAAGCACCCACAAAGGAATGTTCACACACTATGTTAGTGAAAACACAGCCTTTGTATAAATCTTAAGTCGTCATGCAGCTTCTTTAGCCATCTTTTATGGCAGATACGTCTGTATCTGTCAGAAGTCAAAAGAGCATCTATTGCAGCAGTGATAGTTAACACCAAAATGGACTACTGCAATAGTCTTTTGATAGGAACCTCCAAACGGAACATCAGTTGTCTCCAAACCATTCAGAATGGAGCAGTACGGGCTGTTTTTGGTTTGAACCGCCAAACTCACATTACAGAACATCAAAAAAAATTACATTGCCTCCCCATTGAGCAGCGGCTGAAATTCAAAGGACTAGTAATAGTCTTTAAATGCCTCTTAGGCAAGGCTCCAGAATACTGAAGTCTAGGATCCACCAAAGTGTGCATTGCGATCTAACAGTCTGTTGTTTTTAGGAAACTAGGTGGCGCAAGTTTAGATGCCTGTGCTCCGGAAAGCTGGAATAAAATACCACTCTACCTCAAACAGAATACCACATTACAGCAGTTTAGAAAACGTCTTAAGACATTTCTTTTCAATGCCTAAATTTACTTATTAGTACAGGACTATCTGCTACCCTGAGGACTCTGCTAGTCGCTATGTCTAGTGACTTTTTCTCCTCCCATCTCTGAGACTATTTGGTTTTTGTCTTGTTTCTGTCTCTGTAAGTGCCCTGAGACCTTTGAGTTAGTGTTGCGCTATATACAAACTTATTTTGTTAGTTAGTTAGTAGTAAATTAGGTTCACGTCATATATATAAATACAATAACGCACTTTGTGCGGCGACAATTCTAAAATGGTAAATATATACAGTTCTAGGGTGTACCACTATTACTCTGATTCCATTCAAATGCATCAAGTGTACTCGGTTCAAATAGCATACGAATCAACACAGCAAAACAATATCAACCATAGACTTAGGAGGAAGACAAGCTGGTTAGACAATTGGCAGTATGCTGCCCCGATACCTAGACACAGTTCTGCATGAGGAGCCCCCCACCTGGGCAACCTGTAAAATGAAGATACACTACAAGCCAAGTCTGTATATTGTCTATTAGAGTCTTATTTCCTTCTATAAAAGTTCTACTGCCCCAAAGTACCTGGTTTTGTAGAGTTCTTCGGTGAGTTGTCGACAGGCCCTTCTTGAGCGCACTCCCTTTAAGGCAGGAGCTGCGGGTCGTTGAGATTCCACGAGGAAAAAGGGTGAACATTGTCATTGCGGCAGCAGCTTGGGTTCTGGCGGTGCTCGTTGATGAACGGTCCAAAATGTCCTGCAAGCTGAGGCGTGCGGTGCACCTCGACGACGAGTGTTAGTTGCCGCAAAGAGTCAATGAAGAACTTTGGCCCAGCAAGGGTGTCGGGTTGTCAGCGTCGGTGAACTGGACGTAACCACGGCTGGCTTCAGTAGCTTCGTCTGCATCTGTGAGGTCTTTGGGTTGTGGGAAACCCACCGTTGGATTCTCTTCGGTCGTCGGCGGCCTTGACTTTCTCCGGCAGGACAAAAGCGGTCGACGATGATGAACAAGGGAGTCCTTTTACATATGGACACATTTGTCAGTGTGAATGTATAGAAACAAGAAGATAGAGAAAAAAACAATTTCAAAATGCACAACCCAATAATAGAATGAACTGCATTTAGCTGAATGCCAATCTTGAATCGTGGGATTTGGCAGAAGTTATGCTTAACAAAAAAAACACCTTGTAACTTTAGAATTGCATTCACTTTCAACATTGAATTACTTATGAACTGAGTTCCCCCTAGCTAACTTAAACCTGCATCCAATTAATCATGGCCTCACTTATGAACTGTTATATTCACCTTCACCTTCGCTCTGCTATCTCTGGAATACCCCTGTGTGTTGGATTTGGCAGCAAAGGGAAGTGTCGCGACCTCCGCACACTCCGGCAGCACACAGGAATGACACGATTTCTGTGCCAAGAAAACCTCTCCCCAGTAATCGTCTGTCTCCTGCTATCTCCCAATAAGTTTCTGCCGCTCTCCTCTGCCAGTCTGTCTACACCCACTCTCTCCCTTACTTTTAAATGCTAACCCTGTCAATCAGCAGGACATGCCTCCGTTTCTGACATGCACACATCATCTGAGCAACCTCAGTATTTTTCCCTTCCCCACGATAGTTCTGCCATCCTGCACATGCAATGGTGCTTTTGAAGCACTGCATATTTTAGCCTCACAGTTTGTGCAATGCTGACTGAGATTACATAGCCAGCAAAATATATTTGCACTTTTAATTCCATTGCAGAGAAGCACCTCACTTTTGAAATCTCATCTGAGCCCATTTTGCACTGATTTATTGGTGACATGTTACCAGTTATTTGTTTGTTTGTTTGTTTATTTTATTTATATAGCGCTCCAGACCCAGAGGTAAAAGGGCGCTTTTTGACAGGTTACAAAAATATATATATATATTTTGCAGTTATACATTTATGCAGTTTTAGACAGGTTACAAGAAAAACAATATATATAAAATATATATAAAATTTGCAGTTATACATTTGTGCCATATGTACAGTATATACAATTTGCATTGTTATAGTTAGAGTAGGACAGCATCATCACGCATACGAGATAGAAAATGGTAGGGTTAGTTTTTCTCCAGTAACCAGCCAATGACTTGTTTCCCAAAGAGTTGAAAAGATTCGATTGATTTAATGTTAAGTGGTAAGGTATTCCAGAGTTGAGAGGCCAGGACCGTAAAGCTAAAACCTTCAGCTCTTTTTAAAGTAAATCTGGGCACTGTAAGGCATAGCGTGTTGGCAAGGTTAGTATTGGCCTCAAGATAAAAGCCAAGGGTTTTCACATTTTTGACAATGGGAATTGTGTTGCCATCAATGATGATGTTGTTGTAGTTAGGGCTAAGTTTCTGCAGGTTGTTAGGAGATCCGACAAGGAGAAGATCAGTCTTCTCATCTTTCAGGCAGAGGCCGTGTGTGGCCACCCATGCCTGAATGATGGAGAAGATTTTGTTTATCCTGAGGACGTCAGCACTGTAGTTACCTGAGATGGTGAGGAGTATCTGGGTGTCATCTGCGTAGTTAGTGTAGGTGACACCCAGATGGTCCAATATGTCAAAGAGGGGCTTTGTAAAAATGTTGTACAATGTGGGGGAAACACAAGAGCCTTGTGGGTCACCACAGGCAATAGGGATAGGGTCTGCTGCTGCCGTTGATGAAAAAACACGCATGGTTCTGTTAGCCAGGAAGGATTGTATCCACATGACAGCAGAGGAAGAAAAGTGTGCTGCAGATGAGAGGTGGTTGCAGAGTATTTTATGGTCGACCAGGACGAAGGCCGCTGAAAGGTCTAGAAGGAGTAGGATGGCGGCATTACCTTTATCTTTAATATCATCAATCTGACTTTTAAGGTCAACAAGGGAAGTTTCTGTTCCGTGTTGAGGTCGAAAGCCAGATTGACGTATTCCTAGCAGTTGGTTGGTCTGTAGATAATCCTGAATTTGCAGGTAGGCAATTCTATCAAGGATTTTTAGCAGAAAAGGAACCGTAGTGATGGGTCTGTAATGGGTGGGAATGGCCGGGTCTAGTGATTGTTTTTTTAGCAGTGGGAGAACCCATGATTGTTTTAGGTTACTAAGTACTGAGTTAGTGGAGAAGGATAGATTTATTAGTTTAGAGATGAAGGGGGAAAGATCTCTAGCTGCATCTTTGATGATCTGGGCAAGGCAGCTGTCCCCTTTGCAGTTTGATGGTTTTAAGGAAGTTATGATTTTTTGGACTTCTGGTATGGTTACCTTTTTGAATGTGAAGCCAGTGTTAGTGTTTGTAGGAGGTGGTGTGTTCGGACTGGAGGGATTACTACTAGAGAGTTGTCATTTGTCTTCAATATTAGTTTGGAGCCCTGTGATTTTGTTGGCAAGGGCATTTTGGATGCTAGTGCACCAGGGTTTGTCTTTCATGCAAGTGTCCGTCGGTGGGTTGGGATTTTCTAGTTCCTTTAGAATAGTGAAAAGTTCTTTAGCGCAGGAGCCTGCCTGACGTATTCTAACAGTACAGGCTTCCTTCTTAGTACGGATTATTTCCTTTTTGTAAAGGGAGGAGACAGTCATGAGATTGGATATATTTTCAGCCGATGGGGATGTTTTCCAGAGAGTTTCCATCTTGGATTTCTTTTTTCTCAATATTCTGAGTTCAGGTGTGTACCAGGAATTCAGGTGAGCTCTAGGTTTGCCTTTTCACAACTTTAGTGGGGCGATAGTGTCAATAGCGTTAGTCATGGAGTCATTGTAAGTGTTGACCAGTAGAATTATATTTTGTGCTGAGGGTTTAGAGTTCTCGGCTATTAGGGAGGTGATGTCTTCCTGAAAGGTACCAGGAGGACCTGGGGGTTTGTATATTAAATGAATGGTAATCGTACTCTTGGGGGTCATTTGGAGTTTAACAGTGAGGTACTCGCATGATTTAAGTGGGGGGGAGGCAACTGATCTGAGGTCTAATGAGGATTTAAATATGATTGCTACACCTCCTCCGCGAGCATTAGGGCAGAAGTAGTTATGGGGAAGGGTTTGTTAATTGATTAGTTCATTTTAGCATTTATGTACATAGTGCAAACTGGACAGATGATCTGTTTACCCTGAAGTGGTCCATTTTAAAATAATGCCATTGCCCTGAATGTGGGCCTTTCATTTGTAATGTGCGCCAGCCATCCATGATGTCTATATTTCTCACATGAACCCCCTGCCACTATTTATTGCTTCCTCTGTGTTCCTACACAGAGAAGGCCTGTCTTCTCATGCTTTCCTTTCTGTCATGGCTGAGATCAAATCTGCACATGTCCATACTTCTGGTGGATAGTAGGCTTCCAGAAATGCAGAGTCTGTCAGTGAGGTATTTTGGGGACTTCAGGGTGATAGCCTTCTATATGATGCAGCAGGATTGGAAGATAATACAGGCTTGCAGCAGGAGTCAGCTCATTTTGATGAGGGTCGGGTGATGTGGTCAAATTAGCAGAGTCCTTTGATAAGTCGTACTGCATCATGCAGGACACATCTCGGGGGTTGCCAGGGCAGTCACCAGAAGACTTTGCAAAAATGCATTGCAATCATTTTGGTGGGGGAGGCCCAGGCTTGGACAGCAGAACTGAAGTTGTTTTCTAGGGAACAGCTTTTTTTTCTGCAGAAGAGAACATTGCTGCCAAGCTGTTTGTGTCTTCCTTGATATGTGTTGTTTGACAGAAAGTTATCTTTCAATGATGAATCTAAGCCACTTGGCACAGGTTGCCAGCTGGTGTGTGAAGCCCTTTAGGTGCATAGCAAAGAGCCAGGTTTAGATGTCAGGGTGTTCGGTGATGTTGGTCAGGAGTTGGAATTCAGTCTTCGAGGGTTGAGCTCCAGGCAAGCACTGGGCATCCACGACTGGATCAATGAGAGCAAAGCCTTGAGCCTGTGGATGTCTTCGATGAAGGATGTCTTGAGTTAGAGTTGTGTGTCATCTGTGTATTGGCGGATGTGGATGTTGTGTGGAGCAAGGAGGTTTTCAAGTGGTTCCATGTAAAGATTGAAGGTCACAGGGGCGAGGATGGATCATTGTACGACTCCACAGGTGATGGGTAGATTTGGTGATCTGAAGGAATCCATTATAAACTGGTAGTGATTAGCAAGGTATGATTTGAAATAGCTGAGGAGGATCTCACTGATCCCCATGTGGTGATGTAGATTGTCGGTGAGTGTCTGGTGGTCTTCTGTGTCTAATGCGGCAGAGTAGTCAAGCAGAGCCAGCAGGAAAAGGTGGCCGTTTAAAACACATTATAGCTGACAATAGAAAACCATTTATTTCCAATAGTGGTTGCTATTTGACCATTTTGAAGCTATAGTTACCAAGCTAAGTGATTGCAGCGAGCAGTGTTATCCCATAGGATGTCCTTATACAGTGAATGAATTGGAGGAGTTAAATTGGAGAAATGTGATGGCGCATTTTTAGGGGGAATCATTTTATGATTCACTACCTACACCCGGGTTATCGTGCACTGTTCTAGCACTGTCTTTCCTTCTCTCTCCCATTCGCGCTCTCTTCCTCACTCCCTCTGATCTCTGTCTTTGTCTCACTTAATATCTCTTTCTATGTGGGTGAGCATTACATAGTCAGACTTTGTATTTCGCAAAATCAGCTGTTAGAAAGAAAATAATTTGTTTAAGTAACATTGTAAATTGTCTCTTTTAAAAGTTCTATAACATGTTTTTGTAATGATCATTTGCAGTGTATGCCATAGTAGTAATAAAAATGTAACACATATTTCTAGACAGGGTACCCTACCAGAACCTAAAATAATATTACACATTATTTTCTTGTATAAAGTTATCATTCCAAGATGGACAGTCTGGTACACATCTATTATGCTCTTTTGAAATATGCGTATGAGAAGGGGATGGGGTAAACAGCACCAGTGGGGGTTCCAGCCCACTTTACATAAACCAAAGAGCATGTTGGGAATATAAGAATGTCCACAGATTTGTATACTTGAAAAATAGGCCTGTGATAAACGAGCGTTATGCTTGAATCACTAGGTACATAATGATCACTGGGCCTGGTGCTCATTTCATGTTTCAAACCACTCAAGACGAACATTGAAGCCTACAAACTGATTGGGACAGCTTCAGCATTTTCAGCACACCCAGGTTATTCAGCGTCATGGGCTATCATTAAAATACCAAATAACTATAGATCACTCTTCCAAGAAGTTGATTGGTTCACCGGCCAACCATAGACAATTTGCTAATAGAAACGAGGAGGAAGAGAAGTGACTCGCATGTGTAGACGCGATAATATCGTGAAAATGAACACCTTGTTCAAGACCTGCATCGTCTGTTTTGAGCTATCTCAACTACAAATGAGTTTGCAAATCATTGAAAGGTATCAGTCATCAGATGACAAACTATGACAGTGTCCCTGTAAGAATTTGCTCAACTGCGATCCTGTGTTGTTGAAGCTGTTTAGGTTACCGGTATTGCATCATGATTTTAGCCGGCCTTATTCTTCATAAATGGGATCGATTTTCGGCTGTAGCCATGCCATGAACATCTCTGTTTCTGAGCAATAGCTGTGCAGGTCCTCACACACTGCAACACAGCTGGTGGCCTTCAATCCTGTCTGTTACGTTTAATGTTACCAAGTTGCACTGGTACTAAAGTGACGTGCCGGCAGCCAAAGTACCTTTAATCCTAAAAGCAAGATAAACTCTGTTTTTTGACTATTGCTGAAATTAAGGAATTTTCCCATAACATTTGTGACTGCTGGAATGAATTTTACCCTGGAAGGAATTATGTTTCCTGCCTGATCCAAATGTAAGTGGAAGAAGAAATGCAGTTCGCCCACTGATGAAATAGCGTACCTCTGGCTAGAAACCTGTGAACCATTAGGCATTTCGTGCTGGAAGTTTGCGCAGTTCAACTACAGCAGAACTGTAACCCTGCTGTGTGCTTACCAGGTCACTGATCCTTTAATATGTATTAGCCAGCATTTATCTACTCAATATGCTAGAAAGGTCCGCTAATCCCGAAGCTCCATTTTCGGATATATGTGCCAGACTGGTTGATCCCAAAGATAATTCTTTGGGATAATTCTTGCCTCCACTTTTACAGCAAGCCTTAAGACCAGGATGACTGTGATGTTTCAACTCCTCTCGCAAGAAAGGCCCGCGGGAGTGAGGCGCTGTTTGCCCCTGCCCCTGTGCCCTCGACCCCACTACAGCAAAAGCATCTGAGAGGGCAGGAGCCCTGCTCACCCCCTCCATCTGCATCCAGAAGTCATGCTGTCCGCGACGCTGATGGAGCAGCCGTGCCACTGATTCCTGAGCTGCTGGAGCAGCCATGCCGCTGACACTCGTGCTGCAGGGGCAGCTACATCCAGCACATTCATCCGTGCCTTTACTCCAGGTGAGCACCTCTACGTGCGATACTTCAGCCCCCCCTGGCCCCGGCAGCCTCATAGCCATTCACATTATCAATTTGTGTGAGCCGAAAGCACAAGGAGTAATTCCATAAATTGACCACCAGCGTTTTGTTTATTCGTTGCCTAGCAATGATTGTATTTGAATTACCAAACGCCGCTGGCAGCTGGCAGCCGGTTATCTCGCAAGAAAGACCCACGAGGGCAAGCCCCTGTTTGCCCCTGTTCGCCACTGGGCGCAGAGTGCTGACACATCTGCCCCGTCGTGAGCATCGTAACTCTCCAGCTGTGCGCCTCTTCGGGCCGCAGGTATCGCATTCCACCCTCTACTTGAAATAACTACTGAAACATTATGCAAAATCTATTAGTGCCAACCGCTTTACAACCAGATAAATTATACTTAACCACATTCCATTGCTGCCTGCACTAACTCGACTCCAGCGCCGTTGAGTTCCGGCGTTTAAACTTACCATTAAAGCCTGCCCACTATGAACCCAAATGAACTTCAGTACGGACATCATTAGAATTGACATTTCAACGAAATGACACTGCACTGTGGATGCGAACCCCCCTTCCTGCACAAGGTCCCCCTATCTGCGCTCCTATTGGTATTACGTATTTGGCTGTATCTGAATAAGATCCACCCTTACAGTCATATTATTTTAGTATCAACTGTTCCAAAGTGCTTAATAACCATCCGCCTTGAATATCATACTGTATCAAAATACCCATTTCATTGATTGCACTAAGCTCACCTATTACATTTTGTGCATCGCTTGATGACACTGTAAAGCTGTCTTTGTTGTGGCTGGCATCTTCTATGCCACCTGCAGATAGCCTACGCTCCAACGCTATATAGACCTGGCATTACAGTAGCATGCTCTAGCAATCTGAATTTATGCCTTTGACTAGCAAAAATGCTATCCCTGTTGTGATGTGGCTCCTGCTTGCCATAACCAAAACAGCGTGGATATTCGGAAAATTACTTAAAATATCTCATTGCTCATATATATCTTCAGCAGTTGACTGTGCTCTATGTTAAAGTTCTTTACTGTGCCTATCGCCAATAACCATGACAACTGCCTAAACCTTTCTGAACAGATCAAATGCTAAAGTGTAAGATCTAGCAACCAAATTGGAGTCCATACTTCGCTGCTAGAGCCAAGCATATTAAGACTCTTATGAATGACTAATCTCAGCCCTAGTGATTCACTGCACTACTAATTCCTTGTAGAATTATGCTTCTTACCAATTCCAACCTTGTTGCCTTAGGCATCCTACTAGCTATAGGCTTATTAGCAAGTTCCTGGAAACATGTGGAACATGTCGTATGCCACACCCTATATCTATAATGAGCTTGACAATGACTTCTGACGGTACACCTTCCTTCAACCCAACTAGCTGATTACTGCTATATAACACAACCCCCGCCCAGAGACCACCCCACCTCAACCAACCATGCAGTGTGACTGCCAGAAAAGCAAAGCTCCGCTCCAGACTGCGCAAATTATTCAAACCTCCTGCTAGATCCATAACTAACCCAGACCCTGGGAGAAAAAACGTACCTCCCCTGATCAAGCACAATCAACGTAACAAAACATCCAAAAAGTTCAACCACTCCCTTGCGGCACATCCTACTGGTGCAACACCTAGCCTCTCACCTCCGCCTCTACCAGACAACCCCATTCCAGGTCTCAAGGGGGCACTGATAAATGCCAGACCTCTAGTTGCGCACCCCACAGAGATATCTGACCTGATTTTAACAGAAAATTACGACTTTCTTGCCATCACCCAATCTTGGTTGCACTCTGCAGCAGGCCCTGCCCTCATGCTAGCAGTCCCTGATGGCTACACTATCCTGAGAGCAGATAGACGCGATGTGAGAGGAGGAGGCATCGCTCTCATTGCCAAATCTAGGCTTTCCATGAGACTTGCCCCTCCTCTAGACTTCCAATCTTGTGAAGCTCTCACAGTTAAAGTACCTATAGCCACTTCCCAGACCCACACCTCTTATACAGACCTCCAGGCCCCAGTGGGTCATTTGAAGAAGATATCTCCACTATTCTCTCCGATAACTTAAAAAGTACCTCACAAGTACTACTGTTAGGCGACTTTAACTTGGGCTTTAACGACCTACAAGACAAACAAGCAACTATCACTGCTAACATCATGTCTGAACTTGGCTTTACCCAGAGAGTTAAACTACCCACACACCACAAAGGTAGAGCACTCGATTGGGTGGCGGTTTACAACTGTAACAATGTCATCACTTCTGTTATCCCGCAAGCCTGGACAGACCATTATCTCCTGTCATTCACACTAGATACCATAAAGCCTATACCCAAACACACGCCTACCGCACCCTCCACTCAGACAACGAATAAAAAGAAAATCACCATAGACAGACTTATTCCCCTTATTCTTCCGACCCTTAATTCACTACCTAAGACCCTGAATCCCAGCATGCTAGTAGATGAGTTTAACAGTATCGTGACTACCTCACTTGATTCCATTGCCCCGCTCAAAACTAGACACAGCAAACCCAAAGCTCACCTCAACATGTGGTGCACCCCACATTTAAAAACTTTATGACTAGAAAAAAGAAGATGCAAAGCCTCCGGTAGACTACTTCCTTCTGTGGAAAACAAAACCAACTTTATTAACATATCATCCCAATATAAAAAAGAATTTTGTTTGACTAAACGAGAATCCGACAATAACCGAATTTTACAAGCTAAATGCAGCATGAAGGAACTATTCGTAAATTTAAAAGAACTAGAAACACCCATCCCAGTGCAAGATACCTGCACAAAAGATACAACCTGGTGCTCTAATATTCAGCATGCCCTAGCGAATAAAGTTACCACCCTTCAGGGCAAAAAAAAAAGGCATCTCTCACCACCTTGACCCCTCCTAATGCCACCCATGTATCACCTCAAAAACCCTTGTAATCTCAAAAACCATCTACCCGCTTCAGCTTCACCTAAATCTCCATTCTTGAGGTTGAAAAAGATATCTTATCACTCAAACCTTCAAACTGCCAAGGTGACCAATGTCCAGCCCAACTCATCAATGATACAGCGAGGGATTTGGCACTTTTCATATCCAAGCTTATTAATGCCTCATTTACCTCAGGCACTATATCTGGGAACCTTAAAGAATCCTGGCTACTCCCACTCTTAAAAAACAGACATTAGACCCAACCATACCAACAAATTACTGGCCCATTACTACAGTACCATTTCTTCTCATAATCTTAGACAAGGTAGCATACCTACAAATGCAGAACTACTTGGAACTCAACCATCTACTTGGAGCCCGCCAATCAGGTTTATGCCCACAACATGGAACGGAAACTGCTCTAATTGACCTCAAGGCTCAAAATGATGAGCACAGGGACAAGGGAAAATCATCCTTACTTCTCCTTCTCGACCTCTCGGCTGCATTTGACCTTGTGGACGACAAGGTCTTATGTAGCCATTTGGACTCAGCCGTGAATTTCTCTAAGGAAGCCATAGGGCCTCATTACAACTCAGGCGGTAAGGGGTTTACGGCAGCGTTAACAGCGCCGACCCTTACCGCCTGATTACGAGGTCCCCTAGCGCCATGGTGCTTTTAACACCTGCTTTTAGCAGGTGTTAAAATCCATGGCGCTAAGGGACCATGGAGTTAATTACGCCACCGTAATTTACGGTGGCGTAATTAATGCCTTCCCCACTCCCATTATGCCCTATGGGGCAAAAATGGGAATGGGGAAGGGTAAATGGGGATTGGGGACTTACCGCCCCGCCTAGGTCGGAATGGGGCGGTAAGTCCGCCAACCACCATGGCGTAAACGTAGTTTACGCCATGGTAGTAAAGTCACGGCCCAGGCGGTAACTTACCGCCTGGGTCGTAATGAGGCCCAGAGTCTGAATTGAATCATTCTTAAGCAACACGATTGTGAGAGTCTTCTCTCCCTCAGCAGCAGCCGACCCTATTCCTATCACATGTTGACTACCGCAGGGATCCTGCGTCTCGCCCACCCTGTACAACATATTCACCAAGCCCCTTTTCGATGATCTGGACCATCTTGGTATCACCTACACTAATTATGCAGATGATACTCAGATTCTCCTACTACTTTCTGGGGATTATGACAAGGATTTGGCTTTGGTGAACAGAGTCTACCTCAAGATCCAGGCATGGATGGCCGTTCACGTTCTATGCCTGAATGATGACAAAACCAATCTTATTATTTTGAGCACCCCTTCCAACCTGAAAAAAATAGTCCTTGAATACACCTCCTTTATGATCGATAGCAACTCTATCAAAGTTATCAAAGAGGTAAACACACTAGGTTTTTACTTCGACTCCACTCTATCATTTACCAAACAAGTTAACTCCATGGCCTCTGCTACCTCATATACATGCAAACTCATCAGAGCTGGCAAACAATTTCTCTCTAAAAATAGCTGTATTGTCCTTGCCAGAGCCCTCATTCTGACCAAATTGGACTATTGTAACTCCCTATACATTGGTTCCAACAAGTACATCATTAGAAGAATTCAAACACTCCAGAATAATGCCCTCAAAGCTGCCTTGGGCGTCGCAAGGAGAGCGCACATCTTCGAGATCAGAAAACAAAATAACAGGCTCTCCACAGACAACAAAATCCAGCTCAAAACTGCCTCACTCACTTACAAATGCCTGAATGATGCTGCACCCTGCTACCTCATGGAAAGATTCCATAAAAAACCTCGGCTAGGCCTACCAGAACAGCTAACACCAACTGCCTCTCTGTCCCTAGATTGAAGCTATCCAAAATCGGGGGCTGTAGCTTCCTTGTTAAAGGCACTCAACTCTGGAAATCTCTGCCCCCCTCCTTACGAGCTGATCAATCATCTAGGAACTTTAGACAGAATTGCATTAATTGGCTTAAAGCCAATGACCAATAATGCCTTGGTCATACAAGGTAACGCTGTAATATATCCCTAAACCTATTGTCTGTATTTGCATGTATTCTTTTCTGTGATATCATGGAACTGTATTTCCATGTTTTTCCTTGACTTGTATATATATTTGTGTAACTAAGCCGAGAGCTCTCTTGTAACCACTGCGCCCTGATACCCTCGGGTCTGGTGCGCAATACAAATAAAGAAAGAAACAGACAAACTAACAAACTAAAGTTAGGGTCACGCGAGTCCAGGTTTCAGTTTGACTGCTTCATGTAGTAGGACATGAATAACACAGTCCCAGTTGAAAGATCCACTTTAATGTGGATGCATGGAGCCCGCGCAGAACTCATTGAAGCTCTAATCCAGAAGATCCAAGTGCTAGATAGGAAGCGAAGAGGGGGGAGTTCTGAACGTGATGTACAGCTTCAATACTTGTCTTCCTTTTCAGTTGAAGATCCTCCACTTAAATGTTTTTTATAACATGCCTAATACCATACCTGAGTTTGGTGTCTAAGATTCAAATCTATGTTGCTTTGCATCGTCTTGCTTCCAAGGCCAATGAGTTGCCCCAGTGCTATCCTCCGTTCATTCCACTGGCCAGGTGAAAGGGCTATCACATGATTGTGAGTTTTGAGGTGGGTAAACTCATCAATATTGTCTAGGTGTCTTTTAGAGACCAAGGGGCTCATTACGAGGTTGGAGGTAAGGGGTTAACCGTGCCAGTAAAGGTGCCGGTGCTGTTAACCCCTTACCGCCGCATTACGAGGTCCTTTAGCGGGTCCCGCTAAGGGCGGCTGGTTTTACCAGGCGCCCTTAGTGGGAGCCGCTAAAGGACCAGCATGCTAACAATGGGCCTGTTATTAACGGGCCCGTTGTTAGCATGGTCCCCATTCCCATTGAGCCCTATGGGGGCTCGAATGGGAATGGGGATGGGTTCCCTGAATGGGGAAATACCGGGTCCTCCAGCGTTGGAATGGCCTGGTAATTCCCCATTCAGGAACCCAGACTCAATATGTGGTAAGGGGGTAGCCATGGCACTAATAGCACCATGGCTACCTCCAACCTCGTAATGACCCCCCAAGACTTAAAACAACAAGGCATAAAACATGTTAGAAATGTGGACTTCTCCATTCAATTTCTCCATACATACAAGAAATTCTAAGTAATGTTTCAATTGCCATAAAACATAATTATAAATATGGGGCATATGCTACACAGCATTAAAACCCATTCCAGCACTCAGCTCAAGGTTTAGAAGTTCCCTGGCACTGACCAAGGCCACATTATGCATATTAAATCTTCTTCAGGCCAAGTGTTCTGATGAGGAGCACCGGAGCTGAGGCAAGACACTGTATTCTCTTCATGCAATTAGATGCTAAGCTCTTGCTCAGAGAAAAGTTCTTTAGACATCAGTAAGCCTGGGTGAACCTATTAAGAGGAAGGGGGGTCACTATGACTTGGGCGGTAAAGGATATCGGGCACCGGTAAGGAGACCGGTGCCGGAAATCCCTTACCGCCCTAGCCCAAGGGACCATAAGGAACGTGTGGTCTGACCTTACCAGGCCGCTAATAACGGGCTTGCAAGTCGCGAGCCCGTTATTAGCATCATTCCCCAATACCATTTGAGCCCCCATAGGGCTCAATGGGAATGGGGAATGATTTGTTCAATGGGGATTTACCGGTCCCGCCAGGGTCGGACTGCACCAGTAAGTCCCCATTGAACAAGACCGGTCAGCCCGTTATTAGCACCCTCCCCATTCCCATTGGGCCCTATGGGGGCTCAAATGGTAATGGGGAATGATTTGTTCAATGGGGATTTACCGGTCCCGCCAGGGTCGGACTGCACCAGTAAGTCCTCATTGAACAAGACCGGTGCCGTTCCCGGTATTGGAGGCAGCCATGGTGCAAAATGAGCCCCGAAGTCTGAATTGCGCAAAAGTCAACCCATTATGCCAGAACAGTAGCCATTGCACTATTTGTGCCATGGCTGCCTCCAATAATGGGACCGGCACCGGTCTTGTTCAATGGGGACTTACCGGTGAAGTCCGACCCTGGCGGGACTTTTTTTCAAATATTTTCAAATGAGAACTGGCAGACATAAGTGCCTTATAATGATCCACAGATACTGCACATGCAAGACTGAAGTATTGAGATATTGCATCCTAGCCCGACTCTCTGTCAGAGACAACAAAGTTCTGCTGCCAGCTTGCTTCTCTTTAACTTGCTGCAGCCTTTGTACCCCCCATTAGACTGAAGGGACTGGTGCACAAGCTTAATGGGCACTTTGAGGAATCCACACTCCACCTTTTATCTTGCCAGCTCTTCATCTCATCAACTCCCCATGAAGTCCCTCCAGTAGGGTTCCTGCATCATTCTGAAGTGGAAGTTGTAGAGATATTAGTTGATATGTTCCTCTCTTCATTAAGTGGCAGTCCCCGATTTCAAGGACTATGGTCCATAATCCTGCCACAAAATTCTAGGAAAAGAAACAAGCTTTGTGTATCATCGAAACTCAACTTTATTCAAATAAAAATCAAAGATGCACAACTTAGGTTATGTAGTGAAAGTTACCACAGTCATATATATCCATATATTTGACAGTTGAAAAATGATATACACAATTAGACTCAGAGAGACAAAGCTTCACCTCACTGATGAGGCCCAACAAGGCTGAAACACGTGTATGGGGTTGCTTTTGGTACTCTTGTTCAGAGAGGAATTGCCATAGCATTTCGGTGCTGGACTGCCCATGTGGGCGGGACAAAAACTGATATGCAAATGGATATTTCCCATCTGCGAAAGGTACAGTGAGCAAAAAGCGTTTGCTGCACACTCTCATCTCAGAACAGGTTATCATGCCATGTTCTTTCTGGAGAGGAGCGCCTGCTACCTTCTTTGAAATGTTTGCAAGGAACTTGGGGTTGGTCACCCTGAGTTACCTGGGGGCAACCAGACGTGGACACCCTGCTCACTGTGCTCAGAGAGACAAAGCTTCACCTCACTAATGAGGCCCAACAAGGCTGAAACATGTGTATGGGATTTCTTATGGTACTCTTGTTCAGAAAGGAATTGCCATAGCATTTTGGTGATGGACTGCCCATGTGGGCGGGACAATAACTGATATGCAAATGGGTATTTCCCATATGTGAAAGGTACAGTAAGCAAAAAGCGTGTGCTGCACACTCTCATCTCAGAACAGGTTATCATGCCATGTTCTTTCGGGAGAGGAGCACCTGGTACCTTCTTTGAAACACAATGAGACTTAGCCTGCCTGTGAGAATCGCACTATGAGGTGGTACAGAGCCACACCATACCTATTAAATATATTTTTAAAAATATTATCCTAAATAATCCAGGCTATTTCTAAGCAGCATCCTCAATTCTATGAGAACTCTGCGGCTTATTGGTCAATATATTCAAAGCTTTCTCTCCAATTCAACGTTGCATGTCACTTGTTATTTTAGGACAAAATAATAAGCACTTTGTGTTCCCCAATATTGAAAACAAGTGGAACTATCAGAGAAGGGTTGCATAAATCACAGTATGCAAATTCAATAAAAATCAACTTCCTCTATGTTAGTCTTGTACTATGGTTTACTAATATGTGGATGCAATTTAAATGTAGTCTTATAATGAAGTGTGTCAGAATTCTACAGGTTTGGTTTAGGTATTTTCAATTCAGAACACATGCAATATGTATTTTTGTTTTGGATCAAACTATAATCTCAAGTGGTTTTAAAATCAGTGCATTTTTCATTACACAGTTCTTGAGATCAGCAAGGAACATCACCGATCCTAGGTAATCTACCAGTGAGCTAGGCAGCTTGTGGTCTGCTTCCATGCATTCAGAACGACCTCAGGTTTCCTTCTCTCCAGGTTACCTTCTGGACAAGGCTCATCCCCTTCTAAATATTATCCAGGATCAGCACTCCATCTGGAATAGCAATACTCCCTTCAGTGGCCCTTATGAAATCCCAGCTCTTAAATTAGTATTTCTCTGAAGAAATTCACTCTCATCCTCTGTTTGTTCCCTATTTATTGTCTGTGATATTCGCACACTTTGTGGTTGATGACCTTGTACATTTTTTATTGGTCAAGTACTTCAATTGGTTTACTAAATAGTCAGAAACTCCCAAAGAATGCCGCCTCCAATCTGTGCAATTAAATATGAATATGAAAAAAGGTGGGGGCCGATATGCTTTACTTCTAAATGCAAAAGAAGATTTTCTTTTATATTCTGTCACAGAAAAATAACACATTGATAAAATGCAGATCTCTTTAAACTGCCTGAGCAGACGGATGCATGTGTATGCAACATGACTTTTTGAAGTCATATTTCATAAAGTTATCAATATTAATAGTTTTGTTAATTTTTTATGAATAGGACATTTGATTGTTTAGATAGAGTGGAATCTCACAATAACAATGCAACTTTTGTCCTAAGCTGTTTAATTTCAGAGTTATCATAAACAAATCGCGTTTGACTGGCATTGGATAATTCTACATTCTAAATCTTGCACGCACTTTAAACTCTGCAGATAATATCTTGTGTTCAGCACAATTACTCATGCGACAACAATGCAACCCTCTCCTTTATCCTATGCTTTTTTATTTCAGAGTTATCATTGAAATCGCTTTTGACTGGCACTGGATAATACTACATTTTAAATCATGCCCCACCCCGCTTTAAAATTATATTACAGAGCTGAGAAGAAAACAAGTCTTGGCATGAGAATGCAACACATTTTTGTCATGTAAATTTGACAATAATGCATTTGCAACCTTTAACGCATACACAATTATCTGGGCTCGGATCCTAAAGAATCTACTGAAGAAGTTTTGTCACTCCCAGGAGATTCCAGAGTCTTGGCAGCAATCTATCTTATTGCCAATTTACAAGAAGGGAGACCGATTGATTCTGACAAATTATAGATTGCTGTCTCTTTTACACGTGACAGAAGTAGGTGGATGATAATCAACTACTCCAGTTCAATCAGCCTGGCTTCCACCCGGGGAGTTCTAGCACTCACAATCTTAGGTCCCTGGACATGCTACTTTGGAGAGCAATTGTTAAGGGAGGGCCTACCATGTACATCATCTTCTTGGACTCTAAGGCAGCATTCAACACTTTGGCAGATTAACCATAACGTTTCTTTTAACAACATCTTTTTCATTGAATTTCATGGGGTTTTATTAGTGCAACTTAACTATAAGGTCCCTTCAACAAAGTTTTTTCAGTAAATGTTATCATGTTTTACCAGTGCACTCTAATTTGCTACAACTTACTGATATCATACTTACTCCAACATAGCAACATTTGTCTCCAATTTAGAAAGTTTCACCTTAAAATCCTGCCATTCCACACCTTCTAGCATTATTTTTAAACACTTCTATACACTTTTTGCAATATTTACCACTGTTTTTGTGTTCTTCGATGTTCACAAACGTCTGATATCATTGTGGACTTTTCAGACATGTCACATGACCACGTGCTTGAGCACGGCATGATGACGTGTCTGCGAGCGTGTCTGAACTTCGCAAATGGGTCTGTGCTTTGCGAACAGTTTGGAACTGCACTTTTCAGCTCAACAACAAACATTGAAGCACAAGATTTACCCTTGCAAGCTCCCACACCTATTCATGCTCATTATCAATTAACAATCTAGCACGGAGCACATACTTGCAGGAATATTAGGAAAACTGCTATTTATCAGCTAGGGCCATCCCGCATCCCCAAGAGCTACCACCAGAACCAGCTGGAGGACCTACACAACACAAGAAGCACAATACTTCAAAAGACAATCAAGAAGCCCAGGAAGATGAGGAAGAAGAAGTACCTACCTCCAACACCCAGGGAGAATCATGGGCGTGGCAGTTCTTTACCACTGTTAAAAAATAAGCTTAAAGACTCCATATGCTTTTAATTTTCCAGTAAAGTAGTTAGATTCAATAAGATTACCCAACATTCCCATTAGCATGCATTTTCGACTGTGCTAATGGAAATAATGGCCAACTGTATACTAGAGAAAAAGAAAAAGCACAGAAACAAATTTCTGTCCGAAATCCTTCTCTCTAGTATACAATAAACACCATTATCCATTGCTGTTTATAACCATCCAGTCTCTGAATCCCCCAGTGTAGCCCATGCCTTTTTAGAAAACCCAAATTGCACGTGCACACATCACACAAAACAGCCCTTCTAATCTTTTTACTGTTATGTATGTAACACTCCCTCATTGGCTGCTTTAAACCATTCACACATATATCCAAAAATCACTTAAAAAAACTTTACATATTGCCTATCAACATATTAAACATCCAGCCACCAACTGCCACTTAACAATGTTCTACAAATCCTTTGCATCTACATTTTCCATACGTATACCAAAGAATTGTACATAGTGCACATATGCATTATGCAGTGCCAGAAGAACATAAATAAATGGGGCAGTACAGATGGACACGTGCTCATGGGAGCCCAGAAGGGAAGTGCCAAAGGATCCCAAGGTGGGAGGCCACTAAGTAACTGCTGGCGCAGAGGAGTCCGAAGGGTGGGTTACATCTTAACCGTAACGTTCCTTTAACAGAGTTTTTTCTATCAATTGAATAGGTTTTTATAAGTGAAAGTGTTTCATAATGTTACATCACTGTATATAAGTTATTAATAATTCCTCTTTTAACATATATGAAAGAACTATGACCCTCCTTTAACAAACATATGTTTTGCAACGCATACCTATGTGAGTCATTATCAGCAGTGCATACCACAATAGGCATATCAGAGTAGACATTTGTCCTTGCCAAAGGCCAGGCCCTTTGCCCATGCCACAAAAGTTATACAACTATTTTTTGCACTTATGTCTCAACAATTTCAAAAAAGTAAAACACTGGACATATTTCCAAAAGCACCCTTTCTGGTCCTTGCTGATGGTCCGCTCACAACTTTGCTACAATCCCGTCCAGCACTCCAGGCTGCAGCCGTGAGCAAGTTGTCTTTCCCATTCAAATCTAGGGCTTCAGCCATGCTGCATGGCTGCAACTTTGCTGCAATCCTGTCTAGCACTCCGGGCTGCAGTCGCAAGCTGATTATTTTTCCCATTTAAACCTACAGCTTTGTCCATGCCGCATACCCCAATAAGTAAATCAAAATAGGCATTCGTCCTTGTCGAGGGCCAGGTCCATTGTCCATGCACCAAATTTATATCACTATTTTATGTGCCAGTGCTCACGGCAGAAAAGTTTTATCACTATTTTCTGTACTTGCCTTTCCACACTTTCAAAAAAAATAAAACACAGCACAGATTGGCAAAAGCATCCTTTCAGGCCCTTGCTGTTGCTCCTTGCGCAGGTTTTTTTTGTCATTCAGTACAGCACTTCAGGCTGTATCCGCAAGTGAAATATTTCTTTCCGTTCAGACCCAGGGTCTTCATGTGACTGACATGAGAGTAGGAAGGGTAAGAGGTAACGCTGAGAGAATCTGGAATGCAAACTTTGAGGAGGGAGCTGTATGGTCATCGTATGGATGACTTAATTTTGTTAGGTAAGAAGGGAATTTGCCAGGTTGAGAACTCATAAATACTTCCATCCCTAGACTTGTGCTGGTTGCTGGAGGCGGAGGGCTAAAGAAAGGGGTTGTATACTTATATTTCGAATATCATGTTTTCGTATATCCATATCCATGCTGATGCCTTGACTTGTTGTAATAGAGTTACTAACCTTTTAGAAGCAAAGTGTATCGCCCTATCAACAGTTAAGTTGTAGTTATGAGCAGACAGAAAATGCTGGCTTCTCTTAATGAGTTGTTAGTGAATAAAGGTGACGATTCTAAGTATTCTATGCTGAAATGCATGCTCTAATGAATTGTATTACATCCAGTCAGTGGATTTTGTTTAAGGGAGATTTTGGTTTGTGAATTTGGAAATGATGTTGTTATATGTATATGTTTGTACAATCCAATACTGTTTTCCTTCACTCTTGCAGATGCAGGAGTGCAGATTTGGTGCATGTCAGTGATTTGTTGATCTGCCTCTTTGTGCATTAGGTCATGTCAAATCATTGACTGAAAACTAGCTTCATCCGTGTGTACATTAAAGGTCGTGTGGTTGTTCATATTGTTCAAAATACTATATTAAGAGGTGAAATGTGAGATCCACTCATTTAACTTAGTTGTGAAAGACAAATGAACTTGCCAGAAAGCATGCCAATGGGCGTTCATCTGGCACTTTAATTAAGTAATTCAAGAGCCACGAGATTATGCCTTTCATAATTTGTGCAAGGAGGATAATTGCGCCAGAATAACTGCAGACACAAAAGTGATGGGTGGAAGGTTTTGAATTAATCTGAACCACTGGCATTGCTCTGGGCGACCTTCCACACCACTGTTTTTTAGCCTGCCTGCGACATTGCAAAAGGGGTCCAGCCATATGCAAATCAGCCAGGTACTGCCACCAATGGTAGCTGCCCAGCCCGAACTGCTAGGCCATGTCCCCGCTGCACGGAAACACAAGCAACCCCAGACATGTTTCGGCCTTGTTGGGCCTCCTCAATGAGGTGCAGCTTGGTTCCCTATGGCGCAGCGAGCAAGGGACCCACGTCTGGGCATACCCTCTCTCACATAGTGAGACAAACTATAGACACAAAAGTGATGGGTGGAAGGTTTTGAATGAATCTGAACCACTGGCATTGCTCAGGGCAACCTTCCACACCACCGTTGTTTAGCCTGTCTGTGCCATTGCAGAAGGGGTCCAGCCATATGCAAATAAGCCAGGTACTGCCACCAATGGTAGCTGCCTAGCCCGATCTGCTAGGGCAGGTCCCCTCTGCAAGGAAACACAAGCAACCCAGACATGTTTCGGCCTTGTTGGGCCTCCTCAGTGAGGTGCAGCTTGGTTCCATATGGCACAGCGAGCAAGGGACGCACGTCTGGGCATACCCTCTCTCACATACTGAGACAAACTATGGACACAAAAGTGATGGGTGGAAGGTTTTGAATAAATCTGAAACACTGTCATTGCTTGTGGTCTCATGCAGAAGGGATGTGACCAAGCAGTTTGGGCTGGACTGCCCCTTTAGGGGTGGGACCAAGCCTGATTTGCATATGGTCTTTCCCCTTCTGTAATGGCTTGGCAGGAGAAGAACTATGGTCTGGAGGGTTGCCCAGAGCAACGCCAGAGGTTAGGATTAAATCCAAACCTTCCAGCCATCAACTCTTTTGTTTTGCGATAGTCACCCCAAGTGGGACGGGTATGCCCAGATGTGGGTCCCATGCCTGCTGGGCCTAGAGACCCAAGCTACTCCTCACTTATGAGGCCCAACAAGGCTGAAACATGTTTGGGGATGCTTGTGGTCCCTTGCAGAAGGGATGTGACCAAGCAGTTTGGGCTGGACTGCCCTTTTAGGGGTGGGACCATGCCTGATTTGCATATGGTCTTTCCCCTTCTGTAATGGTTTGGCAGGAGAAGAACAATGGTCTGGAGGGTTGCCCAGAGCAACTCCAGAGGTTAGGATTCATTCCAAACCTTCCAGTCATCAACTCTGTTGTTTTGCAATAGTAACCCCGAGTGGTACGGGTATGCCCAGACGTGGGTCCCATGCCTGCTGGGCCTAGAGACCCGAGATATTCCTCACTGATGAGGCCCAACAAGGCTGAAACATGTTTCGGGATGCTTGTGGTTTCATGCAGAAGGGATGTGACCAAGCAGTTTGGGCTGGACTGTCCCTTTAGGGGTGGGACCAAGCCTGATTTGCATATGGTCTTTCTCCTTCTGTAATGTCTTGGCAGGAGAAGAACGATAGTCTGGAGGGTTGCCAAGAGCAACGCCACAGGTTAGGATTAATTCCAAACCTTCCAGCCATCAACTATTTTGTTTTGCGATAGTCACCCGAGTGGGACGGGTATGCCCTGACGTGGGTCCTGTGTCTGCTGGGCATAGAGACCCAAGCTACTCCTCATTTATGTGGCCCAACAAGGCTGAAACATGTTTGGGGATGCTTGTGGTCTCGTGCAGAAGGGATGTGACCAAGCAATTCGGGCTGGACTGCCCCTTTAGGGGTGGGACCAAGCCTGATTTGCATATGGTCTTTCCCCTTCTGTAATGGCTTGGCAGGAGAAGAACGATGGTCTGGAGGGTTGCGAAGAGCAACGCCAGTGGTTAGAATTAATTCCAAACCTTCCAGCCAATCAACTCTGTTGTTGTGCGATAGTCACCTCGAGTGGGACGGGTATGCCCAGACGTGGTCCCGTGCCTGCTGGGTGTAGAGACCCAAGCTACTCCTCACTGATGAGGCACAACAAGGCTGAAACATGTTTGGGGATGCTTGTGGTCTCGTGCAGAAGGGATGTGACCAAGCAGTTTGGGCTGGACTGCCCTTTTAGGGGTGGGACCAAGCCTGATTTGCATATGGTCTTTCCCCTTTTGTAATGGCTTGGCAGGAGAAGAACGATGGTCTGGAGGAATGCCCAGAGGAACACCAGAGGTTAGGATTAATTCCAAACCTTCTAGCCATCAACCCTTTTGTTTTGCGATAGTCACCCCGAGTGGGACGGGTATGCCCAGACGTGGGTCCCGTGCCTGCTGGGCCTAGAGACCCAGGCTACTCCTAACTGATGAGGCCCAACAAGGCTGAAACATGTTCAGGGATGCTTGTGGTCTCATGCAGAAGGGATGTGACCAAGCAGTTCGGGCTGGACTGCCCCTTTAGGGGTGGGACCAAGCCTGATTTGCATATAGTCTTTCCTCTTCTGTAATGTCTTGGCAGGAGAAGAAAGATGGTCTGGAGGGTTGCCCAGAGCAACACCAGAGGTTAGGATTAATTCCAAACCTTCCAGCCATCAACTATTTTGTTTTGCGATAGTCATCCTGAGTGGGAAGGGTATGCCCAGACGTGGGTCCTGTGCCTGCTGGGCCTAGAGACCCAAGCTACTCCTCACTTATGAGGCCCAACAAGGCTGAAACATGTTTGGGGATGCTTGTGGTCTCTTACAGAAGGGATGTCACCAAGCAGTTTGGACTGGACTGCCCTTTTAGGGGTGGGACCAAGCCTGATTTGCATATGGTCTTTCCCCTTCTGTAATGGCTTGGCAGGAGAAGAATGATGGTCTGGAGGGTTGCCCAGAGCAACACCAGTGGTTAGGATTAATTCCAAACCTTCCAGCCATCAACTCTGTTGTTTTGCGATAGTCACCTCGAGTGGGACGGGTATGCCCAGACGTGGTCCCGTGCCTGCTGGGCCTAGAGACCCAAGCTACTTCTCACTGATGAGGCCCAACAAGGCTGAAACATGTTTTGGGATGCTTGTGGTCTCGTGCAGAAGGGATGTGACCAAGCAGTTTGGGCTGGACTGCCCCTTTAGGGGTGGGACCAAGCCTGATTTGCATATGGTCTTTCCCCTTCTGTAATGGCTTGGCAGGAGAAGAATGATGGTCTGGAGGGTTGCCCAGAGCAACGCCAGTGGTTAGGATTAATTCCAAACCTTCCAGCCATCAACTCTGTTGTTTTGCGATAGTCACCTCGAGTGGGACGGGTATGCCCAGACGTGGTCCCGTGCCTGCTGGGCCTAGAGACCCAAGCTACTCCTCACTGATGAGGCCCAACAAGGCTGAAACATGTTTTGGGATGCTTGTGGTCTCGTGCAGAAGGGATGTGACCAAGCAGTTTGGGTTGGACTGCCCCTTTAGGGGTGGGACCAAGCCTGATTTGCATATGGTCTTTCCCCTTCTGTAATGCTTGGCAGGAGAAGAACGATAGTCTGGAGGGTTGCCAAGAGCAATGCCAGAGGTTAGGATTAATTCCAAACCTTCCAGCCATCAACTATTTTGTTTTGCGATAGTCACCCCGAGTGGGACGGGTATGCCCAGACGTGGGTGCTGTGTCTGCTGGGCCTAGAGACCCAAGCTACTCCTCATTTATGTTGCCCAACAAGGCTGAAACATGTTTGGGGATGCTTGTGGTCTCGTGCAGAAGGGATGTGACCAAGCAGTTCAGGCTGGACTGCCCCTTTAGGGGTGGGACCAAGCCTGATTTGCATATAGTCTTTCCCCTTCTGTAATGGCTTGGCAGGAGAAGAACGATGGTCTGGAGGGTTGCCCAGAGCAACGCCAGAGGTTAGGATTCATTCCAAACCTTCCAGTCATCAACTCTGTTGTTTTGCAATAGTAACCCCGAGTGGTACGGGTATGCCCAGACGTGGGTCCCATGCCTGCTGGGCCTAGAGACCCGAGATATTCCTCACTGATGAGGCCCAACAAGGCTGAAACATGTTTCGGGATGCTTGTGGTTTCATGCAGAAGGGATGTGACCAAGCAGTTTGGGCTGGACTGTCCCTTTAGGGGTGGGACCAAGCCTGATTTGCATATGGTCTTTCTCCTTCTGTAATGTCTTGGCAGGAGAAGAACGATAGTCTGGAGGGTTGCCAAGAGCAACGCCACAGGTTAGGATTAATTCCAAACCTTCCAGCCATCAACTATTTTGTTTTGCGATAGTCACCCGAGTGGGACGGGTATGCCCTGACGTGGGTCCTGTGTCTGCTGGGCATAGAGACCCAAGCTACTCCTCATTTATGTGGCCCAACAAGGCTGAAACATGTTTGGGGATGCTTGTGGTCTCGTTCAGAAGGGATGTGACCAAGCAATTCGGGCTGGACTGCCCCTTTAGGGGTGGGACCAAGCCTGATTTGCATATGGTCTTTCCCCTTCTGTAATGGCTTGGCAGGAGAAGAACGATGGTCTGGAGGGTTGCCAAGAGCAATGCCAGAGGTTAGGATTAATTCCAAACCTTCCACCCATCAACTATTTTGTTTTGCGATTGTCACCCCGAGTGGGACGGGTATGCCCAGACGTGGGTGCTGTGTCTGCTGGGCCTAGAGACCCAAGCTACTCCTCATTTATGTGGCCCAACAAGGCTGAAACATGTTTGGGGATGCTTGTGGTCTCGTGCAGAAGGGATGTGACCAAGCAATTCGGGCTGGACTGCCCCTTTAGGGGTGGGACCAAGCCTGATTTGCATATGGTCTTTCCCCTTCTGTAATGGCTTGGCAGGAGAAGAACGATGGTCTGGAGGGTTGCGAAGAGCAACGCCAGTGGTTAGAATTAATTCCAAACCTTCCAGCCATCAACTCTGTTGTTGTGCGATAGTCACCTCGAGTGGGACGGGTATGCCCAGACGTGGGTCCCGTGCCTGCTGGGCCTAGAGACCCAGGCTACTCCTAACTGATGAGGCCCAACAAGGCTGAAACATGTTCAGGGATGCTTGTGGTCTCATGCAGAAGGGATGTGACCAAGCAGTTCGGGCTGGACTGCCCCTTTAGGGGTGGGACCAAGCCTGATTTGCATATGGTCTTTCCCCTTCTGTAATGGCTTGGCAGGAGAAGAACGATGGTCTGGAGGAATGCCCAAAGGAACACCAGAGGTTAGGATTAATTCCAAACCTTCCAGCCATCAACCCTTTTGTTTTGCGATAGTCACCCCGAGTGGGACGGGTATGCCCAGACGTGGGTCCCGTGCCTGCTGGGCCTAGAGACCCAGGCTACTCCTAACTGATGAGGCCCAACAAGGCTGAAACATGTTCAGGGATGCTTGTGGTCTCATGCAGAAGGGATGTGACCAAGCAGTTCGGGCTGGACTGCCCCTTTAGGGGTGGGACCAAGCCTGATTTGCATATAGTCTTTCCTCTTCTGTAATGTCTTGGCAGGAGAAGAAAGATGGTCTGGAGGGTTGCCCAGAGCAACACCAGAGGTTAGGATTAATTCCAAACCTTCCAGCCATCAACTATTTTGTTTTGCGATAGTCATCCTGAGTGGGAAGGGTATGCCCAGACGTGGGTCCTGTGCCTGCTGGGCCTAGAGACCCAAGCTACTCCTCACTTATGAGGCCCAACAAGGCTGAAACATGTTTGGGGATGCTTGTGGTCTCTTGCAGAAGGGATGTCACCAAGCAGTTTGGACTGGACTGCCCTTTTAGGGGTGGGACCAAGCCTGATTTGCATATGGTCTTTCCCCTTCTGTAATGGCTTGGCAGGAGAAGAATGATGGTCTGGAGGGTTGCCCAGAGCAACACCAGTGGTTAGGATTAATTCCAAACCTTCCAGCCATCAACTCTGTTGTTTTGCGATAGTCACCTCGAGTGGGACGGGTATGCCCAGACGTGGTCCCGTGCCTGCTGGGCCTAGAGACCCAAGCTACTCCTCACTGATGAGGCCCAACAAGGCTGAAACATGTTTTGGGATGCTTGTGGTCTCGTGCAGAAGGGATGTGACCAAGCAGTTTGGGCTGGACTGCCCCTTTAGGGGTGGGACCAAGCCTGATTTGCATATGGTCTTTCCCCTTCTGTAATGGCTTGGCAGGAGAAGAATGATGGTCTGGAGGGTTGCCCAGAGCAACGCCAGTGGTTAGGATTAATTCCAAACCTTCCAGCCATCAACTCTGTTGTTTTGCGATAGTCACCTCGAGTGGGACGGGTATGCCCAGACGTGGTCCCGTGCCTGCTGGGCCTAGAGACCCAAGCTACTCCTCACTGATGAGGCCCAACAAGGCTGAAACATGTTTTGGGATGCTTGTGGTCTCGTGCAGAAGGGATGTGACCAAGCAGTTTGGGTTGGACTGCCCCTTTAGGGGTGGGACCAAGCCTGATTTGCATATGGTCTTTCCCCTTCTGTAATGCTTGGCAGGAGAAGAACGATAGTCTGGAGGGTTGCCAAGAGCAATGCCAGAGGTTAGGATTAATTCCAAACCTTCCAGCCATCAACTATTTTGTTTTGCGATAGTCACCCCGAGTGGGACGGGTATGCCCAGACGTGGGTGCTGTGTCTGCTGGGCCTAGAGACCCAAGCTACTCCTCATTTATGTTGCCCAACAAGGCTGAAACATGTTTGGGGATGCTTGTGGTCTCGTGCAGAAGGGATGTGACCAAGCAGTTCAGGCTGGACTGCCCCTTTAGGGGTGGGACCAAGCCTGATTTGCATATAGTCTTTCCCCTTCTGTAATGGCTTGGCAGGAGAAGAACGATGGTCTGGAGGAATGCCCAAAGGAACACCAGAGGTTAGGATTAATTCTAAACCTTCCAGCCATCAACCCTTTTTTTTTTTTGCGATAGTCACCCCGAGTGGGTCGGGTATGCCCAGAGGTGGGTCCCGTGCCTGCTGGGCCTAGAGACCCAAGCTACTCCTCACTGATGAGGCCCAACAAGGCTGAAACATGTTTAGGGATGCTTGTGGTCTCATGCAGAAGGGATGTGACCAAGCAGGGTGGGCTGGACTGTCCCTTTAGGGGTGGGACCAAGCCTGATTTGCATATGGTCTTTCCCCTTCTGTAATGTCTTTGCAGGAGAAGAACGATAGTCTGGAGGGTTGCCAAGCGCAACGCCAGAGGTTAGGATTAATTCCAAACCTTCCAGCCATCAACTCTTTTGTTTTGTGAAAGTCACCACGAGTGGAACGGGTATGCCCAGATGTGGGTCCGGTGCCTGCTGGGCCTAGAGACCCAAGCTCCTCCTCACTGATGAGGCCCAACAAGGCTGAAACATGTTTGGGGATGCTTGTGGTCTCTTGCAGAAGGGATGTGTCCAAGCAGTTTGGGCTGGACTGCCCTTTTAGGGGTGGGACCAAGCTTGATTTGCATATGGTCTTTCCCCTTCTGTAATGGTTTGACAGGAGAATAACGATGGTCTGGAGGGTTGCCCAGAGCAACACCAGAGGTTAGGATTAATTCCAAACCTTCCAGCCATCAACTATTTTGTTTTGCGATAGTCATCCCGAGTGGGACGGGTATGCCCAGACGTGGGTCCTGTGCCTGCTGGGCCTAGACACCCAAGCTACTTCTCACTTATGCGGCCCAACAAGGCTGAAACATGTTTGGGGATGCTTGTGGTCTCTTGCAGAAGGGATGTGTCCAAGCAGTTTGGGCTGGACTGCCCTTTTAGGGGTGGGACCAAGCCTGATTTGCATATGGTCTTTCCCCTTCTGTAATGGTTTGGCAGGAGAAGAATGATGGTCTGGAGGGTTGCCCAGAGCAACTCCAGAGGTTGGGATTCATTTCAAACCTTCCAGTCATCAACTCTGTTGTTTTGCGATAGTCATCCCGAGTGGGACGGGTATGCCCAGACGTGGGTCCTGTGTCTGCTGGGCCTAGAGACCCGAGATATTCCTCACTGATGAGGCCCAACAAGGCTGAAACATGTTTCGGGATGCTTGTGGTTTCATGCAGAAGGGATGTGACCAAGCAGTATGGGCTGGACTGTCCCTTTAGGGGTGGGACCAAGCCTGATTTGCATATGGTCTTTCTCCTTCTGTAATGTCTTGGCAGGAGAAGAACGATAGTCTGGAGGGTTGCCAAGAGCAACGCCAGTGGTTAGAATTAATTCCAAACCTTCCAGCCATCAACTCTGTTGTTTTGCGATAGTCACCTCGAGTGGGACGGGTATGCCCAGACGTGGTCCTGTGCCTGCTGGGCCTAGAGACCCAAGCTACTCCTCACTGATGAGGCCCAAGAAGGCTGAAACATGTTTGGGGATGCTTGTGGTCTCGTGCAGAAGGGATGTGACCAAGCAGTTTGGGCTGGACTGCCCCTTTAGGGGTGGGACCAAGCCTGATTTGCATATGGTCTTTCCCCTTCTGTAATGTCTTGGCAAGAGAAGAACGATAGTATGGAGGGTTGACAAGAGCAATGCCAGAGGTTAGGATTAATTCCAAACCTTCCAGCCATCAACTCTTTTGTTTTTTGCGATAGTCACCCCAAGTGGGACAGGTATGCCCAGATGTGGGTCCCGTACCTGCTGGGCCTAGAGACCCACGTTTCTCCTCACTGATGAGGCCCAACAAGGCTGAAACATGTTTGGGGATGCTTGTAGTCTCATGCAGAAGGGATGTGACCAAGCAGTTCGGGCTGGACTGCCCCTTTAGGGGTGAGACCAAGCCTGATTTGCATATGGTCTTTCCCCTTCTGTAATGGCTTGGCAGGAGAAGAACGATGGTCTGGAGGAATGCCCAAAGGAACACCAGAGGTTAGGATTAATTCCAAACCTCCCAGCCATCAACCCTTTTTTTTTGCGATAGTCACCCCGAGTTGGACGGGTATGCCCAGACGTGGGTCCCGTGCCTGCTGTGCCTAGAGACCCAAGCTACTCCCAAGTGATGAGGCCCAACAAGGCTGAAACATGTTTAGGGATGCTTGTGGTCTCATGCAGAAGGGATGTGACCAAACAGGGTGGGCTGGGCTGTCCCTTTAGGGGTGGGACCAAGCCTGATTTGCATATGGATTTTCCCCTTCTGTAATGTCTTGGCAGGAGAAGAACGATAGTCTGGAGGGTTGCCAAGAGCAACGCCAGAGGTTAGGATTAATTCCAAACCTTCCAGCCATCAACTCTTTTGTTTTGTGAAAGTCACCACGAGTGGAACGGTTATGCCCAGACGTGGGTCCCGTGCCTGCTGGGCCTAGAGACCCAAGCTCCTCCTCACTGATGAGGCCCAACAAGGCTGAAACATGTTTGGGGATGCTTGTGGTCTCGTGCAGAAGGGATGTGACCAAGCAGTTTGGGCTGGACTGCCCCTTTAGGGGTGGGACCAAGCCTGATTTGCATATTATCTTTCCCCTTTTGTAATGTCTTGGCAGGAGAAGAACGATGGTCTGGAGGGTTGCCCAGAGCAACACCAGAGGTTAGGATTAATTCCAAACCTCCAGCCATCAACTATTTTGTTTTGCGATAGTCATCCCGAGTGGGACGGGTATCCCCAGACGTGGGTCCTGTGCCTGCTGGGCCTAGAGACCCAAGCTACTACTCACCTATGAGGCCCAACAAGGCTGAAACATGTTTGGGGATGCTTGTTGGCTCGTGCAGAAGGGATGTGACCAAGCAGTTCAGGCTGGACTGCCCCTTTAGGGGTGGGACCAAGCCTGATTTGCATATAGTCTTTCCCCTTTTGTAATGGCTTTGCAGAAGAAGAACGATGGTCTGGAGGGTTGCCCAGAGCAACACCAGAGGTTAGGATTAATTCCAAACCTTCCAGCCATCAACTCTTTTGTTTGGCGATAGTGACCCCGAGGGGGACAGGTATGCCCAGACGTGGGTCCCGTGCCTGCTGGACCTAGAGACCCAAGCTACTCCTCACTGATGAGGCCCAACAAGGCTGAAACATGTTTAGGGATGCTTGTGGTTTCATGCAGAAGGGATGTGACCAAGCAGTTTTGGCTCGACTGTCCCTTTAGGGGTGGGACCAAGCCTGATTTGCATATGGTCTTTCCTCTTCTGTAATGTCTTGGCAGGAGAAGAACGATAGTCTGGAGGGTTGTCAAGAGCAACGCCAGAGGTTAGGATTAATTCCAAACCTTCCAGCCATCAACTATTTTGTTTTGCGATAGTCACCCTGACTGGGACGGGTATGCCCTGACGTGGGTCCTGTGTCTGCTGGGCCTAGAGACCCAAGCTACTCCTCATTTATGTGGCCCAACAAGGCTGAAACATGTTTGGGGATGCTTGTGGTCTCGTGCAGAAGGGATGTGACCAAGCAGTTTGGGCTGGACTGCCCCTTTAGGGGTGGGACCAAGCCTGATTTGCATATGGTCTTTCCCCTTCTGTAATGCTTGGCAGGAGAAGAACGATAGTCTAGAGGGTTGCCAAGAGCAATGCCAGAGGTTAGGATTAATTCCAAACCTTCCAGCCATCAACTATTTTGTTTTGCGATAGTCACCCCGACTGGGACGGGTATGCCCAGACGTGGGTGCTGTGTCTGCTGGGCCTAGAGACCCAAGCTACCCCTCATTTATGTGGGGTCAACAAGGCTGAAACATGTTTGGGGATGCGTGTGGTCTCGTGCAGAAGGGATGTGACCAAGAAGTTCAGGCTGGACTGCCCCTTTAGGGGTGGGACCAAGCCTGATTTGCATATGGTCTTTCCCCTGCTGTAATGGCTTGGCAGGAGAAGAACGATGGTCTGGGCGGTTGCCCAGAGCAACGCCAGAGGTTAGGATTAATTCCAAACCTTCCAGCCATCAACTGTTTTGTTTTTTGCGATAGTCACCCCAAGTGGGGCAGGTATGCCCAGATATGGGTCGCGTGCCTGCTGGCATAGAGACCCAAGCTACTCCTCATTTATGTGGCCCTACAAGGCTGACACATGTTTGGGGATGCTTGTGGTCTCGTGCAGAAGGGATGTGACCAAGCATTTCAGGCTGGACTGCCCCTTTAGGGGTGGGACCAAGCCTGATTTGCATATGGTCTTTCCCCTGCTGTAATGGCTTGGCAGGAGAAGAACGATGGTCTGGGAGGTTGCCCAGAGCAACGCCAGAGGTTAGGATTAATTCCAAACCTTCCAGCCATCAACTGTTTTGTTTTTTGCGATAGTCACCCCAAGTGGGACAGGTATGCCCAGATGTGGGTCCCGTGCCTGCTGGGCCTAGAGACCCAAGTTTCTCCTCACTGATGAGGCCCAACAAGGCTGAAACATGTTTGGGGATGCTTGTGGTCTCGTGCAAAAGGGATGTGACCAAGCAGTTCGGGCTGGACTGCCCCTTTAGGGGTGGGACCAAGCCTGATTTGCATATGATCTTTCCCCTTCTGTAATGGCTTGGCAGGAGAAGAATGATGTTCTGGAGGGTTGCCAAGAGCAACGCCAGAGGTTAGAATTAATTCCAAACCTTTCAGACATCAACTCTTTTGTTTTGCGATAGTCACCCCATGTAGGACGGGTATGCCCAGACATGGGTCCTTTGGCTGCTGGGCCTAGAGACCCAAGCTACTCCTCACTGATGAGGCCCAACGAGGCAGAAACACGTTTGGGGATACTTTTGGTCTAGTGCAGAAGGGATGTGCCAAAGCAGTTCGGGCTGGACTGCCCCTTTAGGGGTGGGACCAAGCCTGATTTGCATATGGTCCTTCCCCTTTTGTAATGGCTTGGCAGGAGAAGAACGATGGTCTGGAGGGTTTCCCAGAGCAACACCAGAATTTAGGATTAATTCCAAACCTTCCAGCCATCAACTATTTTGTTTTGCGATAGTCATCCCGAGTGGGACGGGTATGCCCAGACGTGGGTCCTGTGCTTGCTGGGCCTAGAGACCCAAGCTACTCCTCACGTATGAGGCCCAACAAGGCTGCAACATGTTTGGGGATGCTTGTGGTCTCGTGCAGAAGGGATGTGACCAAGCAGTTTGGGCTGGACTGCCCTTTTAGGGGTGGGACCAAGCCTGATTTGCATATGGTCTTTCCCCTTCTGTAATGGTTTGGCAGGAGAAGAACGATGGTCTGGAGGGTTGCCCAGAGCAACTCCAGAGGTTAGGATTCATTCCAAACCTTCCAGTCATCAACTCTGTTGTTTTGCAATACTAACCCCGAGTGGTACAGGTATGCCCAGACGTGGGTCCCGTGCCTGCTGGGCCTAGAGACCCAAGATATTCCTCACTGATGAGGCCCAACAAGGCTGAAACATGTTTCGGGATGCTTGTGGTCTCGTGCAGAAGGGATGTGACCAAGCAGTTCAGGCTGGACTGCCCCTCTAGGGGTGGGACCAAGCCTGATTTGCATATGGTCTTTCCCCTTCTGTAATGTCTTGGCAGGAGAAGAACGATAGTCTGGAGGGTTGCCAAGAGCAACGCCAGAGGTTAGGATTAATTCCAAACCTTCCAGCCATCAACTATTTTGTTTTGCGATAGTCACCCCGAGTGGGACGGGTATGCCCTGACGTGGGTCCTGTGTCTGCTGGGCCTAGAGACCCAAGCTAATCCTCATTTATGTGGCCCAACAAGGCTGAAACATGTTTGGGGATGCTTGTGGTCTCGTGCAGAAGGGATGTGACCAAATAATTTGGGCTGGACTGCCCCTTTAGGGGTGGGTCCAAGCCTGATATGCATATGGTCTTTCCCCTTCTGTAATGGCTTGGCAGGAGAAGAACGACGGTCTGGAGGGTTGCCCAGAGCAACGCCAGTGGTTAGGATTAATTCCAAACCTTCCAGCTTTCAACACTGTTGTTTTGAGAGTCACTTCGAGTGGGACGGGTATGCCCAGACGTGGTCCCGTGCCTCCTGGGCCTAGAGACCCAAGCTACTCCTCACTGATGAGGCCCAACAAGGCTGAAACATGTTTGGGGATGCTTGTGGTCTCGTGCAGAACGGATGTGACCAAGCAGTTTGGGCTGGACTGCTCCTTTAGGGGTGGGACCAAGCCTGATTTGCATATGGTCTTTCCCCTTCTGTAATGTCTTGGCAGGAGAAGAACGATAGTCTGGAGGGTTGACAAGAGCAATGCCAGAGGTTAGGATTAATTCCAAACCTTCCAGCCATCAACTATTTTGTTTTGCGATAGTCACCCCGAGTGGGACGGGTATGCCCAGACGTGGGTGCTGTGTCTGCTGGGCCTAGAGACCCAAGCTACTCCTCATTTATGTGGGCCAACAAGGCTGAAACATGTTTGGGGATGCTTGTGGTCTCGTGCAGAAGGGATGTGACCAAGCAGTTAAGGGTGGACTGCCACTTTAGGGGTGGGACCAAGCCTGATTTGCATATGGTCTTTCACCTTCTGTAATGGCTTGGCAGGAGAAGAACGATGGTCTGGAGGGTTGCCCAGAACAATGCCAGAGGTTAGTATTAATTCCAAACCTTCCAGCCATCAACTCTTTTGTTTTGCGATAGTCACCCCGAGTGGGACGGGTATGCCCAGACGTGGGTGCTGTGTCTGCTGGGCCTAGAGACCCAAGCTAATCCTCATTTATGTGGCCCAACAAGGCTGAAACATGTTTGGGGATGCTTGTGGTCTCGTGCAGAAGGGATGTGACCAAATAATTCGGGCTAGACTGCCCCTTTAGGGGTGGGACCAAGTCTGATTTGCATATGGTCTTTCCCCTTCTGTAATGTCTTGGCAGGAGAAGAACGATAGTCTGGAGGGTTGCCAAGAGCAACGCCAGTGGTTAGGATTAATTCCAAACCTTCCAGCCATCAACTCTGTTGTTTTGCGATAGTCACCTCGAGTGGGACGGGTATGCCCAAACGTGTTCCCGTGCCTGCTGGGCTTAGAGACCCAAGCTACTCCTCACTGATGAGGCCCAACAAGGCTGAAACATGTTTGGGGATGCTTGTGGTCTCGTGCAGAAGGGATGTGACCAAGCAGTTTGGGCTGGACTGCCCCTTTAGGGGTGGGACCAAGCCTGATTTGCATATGGTCTTTCCCCTTCTGTAATGTCTTGGCAGGAGAAGAACGATAGTCTGGAGGGTTGCCAAGAGCAACGCCAGTGGTTAGGATTAATTCCAAACCTTCCAGCCATCAACTCTGTTGTTTTGCGATAGTCACCTCGAGTGGGACGGGTATGCCCAAACGTGTTCCCGTGCCTGTTGGGCTTTGAGACCCAAGCTACTCCTCACTGATGAGGCCCAACAAGGCTGAAACATGTTTGGGGATGCTTGTGGTCTCGTGCAGAAGGGATGTGACCAAGCAGTTTGGGCTGGACTGCCCCTTTAGGGGTGGGACCAAGCCTGATTTGCATATGGTCTTTCCCCTTCTGTAATGTCTTGGCAGGAGAAGAACGATAGTCTGGAGGGTTGCCAAGAGCAATGCCAGTGGTTAGGATTAATTCCAAACCTTCCAGCCATCAACTATTTTGTTTTGCGATAGTCACCCCGAGTGGGACGGGTATGCCCAGACGTGGGTGCTGTGTCTGCTGGGCCTAGAGACCCAAGCTACTCCTCATTTATGTGGGGTCAACAAGGCTGAAACATGTTTGGGCATGCTTGTGATCTCGTGCAGAAGGGATGTGACCAAGAAGTTCAGGCTGGACTGCCCCTTTAGGGGTGGGACCAAGCCTGATTTTCATATGGTCTTTCCCCTTCTGTAATGTCTTGGCAGGAGAAGAACGATAGTCTGGAGGGTTGCCAAGAGCAATGCCAGAGGTTAGGATTAATTCCAAACCTTCCAGCCATCAACTATTTTGTTTTGCGATAGTCACCCCGAGTGGGACGGGTATGCCCAGACGTGGGTGCTGTGTCTGCTGGGCATAGAGACCCAAGCTACTCCTCATTTATGTGGCCCAACAAGGCTGACACATGTTTGGGGATGCTTGTGGTCTCGCGCAGAAGGGATGTGACCAAGCATTTCAGGCTGGACTGCCCCTTTAGGGGTGGGACCAAGCCTGATTTGCATATGGTCTTTCCCCTGCTGTAATGGCTTGGCAGGAGAAGAATGATGGTCTGGAGGGTTGCCAAGAGCAACGCCAGAGGTTAGGATTAATTCCAAACCTTCCAGCCATCAACTGTTTTGTTTTTTGCGATAGTCACCCCAAGTGGGACAGGTATGCCCAGATGTGGGTCCTGTGCCTGCTGGGCCTAGAGACCCAGGTTCCTCCTCACTGATGAGGCCCAACAAGGCTGAAACATGTTTGGGGATGCTTGTGGTCTCGTGCAGAAGGGATGTGACCAAGCAGTTCGGGCTGGACTGCCCCTTTAGGGGTGGGACCAAGCCTGATTTGCATATGATCTTTCCCCTTCTGTAATGGCTTTGCAGGAGAAGAATGATGGTCTGGAGGGTTGCCAAGAGCAACGCCAGAGGTTAGAATTAATTCCAAACCTTCCAGCCATCAACTCTTTTGTTTTGCGATAGTCACCCCATGTGGGACGGGTATGCCCAGACATGGGTCCTTTGGCTGCTGGGCCTAGAGACCCAAGCTACTCCTCACTGATGAGGCCCAACGAGGCTGGAACACGTTTGGGGATACTTTTGGTCTAGTGCAGAAGGGATGTGCCAAAGCAGTTCGGGCTGGACTGCCCCTTTAGGGGTGGGATCAAGCCTGATTTGCATATGGTCCTTCCCCTTTTGTAATGGCTTGGCAGGAGAAGAACGATGGTCTGGAGGGTTGCCCAGAGCAACACCAGAATTTAGGATTAATTCCAAACCTTCCAGCCATCAACTATTTTGTTTTGCGATAGTCATCCCGTGTGGGACGGGTATGGCCAGACGTGGGTCCTGTGCTTGCTGGGCCTAGAGACCCAAGCTACTCCTCACTTATGAGGCCCAACAAGGCTGCAACATGTTTGGGGATGCTAGTGGTCTCGTGCAGAAGGGATGTGACCAAGCAGTTTGGGCTGGACTGCCCTTTTAGGGGTGGGACCAAGCCTGATTTGCATATGGTCTTTCACCTTCTGTAATGGTTTGGCAGGAGAAGAACGATGGTCTGGAGGGTTGCCCAGAGCAACTCCAGAGGTTAGGATTCATTCCAAACCTTCCAGTCATCAACTCTGTTGTTTTGCAATCCTAACCCCGAGTGGTACAGGTATGCCCAGACGTGGGTCCCGTGCCTGCTGGGCCTAGAGACCCAAGATATTCCTCACTGATGAGGCCAACAAGGCTGAAACATGTTTCGGGATGCTTGTGGTCTCGTGCAGAAGGGATGTGACCAAGCAGTTCGGGCTCGACTGCCCCTTTACGGGTGGGACCAAGCCTGATTTGCATATGGTCTTTCCCCTTCTGTAATGGCTTGGCAGGAGAAGAACAATGGTCTGGAGGGTTGCCAAGAGCAACGCCAGTGGTTAGGATTAATTCCAAACCTTCCAGCCATCAACACTGTTGTTTTGCGAGTCACTTCGAGTGGGACGGGTATGCCCAGACGTGGTCCCGTGCCTCCTGGGCCTAGAGACCCAAGCTACTCCTCACTGATGAGGCCCAACAAGGCTGAAACATGTTTGAGGATGCTTGTGGTCTCGTGCAGAACGGATGTGACCAAGCAGTTTGGGCTGGACTGCCCTTTTAGGGGTGGGACCAAGCCTGATTTGCATATGGTCTTTCCCCTGCTGTAATGGCTTGGCAGGAGAAGAATGATGGTCTGGAGGGTTGCCAAGAGCAACGCCAGAGGTTAGGATTAATTCCAAACCTTCCAGCCATCAACTGTTTTGTTTTTTGCGATAGTCACCCCAAGTGGGACAGGTATGCCCAGATGTGGGTCCTGTGCCTGCTGGGCCTAGAGACCCAGGTTCCTCCTCACTGATTAGGCCCAACAAGGCTGAAACATGTTTGGGGATGCTTGTGGTCTAGTGCAGAAGGGATGTGACCAAGCAGTTCGGGCTGGACTGCCCCTTTAGGGGTGGGACCAAGCCTGATTTGCATATGATCTTTCCCCTTCTGTAATGGCTTGGCAGGAGAAGAATGATGGTCTGGAGGGTTGCCAAGAGCAACGCCAGAGGTTAGAATTAATTCCAAACCTTCCAGCAGTCAACTCTTTTGTTTTGCGATAGTCACCCCATGTGGGACGGGTATGCCCAGACATGGGTCCTTTGGCTGCTGGGCCTAGAGACCCAAGCTACTACTCACTGATGAGGCCCAACGAGGCTGGAACACGTTTGGGGATACTTTTGGTCTAGTGCAGAAGGGATGTGCCAAAGCAGTTCGGGCTGGACTGCCCCTTTAGGGGTGGGACCAAGCCTGATTTGCATATGGTCCTTCCCCTTTTGTAATGGCCTGGCAGGAGAAGAACGATGGTCTGGAGGGTTGCCCAGAGCAACACCAGAATTTAGGATTAATTCCAAACCTTCCAGCCATCAACTATTTTGTTTTGCGATAGTCATCCCGTGTGGGACGGGTATGCCCAGACGTGGGTCCTGTGCTTGCTGGGCCTAGAGACCCAAGCTACTCCTCACTTATGAGGCCAAACAAGGCTGCAACATGTTTGGGGATGCTTGTGGTCTCGTGCAGAAGGGATGTGACCAAGCAGTTCGGGCTGGACTGCCCTTTTAGGGGTGGGACCAAGCCTGATTTGCATATGGTCTTTCACCTTCTGTAATGGTTTGGCAGGAGAAGAACAATGGTCTGGAGGGTTGCCCAGAGCAACTCCAGAGGTTAGGATTCATTCCAAACCTTCCAGTCATCAACTCTGTTGTTTTGCAATACTAACCCCGAGTGGTACAGGTATGCCCAGACGTGGGTCCCGTGCCTGCTGGGCCTAGAGACCCAAGATATTCCTCACTGATGAGGCCAACAAGGCTGAGACATGTTTCGGGATGCTTGTGGTCTCGTGCAGAAGGGTCGTGACCAAGCAGTTCAGGCTGGACTGCCCCTTTAGGGGTGGGACCAAGCCTGATTTGCATATGGTCTTTCCCCTTCTGTAATGTCTTGGCAGGAGAAGAACGATAGTCCGGAGGGTTGCCAAGAGCAACGCCAGAGGTTAGGATTAATTCCAAACCTTCCAGCCATCAACTATTTTGTTTTGCGATAGTCACCTCGAGTGGGACCGGTATGCCCTGACGTGGGTCCTGTGTCTGCTGGGCCTAGAGACCCAAGCTAATCCTCATTTATGTGGCCCAACAAGGCTGAAACATGTTTGAGGATGCTTGTGGTCTCGTGCAGAACGGATGTGACCAAGCAGTTTGGGCTGGACTGCCCTTTTAGGGGTGGGACCAAGCCTGATTTGCATATGGTCTTTCCCCTGCTGTAATGGCTTGGCAGGAGAAGAATGATGGTCTGGAGGGTTGCCAAGAGCAACGCCAGAGGTTAGGATTAATTCCAAACCTTCCAGCCATCAACTGTTTTGTTTTTTGCGATAGTCACCCCAAGTGGGACAGGTATGCCCAGATGTGGGTCCTGTGCCTGCTGGGCCTAGAGACCCAGGTTCCTCCTCACTGATTAGGCCCAACAAGGCTGAAACATGTTTGGGGATGCTTGTGGTCTAGTGCAGAAGGGATGTGACCAAGCAGTTCGGGCTGGACTGCCCCTTTAGGGGTGGGACCAAGCCTGATTTGCATATGATCTTTCCCCTTCTGTAATGGCTTGGCAGGAGAAGAATGATGGTCTGGAGGGTTGCCAAGAGCAACGCCAGAGGTTAGAATTAATTCCAAACCTTCCAGCAGTCAACTCTTTTGTTTTGCGATAGTCACCCCATGTGGGACGGGTATGCCCAGACATGGGTCCTTTGGCTGCTGGGCCTAGAGACCCAAGCTACTACTCACTGATGAGGCCCAACGAGGCTGGAACACGTTTGGGGATACTTTTGGTCTAGTGCAGAAGGGATGTGCCAAAGCAGTTCGGGCTGGACTGCCCCTTTAGGGGTGGGACCAAGCCTGATTTGCATATGGTCCTTCCCCTTTTGTAATGGCCTGGCAGGAGAAGAACGATGGTCTGGAGGGTTGCCCAGAGCAACACCAGAATTTAGGATTAATTCCAAACCTTCCAGCCATCAACTATTTTGTTTTGCGATAGTCATCCCGTGTGGGACGGGTATGCCCAGACGTGGGTCCTGTGCTTGCTGGGCCTAGAGACCCAAGCTACTCCTCACTTATGAGGCCAAACAAGGCTGCAACATGTTTGGGGATGCTTGTGGTCTCGTGCAGAAGGGATGTGACCAAGCAGTTCGGGCTGGACTGCCCTTTTAGGGGTGGGACCAAGCCTGATTTGCATATGGTCTTTCACCTTCTGTAATGGTTTGGCAGGAGAAGAACAATGGTCTGGAGGGTTGCCCAGAGCAACTCCAGAGGTTAGGATTCATTCCAAACCTTCCAGTCATCAACTCTGTTGTTTTGCAATACTAACCCCGAGTGGTACAGGTATGCCCAGACGTGGGTCCCGTGCCTGCTGGGCCTAGAGACCCAAGATATTCCTCACTGATGAGGCCAACAAGGCTGAGACATGTTTCGGGATGCTTGTGGTCTCGTGCAGAAGGGTCGTGACCAAGCAGTTCAGGCTGGACTGCCCCTTTAGGGGTGGGACCAAGCCTGATTTGCATATGGTCTTTCCCCTTCTGTAATGTCTTGGCAGGAGAAGAACGATAGTCCGGAGGGTTGCCAAGAGCAACGCCAGAGGTTAGGATTAATTCCAAACCTTCCAGCCATCAACTATTTTGTTTTGCGATAGTCACCTCGAGTGGGACCGGTATGCCCTGACGTGGGTCCTGTGTCTGCTGGGCCTAGAGACCCAAGCTAATCCTCATTTATGTGGCCCAACAAGGCTGAAACATGTTTGGGGATGCTTGTGGTCTCGTGCAGAAGGGATGTGACCAAATAATTGGGGCTGGACTGCCCCTTTAGGGGTGGGACCAAGTCTGATTTGCAAATAGTCTTTCTCCTTCTGTAATGTCTTGGCAGGAGAAGAACGATAGTCTGGAGGGTTGCCAAGAGCAACGCCAGTGGTTAGGATTAATTCCAAACCTTCCAGCCATCAACTCTATTGTTTTGCGATAGTCACCTCGAGTGGGACAGGTATGCACAAACGTGTTCCCGTGCCTGCTGGGCTTAGAGACCCAAGCTACTCCTCACTGATGAGGCCCAACAAGGCTGAAACATGTTTGGGGATGCTTGTGGTCTCGTGCAGAAGGGATGTGACCAAGCAGTTCGGGCTCGACTGCCCCTTTACGGGTGGGACCAAGCCTGATTTGCATATGGTCTTTCCCCTTCTGTAATGGCTTGGCAGGAGAAGAACGATGGTCTGGAGGGTTGCCAAGAGCAACTCCAGAGGTTAGGAGTCATTCCAAACCTTCCAGTCATCAACTCTGTTGTTTTGCAATACTAACCCCGAGTGGTACGGGTATGCCCAGACGTGGGTCCCGTGCCTGCTGGCCCTAGAGACCCAAGATATTCCTCACTGATGAGGCCCAACAAGGCTGAAACATGTTTCGGGATGCTTGTGGTCTCGTGCAGAAGGGATGTGACCAAGCAGTTCAGGCTGGACTGCCCCTTTAGGGGTGGGACCAAGCCTGATTTGCATATGGTCTTTCCCCTTTTGTAATGGCTTTGCAGGAGAAGAACGATGGTCTGGAGGGTTGCCCAGAGCAACGCCAGAGGTTAGGATTAATTCCAAACCTTCCAGCCATCAACTCTTTTGTTTTGCGATAGTCACCCCGAGTGGGACAGGTATGCCCAGACGTGGGTCCCGTGCCTGCTGGGCCTAGAGACCCAAGCTACTCCTCACTGATGAGGCCCAACAATGCTGAAACATGTTTAGGGATGCTTGTGGTTTCATGCAGAAGGAATGTGACCAAGCAGTTTGGGCTGGACTGTCCCTTTAGGCGTGGGACCAAGCCTGATTTGCATATGGTCTTTCCCCTTCTGTAATGTCTTGGCAGGAGAAGAACGATAGTCTGGAGGGTTGCCAAGAGCAACGCCAGAGGTTAGGATTAATTCCAAACCTTCCAGCCATCAACTATTTTGTTTTGCGATAGTCACCCTGAGTGGGACGGGTATGCCCTGACGTGGGTCCTGTGTCTGCTGGGCCTAGAGACCCAAGCTAATCCTCATTTATGTGGCCCAACAAGGCTGAAACATGTTTGGGGATGCTTGTGGTCTCGTGCAGAAGGGATGTGACCAACTAATTCGGGCTGGACTGCCCCTTTAGGGGTGGGTCCAAGCCTGATATGCATATGGTCTTTCCCCTTCTGTAATGGCTTGGCAGGAGAAGAACGATGGTCTGGAGGGTTGCCCAGAGCAACGCCAGTGGTTAGGATTAATTCCAAACCTTCCAGCCATCAACACTGTTGTTTTGCCAGTCACTTCTAGTGGGACGGGTATGCCCAGACGTGGTCCCGTGCCTCCTGGGCCTAGAGACCCAAGCTACTCCTCACTGATGAGGCCCAACAAGGCTGAAACATGTTTGGGGATGCTTGTGGTCTCGTGCAGAACGGATGTGACCAAGCAGTTTGGGCTGGACTGCTCCTTTAGGGGTGGGACCAAGCCTGATTTGCATATGGTCTTTCCCCATCTGTAATGTCTTGGCAGGAGAAGAACGATAGTCTGGAGGGTTGACAAGAGCAATGCCAGAGGTTAGGATTAATTCCAAACCTTCCAGCCATCAACTATTTTGTTTTGCGATAGTCACCCCGAGTGGGACGGGTATGCCCAGACCTGGGTGCTGTGTCTGCTGGGCCTAGAGACCCAAGCTACTCCTCATTTATGTGGCCCAACAAGGCTGAAACATGTTTGGGGATGCTTGTGGTCTCGTGCAGAAGGGATGTGACCAAGCAGTTCAGGCTGGACTGCCACTTTAGGGGTGGGACCAAGCCTGATTTGCATATGGTCTTTCCCCTTCTGTAATGGCTTGGCAGGAGAAGAACGATGGTCTGGAGGGTTGCCCAGAACAATGCCAGAGGTTAGTATTAATTCCAAACCTTCCAGCCATCAACTCTTTTGTTTTGCGATAGTCACCCCGAGTGGGACAGGTATGCCCAGACGTGGGTCCCGTGCCTGCTGGGCCTAGAGACCCAAGCTACTCCTCACTGATGAGGCCCAACAAGGCTGAAACATGTTTAGGGATGCTTGTGGTTTCATGCAGAAGGGATGTGACCAAGCAGTTTGGGCTGGACTGTCCTTTAGGGGTGGGACCAAGCCTGATTTGCATATGGTCTTTCCCCTTCTGTAATGGCTTGGCAGGAGAAGAATGATGGTCTGGAGGGTTGCCCAGAGCAACGCCAGAGGTTAGCATTAATTCCAAACCTTCCAGCCATCAACTCTTTTGTTTTGCGATAGTCACCCCAAGTGGGACAGGTATGCCCAGATGTGGCTCCCGTGCCTGCTGTGCCTAGAGACCCAAGTTTCTCCTCACTGATGAGGCCCAACAAGGCTGAAACATGTTTGGGGATGCTTGTGGTCTCGTGCAGAAGGGATGTGACCAAGCAATTCGGATGGACTGCCCCTTTAGGGGTGGGACCAAGCCTGATTTGCATATGGTCTTTCCCCTTCTGTAATGTCTTGGCAGGAGAGGAACGATAGTCTGGAGGGTTGCCCAGAGCAACTCCAGAGGTTTGGATTCATTCCAAACCTTCCAGTCATCAACTCTGTTGTTTTGCAATACTAACCCCGAGTGGTACGGGTATGCCCAGAAGTGGGTCCCGTGCCTGCTGGGCCTAGAGACCCAAGATATTCCTCACTGATGAGGCCCAACAAGGCTGAAACATGTTTCGGGATGCTTGTGGTCTTGTGCAGAAGGGATGTGACCAAGCAGTTCAGGCTGGACTGCCCCTTTATGGGTGGGACCAAGCCTGATTTGCATATGGTCTTTCCCCTTTTGTAATGGCTTTGCAGGAGAAGAACGATGGTCTGGAGGGTTGCCCAGAGCAACGCCAGAGGTTAGGATTAATTCCAAACCTTCCAGCCATCAACTCTTTTGTTTTGCGATAGTCACCCCGAGTGGGACAGGTATGCCCAGACGTGGGTCCTGTGCCTGCTGGGCCTAGAGACCCAAGCTACTCCTCACTGATGAGGCCCAACAATGCTGAAACATGTTTAGGGATGCTTGTGGTTTCATGCAGAAGGGATGTGACCAAGCAGTTCGGGCTCGACTGCCCCTTTGAACGATGGTCTGGAGGGTTGCCCAGAGCAACGCCAGTGGTTAGGATTAATTCCAAACCTTCCGGCCATCAACCCTGTCGTTTTGCGATAGTCACCTCAAGTGGGACGGGTATGCCCAGACGTGGTCACGTGCCTGCTGGGCCTAGAGACCCAAGCTACTCTTCACTGATGAGGCCCAACAAGGCTGAAACATGTTTGGGGATGCTTGTGGTCTTGTGCAGAAGGGATGTGACCAAGCAGTTCGGGCTGGACTGCCCCTTTAGGGGTGGGACCAAGCCTGATTTGCATATGGTCTTTCCCCTTCTGCAATGGCCTGGCAGGAGAAGAACGATGGTCTGGAGGGTTGCCCAGAGCAACGCCAGTGGTTAGGATTAATTCCAAACCTTCCAGCCATCAACTCTTTTATTTTGCGATAGTCACCTCGAGTGGGACGGGTATGCCCAGAAGTGGGTCCCATGCCTGCTGGGCCTAGAGACCCAGGCTACTCCTCACTGATGAGGCCCAACAAGGCTGAAACATGTTTGGGGATGCTTGTGGTCTCGTGCAGAAGGGATGTGCCGAAGCAGTTTGGGCTGGACGGCCCCTTTAGGTGTGGGACCAAGCCTGGTTTGCATATGGTCCTTCCCCTTTTGTAATGCTTTGGCAGGAGAAGAACATTGGTCTGGAGGGTTACCCAGAGCAACGCCAGAGGTTAGGATTAATTTCAAACCTTCCAGCCATCAACTATTTTGTTTTACAATAGTCACCCCGAGGGGGACCGGTATGCCCAGACGTGGGTCCCGTTCCTGCTGCACCTAGAGACCCAAGCTACTCCTCACTTATGCGGCCCAACAAGGCTGAAACATGTTTGGGGATGCTTGTGGTCTCGTGCAGAAGGGATGTTACCAAGCAGGTCGGGCTGGACTGCCCCTTTAGGGGTGGGACCAAGCCTGATTTGCATATGGTCTTTCCCCTTCTGTAATGACTTGGTAGGAGAAGAACGATGGTCTGGAGGGTTGCCCAGAGCAACACCAGAGGTTCGGATTAATTCTAAACCTTCCAGCAATCAACTCTTTTGTTTTGCGATAGTCACCCCAAGTGGGACGGGTATGCCCAGACGTGGGTCCCGTGCCTGCTGGGCCTAGAGACCTAAGCTACTCCTCATTTATGTGGCCCAACAAGGCTGAAACATGTTTGGGGATGCTTGTGGTCTCGTGCAGAAGGGATGTGACCAAGCAGTTCGGGCTCGACTGCCCCTTTACGGGTGGGACCAAGCCTGATTTGCATATGGTCTTTCCCCTTCTGTAATGGCTTGGCAGGAGAAGAACGATGGTCTGGAGGGTTGCCCAGAGCAACGCCAGTGGTTAGGATTAATTCCAAACCTTCCAGCCATCAACTCTGTTGTTTTGCGATAGTCACCTCAAGTGGGACGGGTATGCCCAGATGTGGTCACATGCCTGCTGGGCCTAGAGACCCAAGCTACTCTTCACTGATGAGGCCCAACAAGGCTGAAACATGCTTGGGGATGCTTGTGGTCTCGTGCAGAAGGGATGTGACCAAGCAGTTCGGGCTGGACTGCCCCTTTAGGGGTGGGACCAAGCCTGATTTGCATATGGTCTTTACCCTTCTGCAATGGCTTGGCAGGAGAAGAACGATGGTCTGGAGGGTTGCCCAGAGCAACGCCAGTGGTTAGGATTATTTCCAAACCTTCCAGCCATCAACTCTTTTATTTTGCGATATTCACCTCGAGTGGGACGGGTATGCCCAGAAGTGGGTCCCATGCCTGCTGGGCCTAGAGACCCAAGCTACTCCTCACTGATGAGGCCCAACAAGGCTGAAACATGTTTGGGGATGCTTGTGGTCTCGTGCAGAAGGGATGTGCCGAAGCAGTTTGGGCTGGACTGCCCCTTTAGGTGTGGGACCAAGCCTGGTTTGCATATGGTCCTTCCCCTTTTGTAATGCTTTGGCAGGAGAAGAACAATGGTCTGGAGGGTTACCCAGAGCAACGCCAGAGGTTAGGATTAATTTCAAACCTTCCAGCCATCAACTCTTTTGTTTTGCGATAGTCACCCCAAGTGGGACGGGTATGCCCAGACGTGGGTCCCGTGCCTGCTGGGCCTAGAGACCCAAGCTACTCCTCACTGATGAGGCCATACAAGGCTGAAACATGTTTGGGGATGCTTGTGGTCTCATGCAGAAGGGATGTGAACAAGCAGTTAGGGCTGGACTGCCCCTTTAGGGGTGGGACCACGCCTGATTTGCATATGGTCTTTCCCCTTCTGTAATGGCTTTGCAGGAGAAGAACGATGGTCTGGAGGGTTGCCCAGAGCAACGCCAGAGGTTAGGATTAATTCCAAACCTTCCAGCCATCAACTCTTTTGTTTTGCGATAGTCACCCCGAGTGGGACAGGTATGCCCAGACGTGGGTCCCGTGCCTGCTGGGCCTAGAGACCCAAGCTACTCCTCACTGATGAGGCCCAACAATGCTGAAACATGTTTAGGGATGCTTGTGGTTTCATGCAGAAGGAATGTGACCAATCAGTTTGGCCTGGACTGTCCCTTTAGGGGTGGGACCAAGCCTGATTTGCATATGGTCTTTCCCCTTCTGTAATGTCTTGGCAGGAGAAGAACGATAGTCTGGAGGGTTGCCAAGAGCAACGCCAGAGGTTAGGATTAATTCCAAACCTTCCATCCATCAACTATTTTGTTTTGCGATAGTCACCCCGAGTGGGACGGGTATGCCCTGACGTGGGTCCTGTGTCTGCTGGGCCTAGAGACCCAAGCTAATCCTCATTTATGTGGCCCAACAAGGCTGAAACATGTTTGGGGATACTTGTGGTCTCGTGCAGAAGGGATGTGACCAATTAATTCGGGCTGGACTGCCCCTTTAGGGATGGGACCAAGTCTGTTTTGCATATGGTCTTTCCCCTTCTGTAATGGCTTGGCAGGAGAAGAACGACAGTCTGGAGGGTTGCCAAGAGCAACGCCAGTGGTTAGGATTAATTCCAAACCTTCCAGCCATCAACTCTGTTGTTTTGCGATAGTCACCTCGAGTGGGACGGGTATGCCCAAACGTGTTCCCGTGCCTGCTGGGCTTAGAGACCCAAGCTACTCCTCACTGATGAGGCCCAACAAGGCTGAAACATGTTTGGGGATGCTTGTGGTCTCGTGCAGAAGGGATGTGACCAGCAGTTTGGGCTGGACTGCCCCTTTAGGGGTGGGGCCAAGCCTGATTTGCATATGGTCTTTCCCCTTCTGTAATGTCTTGGCAGGAGAAGAACGATAGTCTGGAGGGTTGCCAAGAGCAATGCCAGAGGTTAGGATTAATTCCAAACCTTACAGCCATCAACTATTTTGTTTTGCGATAGTAACCCCTTGTGGGACAGGTATGCCCATACGTGGGTCCTGTGTCTGCTGGGCCTAGAGACCCAAGCTACTCCTCATTTATGTGGCCCAAGAAGGCTGAAACATGTTTGGGGATGCTTGTGGTCTCGTGCAGAAGGGATGTGACCAAGCAGTTTGGGCTCGACTGCCCCTTTAGGGGTGGGTCCAAGCCTGATATGCATATGGTCTTTCCCCTTCTGTAATGGCTTGGCAGGAGAAGAACGATGGTCTGGAGGGTTGCCCAGAGCAACGCCAGTGGTTAGGATTAATTCCAAACCTTCCAGCCATCAACACTGTTGTTTTGCGAGTCACTTCGAGTGGGACGGGTATGCCCAGACGTGGTCCCGTGCCTCCTGGGCCTAGAGACCCAAGCTACTCCTCACTGATGAGGCCCAACAAGGCTGAAACATGTTTGGGGATGCTTGTGGTCTCGTGCAGAACGGATGTGACCAAGCAGTTTGGGCTGGACTGCCCCTTTAGCGGTGGGACCATGCCTGATTTGCATATGGTCTTTCCCCTTCTGTAATGTCTTGGCAGGAGAAGAACGATAGTCTGGAGGGTTGACAAGAGCAATGCCAGAGGTTAGGATTAATTCCAAACCTTCCAGCCATCAACTATTTTGTTTTGCGATAGTCACCCCGAGTGGGACGGGTATGCCCAGACGTGGGTGCTGTGTCTGCTGGGCCTTGGAGACCCAAGCTACTCCTCATTTATGTGGCCCAACAAGGCTGAAACATGTTTGGGGATGCTTGTGGTCTCGTGCAGAAGGGATGTGACCAAGCAGTTCAGGCTGGACTGCCACTTTAGGGGTGGGACCAAGCCTGATTTGCATATGGTCTTTCCCCTTCTGTAATGGCTTGGCAGGAGAAGAACGATGGTCTGGAGGGTTGCACAGAACAATGCCAGAGGTTAGTATTAATTCCAAACCTTCCAGCCATCAACTCTTTTGTTTTGCGATAGTCACCCCGAGTGGGACAGGTATGCCCAGACGTGGGTCCCGTGCCTGCTGGGCCTAGAGACCCAAGCTACTCCTCACTGATGAGGCCCAACAAGGCTGAAACATGTTTAGGGATGCTTGTGGTTTCATGCAGAAGGGATGTGACCAAGCAGTTTGGGCTGGACTGTCCTTTAGGGGTGGGACCAAGCCTGATTTGCATATGGTCTTTCCCCTTCTGTAATGGCTTGGCAGGAGAAGAACGATGGTCTGGAGGGTTGCCCAGAGCAACGCCAGAGGTTAGGATTAATTCCAAACCTTCCAGCCATCAACTCTTTTGTTTTGCGATAGTCACCCCAAGTGGGACAGGTATGCCCAGATGTCAGTCCCGTGCCTGCTGTGCCTAGAGACCCAAGTTTCTCCTCACTGATGAGGCCCAACAAGGCTGAAACATGTTTTGGGATGCTTGTGGTCTCGTGCAAAAGGGATGTGACCAAGCAGTTCGGGCTCGACTGCCCCTTTACGGGTGGGACCAAGCCTGATTTGCATATGGTCTTTCCCCTTCTGTAATGGCTTGGCAGGAGAAGAACGATGGTCTGGAGGGTTGCCCAGAGCAACGCCAGTGGTTAGGATTAATTCCAAACAGCCATCAACCCTGTTGTTTTGCGATAGTCACCTCAAGTGGGACGGGTATGCCCAGACGTGGTCACGTGCCTGCTGGGCCTAGAGACCCAAGCTACTCTTCACTGATGAGGCCCAACAATGCTGAAACATGTTTGGGGATGCTTGTGGTCTCGTGCAGAAGGGATGTGACCAAGCAGTTTGGGCTGGACTGCCCCTTTAGGGGTGGGACCAAGCCTGATTTGCATACGGTCTTTCCCCTTCTGCAATGGCCTGGCAGGAGAAGAACGATGGTCTGGAGGGTTGCCCAGAGCAACGCCAGTGGTTAGGATTAATTCCAAACCTTCCAGCCATCAACTCTTTTATTTTGCGATAGTCACCTCGAGTGGGACGGGTATGCCCCGAAGTGGGTCCCATGCCTGCTGGGCCTAGAGACCCAAGCTACTCCTCACTGATGAGGCCCAACAAGGCTGAAACATGTTTGGGGATGCTTGTGGTCTCGTGCAGAACGGATGTGACCAAGCAGTTTGGGCTGGACTGCTCCTTTAGGGGTGGGACCAAGCCTGATTTGCATATGGTCTTTCCCCATCTGTAATGTCTTGGCAGGAGAAGAACGATAGTCTGGAGGGTTGACAAGAGCAATGCCAGAGGTTAGGATTAATTCCAAACCTTCCAGCCATCAACTATTTTGTTTTGCGATAGTCACCCCGAGTGGGACGGGTATGCCCAGACGTGGGTGCTGTGTCTGCTGGGCCTAGAGACCCAAGCTACTCCTCATTTATGTGGCCCAACAAGGCTGAAACATGTTTGGGGATGCTTGTGGTCTCGTGCAGAAGGGATGTGACCAAGCAGTTCAGGCTGGACTGCCACTTTAGGGGTGGGACCAAGCCTGATTTGCATATGGTCTTTCCCCTTCTGTAATGGCTTGGCAGGAGAAGAACGATGGTCTGGAGGGTTGCCCAGAACAATGCCAGAGGTTAGTATTAATTCCAAACCTTCCAGCCATCAACTCTTTTGTTTTGCGATAGTCACCCCGAGTGGGACAGGTATGCCCAGACGTGGGTCCCGTGCCTGCTGGGCCTAGAGACCCAAGCTACTCCTCACTGATGAGGCCCAACAAGGCTGAAACATGTTTAGGGATGCTTGTGGTTTCATGCAGAAGGGATGTGACCAAGCAGTTTGGGCTGGACTGTCCTTTAGGGGGGGGGACCAAGCCTGATTTGCATATGGTCTTTCCCCTTCTGTAATGGCTTGGCAGGAGAAGAATGATGGTCTGGAGGGTTGCCCAGAGCAACGCCAGAGGTTAGCATTAATTCCAAACCTTCCAGCCATCATCTATTTTGTTTTGCGATAGTCACCCCGAGTGGGACGGGTATGCCCAAACGTGGTCCCGTGCCTCCTGGGCCTAGAGACCCAAGCTACTCCTCACTGACGAGGCCCAACAAGGCTGAAACATGTTTGGGGATGCTTGTGGTCTCGTGCAGAACGGATGTGACCAAGCAGTTTGGGCTGGACTGCCCTTTTAGGGGTGGGACCAAGCCTGATTTGCATATGGTCTTTCCCCTTCTGTAATGGTTTGGCAGGAGAAGAACGATGGTCTGGAGGGTTGCCCAGAGCAACTCCAGAGGTTAGGATTCATTCCAAACCTTCCAGTCATCAACTCATGTTGTTTTGCAATACTAATCCCGAGTGGTACGGGTATGCCCAGAAGTGGGTCCCGTGCCTGCTGGGCCTAGAGACCCAAGATATTCCTCACTGATGAGGCCCAACAAGGCTGAAACATGTTTCGGGATGCTTGTGGTCTCGTGCAGAAGGGATGTGACCAAGCAGTTCAGGCTGGACTGCCCCTTTATGGGTGGGACCAAGCCTGATTTGCATATGGTCTTTCCCCTTTTGTAATGGCTTTGCAGGAGAAGAACGATGGTCTGGAGGGTTGCCCAGAGCAACGCCAGAGGTTAGGATTAATTCCAAACCTTCCAGCCATCAACTCTTTTGTTTTGCGATAGTCACCCCGAGTGGGACAGGTATGCCCAGACGTGGGTCCTGTGCCTGCTGGGCCTAGAGACCCAAGCTACTCCTCACTGATGAGGCCCAACAATGCTGAAACATGTTTAGGGATGCTTGTGGTTTCATGCAGAAGGGATGTGACCAAGCAGTTCGGGCTCGACTGCCCCTTTGAACGATGGTCTGGAGGGTTACCCAGAGCAACGCCAGTGGTTAGGATTAATTCCAAACCTTCCGGCCATCAACCCTGTCGTTTTGCGATAGTCACCTCAAGTGGGACGGGTATGCCCAGACGTGGTCACGTGCCTGCTGGGCCTAGAGACCCAAGCTACTCTTCACTGATGAGGCCCAACAAGGCTGAAACATGTTTGGGGATGCTTGTGGTCTTGTGCAGAAGGGATGTGACCAAGCAGTTCGGGCTGGACTGCCCCTTTAGGGGTGGGACCAAGCCTGATTTGCATATGGTCTTTCCCCTTCTGCAATGGCCTGGCAGGAGAAGAACGATGGTCTGGAGGGTTGCCCAGAGCAACGCCAGTGGTTAGGATTAATTCCAAACCTTCCAGCCATCAACTCTTTTATTTTGCGATAGTCACCTCGAGTGGGACGGGTATGCCCAGAAGTGGGTCCCATGCCTGCTGGGCCTAGAGACCCAGGCTACTCCTCACTGATGAGGCCCAACAAGGCTGAAACATGTTTGGGGATGCTTGTGGTCTCGTGCAGAAGGGATGTGCCGAAGCAGTTTGGGCTGGACGGCCCCTTTAGGTGTGGGACCAAGCCTGGTTTGCATATGGTCCTTCCCCTTTTGTAATGCTTTGGCAGGAGAAGAACATTGGTCTGGAGGGTTACCCAGAGCAACGCCAGAGGTTAGGATTAATTTCAAACCTTCCAGCCATCAACTATTTTGTTTTACAATAGTCACCCCGAGGGGGACCGGTATGCCCAGACGTGGGTCCCGTTCCTGCTGCGCCTAGAGACCCAAGCTACTCCTCACTTATGCGGCCCAACAAGGCTGAAACATGTTTGGGGATGCTTGTGGTCTCGTGCAGAAGGGATGTTACCAAGCAGGTCGGGCTGGACTGCCCCTTTAGGGGTGGGACCAAGCCTGATTTGCATATGGTCTTTCCCCTTCTGTAATGACTTGGTAGGAGAAGAACGATGGTCTGGAGGGTTGCCCAGAGCAACACCAGAGGTTCGGATTAATTCTAAACCTTCCAGCCATCAACTCTTTTGTTTTGCGATAGTCACCCCAAGTGGGACGGGCATGCCCAGACGTGGGTCCCGTGCCTGCTGGGCCTAGAGACCTAAGCTACTCCTCATTTATGTGGCCCAACAAGGCTGAAACATGTTTGGGGATGCTTGTGGTCTCGTGCAGAAGGGATGTGACCAAGCAGTTCGGGCTCGACTGCCCCTTTACGGGTGGGACCAAGCCTGATTTGCATATGGTCTTTCCCCTTCTGTAATGGCTTGGCAGAAGAAGAACGATGGTCTGGAGGGTTGCCCAGAGCAACGCCAGTGGTTAGGATTAATTCCAAACCTTCCAGCCATCAACTCTGTTGTTTTGCGATAGTCACCTCAAGTGGGACGGGTATGCCCAGACGTGGTCACATGCCTGCTGGGCCTAGAGACCCAAGCTACTCTTCACTGATGAGGCCCAACAAGGCTGAAACATGCTTGGGGATGCTTGTGGTCTCGTGCAGAAGGGATGTGACCAAGCAGTTCGGGCTGGACTGCCCCTTTAGGGGTGGGACCAAGCCTGATTTGCATATGGTCTTTACCCTTCTGCAATGGCTTGGCAGGAGAAGAACGATGGTCTGGAGGGTTGCCCAGAGCAACGCCAGTGGTTAGGATTATTTCCAAACCTTCCAGCCATCAACTCTTTTATTTTGCGATATTCACCTCGAGTGGGACGGGTATGCCCAGAAGTGGGTCCCATGCCTGCTGGGCCTAGAGACCCAAGCTACTCCTCACTGATGAGGCCCAACAAGGCTGAAACATGTTTGGGGATGCTTGTGGTCTCGTGCAGAAGGGATGTGCCGAAGCAGTTTGGGCTGGACTGCCCCTTTAGGTGTGGGACCAAGCCTGGTTTGCATATGGTCCTTCCCCTTTTGTAATGCTTTGGCAGGAGAAGAACAATTGTCTGGAGGGTTACCCAGAGCAACGCCAGAGGTTAGGATTAATTTCAAACCTTCCAGCCATCAACTCTTTTGTTTTGCGATAGTCACCCCAAGTGGGACGGGTATGCCCAGACGTGGGTCCCGTGCCTGCTGGGCCTAGAGACCCAAGCTACTCCTCACTGATGAGGCCATACAAAGCTGAAACATGTTTGGGGATGCTTGTGGTCTCATGCAGAAGGGATGTGAACAAGCAGTTAGGCCTGGACTGCCCCTTTAGGGGTGGGACCACGCCTGATTTGCATATGGTCTTTCCCCTTCTGTAATGGCTTTGCAGGAGAAGAACGATGGTCTGGAGGGTTGCCCAGAGCAACGCCAGAGGTTAGGATTAATTCCAAACATTCCAGCCATCAACTCTTTTGTTTTGCGATAGTCACCCCGAGTGGGACAGGTATGCCCAGACGTGGGTCCCGTGCCTGCTGGGCCTAGAGACCCAAGCTACTCCTCACTGATGAGGCCATACAAGGCTGAAACATGTTTGGGGATGCTTGTGGTCTCATGCAGAAGGGATGTGAACAAGCAGTTAGGGCTGGACTGCCCCTTTAGGGGTGGGACCACGCCTGATTTGCATATGGTCTTTCCCCTTCTGTAATGGCTTTGCAGGAGAAGAACGATGGTCTGGAGGGTTGCCCAGAGCAACGCCAGAGGTTAGGATTAATTCCAAACATTCCAGCCATCAACTCTTTTGTTTTGCGATAGTCACCCCGAGTGGGACAGGTATGCCCAGACGTGGGTCCCGTGCCTGCTGGGCCTAGAGACCCAAGCTACTCCTCACTGATGAGGCCCAACAATGCTGAAACATGTTTAGGGATGCTTGTGGTTTCATGCAGAAGGAATGTGACCAATCAGTTTGGCCTGGACTGTCCCTTTAGGGGTGAGACCAAGCCTGATTTGCATATGGTCTTTCCCCTTCTGTAATGTCTTGGCAGGAGAAGAACGATAGTCTGGAGGGTTGCCAAGAGCAACGCCAGAGGTTAGGATTAATTCCAAACCTTCCAGCCATCAACTATTTTGTTTTGCGATAGTCACCCCGAGTGGGACGGGTATGCCCTGACGTGGGTCCTGTGTCTGCTGGGCCTAGAGACCCAAGCTAATCCTCATTTATGTGGCCCAACAAGGCTGAAACATGTTTGGGGATGCTTGTGGTCTCGTGCAGAAGGGATGTGACCAATTAATTTGGGCTGGACTGCCCCTTTAGGGATGGGACCAAGTCTGTTTTGCATATGGTCTTTCCCCTTCTGTAATGTCTTGGCAGGAGAAGAACGACAGTCTGGAGGGTTGCCAAGAGCAATGCCAGAGGTTAGGATTAATTCCAAACCTTCCAGCCATCAACTCTGTTGTTTTGCGATAGTCACCTCGAGTGGGACGGGTATGCCCAAACGTGTTCCCGTGCCTGCTGGGCTTAGAGACCCAAGCTACTCCTCACTGATGAGGCCCAACAAGGCTGAAACATGTTTGGGGATGCTTGTGGTCTCGTGCAGAAGGGATGTGACCAGCAGTTTGGGCTGGACTGCCCCTTTAGAGGTGGGACCAAGCCTGATTTGCATATGGTCTTTCCCCTTCTGTAATGTCTTGGCAGGAGAAGAACGATAGTCTGGAGGGTTGCCAAGAGCAATGCCAGAGGTTAGGATTAAATCCAAACCTTCCAGCCATCAACTATTTTGTTTTGCGATAGTAACCCCTTGTGGGACAGGTATGCCCATACGTGGGTCCTGTGTCTGCTGGGCCTAGAGACCCAAGCTACTCCTCATTTATGTGGCCCAAGAAGGCTGAAACATGTTTGGGGATGCTTGTGGTCTCGTGCAGAAGGGATGTGACCAAGCAGTTTGGGCTCGACTGCCCTTTTAGGGGTGGGTCCAAGCCTGATATGCATATGGTCTTTCCCCTTCTGTAATGGCTTGGCAGGAGAAGAACGATGGTCTGGAGGGTTGCCCAGAGCAACGCCAGTGGTTAGGATTAATTCCAAACCTTCCAGCCATCAACACTGTTGTTTTGCGAGTCACTTCGAGTGGGACGGGTATGCCCAGACGTGGTCCCGTGCCTCCTGGGCCTAGAGACCCAAGCTACTCCTCACTGATGAGGCCCAACAAGGCTGAAACATGTTTGGGGATGCTTGTGGTCTCGTGCAGAACGGATGTGACCAAGCAGTTTGGGCTGGACTGCCCCTTTAGCGGTGGGACCAAGCCTGATTTGCATATGGTCTTTCCCCTTCTGTAATGTCTTGGCAGGAGAAGAACGATAGTCTGGAGGGTTGACAAGAGCAATGCCAGAGGTTAGGATTAATTCCAAACCTTCCAGCCATCAACTATTTTGTTTTGCGATAGTCACCCCGAGTGGGACGGGTATGCCCAGACGTGGGTGCTGTGTCTGCTGGGCCTTGGAGACCCAAGCTACTCCTCATTTATGTGGCCCAACAAGGCTGAAACATGTTTGGGGATGCTTGTGGTCTCGTGCAGAAGGGATGTGACCAAGCAGTTCAGGCTGGACTGCCACTTTAGGGGTGGGACCAAGCCTGATTTGCATATGGTCTTTCCCCTTCTGTAATGGCTTGGCAGGAGAAGAACGATGGTCTGGAGGGTTGCACAGAACAATGCCAGAGGTTAGTATTAATTCCAAACCTTCCAGCCATCAACTCTTTTGTTTTGCGATAGTCACCCCGAGTGGGACAGGTATGCCCAGACGTGGGTCCCGTGCCTGCTGGGCCTAGAGACCCAAGCTACTCCTCACTGATGAGGCCCAACAAGGCTGAAACATGTTTAGGGATGCTTGTGGTTTCATGCAGAAGGGATGTGACCAAGCAGTTCAGGCTGGACTGCCACTTTAGGGGTGGGACCAAGCCTGATTTGCATATGGTCTTTCCCCTTCTGTAATGGCTTGGCAGGAGAAGAACGATGGTCTGGAGGGTTGCACAGAACAATGCCAGAGGTTAGTATTAATTCCAAACCTTCCGGGCATCAACTCTTTTGTTTTGCGATAGTCACCCCGAGTGGGACAGGTATGCCCAGACGTGGGTCCCGTGCCTGCTGGGCCTAGAGACCCAAGCTACTCCTCACTGATGAGGCCCAACAAGGCTGAAACATGTTTAGGGATGCTTGTGGTTTCATGCAGAAGGGATGTGACCAAGCAGTTTGGGCTGGACTGTCCTTTAGGGGTGGGACCAAGCCTGATTTGCATATGGTCTTTCCCCTTCTGTAATGGCTTGGCAGGAGAAGAACGATGGTCTGGAGGGTTGCCCAGAGCAACGCCAGAGGTTAGGATTAATTCCAAACCTTCCAGCCATCAACTCTTTTGTTTTGCGATAGTCACCCCAAGTGGGACAGGTATGCCCAGATGTGGGTCCCGTGCCTGCTGTGCCTAGAGACCCAAGTTTCTCCTCACTGATGAGGCCCAACAAGGCTGAAACATGTTTTGGGATGCTTGTGGTCTCGTGCAGAAGGGATGTGACCAAGCAGTTCGGGCTCGACTGCCCCTTTACGGGTGGGACCAAGCCTGATTTGCATATGGTCTTTCCCCTTCTGTAATGGCTTGGCAGGAGAAGAACGATGGTCTGGAGGGTTGCCCAGAGCAACGCCAGTGGTTAGGATTAATTCCAAACAGCCATCAACCCTGTTGTTTTGCGATAGTCACCTCAAGTGGGACGGGTATGCCCAGACGTGGTCACGTGCCTGCTGGGCCTAGAGACCCAAGCTACTCTTCACTGATGAGGCCCAACAATGCTGAAACATGTTTGGGGATGCTTGTGGTCTCGTGCAGAAGGGATGTGACCAAGCAGTTTGGGCTGGACTGCCCCTTTAGGGGTGGGACCAAGCCTGATTTGCATACGGTCTTTCCCCTTCTGCAATGGCCTGGCAGGAGAAGAACGATGGTCTGGAGGGTTGCCCAGAGCAACGCCAGTGGTTAGGATTAATTCCAAACCTTCCAGCCATCAACTCTTTTATTTTGCGATAGTCACCTCGAGTGGGACGGGTATGCCCCGAAGTGGGTCCCATGCCTGCTGGGCCTAGAGACCCAAGCTACTCCTCACTGATGAGGCCCAACAAGGCTGAAACATGTTTGGGGATGCTTGTGGTCTCGTGCAGAAGGGATGTGCCGAAGCAGTTTGGGCTGGATGGCCCCTTTAGGTGTGGGACCAAGCCTGGTTTGCATATGGTCCTTCCCCTTTTGTAATGCTTTGGCAGGAGAAGAACAATGGTCTGGAGGGTTACCCAGAGCAACGCCAAAGGTTAGGATTAATTTCAAACCTTCCAGCCATCAACTATTTTGTTTTACAATAGTCACCCCGAGTGGGACGGGTATGCCCAGACATGGGTCCCGTTCCTGCTGCGCCTAGAGACCCAAGCTACTCCTCACTTATGAGGCCCAACAAGGCTGAAACATGTTTGGGGATGCTTGTGGTCTCGTGCAGAAGGGATGTGACCAAGCAGTCCGGGCTGGACTGCCCCTTTAGGGGTGGGACCAAGCCTGATTTGCATATGGTCTTTCCCCTTCTGTAATGGCTTGGCAGGAGAAGATTGATGGTCTGGAGGGTTGCCCAGAGCAACGCCAGTGGTTAGGATTAATTCCAAACCTTCCAGCCATCAACTCTGTTGTTTTGCGATAGTCACCTCAAGTGGGACGGGTATGCCCAGATGTGGTCACATGCCTGCTGGGCCTAGAGACCCAAGCTACTCTTCACTGATGAGGCCCAACAAGGCTGAAACATGTTTGGGGATGCTTGTGGTCTCGTGCAGAAGGGATGTGACCAAGCAGTCCGGGCTGGACTGCCCCTTTAGGGGTGGGACCAAGCCTGATTTGCATATGGTCTTTCCCCTTCTGTAATGGCTTGGCAGGAGAAGAACGATGGTCTGGAGGGTTGCCCAGAACAATGCCAGAGGTTAGTATTAATTCCAAACCTTCCAGCCATCAACTCTTTTGTTTTGCGATAGTCACCCCGAGTGGGACAGGTATGCCCAGACGTGGGTCCCGTGCCTGCTGGGCCTAGAGACCCAAGCTACTCCTCACTGATGAGGCCCAACAAGGCTGAAACATGTTTAGGGATGCTTGTGGTTTCATGCAGAAGGGATGTGACCAAGCAGTTTGGGCTGGACTGTCCTTTAGGGGTGGGACCAAGCCTGATTTGCATATGGTCTTTCCCCTTCTGTAATGGCTTGGCAGGAGAAGAATGATGGTCTGGAGGGTTGCCCAGAGCAACGCCAGAGGTTAGCATTAATTCCAAACCTTCCAGCCATCAACTCTTTTGTTTTGCGATAGTCACCCCAAGTGGGACAGGTATGCCCAGATGTGGCTCCCGTGCCTGCTGTGCCTAGAGACCCAAGTTTCTCCTCACTGATGAGGCCCAACAAGGCTGAAACATGTTTGGGGATGCTTGTGGTCTCGTGCAGAAGGGATGTGACCAAGCAATTCGGATGGACTGCCCCTTTAGGGGTGGGACCAAGCCTGATTTGCATATGGTCTTTCCCCTTCTGTAATGTCTTGGCAGGAGAGGAACGATAGTCTGGAGGGTTGCCCAGAGCAACTCCAGAGGTTTGGATTCATTCCAAACCTTCCAGTCATCAACTCTGTTGTTTTGCAATACTAACCCCGAGTGGTACGGGTATGCCCAGAAGTGGGTCCCGTGCCTGCTGGGCCTAGAGACCCAAGATATTCCTCACTGATGAGGCCCAACAAGGCTGAAACATGTTTCGGGATGCTTGTGGTCTTGTGCAGAAGGGATGTGACCAAGCAGTTCAGGCTGGACTGCCCCTTTATGGGTGGGACCAAGCCTGATTTGCATATGGTCTTTCCCCTTTTGTAATGGCTTTGCAGGAGAAGAACGATGGTCTGGAGGGTTGCCCAGAGCAACGCCAGAGGTTAGGATTAATTCCAAACCTTCCAGCCATCAACTCTTTTGTTTTGCGATAGTCACCCCGAGTGGGACAGGTATGCCCAGACGTGGGTCCTGTGCCTGCTGGGCCTAGAGACCCAAGCTACTCCTCACTGATGAGGCCCAACAATGCTGAAACATGTTTAGGGATGCTTGTGGTTTCATGCAGAAGGGATGTGACCAAGCAGTTCGGGCTCGACTGCCCCTTTGAACGATGGTCTGGAGGGTTGCCCAGAGCAACGCCAGTGGTTAGGATTAATTCCAAACCTTCCGGCCATCAACCCTGTCGTTTTGCGATAGTCACCTCAAGTGGGACGGGTATGCCCAGACGTGGTCACGTGCCTGCTGGGCCTAGAGACCCAAGCTACTCTTCACTGATGAGGCCCAACAAGGCTGAAACATGTTTGGGGATGCTTGTGGTCTTGTGCAGAAGGGATGTGACCAAGCAGTTCGGGCTGGACTGCCCCTTTAGGGGTGGGACCAAGCCTGATTTGCATATGGTCTTTCCCCTTCTGCAATGGCCTGGCAGGAGAAGAACGATGGTCTGGAGGGTTGCCCAGAGCAACGCCAGTGGTTAGGATTAATTCCAAACCTTCCAGCCATCAACTCTTTTATTTTGCGATAGTCACCTCGAGTGGGACGGGTATGCCCAGAAGTGGGTCCCATGCCTGCTGGGCCTAGAGACCCAGGCTACTCCTCACTGATGAGGCCCAACAAGGCTGAAACATGTTTGGGGATGCTTGTGGTCTCGTGCAGAAGGGATGTGCCGAAGCAGTTTGGGCTGGACGGCCCCTTTAGGTGTGGGACCAAGCCTGGTTTGCATATGGTCCTTCCCCTTTTGTAATGCTTTGGCAGGAGAAGAACATTGGTCTGGAGGGTTACCCAGAGCAACGCCAGAGGTTAGGATTAATTTCAAACCTTCCAGCCATCAACTATTTTGTTTTACAATAGTCACCCCGAGGGGGACCGGTATGCCCAGACGTGGGTCCCGTTCCTGCTGCACCTAGAGACCCAAGCTACTCCTCACTTATGCGGCCCAACAAGGCTGAAACATGTTTGGGGATGCTTGTGGTCTCGTGCAGAAGGGATGTTACCAAGCAGGTCGGGCTGGACTGCCCCTTTAGGGGTGGGACCAAGCCTGATTTGCATATGGTCTTTCCCCTTCTGTAATGACTTGGTAGGAGAAGAACGATGGTCTGGAGGGTTGCCCAGAGCAACACCAGAGGTTCGGATTAATTCTAAACCTTCCAGCAATCAACTCTTTTGTTTTGCGATAGTCACCCCAAGTGGGACGGGTATGCCCAGACGTGGGTCCCGTGCCTGCTGGGCCTAGAGACCTAAGCTACTCCTCATTTATGTGGCCCAACAAGGCTGAAACATGTTTGGGGATGCTTGTGGTCTCGTGCAGAAGGGATGTGACCAAGCAGTTCGGGCTCGACTGCCCCTTTACGGGTGGGACCAAGCCTGATTTGCATATGGTCTTTCCCCTTCTGTAATGGCTTGGCAGGAGAAGAACGATGGTCTGGAGGGTTGCCCAGAGCAACGCCAGTGGTTAGGATTAATTCCAAACCTTCCAGCCATCAACTCTGTTGTTTTGCGATAGTCACCTCAAGTGGGACGGGTATGCCCAGATGTGGTCACATGCCTGCTGGGCCTAGAGACCCAAGCTACTCTTCACTGATGAGGCCCAACAAGGCTGAAACATGCTTGGGGATGCTTGTGGTCTCGTGCAGAAGGGATGTGACCAAGCAGTTCGGGCTGGACTGCCCCTTTAGGGGTGGGACCAAGCCTGATTTGCATATGGTCTTTACCCTTCTGCAATGGCTTGGCAGGAGAAGAACGATGGTCTGGAGGGTTGCCCAGAGCAACGCCAGTGGTTAGGATTATTTCCAAACCTTCCAGCCATCAACTCTTTTATTTTGCGATATTCACCTCGAGTGGGACGGGTATGCCCAGAAGTGGGTCCCATGCCTGCTGGGCCTAGAGACCCAAGCTACTCCTCACTGATGAGGCCCAACAAGGCTGAAACATGTTTGGGGATGCTTGTGGTCTCGTGCAGAAGGGATGTGCCGAAGCAGTTTGGGCTGGACTGCCCCTTTAGGTGTGGGACCAAGCCTGGTTTGCATATGGTCCTTCCCCTTTTGTAATGCTTTGGCAGGAGAAGAACAATGGTCTGGAGGGTTACCCAGAGCAACGCCAGAGGTTAGGATTAATTTCAAACCTTCCAGCCATCAACTCTTTTGTTTTGCGATAGTCACCCCAAGTGGGACGGGTATGCCCAGACGTGGGTCCCGTGCCTGCTGGGCCTAGAGACCCAAGCTACTCCTCACTGATGAGGCCATACAAGGCTGAAACATGTTTGGGGATGCTTGTGGTCTCATGCAGAAGGGATGTGAACAAGCAGTTAGGGCTGGACTGCCCCTTTAGGGGTGGGACCACGCCTGATTTGCATATGGTCTTTCCCCTTCTGTAATGGCTTTGCAGGAGAAGAACGATGGTCTGGAGGGTTGCCCAGAGCAACGCCAGAGGTTAGGATTAATTCCAAACCTTCCAGCCATCAACTCTTTTGTTTTGCGATAGTCACCCCGAGTGGGACAGGTATGCCCAGACGTGGGTCCCGTGCCTGCTGGGCCTAGAGACCCAAGCTACTCCTCACTGATGAGGCCCAACAATGCTGAAACATGTTTAGGGATGCTTGTGGTTTCATGCAGAAGGAATGTGACCAATCAGTTTGGCCTGGACTGTCCCTTTAGGGGTGGGACCAAGCCTGATTTGCATATGGTCTTTCCCCTTCTGTAATGTCTTGGCAGGAGAAGAACGATAGTCTGGAGGGTTGCCAAGAGCAACGCCAGAGGTTAGGATTAATTCCAAACCTTCCATCCATCAACTATTTTGTTTTGCGATAGTCACCCCGAGTGGGACGGGTATGCCCTGACGTGGGTCCTGTGTCTGCTGGGCCTAGAGACCCAAGCTAATCCTCATTTATGTGGCCCAACAAGGCTGAAACATGTTTGGGGATACTTGTGGTCTCGTGCAGAAGGGATGTGACCAATTAATTCGGGCTGGACTGCCCCTTTAGGGATGGGACCAAGTCTGTTTTGCATATGGTCTTTCCCCTTCTGTAATGGCTTGGCAGGAGAAGAACGACAGTCTGGAGGGTTGCCAAGAGCAACGCCAGTGGTTAGGATTAATTCCAAACCTTCCAGCCATCAACTCTGTTGTTTTGCGATAGTCACCTCGAGTGGGACGGGTATGCCCAAACGTGTTCCCGTGCCTGCTGGGCTTAGAGACCCAAGCTACTCCTCACTGATGAGGCCCAACAAGGCTGAAACATGTTTGGGGATGCTTGTGGTCTCGTGCAGAAGGGATGTGACCAGCAGTTTGGGCTGGACTGCCCCTTTAGGGGTGGGGCCAAGCCTGATTTGCATATGGTCTTTCCCCTTCTGTAATGTCTTGGCAGGAGAAGAACGATAGTCTGGAGGGTTGCCAAGAGCAATGCCAGAGGTTAGGATTAATTCCAAACCTTACAGCCATCAACTATTTTGTTTTGCGATAGTAACCCCTTGTGGGACAGGTATGCCCATACGTGGGTCCTGTGTCTGCTGGGCCTAGAGACCCAAGCTACTCCTCATTTATGTGGCCCAAGAAGGCTGAAACATGTTTGGGGATGCTTGTGGTCTCGTGCAGAAGGGATGTGACCAAGCAGTTTGGGCTCGACTGCCCCTTTAGGGGTGGGTCCAAGCCTGATATGCATATGGTCTTTCCCCTTCTGTAATGGCTTGGCAGGAGAAGAACGATGGTCTGGAGGGTTGCCCAGAGCAACGCCAGTGGTTAGGATTAATTCCAAACCTTCCAGCCATCAACACTGTTGTTTTGCGAGTCACTTCGAGTGGGACGGGTATGCCCAGACGTGGTCCCGTGCCTCCTGGGCCTAGAGACCCAAGCTACTCCTCACTGATGAGGCCCAACAAGGCTGAAACATGTTTGGGGATGCTTGTGGTCTCGTGCAGAACGGATGTGACCAAGCAGTTTGGGCTGGACTGCCCCTTTAGCGGTGGGACCATGCCTGATTTGCATATGGTCTTTCCCCTTCTGTAATGTCTTGGCAGGAGAAGAACGATAGTCTGGAGGGTTGACAAGAGCAATGCCAGAGGTTAGGATTAATTCCAAACCTTCCAGCCATCAACTATTTTGTTTTGCGATAGTCACCCCGAGTGGGACGGGTATGCCCAGACGTGGGTGCTGTGTCTGCTGGGCCTTGGAGACCCAAGCTACTCCTCATTTATGTGGCCCAACAAGGCTGAAACATGTTTGGGGATGCTTGTGGTCTCGTGCAGAAGGGATGTGACCAAGCAGTTCAGGCTGGACTGCCACTTTAGGGGTGGGACCAAGCCTGATTTGCATATGGTCTTTCCCCTTCTGTAATGGCTTGGCAGGAGAAGAACGATGGTCTGGAGGGTTGCACAGAACAATGCCAGAGGTTAGTATTAATTCCAAACCTTCCAGCCATCAACTCTTTTGTTTTGCGATAGTCACCCCGAGTGGGACAGGTATGCCCAGACGTGGGTCCCGTGCCTGCTGGGCCTAGAGACCCAAGCTACTCCTCACTGATGAGGCCCAACAAGGCTGAAACATGTTTAGGGATGCTTGTGGTTTCATGCAGAAGGGATGTGACCAAGCAGTTTGGGCTGGACTGTCCTTTAGGGGTGGGACCAAGCCTGATTTGCATATGGTCTTTCCCCTTCTGTAATGGCTTGGCAGGAGAAGAACGATGGTCTGGAGGGTTGCCCAGAGCAACGCCAGAGGTTAGGATTAATTCCAAACCTTCCAGCCATCAACTCTTTTGTTTTGCGATAGTCACCCCAAGTGGGACAGGTATGCCCAGATGTCAGTCCCGTGCCTGCTGTGCCTAGAGACCCAAGTTTCTCCTCACTGATGAGGCCCAACAAGGCTGAAACATGTTTTGGGATGCTTGTGGTCTCGTGCAAAAGGGATGTGACCAAGCAGTTCGGGCTCGACTGCCCCTTTACGGGTGGGACCAAGCCTGATTTGCATATGGTCTTTCCCCTTCTGTAATGGCTTGGCAGGAGAAGAACGATGGTCTGGAGGGTTGCCCAGAGCAACGCCAGTGGTTAGGATTAATTCCAAACAGCCATCAACCCTGTTGTTTTGCGATAGTCACCTCAAGTGGGACGGGTATGCCCAGACGTGGTCACGTGCCTGCTGGGCCTAGAGACCCAAGCTACTCTTCACTGATGAGGCCCAACAATGCTGAAACATGTTTGGGGATGCTTGTGGTCTCGTGCAGAAGGGATGTGACCAAGCAGTTTGGGCTGGACTGCCCCTTTAGGGGTGGGACCAAGCCTGATTTGCATACGGTCTTTCCCCTTCTGCAATGGCCTGGCAGGAGAAGAACGATGGTCTGGAGGGTTGCCCAGAGCAACGCCAGTGGTTAGGATTAATTCCAAACCTTCCAGCCATCAACTCTTTTATTTTGCGATAGTCACCTCGAGTGGGACGGGTATGCCCCGAAGTGGGTCCCATGCCTGCTGGGCCTAGAGACCCAAGCTACTCCTCACTGATGAGGCCCAACAAGGCTGAAACATGTTTGGGGATGCTTGTGGTCTCGTGCAGAACGGATGTGACCAAGCAGTTTGGGCTGGACTGCTCCTTTAGGGGTGGGACCAAGCCTGATTTGCATATGGTCTTTCCCCATCTGTAATGTCTTGGCAGGAGAAGAACGATAGTCTGGAGGGTTGACAAGAGCAATGCCAGAGGTTAGGATTAATTCCAAACCTTCCAGCCATCAACTATTTTGTTTTGCGATAGTCACCCCGAGTGGGACGGGTATGCCCAGACGTGGGTGCTGTGTCTGCTGGGCCTAGAGACCCAAGCTACTCCTCATTTATGTGGCCCAACAAGGCTGAAACATGTTTGGGGATGCTTGTGGTCTCGTGCAGAAGGGATGTGACCAAGCAGTTCAGGCTGGACTGCCACTTTAGGGGTGGGACCAAGCCTGATTTGCATATGGTCTTTCCCCTTCTGTAATGGCTTGGCAGGAGAAGAACGATGGTCTGGAGGGTTGCCCAGAACAATGCCAGAGGTTAGTATTAATTCCAAACCTTCCAGCCATCAACTCTTTTGTTTTGCGATAGTCACCCCGAGTGGGACAGGTATGCCCAGACGTGGGTCCCGTGCCTGCTGGGCCTAGAGACCCAAGCTACTCCTCACTGATGAGGCCCAACAAGGCTGAAACATGTTTAGGGATGCTTGTGGTTTCATGCAGAAGGGATGTGACCAAGCAGTTTGGGCTGGACTGTCCTTTAGGGGGGGGGACCAAGCCTGATTTGCATATGGTCTTTCCCCTTCTGTAATGGCTTGGCAGGAGAAGAATGATGGTCTGGAGGGTTGCCCAGAGCAACGCCAGAGGTTAGCATTAATTCCAAACCTTCCAGCCATCATCTATTTTGTTTTGCGATAGTCACCCCGAGTGGGACGGGTATGCCCAAACGTGGTCCCGTGCCTCCTGGGCCTAGAGACCCAAGCTACTCCTCACTGACGAGGCCCAACAAGGCTGAAACATGTTTGGGGATGCTTGTGGTCTCGTGCAGAACGGATGTGACCAAGCAGTTTGGGCTGGACTGCCCTTTTAGGGGTGGGACCAAGCCTGATTTGCATATGGTCTTTCCCCTTCTGTAATGGTTTGGCAGGAGAAGAACGATGGTCTGGAGGGTTGCCCAGAGCAACTCCAGAGGTTAGGATTCATTCCAAACCTTCCAGTCATCAACTCATGTTGTTTTGCAATACTAATCCCGAGTGGTACGGGTATGCCCAGAAGTGGGTCCCGTGCCTGCTGGGCCTAGAGACCCAAGATATTCCTCACTGATGAGGCCCAACAAGGCTGAAACATGTTTCGGGATGCTTGTGGTCTCGTGCAGAAGGGATGTGACCAAGCAGTTCAGGCTGGACTGCCCCTTTATGGGTGGGACCAAGCCTGATTTGCATATGGTCTTTCCCCTTTTGTAATGGCTTTGCAGGAGAAGAACGATGGTCTGGAGGGTTGCCCAGAGCAACGCCAGAGGTTAGGATTAATTCCAAACCTTCCAGCCATCAACTCTTTTGTTTTGCGATAGTCACCCCGAGTGGGACAGGTATGCCCAGACGTGGGTCCTGTGCCTGCTGGGCCTAGAGACCCAAGCTACTCCTCACTGATGAGGCCCAACAATGCTGAAACATGTTTAGGGATGCTTGTGGTTTCATGCAGAAGGGATGTGACCAAGCAGTTCGGGCTCGACTGCCCCTTTGAACGATGGTCTGGAGGGTTACCCAGAGCAACGCCAGTGGTTAGGATTAATTCCAAACCTTCCGGCCATCAACCCTGTCGTTTTGCGATAGTCACCTCAAGTGGGACGGGTATGCCCAGACGTGGTCACGTGCCTGCTGGGCCTAGAGACCCAAGCTACTCTTCACTGATGAGGCCCAACAAGGCTGAAACATGTTTGGGGATGCTTGTGGTCTTGTGCAGAAGGGATGTGACCAAGCAGTTCGGGCTGGACTGCCCCTTTAGGGGTGGGACCAAGCCTGATTTGCATATGGTCTTTCCCCTTCTGCAATGGCCTGGCAGGAGAAGAACGATGGTCTGGAGGGTTGCCCAGAGCAACGCCAGTGGTTAGGATTAATTCCAAACCTTCCAGCCATCAACTCTTTTATTTTGCGATAGTCACCTCGAGTGGGACGGGTATGCCCAGAAGTGGGTCCCATGCCTGCTGGGCCTAGAGACCCAGGCTACTCCTCACTGATGAGGCCCAACAAGGCTGAAACATGTTTGGGGATGCTTGTGGTCTCGTGCAGAAGGGATGTGCCGAAGCAGTTTGGGCTGGACGGCCCCTTTAGGTGTGGGACCAAGCCTGGTTTGCATATGGTCCTTCCCCTTTTGTAATGCTTTGGCAGGAGAAGAACATTGGTCTGGAGGGTTACCCAGAGCAACGCCAGAGGTTAGGATTAATTTCAAACCTTCCAGCCATCAACTATTTTGTTTTACAATAGTCACCCCGAGGGGGACCGGTATGCCCAGACGTGGGTCCCGTTCCTGCTGCGCCTAGAGACCCAAGCTACTCCTCACTTATGCGGCCCAACAAGGCTGAAACATGTTTGGGGATGCTTGTGGTCTCGTGCAGAAGGGATGTTACCAAGCAGGTCGGGCTGGACTGCCCCTTTAGGGGTGGGACCAAGCCTGATTTGCATATGGTCTTTCCCCTTCTGTAATGACTTGGTAGGAGAAGAACGATGGTCTGGAGGGTTGCCCAGAGCAACACCAGAGGTTCGGATTAATTCTAAACCTTCCAGCCATCAACTCTTTTGTTTTGCGATAGTCACCCCAAGTGGGACGGGCATGCCCAGACGTGGGTCCCGTGCCTGCTGGGCCTAGAGACCTAAGCTACTCCTCATTTATGTGGCCCAACAAGGCTGAAACATGTTTGGGGATGCTTGTGGTCTCGTGCAGAAGGGATGTGACCAAGCAGTTCGGGCTCGACTGCCCCTTTACGGGTGGGACCAAGCCTGATTTGCATATGGTCTTTCCCCTTCTGTAATGGCTTGGCAGAAGAAGAACGATGGTCTGGAGGGTTGCCCAGAGCAACGCCAGTGGTTAGGATTAATTCCAAACCTTCCAGCCATCAACTCTGTTGTTTTGCGATAGTCACCTCAAGTGGGACGGGTATGCCCAGACGTGGTCACATGCCTGCTGGGCCTAGAGACCCAAGCTACTCTTCACTGATGAGGCCCAACAAGGCTGAAACATGCTTGGGGATGCTTGTGGTCTCGTGCAGAAGGGATGTGACCAAGCAGTTCGGGCTGGACTGCCCCTTTAGGGGTGGGACCAAGCCTGATTTGCATATGGTCTTTACCCTTCTGCAATGGCTTGGCAGGAGAAGAACGATGGTCTGGAGGGTTGCCCAGAGCAACGCCAGTGGTTAGGATTATTTCCAAACCTTCCAGCCATCAACTCTTTTATTTTGCGATATTCACCTCGAGTGGGACGGGTATGCCCAGAAGTGGGTCCCATGCCTGCTGGGCCTAGAGACCCAAGCTACTCCTCACTGATGAGGCCCAACAAGGCTGAAACATGTTTGGGGATGCTTGTGGTCTCGTGCAGAAGGGATGTGCCGAAGCAGTTTGGGCTGGACTGCCCCTTTAGGTGTGGGACCAAGCCTGGTTTGCATATGGTCCTTCCCCTTTTGTAATGCTTTGGCAGGAGAAGAACAATTGTCTGGAGGGTTACCCAGAGCAACGCCAGAGGTTAGGATTAATTTCAAACCTTCCAGCCATCAACTCTTTTGTTTTGCGATAGTCACCCCAAGTGGGACGGGTATGCCCAGACGTGGGTCCCGTGCCTGCTGGGCCTAGAGACCCAAGCTACTCCTCACTGATGAGGCCATACAAGGCTGAAACATGTTTGGGGATGCTTGTGGTCTCATGCAGAAGGGATGTGAACAAGCAGTTAGGCCTGGACTGCCCCTTTAGGGGTGGGACCACGCCTGATTTGCATATGGTCTTTCCCCTTCTGTAATGGCTTTGCAGGAGAAGAACGATGGTCTGGAGGGTTGCCCAGAGCAACGCCAGAGGTTAGGATTAATTCCAAACATTCCAGCCATCAACTCTTTTGTTTTGCGATAGTCACCCCGAGTGGGACAGGTATGCCCAGACGTGGGTCCCGTGCCTGCTGGGCCTAGAGACCCAAGCTACTCCTCACTGATGAGGCCATACAAGGCTGAAACATGTTTGGGGATGCTTGTGGTCTCATGCAGAAGGGATGTGAACAAGCAGTTAGGGCTGGACTGCCCCTTTAGGGGTGGGACCACGCCTGATTTGCATATGGTCTTTCCCCTTCTGTAATGGCTTTGCAGGAGAAGAACGATGGTCTGGAGGGTTGCCCAGAGCAACGCCAGAGGTTAGGATTAATTCCAAACATTCCAGCCATCAACTCTTTTGTTTTGCGATAGTCACCCCGAGTGGGACAGGTATGCCCAGACGTGGGTCCCGTGCCTGCTGGGCCTAGAGACCCAAGCTACTCCTCACTGATGAGGCCCAACAATGCTGAAACATGTTTAGGGATGCTTGTGGTTTCATGCAGAAGGAATGTGACCAATCAGTTTGGCCTGGACTGTCCCTTTAGGGGTGAGACCAAGCCTGATTTGCATATGGTCTTTCCCCTTCTGTAATGTCTTGGCAGGAGAAGAACGATAGTCTGGAGGGTTGCCAAGAGCAACGCCAGAGGTTAGGATTAATTCCAAACCTTCCAGCCATCAACTATTTTGTTTTGCGATAGTCACCCCGAGTGGGACGGGTATGCCCTGACGTGGGTCCTGTGTCTGCTGGGCCTAGAGACCCAAGCTAATCCTCATTTATGTGGCCCAACAAGGCTGAAACATGTTTGGGGATGCTTGTGGTCTCGTGCAGAAGGGATGTGACCAATTAATTTGGGCTGGACTGCCCCTTTAGGGATGGGACCAAGTCTGTTTTGCATATGGTCTTTCCCCTTCTGTAATGTCTTGGCAGGAGAAGAACGACAGTCTGGAGGGTTGCCAAGAGCAATGCCAGAGGTTAGGATTAATTCCAAACCTTCCAGCCATCAACTCTGTTGTTTTGCGATAGTCACCTCGAGTGGGACGGGTATGCCCAAACGTGTTCCCGTGCCTGCTGGGCTTAGAGACCCAAGCTACTCCTCACTGATGAGGCCCAACAAGGCTGAAACATGTTTGGGGATGCTTGTGGTCTCGTGCAGAAGGGATGTGACCAGCAGTTTGGGCTGGACTGCCCCTTTAGAGGTGGGACCAAGCCTGATTTGCATATGGTCTTTCCCCTTCTGTAATGTCTTGGCAGGAGAAGAACGATAGTCTGGAGGGTTGCCAAGAGCAATGCCAGAGGTTAGGATTAAATCCAAACCTTCCAGCCATCAACTATTTTGTTTTGCGATAGTAACCCCTTGTGGGACAGGTATGCCCATACGTGGGTCCTGTGTCTGCTGGGCCTAGAGACCCAAGCTACTCCTCATTTATGTGGCCCAAGAAGGCTGAAACATGTTTGGGGATGCTTGTGGTCTCGTGCAGAAGGGATGTGACCAAGCAGTTTGGGCTCGACTGCCCTTTTAGGGGTGGGTCCAAGCCTGATATGCATATGGTCTTTCCCCTTCTGTAATGGCTTGGCAGGAGAAGAACGATGGTCTGGAGGGTTGCCCAGAGCAACGCCAGTGGTTAGGATTAATTCCAAACCTTCCAGCCATCAACACTGTTGTTTTGCGAGTCACTTCGAGTGGGACGGGTATGCCCAGACGTGGTCCCGTGCCTCCTGGGCCTAGAGACCCAAGCTACTCCTCACTGATGAGGCCCAACAAGGCTGAAACATGTTTGGGGATGCTTGTGGTCTCGTGCAGAACGGATGTGACCAAGCAGTTTGGGCTGGACTGCCCCTTTAGCGGTGGGACCAAGCCTGATTTGCATATGGTCTTTCCCCTTCTGTAATGTCTTGGCAGGAGAAGAACGATAGTCTGGAGGGTTGACAAGAGCAATGCCAGAGGTTAGGATTAATTCCAAACCTTCCAGCCATCAACTATTTTGTTTTGCGATAGTCACCCCGAGTGGGACGGGTATGCCCAGACGTGGGTGCTGTGTCTGCTGGGCCTTGGAGACCCAAGCTACTCCTCATTTATGTGGCCCAACAAGGCTGAAACATGTTTGGGGATGCTTGTGGTCTCGTGCAGAAGGGATGTGACCAAGCAGTTCAGGCTGGACTGCCACTTTAGGGGTGGGACCAAGCCTGATTTGCATATGGTCTTTCCCCTTCTGTAATGGCTTGGCAGGAGAAGAACGATGGTCTGGAGGGTTGCACAGAACAATGCCAGAGGTTAGTATTAATTCCAAACCTTCCAGCCATCAACTCTTTTGTTTTGCGATAGTCACCCCGAGTGGGACAGGTATGCCCAGACGTGGGTCCCGTGCCTGCTGGGCCTAGAGACCCAAGCTACTCCTCACTGATGAGGCCCAACAAGGCTGAAACATGTTTAGGGATGCTTGTGGTTTCATGCAGAAGGGATGTGACCAAGCAGTTCAGGCTGGACTGCCACTTTAGGGGTGGGACCAAGCCTGATTTGCATATGGTCTTTCCCCTTCTGTAATGGCTTGGCAGGAGAAGAACGATGGTCTGGAGGGTTGCACAGAACAATGCCAGAGGTTAGTATTAATTCCAAACCTTCCGGGCATCAACTCTTTTGTTTTGCGATAGTCACCCCGAGTGGGACAGGTATGCCCAGACGTGGGTCCCGTGCCTGCTGGGCCTAGAGACCCAAGCTACTCCTCACTGATGAGGCCCAACAAGGCTGAAACATGTTTAGGGATGCTTGTGGTTTCATGCAGAAGGGATGTGACCAAGCAGTTTGGGCTGGACTGTCCTTTAGGGGTGGGACCAAGCCTGATTTGCATATGGTCTTTCCCCTTCTGTAATGGCTTGGCAGGAGAAGAACGATGGTCTGGAGGGTTGCCCAGAGCAACGCCAGAGGTTAGGATTAATTCCAAACCTTCCAGCCATCAACTCTTTTGTTTTGCGATAGTCACCCCAAGTGGGACAGGTATGCCCAGATGTGGGTCCCGTGCCTGCTGTGCCTAGAGACCCAAGTTTCTCCTCACTGATGAGGCCCAACAAGGCTGAAACATGTTTTGGGATGCTTGTGGTCTCGTGCAGAAGGGATGTGACCAAGCAGTTCGGGCTCGACTGCCCCTTTACGGGTGGGACCAAGCCTGATTTGCATATGGTCTTTCCCCTTCTGTAATGGCTTGGCAGGAGAAGAACGATGGTCTGGAGGGTTGCCCAGAGCAACGCCAGTGGTTAGGATTAATTCCAAACAGCCATCAACCCTGTTGTTTTGCGATAGTCACCTCAAGTGGGACGGGTATGCCCAGACGTGGTCACGTGCCTGCTGGGCCTAGAGACCCAAGCTACTCTTCACTGATGAGGCCCAACAATGCTGAAACATGTTTGGGGATGCTTGTGGTCTCGTGCAGAAGGGATGTGACCAAGCAGTTTGGGCTGGACTGCCCCTTTAGGGGTGGGACCAAGCCTGATTTGCATACGGTCTTTCCCCTTCTGCAATGGCCTGGCAGGAGAAGAACGATGGTCTGGAGGGTTGCCCAGAGCAACGCCAGTGGTTAGGATTAATTCCAAACCTTCCAGCCATCAACTCTTTTATTTTGCGATAGTCACCTCGAGTGGGACGGGTATGCCCCGAAGTGGGTCCCATGCCTGCTGGGCCTAGAGACCCAAGCTACTCCTCACTGATGAGGCCCAACAAGGCTGAAACATGTTTGGGGATGCTTGTGGTCTCGTGCAGAAGGGATGTGCCGAAGCAGTTTGGGCTGGATGGCCCCTTTAGGTGTGGGACCAAGCCTGGTTTGCATATGGTCCTTCCCCTTTTGTAATGCTTTGGCAGGAGAAGAACAATGGTCTGGAGGGTTACCCAGAGCAACGCCAAAGGTTAGGATTAATTTCAAACCTTCCAGCCATCAACTATTTTGTTTTACAATAGTCACCCCGAGTGGGACGGGTATGCCCAGACATGGGTCCCGTTCCTGCTGCGCCTAGAGACCCAAGCTACTCCTCACTTATGAGGCCCAACAAGGCTGAAACATGTTTGGGGATGCTTGTGGTCTCGTGCAGAAGGGATGTGACCAAGCAGTCCGGGCTGGACTGCCCCTTTAGGGGTGGGACCAAGCCTGATTTGCATATGGTCTTTCCCCTTCTGTAATGGCTTGGCAGGAGAAGATTGATGGTCTGGAGGGTTGCCCAGAGCAACGCCAGTGGTTAGGATTAATTCCAAACCTTCCAGCCATCAACTCTGTTGTTTTGCGATAGTCACCTCAAGTGGGACGGGTATGCCCAGATGTGGTCACATGCCTGCTGGGCCTAGAGACCCAAGCTACTCTTCACTGATGAGGCCCAACAAGGCTGAAACATGTTTGGGGATGCTTGTGGTCTCGTGCAGAAGAGATGTGCCGAAGCAGTTTGGGCTGGACTGCCCCTTTAGGTGTGGGACCAAGCCTGGTTTGAATATGGTCCTTCCCCTTTTGTAATGCTTTGGCAGGAGAAGAACAATGGTCTGGAGGATTACCCAGAGCAATGCCAGAGGTTAGGATTAATTTCAAACCTTCCAGCCATCAACTCTTTTGTTTTGCGATAGTCACCCCAAGTGGGACGGGTATGCCCAGACGTGGGTCCCGTGCCTGCTGGGCCTAGAGACCCAAGCTACTCCTCACTGATGAGGCCATACAAGGCTGAAACATGTTTGGGGATGCTTGTGGTCTCATGCAGAAGGGATGTGAACAAGCAGTTAGGGCTGGACTGCCCCTTTAGGGGTGGGACCACGCCTGATTTGCATATGGTCTTTCCCCTTCTGTAATGGCTTGGCAGGAGAAGAATGATGGTCTGGAGGGTTGTCCAGAACAATGCCAGAGGTTAGGATTAATTCCAAACCTTCCAGCCATCAACTCTTTTGTTTTGCGATAGTCACCCCGAGTGGGACGGGTATGCCCAGACGTGGGTCCTGTACCTGCTGGGCCTAGAGATCCAAACTACTCCTCACTGATGAGGCCCAACAAGGCTGAAACATGTTTGGGGATGCTTGTGGTCTCGTGCAGAAGGGATGTGACCAAGCAGTTAGGGCTGGACTGCCCCTTTAGGGGTGGGACCAACCCTGATTTGCATATGGTCTTTCCCCTTCTGTAATGGCTTGGCAGGAAAAGAACGATGGTCTGGAGGGTTGCCCAGAGCAACGCCAGAGTTTAGGATTAATTCCAAACCTTCCAGCCATCAACTCTTGTGTTTTGCGATAGTCACCCCAAGTGGGACGGGTATGCCCAGACGTGGGTCCCGTGCCTGCAGGGCCTAGAGACCCAGGCTACTCCTCACTGATGAGGCCCAACAAGTCTGAAACATGTTTCGGGATGCTTGTGGTCTTGGGCAGAAGGGATGTGACCAAGCAGTTAGGGCTGGACTGCCACTTTAGGGGTGGGACCAATGATTTGCATATGGTCTTTCCCCTTCTGTAATGGCTTGGCAGAAGAAGAAGGATGGTCCGGAGAATTGCCCAGAGCAACACCAGAGGTTAGGATTATTTCCAAACCTTCCAGTCATCAACTCTGTTGTTTTGCAATAATCATCCTGCGTGGGACGGGTATGCCCAGACGTGGGTCCCGTGCCTGCTGGGCCTAGAGACCCAAGGTATTCCTCACTGATGAGGCCCAACAAGGCTGAAACATGTTTGGGAATGCTTGTGGTCTCGTGCAGAACGGATGTGACCAAGCAGTTCGGGCTGGACTGCCCCTTTAGGGGTGGGACCAAGCCTGATTTGCATATGGTCTTTCCCCTTCTGTAATGGCTTGGCAGGAGAAGAACGATGGTCTGGAGGGTTGCCCAGAGCAACGGCAGAGGTTAGGATTAATTCCAAACCTTCCAGCCAGCAACTCATTTGTTTTGTGAAAGTCACCCTGAGTGGAACGGGTATGCCCAGACGTGGGTCCTGTGCCTGCTGGGCCTAGAGACCCAAGCTCCTCCTCACTGATGAGGCCCAACAAGTCTGAAACATGTTTGGGGATGCTTTTGGTTTCGTGCAGAAGGGATGTGACCAAGCAGTTCGGGTTGGACTGCCACTTTAGGGGTGGGACCAAGCCTGATTTGCATATAGTCTTTCCCCTTCTGTAATGTCTTGGCAGGAGAAGAACGATGGTCTGGAGGGTTGCCCAGAGCAACACCAGAGGTTAGGGTTAATTCCAAACCTTCCAGCCATCAACTATTTTGTTTTGCGATAGTCATCCCGAGTGGGATGGGTATGCCCAGACGTGGGTCCTGTGACTGCTGGGCCTAGAGACCCAAGCTACTCCTCACTTATGAGGCCCAACAAGGCTTAAACATGTTTGGGGATGCTTGTGGTCTCGTGCAGAAGGGATGTGACCAAGCAGTTTGAGCTGGACTGCACCTTTAGGGGTGGGACCAAGCCTGATTTGCATATGGTCTTTCCCCTTCTGTAATGGTTTGGCAGGAGAAGAACGATGGTCTGGAGGGTTGCCCAGAGCAACTCCAGAGGTTAGGATTAATTCCAAACCTTCCAGTCATCAACTCTGTTGTTTTGCAATAGTCACCCCGAGTGGTACGGGTATGCCCAGACGTGGTCACATGCCTGCTGGGCCTAGAGACCAAAGCTACTCTTCACTGATGAGGCCCAACAAGGCTGAAACATGTTTCGGGATGCTTGTAGTCTCGTGCAGAAGGGATGTGACCAAGCAGTTTGGGCTGGACTGCACCTTTAGGGGTGGGACCAAGCCTGATTTGCATATGGTCTTTCCCCTTCTGTAATGGCTTGGCAGGAGAAGAACGATGGTCTGGAGGGTTGCCCAGAGGAACACCAGAGGTTAGGATTAATTCCATTCCTTCCAGCCATCAACTCTTTTGTTTTGCGATAGTCACCCCAAGTGGGACAGGTATGCCCAGACGTGGGTCCTGTGTCTGCTAGGCCTAGAGACATAAGCTACTCCTCATTTATGTGGCCCAACAAGGCTGAAACATGTTTGGGGATGCTTGTGGTCTCGTGCAGAAGGGATGTGACCAAGCAGTTCGGGCTGGACTGCCCCTTTAGGGGTGGGACCAAGTCTGATTTGCATATGGTCTTTCCCCTTCTGTAATGGCTTGGCAGGAGAAGAACGATGGTCTGGAGGGTTGCCCAGAGCAACGCCAGTGGTTAGGATTAATTCCAAACCTTCCAGCCATCAACTCTGTTGTTTTGCGATAGTCACCTCGAGTGGGACGGGTATGCCCAGACCTGGTCCCATGCCTGCTGGGCCTAGAGACCCAAGCTACTCCTCACTGATGAGGCCCAACAAGGCTGAAACATGTTTGGGGATGCTTGTGGTCTCGTGCAGAAGGGATGTGACCAAGCAGTTTGGGCTGGACTGCCCCTTTAGGGGTGGGACCAAGCCTGATTTGTATATGGTCTTTCCCCTTCTATAATGTCTTGGCAGGAGAAGAATGATAGTCTGGAGGGTTGCCAAGAGCAACGCCAGAGGTTAGGATTAATTCCAAACCTTCCAGCCATCAACTATTTTGTTTTGCGATAGTCACCCCGAGTGGGACGGGTTTGCCCAGACGTGGGTCCTGTGCCTGCTGGGCCTAGAGACCGAAGCTACTCCTCACTGATGAGGCCCAACAAGGCTGAAACATGTTTGGGGATGCTTGTGGTCTCGCGCAGAAGGGATGTGACCAAGCAGTTCGGGCTGGACTGCCCCTTTAGGGGTGCGACCAATCCTGATTTGCATATGGTCTTTCCCCTTCTGCAATGGCTTGGCAGGAGAAGAACGATGGTCTGGAGGGTTGCCCAGAGCAACACCAGTGGTTAGGATTAATTCCAAACCTTCCAGCCATCAACTCTGTTGTTTTGTGATAGTCACCTCGAGTGGGACGGGTATGCCCAGAAGTGGGTGCCGTGCCTGCTGGGCCTAGAGACCCAAGCTACTCCTCACTGATGAGGCCCAACAAGGCTGAAACATGTTTGGGGATGCTTGTGGTCTCGTGCAGAAGGGATGTGACCAAGCAGTTCGGGCTGGACTGCCCCTTTAAGGGTGGGACCAAGCCTGATTTGCATATGGTCTTTCCCCTTCTGTAATGGCTTGGCAGGAGAAGAACGATGGTCTGGAGGGTTGCCCAGAGCAACGCCAGAGTTTAGGATTAATTCCAAACCTTCCAGCCATCAACTCTTGTGTTTTGCGATAGTCACCCCAAGTGGGACGGGTATGCCCAGACGTGGGTCCCGTGCCTGCAGGGCCTAGAGACCCAGGCTACTCCTCACTGATGAGGCCCAACAAGTCTGAAACATGTTTCGGGATGCTTGTGGTCTTGGGCAGAAGGGATGTGACCAAGCAGTTAGGGCTGGACTGCCACTTTAGGGGTGGGACCAATGATTTGCATATGGTCTTTCCCCTTCTGTAATGGCTTGGCAGAAGAAGAAGGATGGTCGGGAGAATTGCCCAGAGCAACACCAGAGGTTAGGATTATTTCCAAACCTTCCAGTCATCAACTCTGTTGTTTTGCAATAATCATCCTGCGTGGGACGGGTATGCCCAGACGTGGGTCCCGTGCCTGCTGGGCCTAGAGACCCAAGGTATTCCTCACTGATGAGGCCCAACAAGGCTGAAACATGTTTGGGAATGCTTGTGGTCTCGTGCAGAACGGATGTGACCAAGCAGTTCGGGCTGGACTGCCCCTTTAGGGGTGGGACCAAGCCTGATTTGCATATGGTCTTTCCCCTTCTGTAATGGCTTGGCAGGAGAAGAACGATGGTCTGGAGGGTTGCCCAGAGCAACGGCAGAGGTTAGGATTAATTCCAAACCTTCCAGCCAGCAACTCATTTGTTTTGTGAAAGTCACCCTGAGTGGAACGGGTATGCCCAGACGTGGGTCCTGTGCCTGCTGGGCCTAGAGACCCAAGCTCCTCCTCACTGATGAGGCCCAACAAGTCTGAAACATGTTTGGGGATGCTTTTGGTTTCGTGCAGAAGGGATGTGACCAAGCAGTTCGGGTTGGACTGCCACTTTAGGGGTGGGACCAAGCCTGATTTGCATATAGTCTTTCCCCTTCTGTAATGTCTTGGCAGGAGAAGAACGATGGTCTGGAGGGTTGCCCAGAGCAACACCAGAGGTTAGGGTTAATTCCAAACCTTCCAGCCATCAACTATTTTGTTTTGCGATAGTCATCCCGAGTGGGATGGGTATGCCCAGACGTGGGTCCTGTGACTGCTGGGCCTAGAGACCCAAGCTACTCCTCACTTATGAGGCCCAACAAGGCTTAAACATGTTTGGGGATGCTTGTGGTCTCGTGCAGAAGGGATGTGACCAAGCAGTTTGAGCTGGACTGCACCTTTAGGGGTGGGACCAAGCCTGATTTGCATATGGTCTTTCCCCTTCTGTAATGGTTTGGCAGGAGAAGAACGATGGTCTGGAGGGTTGCCCAGAGCAACTCCAGAGGTTAGGATTAATTCCAAACCTTCCAGTCATCAACTCTGTTGTTTTGCAATAGTCACCCCGAGTGGTACGGGTATGCCCAGACGTGGTCACATGCCTGCTGGGCCTAGAGACCAAAGCTACTCTTCACTGATGAGGCCCAACAAGGCTGAAACATGTTTCGGGATGCTTGTAGTCTCGTGCAGAAGGGATGTGACCAAGCAGTTTGGGCTGGACTGCACCTTTAGGGGTGGGACCAAGCCTGATTTGCATATGGTCTTTCCCCTTCTGTAATGGCTTGGCAGGAGAAGAACGATGGTCTGGAGGGTTGCCCAGAGGAACACCAGAGGTTAGGATTAATTCCATTCCTTCCAGCCATCAACTCTTTTGTTTTGCGATAGTCACCCCAAGTGGGACAGGTATGCCCAGACGTGGGTCCTGTGTCTGCTAGGCCTAGAGACATAAGCTACTCCTCATTTATGTGGCCCAACAAGGCTGAAACATGTTTGGGGATGCTTGTGGTCTCGTGCAGAAGGGATGTGACCAAGCAGTTCGGGCTGGACTGCCCCTTTAGGGGTGGGACCAAGTCTGATTTGCATATGGTCTTTCCCCTTCTGTAATGGCTTGGCAGGAGAAGAACGATGGTCTGGAGGGTTGCCCAGAGCAACGCCAGTGGTTAGGATTAATTCCAAACCTTCCAGCCATCAACTCTGTTGTTTTGCGATAGTCACCTCGAGTGGGACGGGTATGCCCAGACCTGGTCCCATGCCTGCTGGGCCTAGAGACCCAAGCTACTCCTCACTGATGAGGCCCAACAAGGCTGAAACATGTTTGGGGATGCTTGTGGTCTCGTGCAGAAGGGATGTGACCAAGCAGTTTGGGCTGGACTGCCCCTTTAGGGGTGGGACCAAGCCTGATTTGTATATGGTCTTTCCCCTTCTATAATGTCTTGGCAGGAGAAGAATGATAGTCTGGAGGGTTGCCAAGAGCAACGCCAGAGGTTAGGATTAATTCCAAACCTTCCAGCCATCAACTATTTTGTTTTGCGATAGTCACCCCGAGTGGGACGGGTTTGCCCAGACGTGGGTCCTGTGCCTGCTGGGCCTAGAGACCGAAGCTACTCCTCACTGATGAGGCCCAACAAGGCTGAAACATGTTTGGGGATGCTTGTGGTCTCGCGCAGAAGGGATGTGACCAAGCAGTTCGGGCTGGACTGCCCCTTTAGGGGTGCGACCAATCCTGATTTGCATATGGTCTTTCCCCTTCTGCAATGGCTTGGCAGGAGAAGAACGATGGTCTGGAGGGTTGCCCAGAGCAACACCAGTGGTTAGGATTAATTCCAAACCTTCCAGCCATCAACTCTGTTGTTTTGTGATAGTCACCTCGAGTGGGACGGGTATGCCCAGAAGTGGGTGCCGTGCCTGCTGGGCCTAGAGACCCAAGCTACTCCTCACTGATGAGGCCCAACAAGGCTGAAACATGTTTGGGGATGCTTGTGGTCTCGTGCAGAAGGGATGTGACCAAGCAGTTCGGGCTGGACTGCCCCTTTAAGGGTGGGACCAAGCCTGATTTGCATATGGTCTTTCCCCTTCTGTAATGGCTTGGCAGGAGAAGAACGATGGTCTGGAGGGTTGCCCAGAGCAACGCCAGAGGTTAGCATTAATTCCAAACCTTCCAGCCATCAACTGTTTTGTTTTGTGCCAGAATAACTGCACCACAGAATTAGATGATCAGAATTGCTGGGCCTCTGCTTACCATCAACATAATGTTGTCCTGTGAGTTGTGACAAGATTAATGAAAACCAGCCTTACAGCTAAGAGGCATATACACCATCCATTGTTACTCCCTAAAAATAGAAAAATGTTCCAAGGAAAAACAGGAAACCATGAACATATAGGAGCCTTCCCCCTGCTTCGATTCACAACATTACACTGATATACATTAGAATCAGTGACCAGTAAAGGAGTATGATTGGTAGGAACTCAAATAATATTACTGCCCAGTGTCAATAGGAATTTTAAGGGTAAAGAAAATATTTTAACAAGCATGAAACATCCCTACTGGCCAAGCTATCTACTATCTTATCTGAATATCTGTTGGGTTAGTACTATATATGAATAATGCCAGGCATCGTCCACATCCATTATCCCTTGCAGGACAAGTAAATGATATTTCGAATGCTGCTCTTCACTCATATGGTAATGTTAGCAATGCTAAAGTAGGAGACGCTGAGCATGACATTTGCCTACTCAAAATCCTTAGAGGGTACATTTATATTTTAGTTTTATTGTTCGTGAGGGGTCCAGATCCTTCACCTCTTTGAAGCTAAGCAGGGACGGTCCCGGTTACTGCATGGATGAGTGACAGTCCACAGTCCTGAATGCCGTGTATTTTCATAGTTTTAAATATCTCATAAAAAAAGGCATCCACATTAGTTCTTTTTAAACAATGCTACCGTCAATCATTGAATGTTTTGCACTCTGTGAGAAACCTGAAGCTGTCTAACTTACTAGTCCCTGGGCATCTGTCATCCAGGTGGCAAGGACACGGCCATCGCTAATGAATCCAGTTCCTGGGGATGTATCAGTGAGGGAGAATCACCTGGATGCGGGGTCCTCGGGAAGTGGAAGTGGGTCACCGACGGGTGAAACACGGTATTCCCCTTCTTCTAACACCTTTTCCCCTTCCTGCCATGTAGGATACTCAGAAACTCTACCCCACCTTTTCCGACACAAACACTTCGCACAGTACGAAAGACAATGGACTAACACCAGAGCTGTTTACCTGACATGTCCCAATACAAGGGTCAGGCAAAGTCAGGCAATTGACCAGAATCACACACACCTGACAGCCCTTTCCCTTCCCTACAGGTATAAAAGGTGGCGCACAAAAGCACTCGATGAGCAAGGCAGACGGCATGATGAAACAGCTATCCAAGCACAGATGTTCAATAGGAGGAGAAAGGCGGCGAGAACCAAAAGGACGGCAAGGAGAGAAGCAACCTTACACTTTCCCAACCCAGACCAGCGAAGCCTCCGTGGAAGGAATTGTAAGACTGCAAACAATAGCCAGCGTGTTTTGCAGCAGATGTCACCAGTACACCGAGCACACCTATACTGATAATAAGAACAGGGAGAGTCACTTGCTACTGTGGTACCGGCCTTGGCCCCAGAGACAAGAAAAGCCAAACAGCGCATCACAGGTGGTGAGTTGAGGGGAGAACCTATAAAAAATTGAACTGTGTACAATGAACGTGGCAGATGGCAGAAGAAAGAAAGAACTGTTAACATTAAGGGAAAACTAGCTGCAGAGGGGTCCGGCACCACGTGGGTCCTCATTCAAGAGACTCTGGTTAACCTCAAGGCAGTAGGAAAGCTGCAAAGAAAGTCAAAGTGGTCATAAAGGGGTCTTGCAAAATCCTCTGTATAGTCGAAAGTCTTTGAACAGCAAATGATTAAAAACCAAGGGGAGTAAAGGAACTGTAAGATTGGCAAGAGTGAACCTGACAGAGGGATGCTGATAGAAAGTGGCAAAGTCTAAATTCCAGATGAACAGTGTTGACAATGGTGAACCCGACAGAGAGATGTCCACAGTGAAATGTTTAAAAAGACATTGAGATTTGTGAATGCCATAAGTGAAGTTGATCTGAGGAAAGCCATAGTGAACCCGACAGAGGGAGGCTAACATTTGAGAAGGGTCTGAGCCTGGAAGAGGGGGATACAGGGGTGAAAAGCCATCACCTACCGAAAAAGACCGTAGTGAACCAGAAGGAGAGAGGCAAACATTCATGAAGGGTATGAGCCCGGAAGAGAGGGATCCAATCATGAAAAAACATCACCCCACCAAGTTATGAATGCAACAGAAGAGATATTTTGAATACAAGCCAGAGTGAACACGATGGAGGGAGGCTGATATTCGAAAGGGGTCTGAGCACCGGAAGAGAAGGACCCAGGGGTGAAGAATCATCATCTAAGTGCAATCAGAAAATAGCTTTTGTTTATGATTTTTGTAGAAAGGAACTGTTTGTGGATCTGAGACCGGAAGAGGGGGATCCAGGGGTAAAAAGGCATCACCCATCATACAAGCAGGAAGGAAATTTTGTTTATTATTTTGGATCAGATCAGGTCCTTGGAAGCCAGAGACGTTGTATAGAAAAGAGACTTAACCACTGAAGGTCCTGATTTCTGAGAAGCGGAACTGTCATCTCGTGCTGGGAAAGCTCGAGCATGTGCTATGCTCTGGAGTCCCGCCTTGTCCCATTTTGAAAATGTGCGGAAGGGAGACACCCGGCAACCACATGCTGACTTTTCATTTATGAACACTTCTTTCTTTCTTGTGAACCCTATCCCACACTCTTTTTTTGCTGAATTGCATTCCCACTCAGTTGGGGTATTAAAAAATCAAAAAAACGAAAATGCGAAGGATTTACTATCGCGAGTGTACTATCAAGCTCATAATTTCAGCAATTAAGAGCATTTGATAATCCTAAAAAGCATGCATGTGAAGCTTCAAATTGAAGGGGTTGGACCTTTTTTGTGGCCATTTACCATTTACCATTCTTGAGCCTTGAAATCTCTACTCTTTAAGATGAGCGACCTGTCCTAGGTACGAGTTTCCAGCTACTGCAGTACTGATGTCCCCATTGTGATTGGCTGCCTCCTCCTCATCAGCCAATCGGAAGCGCCGGCAATGAGAATCCGGCCCTTGCAACAAAGGCCCACATCTAGGGCCCCTGTCTGTGCCTGTCCAGGGCTTTGAAGGCCCCCACCCTTTCACACTTTCACCCTCCACCACAAACTATGCTGCAGCCTTCTGTGTACATCCTGCTCTCCCATGAACATGGGCCTCAGCACCCATGCAATCTGTTGAACCTCCAGTGAGTGATGGCTGAACCATTCATTAGCCTCTTCCACTAGCAACCTGATCTATATCTTTACCTATCTCACTCTACCTATCCTCGTCACCGTCTATACTCTCTTTTTGCTTTGTGACTCCAATTTCACTGCACTGTCCCTTGCTTGAAAACCAAATTTAGCTGTGTGTATTTTACATCCTGCACCATAATTTCACTGCACTGTCCCTTGCTTGAAAACCGAATTTATCTGTGTGTATTTTTCATCCTGCACCCTAATTTCACTGCATTGTGCCTTACTTGAAAACCAAATTTAGTTGTGTGTATTTTTCATCCTTCACGCTAATTTCACGGCATCTGTGCCTTGCTTGAAAACCGAATTTAGCTGTGTGGGCCTCATTATGACCCAGGCGCTAAGTGTTTAACGGCGCCGAAAAAGGCTGCGGCACCGTTAAGCACCTAGCGCCTAATTACGAGGTCCCTTTGCGGGACGCGACCTTAACGGCTGGTTTTACCAGCCGTTAAAGTAGGGACCCGCAGAGGGACCTTGGTGCTAATTATGATACCGCAATTTGTGGTACCGTAATTAGCGCCTTCCCCATTCCCATTGAGCCCTATGGGGCAAAAATGGGAATGGGGAAGGGCCATGGCGGCATGGGGAATTACCGCTCCACAAACCTCAGAATCGGGTGGTAATTCCCCATTCCGCCATGGCGGACTCCGGCTAGGACCATGGTGCTAATAGCACCATGGTTTAGCGCCGGAGTCCTAATGAGGCCCAGTGTGTTTTACATCGTGCTCCCTAATTTCACTGCATTGTGCTTTGCTTGCAAACCAAATTTAGCTGTATGTATTTTACATTCTACACCCTAATTTCACTGCATTTGTGCCTTTTTCATCCTGGGCCCAAATGTCACTGCTTTTTGTTCTCTGTTGTGTTACTGGTAGGCCACTTGTGAGATCAGACCAGAACTGTGCAGTGTAGTCACACCAGTCACCCTTATCTTTTCAACTTCCCTCCGCCACCCTGATGGCACTCACAATCTCTCCCATTGTTTCTAATTGCTACTTTATCTCCTACCCCCCTCTTTTTCAGTCTGGAATGAAAAAGCACAAAAAGACATCCTGCGTGCAAACCCTGGACACCCTATCGCTGACACCTATATCAGCGCAACCTCCAGAGAGGTCTTCACGGATATCTATGGACCCTTCATCTCATCTCCACTCTCTTCCATTTCACTTACTCTCCTATTAACGGTGGCATAAAGTGGGAAGTCCTCTTGGCTGGCTTTTCATCCTCACAATGTATCGTTAATGTCTACCACACTGGCACTAGCCTGGTTCAGGATCCTCTACCCAAACTCCTTCCCTTTGACCGGATCCTGCCTTCCTTCATTAACTTTCTTCCTTCTGCTGCCTCTCCCCCTACCACTCTCACTGTCCCTCCCACTCTGATCGGAGTACCAGTACTCATCCTCAGAAAACCTTCAAAGTCAGAGACCTAATACACCTGGCGACTCTTAACGCCCGCTCAGCCAACAAACACTCTGCTGACATCTGCCTCCTTCTTGAAGACACTGACCTTGACATTCTCGCTCTCACAGAGACTTGGTTCAATGCCAGCTCAGTCACTGCTTTTGAATCACTCCTCGCTGATGGCTTCAAGATCATTTCCAAGCCTCAACCTCACAGTGCTGGTGTCACCTTAATCTATCCTCAGTGGGTTTCTTCTTCCATCATACCCATCCAACTCTACTCTTCCTTTGAGAGCCTAGTTTGCAAGTTAGTCATTTCTCACTCCTCCACTCTGGCCATTGCTACCATTTACCGGCCTCCAGGTGCTACCACCCTGTTTCTCTCTAAATGGGCTCAACCACCTCTAATCTCATCTTCTTGGGTGACCTTAACATCCAATTGGACTCCCCTGTCTCAGCATCCACTTTTTTCATTGACCTATGTGGCTCGCTATCCCTCTCCATTCTCCTCTCTGGCCCAACCCACTTTACTGGGCCCACCCTGGACACCATTATTCACTCAGACCTCTCTCTCACCCCCCTCTGGTCCTCCCACCTGGGTCCCTTCGGCCTTCCTACCGCTCCCTCAAAATCCCTGCAAACCTCGTTCTTGAACATCCACCCGATAAAACAAGTGTCAGCTGCTGCCTTTGGTACTACCTTCATCCCCCCTGGCCCCCTACCTCAGTCTCTTCTACTGAATCTGCTCTGAGCAACCTTCACTCGGCCATCACCAATACACTTGACATCCTTGCCCCAGTCATGAGGATCCGGCTGAAACCCGCCTCTAAGCGTAATACCTGGTATGACTCCAAACTTGCAGCCCTGAATCAAAAGTGCAGAGCGGCAGAACAGAAGTGGTAAACCTCAGGTTCACCCTCTGATAAACTGGACTGCCTCCTGCTCCAAAGGCAACACAGACTCTCCATCTGTACTGAGAAAAGGGCCCACATTCAGGCACGGGTATCTGGTGCATCCAATAACATGGCTGAACTTTTCAAAATCTGCAGGCAGCTAGACAACCCTTCTGCAGTTTCCTCCTCCCCTCTTACTTCTCAGGCCCCCTGCAATGCACTGGCCACACACTTTGCCACTAAAACTCAGGACATCCTGAAAACCTTTGTTACTCACCCGACAAACCCATCCCACATCCCGTGCCTCTCTTGGCCACTCACCCTCCTCCACCCGTCTTCTGCTCCTTCACCCCGTCACACCTGAAGAAGCTACCAGAGTTGTCCACTCTATGAAGGTTTCTTCCAAACAGGTTCCCCTCTGCTCATCCACATTGGCTCTCTTGCCCCCACACTCGCCAATTTCTACAACTACTCTTTCACCTCTGGATCTTTACCCTCCCTCCTCAAGCACTCCCTTGTGCTCCCGCTCCTGAAAAAACATTAAGCCGACCCTACCCATTCAGCCAACTACCGCCCTATTTCAATCACCCCCTTCTTGTGGAAACCACTGGAGAAACTGGCCTTGCCCCAACTCAACTTGCACACTGAACTTGTTGGTGTCGGCACGATCATCAATCTGGATTCCGAGCATCCAGAGGCACGGAAACTGCTCTTCTGAACTACCGTGAAGAACTGCTTGCATCCCTGGATTCCAACTCCCCAGCTGTCCTCATCCTACTTGATCTCTCCTCTGCCTTCAACACTGTCAGTCACTCCATCTTCATACATAGGTTCCACGATACCCTTGGTATCTTGGAATGGGCACTGGAGTAGATGACCTCTTTCCTAACTGACCGCTCTTCTCAAGTCATCCTAAGCATCTTCTCCTCTCCTACTTCCTTCTCCACCTGTGGTGTCCCTGTGGTGTCCCTCACGGATCTCCTCTCATCCTGGCTCCTTAACATTTACCATCCAGGCCTGGTGCACTTCCAACAATCTCTGCCTCAATGCAAAATTGAGATCCTTCCGATTGGGACCCCTGCTCCCTCCTTCCCCCCCTCTCTATGGCCTCCCTCCTTGGGCTCTCCCCCTGTTCCTTCTTCTGACACCAGAAACCTTGAAGTCATCTTTGACTTCTCTCTCTCACTCTTTCCACACACTCAGGACATTGCTAAAAAGTCCGACTTTCATCTCTTCATTCTCAAAGGTATTCTCCCTTTTCTCACTTTCCTCCAGAAGCTCAATGTTTCCAGAGGCATGGTTCTCTCAAGGCTTGACTATTGCAATAGCCACCTCCTCAATCTACCTTCTTCCACTCTGCGACCCCTTCAGCTAATCCAGAATAGAGCAGCAAGACTTATCCTTGGCCTTGAGGCCAGGGACTGCATCTCTCCTGCCCTGAAAAGTCTTCACTGGCTCCTGGTTGCTGCACAGATCAAATTCAAATCCCTCTGCATAATCCAAACGGCTGTCTGGGGCCGGGGACCACACTATCTGCAACTCTCTCTTACAAAATTCTCTCCTTCTAGAGCTCGACGTTCCTCTGGCACCAACTCCCTGTGTGTAAATTGTTTAGCTAAACAGAGAGCAGGAGATCGTTCGGTTTCCTCAGCTGGATCCCTCCTATGGAACAGCCTCGCTCTCCCTATGCATCTTGAGCAGGACCTTCTTACGTTCTGAAAGCACCTCAAGCCTTTCCTTTTTTTCTCCTCTTTCCCTTCTTCCCTCCTCTGCTAATATCACAGTTGCTCTGATTGGTGTCTTGGACCCTTATGTATCCTCATGGCCCCGGACCACTTACACCCAATATCCCCAGCTTCCTTCTACCTCAGCACTTGTCTCGGCAAACCCTCCAACCTGGATACTCGTACTTTTTCACCCAACGCGGCTCCCGGCCTCATAGCACTTACCATACCGTGCACTTCATCTGTGATTCACCCACGAGCACAGACACCACAGCACCTGCCCCACTGCCCTCTTCCTTGCTGCACTTGCACATTCTGAATATTCAATATTTTTGATATTTTATTCATATTGCGCTTGTACACAAGTGTTTTAGAGTGCGACAAAGGAGGGGAACAGGGAAGAAAAAAACAGCGATCTTACTAGGCCCAGTGACATGGAGAACGCACAAGTGCATGGTAAAGGGAAAGTGGAAAAGTGCATGGAAGGGGGAGAAGTGGAAAGTGCAGAGCAGAGGAGAAACAGATAAATAATAATAAATAAATAAAAATACATAAATAATAAGGGCAATAAACAGTGGTAGTGCAGCCAGCAAGTGGCAAGTGCTGTGTTTAAGGCAGCAGACAGGGTATGTCTGATAATTGTAGAAAGAAAAGAAAGGTGGTGCCTGACTGTATGGGTACAGATACAGACCCAAGTGCAAGGGGTGGCCCGGAGGCAGTGCAGGAGGGTGGCCGGGTGAACAGGTACCTGGGCCCGGAGTACAGAGGGTGGCCAGGTGCACAGTGCCGAGAGAGAAACAGATCAGCAGGGGAGAGGGGGGCGAAGTCAGAAGCAAAGAGGAAGGTCTTGAGGTACTTCCAGAACCAGAGATGGTTGTCTTCAAGTTTCAGAGTGGCAGAGAGGCTGTTCCGAAAGGAGGCCCCAGCTGAAGACAGAGATCTACCCCCAGCTTGTTTCTTTGAAAAACGACTGACCCTGAGGGAGTTAGAGGTTGAGGAGCGAAGAGTTCGAGAGGGGAGGTATGAACGGAGGGATAGTTGAAGGTATTTTGGACCAAGGCCCCAGAAAGCCTTGTGGACAATGCAGAGGGTTTTGAATTTAATCCTTGCATCCACTGGGAGCCAATGAAGGGATTTCAGATCTGGAGAGATACGATCCCAGGGCTTGAAGCCTACTACAAGTCTTGCAGTCCTGTTCTGGATTAGTTGTAAAGGGCGTAGAGTAGAGGTAGGAAGATTTAGAAAGAGGCTGTTACAATAATCAAACCTGGAGAGAACCAGAGCTTGGAAGAGAATGGGCCTCATTACGACCCAGGCGGAGGACCATGGTGCTATTAGCACCATGGTCCATGCCGGTGTCCGCCAATGGCGGAATGGGGAATTACCACCCCATTCCGAGGTTGGTGGGGCGGTAATTCCCCATGCCGCCATGGCCCTTCCCCATTCCCATTTTTGCCCCATAGGGCTCAATGGGAATGGGGAAGGTGCTAATAACGGTACCGCAAATTGCGGTACCGGTATTAGCACCAAAGTCCCTTTGCGGGTCCCTACTTTAATGGGTGGAAAAACCAGCCGTTAAGGTCGGGTCCCGCAAAGGGACCTCGTAATCAGGCGTTAAGGGTTTAACGGCGCCGACACCTTTTACGGCGCCGTTATACCCTTAACGCCAGGGTCGTAATGAGGCCCAATGAGCTTCTGGGGGAAGGAGAGGAAATGCAGAGTACCTCTGAGGAGTTGCAGTAGGAAGTTTGGCTTTTTAGAGACATCAGAGATGTGGGCGGAGAAGGAAAGTGTGGAGTCAAAGATGACCCTGAGGTTCTTAGCCTCGCAGGTAGGGGTTGGGCGAGGGCTAAGAGAGGCCAGACAGAGAGGGAGGAGAAAGGATGGCGAAGGCATACCAATGAGGAGGATCTGAGTCTTGCTGGCATTTAGACAAAGATCATTGGCTGCACACCAATCTTGAATGGCAGTTAGGCAATCAGAGAGGAGAGAAGGAGAAGAGGTGGCTGAGGGAAGCCTGAAAATGAGTTGAGTGTCGTCAGCGTAGCACTGGAAATTTGAGCAGAAAATGGCAATGCAGGGGTGAGGGTTGCCAGGTATTGGTTGAAAAGCCAGTGCGAGAGGTTAGACCCCTGGGGAACACCACAGGTAGAGAGGGAGATAGATGATAGGAAGGACCCAAGTTCAACCTGGGAGGGTCAGTCAGAGAGGAAAGAGGTCAGCCAGGCCAGAGCCTGATCAGTGATACCCAGGTTATCATGGAGACAGTTGAGCAGGGTAATATGGTTGACCGTGTCGAAGGTAGAAGAGAGATCGAGTAGGATGAGGACAGAGGGAATGTTAGAGTCAAGGTTGGAGAGCAGATCTTCACGGATGTTCAGGAGAGCAGTTTCCATGCTTCTGGCAGCTCTGAAGCCAGACTGGTGGTCATGGAGAGAGCCAGCAGAATCAGAATGAAGTTTAAGCTGAGAGATGGACAGTTTTTTCCAGGAGTTTACCCAGAAGGGGAGTAATGGAAATTGGGCGATAGTTAGCCAGACAAGAAGATCAGCTGTGAGTTTCTTGAGAGGAGGATGCACATGGGAGTGTTTCAGAGGGGAAGGGAAGGATCCTGAGGCAAAGGAGAGGTTGCAAAAATCAACAAGGGCCTGAGCGAGGGTATGAATGTGGTTCTTGATGGTTTTAGAGGAACAGGGATGAACTTGTTTTGACAAGACTTTCATAGATCGGACCTTACGAGTGACCGCATCAGGGGAGAAAAGAGGAAAGGATGAGAAACAGGGTGGGGGTGCTTGAAGGAGGGTCAACAAATGCAGACGGAGAGGAGAGAGGAGGGGGAGGAGAGGGCGGACAGGATGTCCTGGGTTTTTGAGATGAAGTGAGAGGCATTGCCACGAGCCTGGGAGGCCAAGAGGAGGGGTAGAGACTGCAGCAGGGTTGGCCAGCTCCTTGCAGATTTTAAAGAGTTTGGCCGAGTTGTTAGATGCCACAGAGACACAGGCTTGAATGTTGTTAGACAAAGTTTATATGCAATACCCTTCGGGACTACTACACGCAACTAGGACTACAGGTGTAAGCAAAACCAACCTTTGGTATAAGTCTGTACTACACAGTTTTGTGGTAGCGTTGCTGAGCAGCCAGGCTTATCTCAAGAGGGAATGTGAGCTGTAAGGATGTCATACGGAGGTCTATAATTACAAGTACTCAAATAGACTCTTATACTCAAGGTTTCTTGGTAAAACACTTCTAATTTATTTTACAGTCAGTTATAAAACATTCAGTAGAAGGAGGCAATCTATATCACACAAAAATATACTTCTGTACTTCACAATTTCAGGTTCTGAGGCATTTAATCTACTTTTAAGGAGGAGCAAAATGGCATTCAGAGCATTTGAAGTAGGAGCAAAAATGCAAAAGTTAATAAAACGAATATTACAGTTACTCTAAAACAGGGCAAATAGTTTGAGTTCACCAGAGGAGTGGATTCAATGCAATAGGGCTAAAGTCTTGTATAGTATAAAGCAGTTCTGGACGTTAAACGGAAAAGTCTTTGCCAAAGTTCTCAGAAGTAGTTTGTAAAAGAAAGATTCATATGTTGGGTCACAAGCTGACTAGGCCTGAAAGTTGCCAAAGTTTCAAGCACTTTCACAGTGAGAAGTAAGTTCTCTCGGTTGGGTTTTCACAATACCTTACAATGAAGAAAAAGATGCTGCTGAAGACATCTGTTCCTGGCAGGTCCTGCAGATGTCGCTGTTCCTGAGCCTCAGTCATGGGGACAAGACGGAGGACGTCGGGGGACTCCTGCACTTGGACTGGGCAAAAAGCTGGCAAAGGCAAATCTTCAATTCCAGTAGCTGTAGTCAAGCACACAAACTGGTGTCCTTCTCCCTGGCTATTCGGTTTCCGGCAGCACTCTGAGGAAAATACAACTAGCTCCGAGAATGGTATCCAGGTGGCTTACGAGTTGATCGGTCCTACCAACTCAAAGGGAGAAGTCGTCCTTGAAGGGCTTCTCTGTCGAGATGAACTTGGTGATTCGAGCCTGCAGCATGGCTTCACCGGGCAAACCAACGGTCCAGGAGTTGCAGCAGCCGTCTTCTTCCAGCTCATCTTCGGTTCTTTCGTTCCAGTGATCGACTCTGCCTTCCAGTCTTGGTTTCATGGCCTCAGGCCATAGGCCGTTGGTTATACATCCAAGACTCTAGGCCCTGGCCACAGCCACTGCACCATATTACAGCTATAGATCACACGTATAGATTTGAATATGTATGAAATGTGTGAAATTATACTTACTGTTTCATTTGTTGAGATTCGATATATTTTTTACATGACTTTAGTACTTGGAGGAATTATCAATCAATTTCTGTGATAAAAGAAAAGAGCATGTTAGTGTTTGTATTTTATAAAGACTTTTTTTGTTTCCTTTGAGTGTTCACTTGTTGTTTCTGGTTAATGTTCTATATGTTGGCTTGTTGCAGATTTTTTAAACAGTTAGATACCTGTTGGCGTATTCTAACTGTGTATTTGTTGTTACAATTCAGTGGTATTCATTTATCTGTGTGGTTGTTATACATTCTTGGGCAGTTAGATACCTGTTGGCATATTCTAACTGTTTATTGTCTTTTAATTGCATTTTTGTTAATGTTGAAGTACAGATTAGTTATAAAAGTTTGGCTTTAAGAAGATTAAGGGGGTAATTCATAGAATTCAGCGCACAAGTGGCGCACGCGGCTGGCGCACAGTGTGCGCGTGCGAATCCCTGCGCCAGCCGCGTGCGCCAAAACCCATTTCCGCGCACAGCGTATTCATGGATTCCAGCCACCAAAACCAGCCGTGGCGCACAGTGGCGCAGCGACCTTGCAGCAGCGCCAGTTACGCCCCCAAGAACGCCTTCCGCGCAGGGAAAAGCCATCAAAATCCCCAATCCAGCGCAAAGGGCTGCGCTAACCCTGTACCAGCACGGCAAGCGGGCTACGTGTATTTCAGGGGTTCACGTGAACTTATTCACGCGATCGGGCCTGGGGGAGCGGGCTACGTGTATTTCAGGGGTTCGCGTGAACTTTTTCACGCGATCGGGCCTGGGGGAGCGGGCTACGTGTATTTCAGGGGTTCACGTGAAGTTTCTCACGCGATCGGGCCTCACGCGATCGGGCCTGGGGGAGCGGGCTACGTGTATTCCAGGGGTGCGTGAGAAGTTCCACACGCGATTGGCCTGGGCGCGTGTATTTCAGGGGTGCGCGGGAAGTTCCACACGCGAATAGCCTGGGCGCGTGTATTTCAGGGGTGCGTGGGAAGTTTTACACGCGAATAGCCTGGGCGCGTGTATTTCAGGGGTGCGCGGGAAGTTCCACACGCGAATAGCCTGGGCGCGTGTATTTCAGGGGTGCGCGGGAAGTTCCACACGCGAATAGCCTGGGCGCGTGTATTTCAGGGGTGCGCGGGAAGTTCCACACGCGAATAGCCTGGGCGCGTGTATTTCAGGGGTGCGCGGGAAGTTTTACACGCGAATAGCCTGGGCGCGTGTATTTCAGGGGTGCGCGGGAAGTTCCACACGCGAATAGCCTGGGCGCGTGTATTTCAGGGGTGCGCGGGAAGTTTTACACGCAATTTCAGCAGGGTATGTGTATTTCAGGGGTGCCGGGGAGTCCTACATGTGATTTGACAGTGTGGGTACTCCCAGGTGTTCCCTGTACACCCTCCACGGCCCCTGCAGGCAGCCCACACCACAGGGGACTACCCTGCATCCCTGGTCATGTCCCGCAGGCAGCCCACCCAACATGGGCATGCCCCCCAGCAAAGGCACATGTCTCCTTGAACTAATGAACACCAACTCATGTCCCCCACCACCCCCACCCCCCAGCACTGTGGGGCACATGCCAGCAGGCCCCCACCCATGTCCAACTCATGTCCCCCACCACCCCCACCCCCCAGGCATTGCGGGGCACCCTCCACCAGGCCCTCGCCCATGTCCCATCCATGCCCCCCTGCACCTGGGTCCCAACAATCCCCAATCATGTCCGTAATGGCCATCCTCCCCTGCCAAAAGGCCCAACCAACTATCACATCCACCCGCATATCAAAGGCAATTACATGTTACACACCCAATGTAAATAATGCAAATGAACACATGTCTGTCACACACAATGGCTGCAAGTGAATGTCAAAACAACCAACATGACATGCATGAAAGTAATGAGATGATACGACACATTGAAGGATGAAAATAAAAATGTATTGAAAATCAACTAGAATGGAAACGAAATTAGAAAAACCACAAAGCAAAACAACAAAAAGAAGATGAATGTCCATGAAAAAAATCCAAAAAATCAAAAAATCCATAGAAGAACTATTTACAAGACAATCCCGGGTCCACGAGCCCAACCAAATGAAACCTAACTATGTCAACTAACTAAAAACTGAACTATATACAAAAAAGTGGCGCATTGTCCAATCGCAACCAAATAAAAAAAAAATAATTAACAAACCTACCACTAACTATATAACTATATACAATGGCAGCGGGCAAGTCCTGCGGCTCACTCTGTGATGTTGCCGGCCAGGGCATCATCGAACTCCATGTCGATGTCCTGGAGGCGGGACTCTGTCCTGGCCCCGAGGTCTCGCAGGGATAACCCCATGTTCACCTCAAACTCCCTGCGAGCTTCCTCGAGGCACTCAGCCCGCCTCAACGCCCGACGCATGGAGAACTCCGCCCTGACCATGGTAAGCCGCTCCTCTTCCGCCCGCTGCCGCTCCGCACCTATCCGCTGGACCAACTGCTCCCACACGGAAGACACTACCATCCCAGGGTTCTCCTGCCCTCCGGCCGATGCCTGCCCCTCTGATCTTGATGGCCCCGAGCCATGATGCCTCCCACGTCGAGCCTGCTGCTGCCTCCGACGCCACTGCCTCTGCCAGCACGACGGCATCCAGGATGATGGAAACCACCGACGCCGTCGTGCACGTGCCCTGCCCGATGATGCCATCACATCCTCCATCTGCTGGGGTCCAGTTGCTGTGTTGTCCACCCCTGCTGGACCTCTGACTCCCGACTGTGGCAGGGATGGGATCCCCACCGAGCTGGCTGCATTGGTCAGGGCAGGTCCACAGGGGGCCCTGGTGGCATCTGGGCCGGAAGACGGCAAGCAGAACGACTGGTGTATAGTCTCCACAGAGGAGGAGAGGGCCGCCAGATTGGCCGACACATGCAGGAAACCCCCGAACATGGCCGATCCCAATTGGGCCACGTCGGCACGGTGCTCTTCGTGATGACGTGCGTGCTCCTCCTGGGAAGCATCGCGACCCCAATCAGGACCTTCTCCACACGGCCAGGGGTCCCCTCGTCCGCAGGTGGAGGGGAGTCAGATGACATGGACATCCCCTCTACCTGCGGACGGGCCTGGGACGGGGCATCCCTGCTGGTGCAAGGTGGTGCACCCACAGGTTCAGGGACAGCGACATGCACAGGCCCCTCCACGGTGACCTGTGCTGCCTCCTGCCCCTGCCCCTGGACTGCACCACTTGCACCAGCAGGGATGCCCCCACCAGGCCCCATGTGCGCCTCAGTGGCGGCCTCCTCCTCCTCTGTGGAAACCACCAACCTGGATGGCTCCTCGCCGTCTACCGCCGTAGCAGGCCCCTGTGGGGGCTCACCCACCCCTTCCGCTGCAGCCGTGGGGGCATCCCCGCCGCCTTGCTCCACAGCGCCGTCTCCGCCCTCTCCTTCACTAGCCGCTGCGTAGAGGGAGACATAGAACACAAGCATCAGGGTACTGTACAATGGTCCCCTAGACAGGAAGCAATAGCAGATGAGTGCCACTGTCAAAGTACACTTCCATCATGTCACACCACAACACATGTGTCAGTCCAGGCAAAACACACACAGTGACAGTCATGGTGCTTGCCATGGACATTTCAATGCATGTCCAATGGACTCTCGAATCATACAATGTAATGGGACTCACATGCATCATGGGTCATGCCTATCACATGCACACACTTCACCTCAGTCACATCCATCTGGCCCCGTACACCCCAATCACAGTGCATACAAGGATGACTAGGCTGCATCAGTGAATCTGTACATTGTCACAGACATGTGTCATGCATCCATGGCACCCACAAGTCACAGACACGCAGGTCAGGCACACACACATGGATACCACATATGTATCTGGCATCAGCACCCATCCCTCGCCCCCACCCATGTCCAGGAACAGAGACTGCCATGCTCTCATGTGTGCAATCTGCACAGGGCTCCCCATGTCGCATTCAAACACATGCAACAACCGTGCGGTTCACACATTACAGGTCGCACATGCATTCCCATGATGTCCCTGCACACATACATGCGTACATGGCCTATGTCACACATGCAGGCAAGTATCAGACAACCAGCACACTGCAACATGCTCTGTCTCACACAGCAATGCTTGGCCACTTACCGCTCAACTCCAGACGGGTCTCCCTCTCAAGGACCTGGGCGTGGAGCGCTGGGCGTGCGCGTTCCAGGACCCTCAACTGGATGGTACTCATGCGGCCCCGGCCCCCCACCACGAGGCGCCGGGCCTTCATGAGGGTCCTGGACCTCAAGTCCTCCCAGCGCTTCTTGACCTTCTGGATGGTGCGGGTTGCCATCCCCTCCGCGTTGATGGCAACCACACAGTCGGCCCAGATCCTCTCCCGTCCTACCCTGTTGGCGCGGGACGATCCGAAGAGGGCATCATACTGCCCCAGGACTTGCTCCACCAGGACACCAACTTCGGTGGCAGTGAAGCTGGTGCCCCTCTGCCCCTCTGGCCGGGGGTTGCCACTGGGGTCAGATGTGGATGTGCCCGACATGGCAACCCCAGGGGCAGGAGTGGGTGGGCAACTGGGTCCTGGGGCTGGGCTGTGGAGCGATGTTATTCGAGTCGGGAGTCTTCTGTACCAGCAGGGGTGGACACAGCAACTGGACCCCTGCAGAAGGCTGATGTGCAGGCACCAAATGGCAGGGCACGGTGGCAGCAGGCAGGCAGGCAGGCAGGCAGCAGCAGATGGCACGTGGGAGGCTGCTCGGGGCACTGGGGGGCAGTGATTTGGCCTTCTGGGCAGGAGCGTGGTCTTCCGTGTGTTTTCGCGTGGCCAGCTTGATACGGAGTGATTTGGCACGTGAAAATCCTGCACGTCAGCGTGAAAATCGAGGAAAGGCCCTTAGCGCTAAGCGCGTCAGCACGCGTACGCGATTTCATTGGACCAAAGGCCCTTGCAGCGTAAGTGCGTCTGTGACGTTTTGTGCACGGGCGTTGCCCTGGCAGGGCTTGGTGATCCCACGTGCATTTATGTTCTGTACGTGCTTTTCGTGCGGTGCGTGTGTTTTCCATCCTTTGGGGTTCACACGCTATTACTTCACAGCGGGTGTTGGCTACGCGTTCTTCTACACGCAAGGCAGACGGTGAGTGGTACCCCGCTCCCCCATGCCCGATCGCGTGAGAAACTTCACGCGAACCCCTGAAATACACGTACCCCGCTCCCCCAGGCCCGATCGCATGAGAAACTTCACGCGAACCCCTGAAATACACGTACCCCGCTCCCCCAGGCCCGATCGCGTGAGAAACTTCACGCGAACCCCTGAAATACACGTGCCCCGCTCCCCCAGGACCGATCGCGTGAGAAACTTCACGCGAACCCCTGAAATACACGTACCCCGCTCCCCCAGGCCCGATCGCGTGAGAAAGTTCACGCGAACCCCTGAAATACACATACCCCGCTCCCCCAGGACCGATCGCGTGAGAAAGTTCACGCGAACCCCTGAAATACACGTAGCCCGCTCCCCCAGGCCCGATCGCGTGAGAAAGTTCACGCGAACCCCTGAAATACACGTAGCCCGCTCCCCCAGGCCCGATCGCGTGAGAAAGTTCACGCGAACCCCTGAAATACACGTAGCCCGCTCCCCCAGTCCCGATCGCGTGAGAAAGTTCACGCGAACCCCTGAAATACACGTAGCCCGCTCCCCCAAGCCCGATCGCGTGAGAAAGTTCACGCGAACCCCTGAAATACACGTAGCACGCTCCCCCAGGCCAGATCGCGTGTGTGACTTCCCGCGAACCCCCGGAATACATGTATCCCGCTCAATCGCGTGTGTAACTTCCCACGCAACCCCGAAATACACGTGCCCCGCTCGCACAATTGCTGTATGTTGCCACTTTTGTAATGCGCAGGGACGCTACCGTCTGCCTTCGTGTGGCGGACGTGTATCGGCTTGTGCGTGTCTTTCGCTGTGCGTGGCTTTGCCCTATTCGATTCTATGAATACGTGTGGTTCGGGTGCGTGTGGGCGTTCCGTCTGCTTCCCTGCAGTACATCCCCAGTTACGGCCTTGTTTTCGCGAGTTGTTCCTCATTCCGCGCGTTACGCCCCGTGTTCCGCCCACTTTCTGGTGTATGCGCCGAGGTTGTGCGCTTTCACTGTGCGCATCGCGCATGTCTTTTGGGATGTTGCAGTGATGTGTGCGCCATGCACGGGTTTGGCGCACATCCCGTGGTAAACACGCGCAGGGACTTCCATGAATCGCACGCGTGCGCGTGCGCCTGTTTTTTTCCGCTTGTGCCTGCTTGCGCCTGCTTGCGTGAAGATTTTCGGCGCACGTTTGTTCCATGAATCGGCCCCTAAATACGCGTTTGTAAGATTTGCTGGTAATCTCTGCTTGGAGTAATGGTACTATCATTACATTCAAACCATCCACATTTCTTTTTAATATGTGCAGTGTAATGACCTGCATTGGTTGTGTCTCCTGCGTGGTAGATTACACCTATCGTTGTGAAAGTTTTCTTACCAAGTCACACTTGACCGTGTGTGAATCCAGTCAGCTTGCAGTTGTTTTTGGTACCATCTGCATTGTAACGTAGAAGCATTAGTATTATGTAGTTACTATGTGTTTGTATTAGTGAGGTGGAACGATTATCTGAATTGCAGATAGTACATAATCTGCCATGGTTTGCATTTTGTACAAGTTGTTGAAATGGAATGGATTCACAATTAGGTATGGATACATACACAAAGCGTTCATTAGAGATTTGTTCCTGTGTCACATTGTTTCAGAGAGTGCATGTATGTTTCCACATGTATGAAATCTGGAAGATTTCATTTATAGGTATGTTTTTGTTTTCCAGTACTTGTAGTAAGTACATTAGAAAGTCTTGTGGATCTTCTTGTGAGTTTATAGTGAACCTCACCATTCCAGCACAGTAATCCAATTCTTGTCTTATTCCGCGAACACTATATGTGTTGTCAGGATCAGGCCTCCAGATAAGGTGGGTACTAGGCCGTTTTTTACGCATGAAAATCTTGTAAATACGACAGCTTTATTATTTTTCTGTGTACATTTACCCACAGGTTTAGAGCAGAGGGCAGCACAAAGGTCAGGTTACTTGACAGAAACCAGAAGGCTTCTTTTGATTTTTATCTACATGAATGTAATTGCAAGCCACCTCTGAAACAGAAAGTATTTCTCTGAAGCCTTTCAAAAAATTAAACTGCACACTGATAAAAGGAATGATTTCTTTCCATTCAGTTTCAGAAGCACTGTGCATATTTTCCTAGAATTTAAGAATTGTATAATTAATAAGATGGAAAACTAAGTTGCAATTGAGAATTAATATATTGTAGCAAATTATGCTTTTTCTTTACGGTGAAAGCAAACATGTATTGCACAATTGTATTTTTCAGCGTTCCGGTGCTATGTGCATAATCATGCGGAGGCAGATAATTTTTACACTTATAATTTAATTTACTCTCTTATTATAAAAAAAAGTGTGTAAAATGATGACTATGCACAGTATAGTTTACATCCATTCAACCTTGCTGTCAATGGGGTACATTACTATAAATGGTCAGTGGCAGAAAGGTCTTTGCTCAAGGGTGTGTGATTGTCATTACACCAATTGCAGGTGTTCTAGCCTCTCAAATCTTCAAGACTACAATTAAAACATCCAAAATCTGACTGTCCAGGAAGTGCAAGTGCTGTTCAAAAACAAACAAAGGAAAGTTACATTGGTAATTCAAATAGAAACTCAGCAAAACCTGTCCCTGTGATAATCCAGATAGGTATTTAACTTTACATAGCGCTTCATAAATGGTTCGACCAACATCTAGGTACTGTGATTATTATACCTCAGTTGATACTCAGTTAACCAACCTCTGAAGGAAGTTACCCAATAAGATAGCTCAGCCAGTTGAGTACTCGTTGCTGCAATCTATGCATGATCTGTAGGTTGCAGGTTCGAATCCCGGCAAGGCCAACTCAACCTTTCATCTTTTCGAGGTCGATAAAGTAGTACCGACTTTGGTTTGGTAATAATTGTCATGAATATGTTCTATGTACAGTGCTTTGCCAAAAGCACTATATAAATAACCATTTGACCATTAGATCACATATAGAATTAAGCAAGGGGGAATTAAGCAAGGGGGTAGTGCCTCTCTGCACTGTTGTATCATAACATTGGCATACCATTAGGTAGCAATAACTCCAGGAAATGAGGACTTTTATTAAACATCAAGAGACAATTCTGCTATCGAAACTCAAAACACACAATACAATTCACATTTGCTTTGCTATGTAATTGGGTAGGTTCTTTGATTTCAACATTTAAATATATACAGGAGAGATCAAATGGCCAGACCTTAGAGAAATAATGAAAGGTGTATTCTGTCACAATGCAGAAAACTGCAGCACAGTAATGCTTTCCATAGCATTTTTGCACACGTCGGCTGGATGTCACATACATTTTACTCTCTTGCAAAGCAGAAAAGCCATTTCTACTCTCTTAAAATCACATTTACTCTCAAAGTTAAAAAATAGGGAGTAAAATACTCCCACCTCAAAATCTTATCTGGAGCACTGGTCAGGATTGTTTGTTGTGTTTCTATGAAGGACTAACATTTGCAAACACAATTGGTCTGTACTGCGTAAGTAAATGTTGTTAACAATTGGTGCCAACTGAAATAGAATATTCATTGCTACATTTACATAGCAATGTACACCAGTTACATTTGAAAATTTGAATGGACCAGATAGTTCTGTGTCCGAGTCATTTTTTCGGAGTTTGTGTTGCTTCTTTGAAGAAGTACCTGAGTTACTTTCAATAATAGGTTCTTCTTTGGTTGTGGTAATAGATGAAATATTAGCTTCTTTTACTCTCTTTAAAGGATTTGCAGTCAGATCCTGTTGCATTTCTGTTTGAATTAGTTTTCTTTTACTTTTTGTGGAACAGGATATGATTTGAGATGGGGGGTGTACAGTGAACGTAGTCTATTGTATTCTAAAATGCAAAGAATATCAGCGTTTATTTTACTTGCATCAAAGTTGATTAGAAATAGACCGTCAAGTGTACGTAAGCGTGATAGTGCTACGCAGCTCATGCCTTCTTTAAAGACAGTCTTCCCAATATCTATCAATGCTTTGTCTAGGGTAAGACATTGGGATTTATGAATGGTGACTGCATATGCAAGAGTTAGAGAAAATTGTTCTCTACGTACATACATGTCTTTGAAGAGAAGAAATCGAGCTGTTGAGTGCCCTATCCTTTTTACTTCTGAAAGTTTGTCAAAGAGAATATTAACAAACTGAATGTTGTTGTCACGTGGGTATGTTTGAAAGCCAACAACTGTACCCAGTGCTCCATTAACTAGTCCTTGCTCCACGTCAAGGTTACGTTTAAGCATTACTCTTCAATTTAAGGATAATTTTAATTTTTTCTCCAACCTAGCCGGGTTGGAGATAGAATTTTCTAAGGTATTTAGTCTTGTTGTTGCTTGTTGACACATGGGTAGTGTCATATCATGTATGTCTGTGGAGCAAATTTGAATTATTGGTTGCATTTCTTTTTTTAACATTGTTTCATTGAATTTGGAACAGCTTGCAAGAGTTGCCATTAAGGCCATACAATTGACATTTTTGTGCGCTAATTGTTCCATAACATCAGTAGCACATGCGTTATCGCCATAAAGTGAATGGATATGCCGGGTTTTCAATATTGCTTGTGCTTCTTGAGATAGTAAACCAACTCTAATACTTTTTAAAATGTTGGCGTAAGTGAGGTCTGCAGATTGACGCATGTTTTCTGTTAATTCTCTGTATTGGAAATGTTGCCAAAAGTTGACATTTCCTATGCTGCCAGCAGTTTTACGGCACAGTTTGTGTCCTAAGGTTTTAAAAATAGGTTGACCTTTCACTGGTGTCAATTGCAGAAGATCTCCAAAAACAATAATGTGTTTTCCTCCAAAGAGTTCTTCGTAGTTTATTTTGAGTACTTCTTGCAATCTGAGGTGAATCAAAGCCAACATTAGGTTGGAGACCCTGCTCACTTCATCTATTAGTAGCATTTTCATTTGTTTTAATACTCGTAGTTCCATTGCAGCTTCTGTAGACAGTTTGTAATAGTCTAATTTGTTTTGGTGTTCTACTGGAAGGAGTAGTAATTGATGCAAAGTGACGCCACCTATGTTGTAGTCAGCTAAACCTGTGGGGGCAGTTACAACAGCTGACAGTTTGTTGTTTGTCAATTGTTGAAGGAACTTGCTGATGATTTTGATTAAGAATGTTTTGCCTGAACCAGCTTCACCACTGACGTATAGCAGTATAGGTTTGTAATTCTGGCAGGTACATTCTTCATTTTCGTGTTTTACACCATGTGCAATTTCTCTTGTTACTTCTTCAAAAATGGTGCGCTGGTCTTTTTTAAGTTTTGATTGTAGTACAGTTAAGTCTTCTGTATCTTCTTCATAGTGACACATGGTGTTTTCTACTTCTGTCATAGCTAATTCTGCGTCGTTTGCTATTAGTGGCTGATCTAGTGGTTCTTGGCTTCCTGTTACAGAAGATTGACTACTGTCGGAAGTGTCGTTATCTAGTTGGGCCTGGAGTTCTTCTTCGTGTTGCTGTTCATTGTGCAACATTGTTTTGTACTGCGTAAAATTCACATCAGTGATAGTGCTTTCATTTGCTTTGCAAGCGTCTTCATAGCAGTCAGAGTTATCTAGTAACCCTTCTTCTTTTCTCCATGGTTTAAAAAGTTGTAGCAGGGACATGTAATATAGTTCTTTCTGTTGAGGAGTTTTTAATGACAATTTGACATGATTAATTAAGCTTCGTTTGTTAAGTTTCACTAAGCTGCCTTCACAATCTGTCACTCTATATCTACCTTTGTTTTCATCAGGTTTTATATTATTTTTGTATAGACACATGGTTTCCAAAGTGGTACTCCTATTCGGCTAGTATGTGTCCAGTAAATTGTTTTTCAAAATGTCTTGGCTGTTGGGATCATTTCTTGCTATTGTTTCTATGTCCTCATATGATTAGAGAACTCTTTTTCTAGATTTAGAAGGACCAAGACTTAGCCATACTATATTTTCAGATTTTCCATACAAAGCAGTACCGGTTAAACGATCTGCAGCTTCATAGGCACCATATTCTCTATGAGAGAGCATTTTTATGCCTAGGCTGTACAATTTCTGAGATAGAGTTTTGTTTGATGATAGGTCATTCCAGAGGTCTTGAAGCTCTGTTTTTTCGGCTTTTGTTAAGTAGGCTGTAACCTATCGTGCAATTGCAGTGGAATTGTCTGCAATGTACTGCACATCTATGTTTGCATTCCATAAGAGGGCAATGATTGCATTGTAATCATTGATATATTTTGATTCTTCTGTTCTTTTTATGTAATACGTGTTCTTAGGTGATTTACCTTTAACACTATGTCGAACTGAAGACATGATGTTGTTCACTTCACCTGTTTCTGTAACTGGTCTAGGGAAACCAAAGCGGCATTTGGTGTAGTATTTCCCTTTGTTTTTGTATTTGCTACGACAATATTTGCCACATTTGTGTCTTTGAAATTGTACAATTTGTCCATGAAGGTCACTATGTGTCGTTTGTGAAGGGATTTCGCAAGTGACATATTTTTGGATGAACTGCAAAACAGCGGTATCACTGTCCTGACCAAATTTAGGAGCATCTTTAATCCATGAAAGCATGTGGATATGTGCTGCTCCTCTGGCTTGGTATTCTTTTCTCCAAAAGAAGTGTTGCACTTCTCTGAGGGGGGGAACAGTTTTATTACAAATAAAGTCTAGCATAGCAATGAAACGATGGTGGAAATATCTTGAAACATTAACAGGATCTAGAGAGCAAAGTTCTCCTGGTGTTAGTATATCTATATTGGTTTTGTTTTTGTTTGATATGCGTATGGAAATTATGTAAATCTTCCCATGCATATTCTGCACAACTTAATGTAACAAACCCAGTGGGTGGTCCAATGTTAAGATCATACAAAGTACATCTCTGTGACATCAGAACCAGTACTCTTTCGTACCACGCATGTTTGCAAACAGATTTGTTATGCTTGATTGTAAAACATCATCTTTTTCTTGCACTTTTTGTATTCATTGCGTAGTTGACATATTTTGAAAGTGGGTTCCCGATTTCAATATGTGTGCAACTACGTAACATAGGGTTGCTAGTTCACTTTCAAAGAGTAGGTGGAATATGTATGGAATATGTATTCCACATTTTGTCTAAATCTGGGATCTTCAGAATTCCTTCGTAATGAGCGGTATTCTGATGCTGTTATCTGAGTGGGTCTATTGCCAGTAGCAAATAGTACAGGAAAAGCACGTGCTTCTATACTTTTTTCCCATATGCTCATTGGTGAACCTTTGCTTTGTCGCATTTTGTAAGTTTCTAGTGCATCATCTATGCTGTCATTAGAGTGCAATGGATGAATTGTATAATGGTCCAAATTAGTGGATACTGCAGCAGGATCCAGAACCTCAAATTGACCAGTTTCTGATGACTCTTGAATTATTTCAGTTGTTTCCCTTAAGCTTTCTTCAATATTTATGTCCTTGTATTATTCATTATTGTCTTTCAGATATTGGAAGGCTTGTCCAACTTTATGTAAATCCACGGGCCTCATTATAACTTTCGCGGAACGAGTTAAAGGGCTCCGCTAATGGAGGCGGACCCGTTAAACCCGTCCCGCGAAATTACGAGGTCCCCTCGCGGGACCCGGTAAGGATGCCTGGCAAAACCAGCCGTCATTACCGGGTCCGGAGAGGGGAATAGGGAGTTAACAAAGGGCCGGTCGTAATCGGCCCGTTGTTAGCTCCCTCTCCCATTCCCATTGAGCCCTATGGGGGCTCAGATGGGAATGGGGAAGGCCCGGGTTCCCAGAGGGAGGAATTACCGGGCCCCCCAAACTCGGAATGGCCCGGTAATTCCTCATTCTGGGAACCCGGTAAAGGAGCCCAGTTTGGCGGCAGCCATGGAGCTAATAGCTCCATGGCTTCCGCCAAACTCGTAATGAGGCTCCATGAGTTGTTGCCAATTTCTTTTGTCTTTTGTTGGTACACCATTTACTAATACAATTAAATATTGCTCTATTGGACATTGCACTCCTAGAGTGTGAACCTTTTCTGTCAGATCTAATGGTAAATAAACTACTTTGCCACAAATGCCTTTCGCCAATTCAGAAGGAGGTAATTTTGCTGTTTTTGGTTGAAGGCGTATTATTGCTTGAAATGGGTGTACTGTTTGAATTATGATGCTCTCATACAAATTGAGTTGTTGCAGGGGTTTTGGTAGTGGGAATAATTCCAAGTTATTTGTGATAGCACGTAAAGGAGTTTGGTTGTTGTCAAGTTTTGTAGTGCAGTAACTGCAACATATTAAGGGTTCACTTATTTCGCATTTGTTTTCTGCTAAAAGGTAGAGAGCTAGTTCAAACCATTTCGATTCTTCAACGTCTTCTATTTTGTATGTTACGTCTATAGTTTTTGTGTTACTTTTGTAAAAAGTTCTGTGGCAACACACACACATGGTTTGGTACTTCAGCGGATGTACTTTTCAATTTTAGTATTTCTTTTTTGTATGTGTGTAATAGAAGGTTGCCACGTGCAGAATTGTTGCTAGTCTGTTCTAAGGCTATTGCATTCACTTCCAAAATATTTTCTCTGGATACGGTCGATTTCTTTTTGTAGGTATTTGGGTGTACCATACAGAAGAGTGTTATTTAAATTGGCTAGTTCTAAAGCTGGACTTTTAGCATAGTACTGCTTATACACTAGATTTCTTACATTTGAATGATGTGTTGATATCATTTTGATCATTTTGATATTATGGAAGGTGCTTTTGCAAATAGGTCCTGAAATGCAGCCTAATGAATGTCCTTGTAGTCCTGTGTATTTGCGCACTGGACAGGTATCCATATTTTGCACCACTTTCATTTTGATTTTGTCTTTACCATTCACATACTGATTGAGGAACTGGCGTAAAGATTTGAAAGATTTGTTGGGAATGTTACACATTGACGTGCACGGCCATTTGTATACTGGACGTTCTGGTTCAGTCGAATGGAGAGGTAATTCTGAGTTTTCTGAGATACTTTTGGAAGCAGTGTTTCTTGTTCCATGATGGTATTATGGATTTTTTCATATCCTCGTCCACTTCTATGGATGGCAATTGTGTTTATTTGGGTTTGTTTGTATGTTTCTTCATTAAAATATGGTTCTGTGGTCATCATGTGACTTCATTCACCTACACAGATATTAGAAGTCATTTTTGTTGACATTCCATTTATTGAGAAGTTTCTTTTGTAGTTTAGTACTTAGTTTTGTTAGTGGTTTCATCCTGTTTAAAACTAAAATAAATAACTTCCTTTTGAGAAGGATTGCACTGTCTACGAGAGCTTCTAGGATAACTTTTCTACGGTAGGTTTTAAGGGTTGTAGATGATTTTGCTCCTCTTATTAGATTCTGAAGGGCTCTGTGGCGGAACATTTTTCGCTAAAATACTTTTTTTACTATGGTTTCTTGCTAGTATATGAGGATTTATAGGAGCAGTGTTACCAGTAATGGTAGCCGAATTCTTGTTAAGCATTTTCTGTTTCGTGCCACATTTTGATAGAGGAGGCAAAGTTTCTGTAGTTGAAGCTTCTTTTGATTCGCTAAATGACTGCATTACTTGTTTTGTTTGAACGTTTTGTACAAACTCTGGTAGAGATGGATGCTTACTTTGGACACTTTTATTTTCATTTGCTCTATTTCTGTGTTGCTTCCTACAGACTTGCTTTTTGGTAGGCATTCTTTGGGGTCTGTTGAAAAAAAAGAAGGTATGGTTTGGTCTGTTTTACAATGTATGTGTGCTGTGTGCATGCGTTTATGAGTTTGATGGGGAAGATGTTTGTGGTGGTGTGTGAATGTGCATTGGGCAGTTATAATGAGTTGGGAAGGCTATTTTCCTGTTTGTATGTTACTACAATGTGCTTCAGATGAGAGTAGAAAGTTAGCTAGTGGCGAGGAGAAGCATTAATAGTAAACCTAATGGTATAAAATTAAAACAGTTATTTGTTTTGTAATACTAACATTCTAAGGCTTGAGTATGTTATTTGTGTTCCAAAAAACCGAAGATTTGTGTGCCATTCTGCCTGTTAATCTTTGTTTAATAAATGGGGATTTGTGGGCAGAATGATTCAGAAATCAATGTTTTTTTTTGGTGCGCAAATTACATGAATGAACCACACAGTCTCTTTGAGGAACAGTAAGAATATAAAAGTAGTCATGTACTTACTTCTTTTTGTGGAATGAGCAGGTTTCTTCAGATATGTTGTTTGCAGTTTAGATGCTGTTGATTTTTAGGAGAGTGGTCTTAACTGAAATTGTAAAAGGAAGAAGTTAGTAAATTTGTTTGTTTATAGCACTGATGTTAATGTACACGTTGATTTTTATGCGTTTGTGGTAGTATTTTCATTTCATATCTGAACATAGTGTATGCATGCATTTCATTTGACTATGTGCAGCCTTTATATGTTATTTGCAGTATGTTAGTTCAAACTGCTTTGCAAATGAGTAGAAATAATGAAATTCCCTTGTTGTTTTGCAGCTGTGTTGTAGATAGCAGAGAGGTTTGGAAGTGATAGTTCATTATAGTATGTGGGAAAAATGTGAATAATTTCATAATAGAACTAGACATGCGAACAAGCGGGAGCACCTGAGAGGGAGATTTCACCACAGCAATTGGGAACGTTTATTTTTATCATACGCTCGCATTGGGATTAGCATTAATTTAGGCTGGAGACAGTAACAAATGGTGACATTTTTTAATGAAAAATCGAGTTTCACGCGTAAATTGGGAGGGTTGGCATATATGTACAGGTTATGGGGGAGATAGTAAAAAATAGTGTGATTTTTCACCGAAAAAAACGGGAGTCTCGCGCTTAAAGCGGGAGCGTTGGCATGTATGTATTGGCTATGCAGATTTAGTGGCATTACTTTGTTTATATGGAATCATAAGAGTTGTACATGTACTCTGAATAAAATATGCATACCTGTACTTTGTAATCATGCATGTGGATATGCATGGAGCTGTAAGTAGAAATCTTCGAGACTTGCACAGTAGTTTTTGTAGTAGGTGCTTTCCAATGATATGACACTTGTAGTCAGAGTGATCAACAGTACTTTTGAAGTGCAGAACTCTGATGATGGAGTTAGATGTAGAGATCTTGGCTGTGATTGGTGGATGGTTGTGTGACTGCTTAGCTGTGTCCAATGAGGGAATGGATTCGCAAGTGATGTGGAAAGGGTAGAAGGGCTGGCTAAGAGTTACGTGCCGTGTGGACACCGCGCCTGTCCGAGGGTAGGGTGTGCCACATACAGGGCTTTACAGCAAATCCAGCATGGAAAGGGGACTGTAGGGATCAGCCAATCAGATGTTAACGTTGTTGATTTGTGTAGAAAGAGAGTGTGCGTAGTGAAGATGGCAGAGGTGGGGACAGTCAGGGTGTTGGTGCTCGGAGATATGTTTGTCCATGGTTTAAAGCACTATTCTCAATGCAGGCATGTGGCAAACCATTTCGATGTTAGAGGAGTGGAGGTGGTGTGGAGCGCTGCGACTGACTGAAATGTAGAGGCAATTCTGCAAGTTTGCAGAGATATGCGTAGGATGAACAGTCCCCATGTGGTTGTTTTGCACTATGGTGCTTTCCATTTGGGCTACGTGAGTTCCCCTACTTTGCTGGAAGATTTGGAAAAGTTGGTTCAAGTAGTAATCAACATCTTTCCATCTGCGAAAGTAATTTTCTCTGCATTACTACCTAGAGCAAAATGGGACAACAGTTCTGTTTTTTGTCCTTATCAAAGTATTGCTAGGTGTGCAATCAATCGCGGCATGCGTGCTTTCATGCTAAGAGCTGGTATGTTTTTCTGTAGCCAAGAGAACATTGTTTCGAGTAATGCAGCTTATTTTGAAGCAGATGGTGTTTCTTTATCTTTTTTGGGAAATGCCATGTTTTTTTGGAATGTAAGGGTTGCTTTTGAACAGGTTATGTGAAGATTTTTATGAGTACACTGAGAAGAAACCTCCCCCCAAAAATACAAAATAACAGGTGTCTGTCAGGTATCTGCAAAAAAAATGGCTCTTTTCAGAGCCCACCTTAAAGGGGAAATGGGGAACACTATTTAAATGTACATTCGCCACGCTCAGATCTTCTACATGTCCGCGGACATGGCGGTAGTCTGCGGACAGCGCATATTACATACAGGGATTATTGGGTGGAGAGGCATGCAAATGAGAATGAGCGCAGCTAGGGATTGGTCAGTGGGTGTGTTGTGTATGGAGAGATTTAGTGAGGACGTCTTTTTCCTGAGAGGAGAACAGACAGCTATGGCTGTGTGTGCTTGAAAACAGATTATCTGGATTTTGGGAGACTCATGGATAGATTGGTTGAAGGTGCATGCAGAAAGTTGCGGTATATCTGCAGATCTTGGATTCCCTATTGTGGAAGTGCACTGGCATGGAGTGCGTGGAATGAAATGGCTGGACTTGGTACCTCTCTGTGCTACTTTATAGACAGATTGTCATCCTGACATAATTATAATTCATTGTGGAAGGAAAAGTTAAGGACATGTGTCCGGAATTTCTTTGCAATTTGCAATGAAGGATGGACTTGAGAAGGTCATGGACATGTTTCCACATGTTTCCAAATCGCCAAGTAATTTTTTCACGTATTGCGCAAAGACAAATGTGGCTGCGCTCTTCTTCATTTGGTCCACAAATGGAGAAAGCGAGGCGCAATGTCAATAAGGCTGTTTGTGCCTTTCTAAGAGATGTTGGCATGTTGTCTTTCGACAATGAAAATATGTTTCGCAGTACAACCATTTTCCAAAATGGATGGAGTCCATTTTACATATGCTGGCAATCAGATTTTTATTCGAAATGTCCAAAATGCATTGCAACCATTTTTGGAAGTATAGTCATCTATTTTGAATCCAAGTTTTTGACACACACAAAACACCACCAAAAGGCTCTTTTCAGAGCCAACACTTACTCCCAGAGAAAAGTGCATTGATTTTGATAGGGTTGCCCCCCAAATTCTTATCTGTCCTAGGACTGTTTTTTTAAAAAATGTGCGGGGGCCTGCACCGTTTACTTGATAGTTCTATTTTTAAACTGAGAAAAGCGGCTCTGAAAAGAGCCCTTTTAAAAAACTTTTTGTTGTTTTACATATTTTTTGTGGCTTTTTCTACACCCGACACACTAGGAGAGGAGGGGAAAGGAGGGTAAGGAAGGGACACCAACAATGGGGATAAGAAAGGGCAGGTGAAGAGAGGAAGATGTAGGGTGGGCCTTATTTAGGTAGGTAGCAGCTCTTCTGGTGCTCCTTAACCGTAGTCTCCAAAGCACTTCGAAGACTCTCCCCCTTGCAGAGTACTGCGTCGCAGTACATACACAATATTGTGACCCTCGAAAGGTAAGGGTCAACAGCATCGCGAATGGCCTGTGAAGCAGCAGGAGGGATGCACTCTCCCACAGGAGTGTCTCTTGTGGTGAGAGGATCGGAAACAGAGGATGCTGCAGAGGAACTCAACCTACTACGTTCTTTACATGGTACATCCTTGCGAATGTACGCACCGTGGAACGAAGTTAGGTGTCGCTTCATGGACGTCGTGCCAAAGTTGTACGAACTTTGTCTCCCACGACTCAGCACCAAATTGCACTGGTTACAGGTGACCTTGTTTGCACGTGCTTTCGGTATGTTACCATGAACGATAAACAACCGCCACACCCACGACTCCCGGCGAGTTTTGGTAGTAGGGTGTTCCTCGACCTCATTCTCTTCATCCTCTTCATCCTCGATCTCTACATCCTTACGTGTATTCCTCTATGCAGGCCCTTGGGGAGGTGGTGGTGGTAGAGGTTTTGGAGGTGGTGCTGAGGCTGATGTAGCAACAGCAGCCATGGATGCCATTAGGGTTGGTGAGGTAATCTCCGCTAGAGCACTAAAGGCAGCAAAAATCAATCTCCAATAGCTAGAAGTACAATGAAGAGCTCTGGGGTGTGGCCTTTTAAAGGGGTGGAGGGGTGCGCCTCGTGGCCATATCGATTACTCAAAAGCGATGAAAAAGTTCCAAAAAACACGTGGAAAGCTAGGGCCATTGGGCCTCATTACAACCCAGGCGGTACGTTCCCTACTTTACCACCATGGTGTAAACTCTGTTTACACCATGGTGGATGGCGGATTTACCGCCCCATTCCAAGGTGAGTGGGGCGGTAAATCCCCATTCCCCATTTACCCTTTCCCATTCCCATTTTTGCCCCATAGGGCATAATGGGAGTGGGGAAGGCACTAATTACGGCACTGTAAATTACGGTGCTGTAATTAGCACCAAGGCGGGTTAGCGCTTTGCATTTTAACGCCTGCTAAAAGCAGGCATTAAAATGGTAATCAGGCGATAAGGGTTAACGGCGCCGACGGCGCCGTTAAACCCTTAACGCCTGGGTTGTAATGAGGCCCATTGTCTGGGACATGTGCAATGGTGATTTTTTACTGTACAATAATTTGGATTGTCTGCATAAGTTCTTTTAAAATGTTGGGGAAGCGGACAAAGTGCGCAAATTAGGATACACGCTCAGCGTGGGTGCGGTATCATGATGACGTTGTGAACACGGCCGCGAAGGGAATCGGTGTACGCAGGACACCAAATGCACAGAAACGGTTGTGCACATGCGCGTGGGTGTTCGACGGACAGTGTTCGGGTCCTGAAACTAATTAAAAGTGTGACACAAGTGAGACGGACAGTTACGGACAGGCGTGATGTTCGCAGGACTTACGGGTATGGTGCACATGTGCATAGAATTTCTGCGGACTGTAAGGCAAGGTATAGTGTCCTTAGGACACCTCCATTTTGTTTCACTAGGAACCTCGCGGTCACCGCACCTGTTCTACGGACAGTTCCATCTTGGTTGCGAACGGTACAGACAGGTATAGTGTCCTTAGGACACCCCCATTTTGTTATTTTACGGACATCCCGGACACCTGGTGTGTTCTAAGAACAGTTTAATCTTGGTTGCGAATGCTACGGAGAGGTATAGTGTCCTTAGCACACCCCTATTTTGTTTATTTACGGACATCCCATACAGCTGGTTTGTTGTAAGAACAGTTTCATCTGGGTTGCTAATGGTACGGATAGGTGTAGTGTCTTTAGGACATCCATATTTTGTTAATTACGGACAGGCCGTACAGGCCGTACAGGCGCGCTGTCCACGGACATTTGAACTGTTTTAAAAAAAAAAATAGACACAAACAATTTTATTAAAACTCACATAACATTTATCTTATTACACACATATACAGCAGTTAAGAAAGAGAGGGCCAAGCAGAAACTGAAACAAATATAGGGGAATTAGGGTTTTGTAGAGGATTATTGTGAGGGCATGAAGAGATGGAAGTTTCATCGAAACGTTTATTTTCTTCGTGAGGGATTGGGGATACTTCACTGGGACATGGAGAGGCAGGACAGGGACAGGTAGGTCAGTGGTATCTAATTCTTCCTTTGACATACTCCTCCACAAATGCCTTAAACCATTAAAATTGTCTTTCAGCATGTCCACTTTCTGTTCTATGCGTTGCAAGGTGTCTTGCATTGTCTCCTTTGTTGGAATTTCTTCAATCTTTGCATGGTCTGTTAAAAATAAATATATATATATATGTTACGTACACATAAAGTACTGACTATTAATTTGCTTATGCAGAGAAGTGTGTACCATTATTATCGCTATCTTCCGACATTTCGTCACGCGGAAAATTCTCCTCGAGCCACTCCAAAGCACTGCACATTTCGGTGTGAAACACACCAATACATTAATTGTTCTGTAGCTCATACAAAAAGTCTACAAATAAATAAGACAAATGAAGTTCACTTATTCGTTTCTGGAAATTTGTATTCATTGGGCCTCATTAGGACCCTGGCGGAGAGGGTTTTACGCCAGCGTAGTGCATGGCGTACCTCTCCGCCATACTACGAGTTCCCGTAGCGCCATGGCGGCCTTTTCCGCCTGGTTTTACCAGGCGGAGAAAACCATGGCGCTACGGGACCTCGTTGTTAATTACGCCACCGTATTTTACGGTGGCGTAATTAACTCCTTCCCCACTCCCATTATACCCTATGGGGCAAAAATGGGAATGGGGAAGGGCAGAATGGGGATTGGGGATTTACCGCTCCGCCGAGGTCGGAATGGGGCGGTAAATCCGCCAACCCCCATGGCGCTATCGGCGGCTTTCCGCCATGCTTCGCGGTGCATTTAGCACCGCGAAATCCGCCTGGGTCCTAATGAGGCCCATTGTGTTGAGTTTGTGTACCGTTGCTACCAGCTCTGCAGTTTCTGTGAGGTAATTATGTTGGAGGCATTTCTATTTTGTTATGGTATAATCCATTTAATTATATATGGTATTTAAATGGATGGTTGATGTGTTAGACGTGTAGGTTCAACTGCTTATTTATTATTACTTATAATGTGTTTATGTGCTGCATTTTAAACGTGTGCAATTTTTATATGGTATGGTAGAACAATTTCAAATACCCCCTGAGTATTTGGGTAGTGTTGATGTCGTCTGCGGCCGTCCACGGACATACACACAGGGCCTCATCATGACTTCGGCGGTAACCCTTAAATCCGGCGGTAGCGCTATTACCGCCGGATTTAAGGGTCCGCCGAATCAGGGCTTCGGCGGATTTTGCCCCAGCTCTGAGCTGGGGGGAAATCCGCCGAAAATTCGCGATATTACCGCCGGCGGGAAATCCGCCGGCGGTATTAGCGCGAAGATTCCCCATTGAGCCCAATGGGGGATGGGGCATTCCCGAATGGGTTCAGTGGGGAATGGGGACTTACATTACCGCCGAACTTGTGATCCGGCGCTATTAGCGCCGGGGAGTTCGGCGGTAGGGCTAATACCGCCCGCGCTAATAGCGTTACCGCCCAAGTCGTGATGAGGCCCACAGTCCGTGGCCTTCAAAAATCATTAGCAAGGGGGTTCTGTATGTTCTATGTTACATGTATATAAGGTAAGGGAATCCTAGTAAACATCTCCCAAATTCACACGATGAAAGTGTATATTCAGTAAAAAAAACTTTGTTAAAGGGATGTTATGGTAAAATTGAGCGACTAAAAACCTATGAAATTCAGTAAAATAACTTAGTTAAAGGGACATTATGGTTAAGTTGCGCTAGTAAAAACCTATGAAATTCACTAAAAAAAACGTGGTTAACGGGACATTATGGTTCCAAGTAAAACCGAAAAAACCTTGAAATTCGCCAGTCATGGTAAGCTAAGCAACCATAACTCCCGCCACCACCGTACAATGCTAAGACTAACACCCAGGACATCAAAGATGACATCACAAATATCATCGATGACATCACTGATGACATCACATGTCTAGCTCCTTCTTTTTTGTTCACTGCCATATCTAGGCCAGGTGGCTTTATTTACTGACAGTCAGAAACTTAACTTTCAAAAGATTTTACATTTATAGATATTGCTATTCTCACATGTTCTTACACTACTTTCCTTAGAATTTAATCGCATTTTATGAAGTACATATATGGGGGAAGAAGCAAGCCTGACACAGAGCAATCATTTTTGTGCGTGAATACAATCATGTAGATTATACACAGTTGCTAATGATACTGCCTCTTGTTTGCTTACTTTACTTTCCATATATAAGCCCCATATTTGTATGCATTGTAGTCTATGTTGTTTGTGTATTAGTAGAATTATGTAGTAAGTGATGCATTATTAGCTACTTAGTACAAGGTTCAAAGACCGGAAAAGTCTGATACAGAAGCAGTCACCGTTTTATTATATAACTTTTGAAAATTACAAATATAGCACCTCTGTGTTGTATGCAGCAGCCAATACCTACATTTCTGTATGAGTAGGTTCCTGTACTAGACAGAACACTGCAATGGAATTTTTTTTAGAACACTACATTGCGTGATAAAGTATTTAGTTTATTACACATCTCCCGATAATCCCTGATACTTTTTTGCCAACATTACATTCACAACCCCTTGTATCAAAAGTAAATGCACATGTGATGTCATCAGTGATGTCATCAATGATATTTGTGATGTCATCTTTTATGTCCTGGGTATTAGTCTTAGCAGTGGATGGTGTTGGCGGGAGTTATGGTTGCTTAGCTTACCATGATAAACTATAAAAAACAATGGGGTATGTTTAATGGCTCTGAGATTCGTCCCCTAATTGCTACTCACGTAAGTTCCTTAACCAAAAGAATCTCAGTCGCCGGTGTGGTGTCAAACCTTAAAGTAGCAGACAATACAAGTTTGTGCAACCAGATTTTAGTCCAGCATTAATACAAAACATTTTATATAGAAAAAATATTTCAAATTGATTAGGTCACAAGGACAATATCAGGCTAAAAAACAATTAAACAGTAGCTTAAAAGATTTGATCTAAAAAAGATACATGTGTGAACAATTTTCAGGGTCAACACACAGATCTAATTTGTAAACAATTCTAAAGCATAAACTCAATTAAAAAACCAGACAGTTTATTACATATTTACAAGAACAAATCTGCAGTCAGGTACGAGAAAACGATAGTCCTATCTCAAGGATAAAACGTCACCTTTACAAATGCAATGGTTCTATGAATCCTAATGGAAGAACCACTAGGTTCTGATACTGCAACAAAAATGTTCTAATTCGACAACCTTTTAATAATACAGGGTATAAATGCCCGACATGTTTCATTCTGTCATCAACATTGAAAAATTCATCAGAACTTCATCAGGGGAAAACTTGACATTGCAGAAGAAAACAGTAAGGACTCTGTTTCATATGTCTAAAAGGTTCCACAATTTGATTGTCTGCTCGAATCCTAAGGAAAAACAACAACACACTGAAACAGCTGTTAATTACGCTGTCACTATTTAAAGCCTACTCACTGAAGTTATATATTTTGTAATACCAAGGCTTACCATAAGAATGTGGTGTCATCACAAATTCATCGGTTCAGTAGACGTGTCTTTTTAATAGACTACCATCTGTTGAAACAAATTGTACGTTAAAGCAAAACCAGCCCAGCTCACTGTTCATCACCATCTTTTTCCCAAGTCACTGTGTATCGTTCTTCTCAAAATTTATTTTAAAACATATCCAGTTACTACTTCAAATTATCGCTATGGGCCCTTCAGTATTTACAGCAGACTTCAAAGCACTTCAATTGTGATAATTAATCGGTCTAATAGACTCTTAAACAATCAGAGGCCTTTGAATCAGTGACATTTGTGGGGAAACATCATAAGCTTATAACGACTTACTTGTAGATTGTCTGTCGATTTTTATTTTAGTTTCGTCATTCTATTGGGCAAACTCTGGAACTCTGTGCCGATTCCCATTATTTAGAGTGAATCACAAGAACTACAGGTACACCCTCCAATTGCAGGTATTCGCCATAGTCACTGAAAACGTGAAACACAACAACGTCACGCAACCACGTAAATACATCTAGTACCACGTGTCAAAGTAAACATCTAGTACACTTCTTCAACAAGTCCTACTTCACCCTGTATGTTAATATGCTATGTAACTCTGCAGTAGCAGCTCGTAAACAGTGTGATCAATTAAAAACTAATCGACCGCCGCAAGAATTCAAAGAGCACTCGTAAAACAACAATAGTGCAATTTCGAAACAAAAAAGTCTCATATACAAAATACTCGACCCTGTCGTCCTAACCATAATCAGCTCACTCCCTTCGTGAAGCATAGACGATTCGGCTTAGTAAAAAAACACGAAGACATACACGGCCAATAACCCGTGTTACCCACTTACCTTTTCAGTGTCTGGCTCGCGAAAGTCTTGTCGAACTGTGTGTCGTACGGTAGATGCAGCAATATGCCAATACAAACTTGTGCTGCCTCCCAAAGACGCGGCCTCCCAATTGGTTGATTATTCTCAAGGCGTAGATCCTCGCCGTATCACGTGATTCATATCGATGACACTCTTAAAGTAACACTCCTCAATAGCACTTTAAGCTCAGATGTGCTGGTATGAAATGCTCCATATATCGCCAAAGAACAGGATGTGACTAAACATCAAAAAGGTGCGGTGCTTCTGATCCAAATATCTATGTTTATATGATTATAATCAAGGTCCTTTCCATTTTCAGGACATAGTAATTACAACCCTCAGAGTTTATACCATCTTAGAACAGCTGTTGTTTAAGGTGCACATGCCCTAATATTTAGAATCAGAAACACTATTGCCAATATTACCTCCTATTACATTGGATAGGTCATTCGACCAATGGTCACATATGCATGATACTTACATTTTGGTAGTTAAACAACTAACCTATCCATGTGACAGGTTCAGCCATTCCACCTGTTCATTTAACCCTGTGTTGGCTGTATTGCACAAGAAAATCAACCATTGTTCTTTGGCATATAGAGTACTATTTATGGATTCTCATTGTGGCATTGATGGAACCTGCAATAACACAGACCATCTCAGATCTTCACTAGTATGTTCAGCCATAAAGAAATGGTTCACTAGGGGTGCTAGAACCACTTTATTTCTAATGCAGCTCCTATGTTCCGTGATTCGGGTTTTGACTTTTCTGGTAGTCATACCTATATAGATTTTATGGCAAGGGCACCAAATTACGTACACCACATTGCTAGAATTGCAATTAGTGAAGTTACATTGCACCCATGGTTGTTTAAGGCCTAGATCTACTTCTGTACTCCTTCGTGTTAGTCCACAGTTGACACAGTGACCACATGGTGAGTGTCCTATCAACCGAGGCATACCCCACAATTCTCTTACACTCATTTGGGGTTGCACCACTTTAGTGATATCATTTTTGGTTAATAGGTCTTTTAAATTCGCACCTCTTTTAAATGCATACACCGGAGGTTCCAATGTGCATTCTCCACTCTTAAGGATGTCCCAGTGTTTTTTAATCATCTTGTTTATTTGATTAGACATGGGAGAAAAACTACTCACAAAGACTATTCCTTTCTTTTCTTGAGATTTGTCTTGGTATTCAAGCAGGGCTTCTCGGTTGTTATGCATTGATCTTTTAAAAGCTCTCTTCACTATTCTCTTAGGATAGTGCCTTGCTTCCAATTTGGAACTTAATTTCTGTGCTTCCGACAGAAAAATGGTTTTCGTTGAACTATTCCTTTTTAAACGGAGAAACTGGCCAACTGGCAGGTTTTCTCTCGTATGGCGTGGATGGCAACTCTCAAAAATCAACAACGAGTTCCGAACAGTTGTTTTATGGAACGGTTTGACTTGAAGAATATTCTGCGTTGTATCGACCCAAATGGTAATATCCAAAAAGTTAATTTCTGCATTACTATGGGTATGGGTAAATTGTAAAAAATGGTTCTGATTATTGATCCACACCATAAAGTCTTCAAGTTCTTCTACTGAGCCTTCCCATACTATGAGAATATTGTCGATATAGCGTCTCCAAAAACCTAGCTTCGTAAAGAATGGGTTTAGGGTGCTGTAGATATATTGTATCTCAAATGACTCCACATAGAGGTTGGCTGCTGAGGGGGCTACTGATGAGCCCATCGCTGTTCCATGAATCTGCTGGTAAATTTGATTATTAAAGCTGAAATAATTTTCGGTTAGTGCCATTTCAGCACACCAAAGGATGAAGCTGTTCGGTGTTGTACCTTCTGCCCTTTTGGAAAGTAAAATTTCTTTCAACACATTCAGTGTTTCGCGTTGAGGTATGCTTGTATACAACGAAACTATGCCCAAGCTGACTAAAATTTATTTCCTGGGATCAAATGCCATTTCTTCTACTATATTAATTACCTCTGTGGTGTCTTGTATAAATGAATACATATTTGACACAAATGGTTTGAGATATTTGTCAGCAAACTTTGACAAAGGCTCTAACACAGAGCCTGTGCCAGAGACTATAGGCCTGCCAGGTGGTGTAGTTAAGGATTTATGTATTTTAGGAAGGATGTAAAATTTAGGTGTAGTAGGTCTTTCAACTACCAAAAATGCTTGTTCTTGTTGGCATATCCTTTCTCGTGATACTGCTTTTTCGACTTTCCGCGTGATCAACAGTGGAAGTTTACTCGTAGGATCTTGAGCTAGTGGTTTATAAAATGCTCTGTCTAGCAATTGTCTTTCAAATTCCTTGATGTATGCATCACGATTGAGCATGACAATAGCACCTCCTTTGTCGGCTTTACGCAAAATTATATCTGGATTATTAGCCAGATTTTTCACTGCATTTTGTTCTCTGGTGCTCATATTTTGGAAAGCCTGGACAGGGGTTTGTTCTAAGCGTCTCAGATCATCCCAAACTCTTTTAGCAAAAACCACTGACTCTGGAGTATAACTGCTGGCTGGTGGATTAAAGGTAGATTTTGCACGCAGACCACTTTCATTATTCTGTTGGTCATATTCATGATGTTGGAAGTACTGTTTTAAATGTATTTTACATATTAGCTGCTCTATTTCTACTCTAGTCTGAAATGTGTCATATTTAACTGTAGGGACAAACCCGAGACCTTTATTCAGCACAGCCACCTCTTCTGCACTTGGATTATATGATGCCAAATTTACTAGTAAAGGATGCATGCTCCGGGTTTGACGTGGAGCATAGTCCCAATCGTTTGTTGGTGGCCGCTGGTGTATAACAACCTGGTTGAAATTGAGCTTGAGGACCCATTGGTGATTTCTGATTGCTTAGGGAATAGTTACCTCTAGTACGTGGTGTTCAGTTATTTCTTCTTTGATTCCGCCCACAACCTTGATTACGGTTGTTTCTTTGGCCTCTTAATTGAAACTGATTACTACAGTTCGACCCATCTGAGCTGAAAGAAGTGTTACTGAATCTTACTTGCCGTTGGTAGTTCTGTTGCCCTGACTGTTTTTGACCAAAGGGATCATATCCTTCTTTGGTATACCGGAAGGCATTTTCATGTGAGAATTGTAACAGATCTTTCTTCATCCTTCTGATCCGATCTTGCGTGCAAAAGTCTTTAAATTCTGTAATTTCTTTTGAAATCTCCTCTAGATGTTTTTTGTAAGTTTCTAAAGTAACAAATTTCTTGATTTCTTCTTCCATCTTGTCTAGATCTGCTGTAATCTTTAGTGTCATTTCACGGGCGGTATCAATAATCAGTATAGTCCAATCTCGGCCACATTTGTTTGCAATATAACTCCATTGTATTATGAAATTCTTATTGTCCAAGAACAAACACGGCTCATTTCTGAGAATTAGGCCTTGTGGGAGGGTCCCTGATCTTAAATATTCAATCATAATCGAGCCGTGGAGCTTGGTACGAATTAACCGTTTTTTCAGTTGTAACAACTCGTCCCAATTACTCAAATTAGCTACAAACGACCCATCTCCTTCTTCAGAAAACAATTTTATTTGTGCTAATAATTCGAGAACATATTTATCATCATAACTTTTTGTACGTTCTGCCGCCTTCTTAAAACTAATGATCTAAGATGTTACTAATACTCAAAGGTCATTAATTGGTAAGGAAGGCACACATTAAGTGTCTTAGAGGAAGCAAGATATAGATTCGGACCGAGAACAAGGCAATGGAGTGGTTAACCTATGTACAATTAATCAACTGGCCTAAGGCCTACTGTGAACTGTCTTGCAGGTATTAGCTGCACATAGACCACGATAAACTATAAAAGACAATGGGGTATGTTTAATGGCTCTGAGATTCGTCCCCTAATTGCTACTCACGTAAGTTCCTTAACCAAAAGAATCTCAGTCGCCGGTGTGGTGTCAAACCTTAAAGTAGCAGACAATACAAGTTTGTGCAACCAGATTTTAGTCCAACATAAATACAAAACATTTTACATAGAAAAAATATTTCAAATTTATTAGGTCACAAGGACAATATCAAGCTGAACAACTATTAAACAGTAGCTTAAAAGATTTGATCTAAAAAAGATACATGTGTGAAAAATGTTCAGGGTCAACACACAGATCTAAATTGTAAACAATTCTAAAGCATAAACTCAATTAAAAAACCAGACAGTTAATTACATATTTACAAGAACAAATCTGCAGTCAGGTACGAGAAAACAATAGTCCTATCTCAAGGATAAAACGTCACCTTTACAAATGCATTGGTTCTATGATTCCTAATGGAAGAACCACTAGGTTCTAATACTGCAACAAAAATGTTCTAATTCGACAACCTGTTAATAATACAGGGTATAAATGCCCGACATGTTTCATTCTGTCATCAACATTGAAAAATTCATTAGAACTTCATCAGGGGAAAACTTGACATTGCAGAAGAAAACAGTAAGGACTCTGTTTCATATCTCTAAAAGGTTCCACAATTTGATTGTCTGCTCGAATCCTAAGGAAAAACAACAACACACCGAAACAGCTGTTAATTACGCTGTCACTATTTAAAGCCTACTCACTAAAGTTATATACTTCGTAATACCAAGGCTTACCATAAGAATGTGGTGTCATCACACATTCATCGATTTAGTAGACGTGTCTTTTTAATAGACTTCCATCTGTTGAAACAAACTGTACGTTAACCCAAAACCAGCCCAGCTCACTGTCCGTCACCATCTTTTTCCCAAGTCACTGTGTATCGTTATTCTCAAAATGTATTTTAAAACATATCCAGTTACTACTTCAAATTATCACCGTATGTTAAACTATGGGCCCTTCAGTATTTACGGCGGACTTCAAAGAACTACAATTGTGATAATCAGAGGCCTTTGAATCAGTGACGTTTGTGGGGAAACATTATAAGCTTATAACGACTTACTTGAAGATTGTCGATTTGTGTATTCGACTTTATTTTAGTTTCGTCATTCTGTTGGGCACACTCTGGAGCTTTGTGCCGATTCCCATTATTTAGAGTGAATCACAAGAACTACAGGTACACCCTACAATCGCAGGTATTCGCCATAGTCACTGAAAACGTAAAACACAACAACGTCACGCAACTACGTAAATACATCTAGTACCACGTGTCAAAGTAAACATCTAGTACACTTCTTCAACAAGTCCTACTTCACCCTGTATGTTAATATGCTATGTAACTCTGCAGTAGCAGCTCATAAACAGTGTGATCATTTGAAAACTAATCGACCGCCGCGAGAATTCAAAGAGCACTCATAAAACAACAATAGTGCAATTTCGAAACAAAAAGGTCTCATATACAAAATACTTGACCCCGTCGTCGTAACCATAATCAGCTCGCTCCCTTCGTGAAGCATAGACGATTCGGCTTAGTACAAAAACACAAAGACATACATGGCCAACGACCGTGTTACGCGCTTACCTTTTCAGTGTCTGGCTCGTGAACGTCTTGTCGAACAGTGTGTCGTACGGTAGCTTACCATAGCTTACCATAACTGGCGAATTTCAAGTGTTTTTCAGTTTTACTTGGAACCATAATGTTCCATTAATAAAGTTTTTTTTGTGTGAATTTCATAGCTTTTTAGTAGCGCAACTTAACCATAACGTCCTTTAACAACGTTTTTTTACTGAATATATAAATATATATACATATATATATTTATACATATATTTATTCATATATATATATATATATATATATATATATATATATATATATATATATATATATATATATATATATATATATATATATTAAAGGCAAACAAAGACTGAATAACAGTCTAGGACATAGCGGCACTCCGGCACATGGATTGTAGTTAAAAATAGATCAATCCTTATCAATCCAAATCTGCGGCATTGCTGCTGTGCTGAAAAATAGTCCTTTATTAACTCAAGGTTTAGACATGGAAGGCAACAGCAAAAATTACACACACAAAAAGATTTGATGCGTTTCACCCTACACAGGCTTCGTCTGGTATAAGTGATAGAAAGAGGACTGCATATTTATAGAAGTCCTGTTGTTTTACAAGTCCATCTTTGCTGTTTGTGACATAAGGAAGTTAATACATTGGGCCTCATCACGACTTTGGCGGTAACCGTTAAATCCGGCGGTAGCGCTATTACCGCCGGATTTAAGGGTCTGCCAAATCAGGACTTCGGCGGATTTCGCCCCAGCTCTGAGCTGGAGGGAAATCCACTGAAAATTCACGCTCATACCGCCGGCGGGAAATCCGCCGGCGGTATTAGCGTGAAATTTCCCCATTGAGCCCAATGGGGAATGGAGCATTCCCGAATGGGCTCAATGGGGAATGGAGATTAACATTACCGCCAAACTCGTGATCCGGCGCTATTAGCGCCGGGGAGTTCGGCAGTAGGGCAGATAGCGCCGGCACTAATAGCGCCGGCGTTACCGGCCAAGTCATGATGAGGAATAGACAATTCAAGTTTAAAATATACCACCATGTTGGAAAGTGCATAACGTCTAAACACATAAATATATGAACAAATTGGCAGCTTGTGAAAGAGTTGAAGAAATTGTGGGTTTGTGTTACGCATAGCATTTAAAACTGCTGTGAATGTTCATGAATCTACTTTATGCATTATTATTGATAATATTATAATACATGGCAACCTGAATTAGCATACAATCATGTAAATATTTTTCTTATTACAAACTAGTTGTGACATCACTACTGACCTGTACTAAGTTAATTACATCACTACTGCTCTGTAATCAGTTATCACGATTCCATTGTGATGTCATAATGCCTGCTGCTTGAGAGAGCACAGACCAGAATTGCAGTTGCTACATCACTTAACTAAAGCCATTTCAAGCTTTACTAATTCTTTTCTTTCAAAATCGCTTTCTGTGACACTTTTCATCCTGATAAGGAACTTTATGTTTATATTGTGCATTGATTGAGTTTAACACATGAGATCAGGAATGTGCATGTTACTGCTTATTTTATAGGACAAAGAAAACATGTTTTAAGGTACATTTGATTAAACTGAATACACTTTTTGTCTGCAACACTTGTGAAGCTGAATATTTGTTTCTTTTTTTTAATAAAAACTTTCTACATTGGTTACATATATCAGTAACTCGAAAGTCTTACATTACGCTAAGCAAGAGGGCAGGCATTTAACTACATGCAGTGTATAGCCATGTTTTATAAGAATTAACATATCCCCTTACATACTTAAAAAGGATTTTACAAGTTACCTTGGTGTTCCGTGACCTTATAAAGGAACTTGACCTTCAACCTCTTCCTCTATTTGGTCACAGATCTCCTTGTCGTCTTGCAATAGCCTTGAAACGAACGGTAAGGGGTATTTTATCCCATACGTTAGTATAAAAAATTTACCAGATTCTTTTCCTGCCTCTATTTTCTGTTATGCTCTCGGCTATTATTACCCAATTTAATGGTACTGAATTCATCAACCTTCAGAAGGATGAACAGCTGAGTCAGCCCAGCCAAGTTCTAAGCATGCACATTGCAGCATTGTCCCATTTCTAAGACGAGCGCGTGGCCAGCGATTGCTCCTTCTGGGCGAAATTTGCTGCATACTGTAGGAGAACCCATGTGTGTTCTCACATTACATATCTGTCGAGATGTGTCTGTGATTAGATTCCCATTTTATTTACTATGACGTCTAGTTTTTCCTATTAATTCTCAAAAGGGAACTTCAGTAATCAAAAATATTGAGAGATAGCAGGGCCAAGGACGCCTGCGCGTTTTGCTCATTTTGCCTAAATATGTGCTTTAAGCCTACATCCAACATTTGCTCACAGGAAAGGCTGGTGGAAGGACAGATGGTGAGGTTGGGAGCCAAGCAAACAGTCGACAGGCCAGGCGATGCTCATCAGTTGTCAAGGATGGAATCAGATGGCAAATCACAAAGCGTGCGCCGGATTCGCTAAAATAACCAGGGTTTCTAGAACTCACAGTACAATAAATGTTGCTAGAGAGGTCATCCGCTCCCAAAACTAAAAACAAGATGAGAGAAAATTTGGACAAACTCAACCTTGGGCCAATGTGGCCATCTGAGATTGGCCAACAATGAAGCACTTTCAATAAAGACTAAAACCATTGAACCATATGCTCCAGAACGATGAAATGCATCAATTAATCTGTGTGATCACCATCTGTAGCCTTATTAGCTTTGAGCGATTCTGTGAATGTAGCAGCTGTTATTTACGCATAACGGTTGACAGGGGAAACCAATCAACCTTAAGCGTTGAGACACTTTGGGCCCAATCGCGGCATAACCACGAAGAAGCCGCATTTCAAAATCAGTAAACAGGGCTTAGCTTGAACACTGTGTTTTCCCAATAATGAGGGTGGGTATCACCTTGAGGAGAAGTGGCGGGAGGATGGCGATGGCACCATAATTGTACCGAAGACTATCAGTAGCAAGCGAGTGGTTGTTGGCAGCGCATATCTCATTTTTATGGAAACACCCAAGCGCAGATGGTGCCTTCTGTAATTTACCAACAGACAACAACACACCAGAGCGCAGAAGCCGAAACCTAATTACACAGAGTAGAAAACATCCTGAGACAGGTGATAAAAGAAAATCACATTTAAGGGGTAGCTTTAACAGAAACCAAAATCCTCAGAAATAACCACCCTTGTAAAGAGGAACACCACACAGCACGTGTGGATACCGACTGTACAGTTTAATCATTAAAATACAAGAAGATGTGGAATACTGACTCATCTGAAGGAGGTATGAACCCCAAATCAAGAACTTGGCCTGTCAATATGCTGCTCATCTGGAATCTAGACAACACATTCACCCTTGCATTTATGGGAATGCAGGCTTAGTTTGCGACCATGCCAACCAGGGCCCAGATTACAGACATATTTCTCTGGTGCAAGTATAAAGTTGCACTATATTAGATTAGGGAAAAGATTGCCCTAGTGCAAAAACATCGGGGCCATATTAGAAAACATTTGCACCATGACGTAATAGGACAAAAATTGCACTAGTGCCAAAAACGTGTAATTTCAATGCATTTTTGCACACTTTGCTGTGGTGCAATTTAGCAATTGTTTGGCCTCAGCACTGTTATGAGTCACATCTTATTGCTTGGTCTACACACCAGGGGCCAGATTACATAAACCTTGCACTGGCGCAAGTGAAAGTTTGCATGATATTAGCACTACGGCAAAGTTTGCTCTATTTTTAAAAAGACTGTGACACATTAGATAACCTTTTCACAGTAACAAGCGCAGTTTGGCATGTTAAAACACAAATTGCCCTTCTGCAAAAAAGATACACTTTGAACACATTTTTGCACCAGGGTAACGTTTTCCATAGTGCTAATACAGATTGGTATTAGCACTGGACAAAGTTTACCCTGGAGCAAAAATGTATTGAAAATGTACGTTTTTTGCACTAGGGCAAATCCTGCCCTGGTGCTTATAACATGCCCAACTGCACTTGCCACGGTGCAAAGGTTTTCTAATATGTACCATAGTTTTTAAAAATGGGGAAAACTTTGCCCTACTGCTAATACCGTGCAAACTTGCACTTGCACCAGTGCAAAGTTTCTGTAATCTGGCCCCTGAACTGCTTCTCTTCCTCACACTTGGAGTTTCAGGACTGCAACCCATGGGCCATCTATACCATAAATCTCCCTCCCTTGCCTCCCTCCCCATGTCATTTATTTTCCCCTACTCAGTCCCACCTCTTCTGTTTGCCATCCCCCATGCTCTGAAGTGCTTTGCATTTCCAAGTGGCACTTTTCAAAGCACCACCATAAACACATGGATTAAAAAAGAATAAACACATAAAGGGAGGAAGAAATGTAATAAACAATTCAATACAACCTAATAATGACTTATTAGCATGGCCTATGTGTCGGAGAAGTGTATGAGTAAGCAGAACTGACCTTCTAGAACGCCCATGTCAGATTGTTGACAGCTCCATTCTTTTGAGTTATTTCTTTGTCGCTACATTTGGCCATTGCTTGTCTGTTTTTGTGGTTCTTCTAGGTGGACACGTGTTCTGTTATGGTGCATTTCAGTAGTCACTAGTATTTCAAGTGGCCTTGTGTTTCTGTCTGGGTTCCTCAGTGTGCTCTATATGTTTGCATTGCATCCTCCGACATTAGGTATACATAATTTGCTAGTAGGTTTCTCTTCTTTCACTGGGACAGATGCGTCTTTATTTCTGGTATATGGATGTTTTATATATTTATAGATTTCATTGAGTGCCCATGATTTTTCTGAGTGGCTAGAACGCCCTTTGGAGGTAGAGGACTGGTGCACAGGGAAATGATTAAGCTGAAATGATTGTCCTGATGGGCGTATATGGCCTGCATTTTTCATAAGCTTCAAGGAATAGTTAGACTTAAGGTACAGCCTTGATTGTTTTAATGGTCTAGCCATGAAATATTTGTATCTTCATAGGAACAATTTGCTTTGAGATGCAATTTAATGTTAGGTCGGTTGATAGGGAAGGAACAGTTTGCTTAAGTAGTTGATGGTTAGCAAATGCGGTTTGAGTTCCTCTGTCTGTTTCCTGGCAGCCAATGGGATGATATGACATTGTGTGTTATGCGGCTAGATTGGTTCAACCCCATAATTACATGGGCTACCTGAATTTGCTAGGCTGGAGACTTGAATATGGACCTGATTGGAAGGCTGGTGTAGATACCATGGCTGTTAAGAGTGGAAGTGTCTCACAGAAGCGAGGCGAAGTGCTGAAAAGCATTCCTGAAAGTGGTATTAGGTGCAGCATGAATGAACATTTGGTGAACAAGATTCCAAGGTTTTCGGGGCATTTAAGATGGACTAGGGATTGCCATCAGCACATACGTGATAGCCGATGCGGCACTATAGACATTCAGATTAATAGAGATTCAAATCAACCTTGGCACAGTCTACTGGAAACATTTGTTGACAAAGAGGAGAAAATGCGGAGTTTAACCAAGTGGGTGGTGTTTGTTTAGAAAGGATTGAACCAATGCAGTGCAGTCCCTCTGAACGCTCCCAACACCTCTAGAAAGATAATGAGAAAGATATGGTCCACTGTACCACATGCCACAGAGGCGTCTATGAGAATTACTAATTAGGCATGGCTATGGTCACTGGAGGTGAGAACATTTCATCTGATGTCAACAATGATGGTGGTGACGCTGAAAGCCAGATTGGAAATCCCATAAAGTTATACTTTGTTCCAGGTGGGCCGACATATGTGCCAAGCTCCCAGGGAAATGATTAGGTGAGTGAAGCAAGAGCTGGTAGAGGCACTTTTTAATGACAAAAGGACATGAGTCCATCACAGAGCTTTTGTGCTTGTCCTTCACTGACATTTCCACTCAAAGTGGCTGTCAATTGTGTGTGGATATGGAGGAGATGTGTCGCCTTCATCTGTGTGCAGGCCTTGACGTCATTTGTCATGGCTAAACTGTTTTATGAAAGCCTCTGTCATGAATCTGGCAATCCATTCGGTCAGGAAGCAGATCAGATGTCCACCCTATGCACTGCAGTCCTCTTCCCGTGTGTCCCAATGGTGAAAATCTGCAGGGAAACAGTTGACTTGGGACTTTGTAGATTTAGCCTTTTGCCTTCTGAAAGAGAGAGAGAGAGAGGGCACACGAATGCCTCCATCTATCATTGAAAGTAGCCCAGTGGGACCAGCTTCTGCAGGAAATATTATATTCAGAATTGCTTAGGTCAACATGCTTGTTTTGATATTTTTCTAATTACTTGACCAAGAAGAAGCAGGGTTAGAAGGTGCTGGCGGAGTGATCTGCTTGCCTAGATCACTAGGGATGGGGAATTGTCGAAAGGAGTGATCAGACCAGCAGATGTATGCCTGCGTTCCATGAATTCTTGGTTTCTAAAACCTGGTAGCTTCTTAGTGCCAGTGCCTTTTTTACTTAGTGACACGCTCAATCTGTACTTTCCAGATCATGAGGAACATCGTTTAAGTAAACAGAATATTTTAAACAGTGCAGGAGAGTCTATAACATCTGCAACGATTAGATAGTGCACATTGAACAAAACAGGTGATGTAGGTGTTTTATTCTGAAATGTGCGACCATTCTGATTTACCTATGATAATGAATAGAACGCCGGTATGGTTCTGAACCATTTATTCTCATAACATTAAGCTGATTCATGACATTTGATACTGTTTGTCAGTAGAGCTGTGTTGAAGGTAGTGGTCATGTGGCTAGTGCTGTATCATATGATTGTACAGTCATACTATTGATCACAATGATTTGTTTTTAAATATATGTATTGTGTATGTTACAGTAAAACTTTACTTTTCATACCTTATCACCACTGAATCATGTTTACAGTATCACATATATATTAATTTCATAATAACCTCTTGAATACCTGATAATACAACACTTCACTATTAGTAGAACTACTTACTGATTCTTTGCTCCAACATTCAGTCGATGTCTCAATAAGCATAAGCCATAATCTTCACAAAATCATTATGCATATGGGAGGTTACCACATTGTATGTTTCTTAAATGAAATGGTGGGTGTGGCTTTCCTGGTCTTCACATCAGGAAATAGGAGCTGTGACTGAGAAAGTTCTCACATTAAGTCATTGTTGGATGTGAGATTTTGTTGTAAACAAGGATTCATGGAGCCACACATAAGTCCTTGTAATACGTTGCTTTATTAGCTTAAGGTCAGTGGTCAACGTGAGAGGGAGCGATTGGGAGTGGTGCTCCTCTATGTTTTAAATTAAATGTTACTGTTCCTACACTTTTATTTGAAAAAGAAACCGTTCGGTTTCGTTTTAAAATAAAAGTGTAGGAAGAAGTTGAAACCTGTGCTTCAGCGCCCCACACTGAACGTTCCCTTAAACAGCAGGCACATTTGTTTGGGGGTTTGTATGGTGCATGGGCTGGGGGCTGGTGATGGGGTTTGTGGGGAGCGGTACATGCCTGCAGGGAATATAGTTCCTCTACTTCTTTTCGTACAGTTCGGACACTGGTTAAAGCCCAAAGCACACACGTTGAGAAGGCCCACCAGTGCCCAAAACGCATGCTACATTTCTCCAACTGACTTTGCTGTAACCTGTGGGCAGGGCATCATTTTGCATATCTGAATTTTCCACATTCCACTCATGACATCACACACACTCTGACATCATCAGCTCATGCACTCTATAATGCATAAATAAGACAGATAAAACAGACCTCACTTCTTTCCAACCACAACCACAAATTTCGACAGATTTAGAACACATTTCCTTTCTTTCCCACTGCACCCATACACAACACACATGCAGACACCCTCACATACTCACCCACCTCCTAATTTACAAAAGTCCATACTGTTTTTTACGTTGAGCACATACATGGCATGAGTTTATTTATAAAGCGCCTATGCACAGGTAAGTGTTTCAAAGGGCTCAAGGAGGTTGGGAACATGGGGAAAACAACGGTCACTCAGAGCCCTTGAAATTAGGAGACAATATAAGTTTGCACGGGCAGAATAAGTGCATATAACAAATTTAACAGTTGAGACACAGCAAATAGGCCTGGATGGCGATTCTGACATTTTACCAAGTGCATTTTAGGGTGAAAACAAGGGGGAACAGACAGACGATCTTCTGGCGCAGTGCATTCAAATCGTGCAGTGCAAAGTTGGTCATGGATGGGGTCGGTCCAAGTGCACCCAGTTGGTGAAGACTGGGGTAAGTGCATAGAGCCACTCGCTAGGGTAATTTTACAAGTGCAGTAAGGGTCGGTGGGGTATACAGCCATGAGGCAAGTGTGAGAGAGGACTGGCGGGGGAGCCCCCAACCTGTGGAACTCTGAGGTACACCAGATGTCAAGTCAGCAAGCTGTATGAAAGAGGCAGGAGAGTGGGAAAGAGTAAAGAGCTAGGTTAGCAGGGTAGAGGGAGATAGAAGAAAGAGAAGAAGAGGAAGGTCTTGAAGAAATCCGGAACTTAAGGAGATTAGGCTCAAGACAGAGGGAGGGAGGAAGGGAGGCCGTTCGAGAGGAAGGCATCCGCTGAGGATAAAGATCACCCAACAAATCTATGCTTGGAGAACCGGCTCACTCGCAGAAGGTTGGAGGTAGATGAGTAGAGGGCTTGTGAGGGACAATATTTAAGGAGGCAGTGTTGCAGGTAGGTAGGTCCTAGGCCCCTGAAAACCTCGTGGACAATGCAGGGAGTCTTGAACTTGATCCTTGCAGCCAATGGGAGCCAGTGAAGGGATTTCAGCGGCAGAGAAATGTGCTCCCTGGCTTGAGGCCAAGCATAAGTCTTGCAGTTCTGTTCTGGATGAGTTGCAGAGGGCGCATGGTAGAAGCAGAGAGGTTGAGGAATGAGGAAGAGGCTATTGCAGTAGTCCAGCCTAAAGAGAACCTTGGCTCTGGAGACAGTGAGCCACTCAGAGATATCTCACTCATGCCTCCGTAACAATATCATAACATCCAAACTCCTATGGCACACAATCCATACACAATAACCACATATTATGGGTCCTCAATAACAAATATCAATGCATCTAAACTCACCTGGCATACACACCAGTGGTGCCTCAATAACCAATATCAATACATCCAAACAGTTTTAACAAACACATCCCCGTGATGGTACACAGTAAAATTATCAATATGTTGACACATATTCATTGACATGTACCACTATGCAAAGCCAAACCTGTAGCAAGCTGACAGAAAATTTCAAATGTGGAATGCAGAGGTGTGGGCATTGACGGTTGAGAGGAGATCAAGGGCGGAGAGGTACTGACCTTTCTGCTGATATGGATGCTGATGGTGTAAAGGAATAAAGTACATTCGATCTTTACAAGCACCCTCCATGATTCAGGGAAGAGAATACAACATTTTGGCGACAAGCAGGATTATTTACAACAGAGCAGAGCATCTGCACCAGAAATCATGTGTGCATCAGCTTGGATCAGATCGGCTTACTGATCCGAAGTAAAGGCAACAACCATTTTGTTTTCCTTTAGAGGTTTGAGGGCAAGCCGAAAGACGAGTGAGACACTATTGCTCGTATGTTACGTGCCACCGGATTTTTGCATATTTTGGGTGGCTGCATTGTTTAGTGTTCATTGTTGTACTCCATACGCTATAAGTGCTGGTCCCGACGGTCGTGGCCGTGTGGTCCTTGCGTCGGATGCCGTCCGGAGCCACGTAACATACGAGCAAGAGTGCTCGCCTCCTTTAAAACAGCAAAGGCTCCACCACCATACAGGGACACCCTCTGTGAACACCCAGATGGTGCACTAGAGGCAAGAGGAAGAAAGCCACGAACTCCAACACTTGTGACACCAAACAAACTCCGATACAGGGGAAAGATGCCACGCCATTGGAATTAATTTAATTAATTGGAAAACCTTGCGCTGCAATCCTAGCAAAGCTAGACGCTTGTACAAACAGTAGGGTATTTCTCCTGACGAAGGTTCTGGATTGAATCCAAATAAGAACTGAAACATGTTGAGACTTTTCTCTGTTTAACATCAATACAGTGACTAAAATCTATGTACCAAAGAGTAAAATACGGTGCACAACCTTCTGGCTAAATGAAAGTAATATAGAACCAGTTGTGAATGTGGTTTCAAAACTAACATTTGTGACTCTACCCTAGCCAAATACATGGCAATATATACTGATAAGTGTAATTGACCACCACCTTTATGTATGACTTACCGTATGGTTCTTTTATGTAATGTTTTAAGAATTGTTCATCCTTGCGACTTTTTTTTGTTATTGATTAAAATAGTTTTTAACAATTGAAAGTTATTAAAACTTTCATGCCCCACCAGACAAAATTTGCCTCTATCTTCTATGTTTTGTATATCTGGAAGAGTGTCATATATCCTCTGCCTCTCATAACCTAATAAATGCATGAGCAGTGCTACCTTTCTTTCTATTGAGTATGAGTTACCACATGCCTCCCTAATGTAGTGCTGAAACCCTTTTTTCCATTGAGGCCGCTTCGCCTTCGGGTTTCCTGGGCATGCCATAAACAGTGAAGGTCCAGGGAACACCTGTCATGGCCATGTTCTCCTTTGCACGTGTTTAGTTGCTCTGTATACGTAGGAAAACATGTAGTTCTTTCAATTTGCTTTTTGCAATATGTTTTGCTTGCTGATATTTCTTACTTGTTGTGCATTTGTCATTAAATATAAGTGTTGTCTACTTTGCACCTGTTAAATTTATTTTGTATGTGTAAATGAAGATGCCCTTGGGCAAGGCGCGCTATATAAATAAACAAAATACAAAATACAAATACAAGTGATCATTCAGTTCTTTCTCCTTGTTTTCTGCAGTATTTGATTTGCCTGCTGATGCATTTTGTGTATACTTAATATTTCAGTTGCTCTGTATACGTAGGAAAACATGTAGTTCTTTCAATTTGCTTTTTGCAATATGTTTTGCTTGCTGATATTTCTTACTTGTTGTGCATTTCTCATTAAATATAAGTGTTGTCTACTTTGCACCTGTTAAATTTATTTTGTATGTGTAAATGAAGATGCCCTTGGGCAAGGCGCGCTATATAAATAAACAAAATACAAAATACAAATACAAGTGATCATTCAGTTCTTTCTCCTTGTTTTCTGCAGTATTTGATTTGCCTGCTGATGCATTTTGTGTATACTTAATATTTCAGTTTTGCGGCCCAATATCGTTTCGCACAGTAAATGCAAAGATACTTGAGCCTTTCAATTCGCTCATGTGCACACTGTCACTGTTGCTATAATTGCCCAATGTTGGCCACTACAAACACCTTAATTAGGGAATATAAGGCGGAGCGGCTTGTCGCATTTCTTAGTCTGGAAGTAAATATGTCAAGGCAAGTCACTCCTTGTAGCACCCACGTCGGCCGCTGCAAACGCTGGATGGCGGAGCGGCTTCAAGGTTGTAACTGTAGAGCAAATAGGTTGCTAATCCACTAGTATGCAGTGCCGGGGGTCTGTCAGAAGATCCTCATCGCCAATGAGGAATAGTCACACGCAGTGTCCAGTGAGGTAAAATAACCTTTATTACAGGTCATGAAGTACAAACCCCCAACTCAACCTTACACCTGGCTGGCTAGTGCAAACAGTAATAGAAGCAACATTAAGAGTAAACATTCCCTGGCCACAGGCAGGCTATACCACCCTGCTCAGAACTATATTACACTGTGACATTCCACATAGAACAATACATCATACACAATGAACACCATGCTCTCTACGAATAGCAAGCATGGCCATAACTATTTACATACAGTGAGATAACTTCATAACAGTTACATTTGGTGGTAACCTATGCTTTTTAAGTAACACAAGTGTCGTTATATTCAAACCGATCACTTATTTGTTCACATACACAATGTAGTGGCCTGAAGTGGTTGTGGCACCAGTTTTGTGTATATTGCGTCTACTGTTCGAAATGTTTTCTTGCAAGGTATACTTGGCTGTGTGTAAAGCTAGTGAGCTTACATTTATTTTTGGTACCATCTGCATTGTACTGTAAAAGCATTAGTAACACATATTGGCCATGTGAATCTATTTGTATGCTGGAACGATTGTCTGAATTGCAAAAGAGCATAATATCCCATGATTTGTATCTGTTGAAATGGAGTGGATCCCCAATTTGGTATGGATACATACACAAATCGTTCATTAGGTATTTGCCCTTGTGAAACATGGTTGCAGAGAGTGCATATATGTTGACACGTTAAAGACATCTGGAAGATTTCATTTATAGGGATGTTCTTTGTTTCTAGTAATTGTAAAAAGCACATAAGGAATTCTTGTCGATCTTCCTGTTTGTTTATGGTCAATTTAATAATTCCTTTCCAGTGGTTACATTCTTGCCTTATACCCAAGACACTGTAGGTGCTGTCAGGATTATTAGTGTCATTTTTGTGAAGGATGAGCATTTGCAAACACAACTGGTCTGATCCGCTTAAGTAAATGTTCTCAACAATTGATGGCAATTGGAAGAGAATATAGATTGCTACATTTGCAGAGCAATTTAATCCAGGTGCGTTTTGGAATTTAAATGGACCTGGGCATTTTGCCTCTGTATCCTTTGATGGGTCTGCGGTTCTTTCCTTTTTGGGTGAGATTACAGGGAAATCTGCTATGGCTTCTGTTTTTTCTAGTTGTCTTTTTAAAGTTTTTTTTTTAGGTACAGGGTAAATAGCCAGATGTGGAGTGCACAGTGCACACAGTCTGTGGCATTCTAGGATGCAGGGAATTCAGCATTGACTTTGGTTGCATCAAAGTTGATTTAGAATAGACCACTGAGTGTGCACAGACATGAAAGCACTGTGTAACTCATCCCTTCTTTGAAGATTGTGCTGGCAATGTATACTAGTGCGTGGTCGAGGGTTAGACCATGTAACTAGTGAATAGTGATAGCATAGGCAGGAGACAGAGATAAATGCTCTGTGCAAACAAACATGTCTTAAAAAAGAAGCAGTTGTTTGTGGGACTATTTCTTCTGCAAGTTTGTCAAATGGATATTGACAACCTGGATACCGTTTTCATGTGCATGTACTTGGAAGCTAACACTGTACCAATTTCTCCATTGACTAAACCTTGTTCTACGTCAAGGTTACGTTTTAGTAATACTTTGCAGTTGAGACAGAGAGTTAACAGCTTTTCTAATCCAGCTGTGTTTGATATAGTCTTTTTGAGGCTATTTCATCGTGCTGTTGCTTGTTGCCACATAGGGAGTGTCATGCAATGTATTTCTAGTTTGTCTGTGGAGCTGATATGCACTAAAGGTTGCATTTCTTTTTTCAACACTGTTTCTTTGAATTGGCTACAGCTTGCCATGGTTGAAATTAAGCACATGCATTTTAGATTTTATTGAGTTAATTGTTCCATCACATTAGGGGCAAATGTATTATGGCCATACAGATCATGTATTAGTCTACTTTTATAGGTGGATTGTGTGTCTTCAGTAAGCAGACCAGTTCTAATGCTTTTTAAAATGTGAACATATGTTAAATCTTCAGACTGTTGCATATTTTGGGTAGTTCTCTGTAGCAAAAATTATGCCACAAATTGACATTGCCAATGCTGGCAAGTGTATTATGGCATTTGGAATATGGGTTGGCCTTTCATATTTTTTAACTGTAGGAGGTCTCCAAAAACAATAACATATTTTCCTCCAAACAGTTCCTCATAATTAGTTTTTAGGACTGCCAGCATTCTTAGATGAATTAAAGCTAGCATGGGGTTGGAACCCATGCTTACTTCATAGACTAAGAGGACTTTTATTTGTCTGAGAATTCTGCATACTTCAGTAACAGATTCTAGTGACAATTTGTAATAATCTAATTTGTTATGGTGTTATACTGAAAGGAGAAGCAGTCAGTGTAAAGTTACACCTCCTGTTTTGCAAGAAAGTGTTGCTGGAACCAGCTTTGCCACTTACATACAAGAACAGAGGTCTGTAATTTGCACAAGTGCGAGTTTTATGTTCATGTTTTAGTCCATGAGATCAATTTCATCAGTGACTTAGAGGTAAATAGGGAGTTGTTCATCATTTAACTGTGATTTGTGTACTGACAAAACTTCTTTAGATTATCCGTAATTGATATATGAGGTTTTCTACCTCATGCATTGCTATTTCTACCTCTTTATTTACCAGTTGTTCTCCAAATGGTTCTTGCCTTCCTGTAAGACAAGGTTGGCTGCCTTCAGAAGTGCCTTTATCTAGTATAGTTTCTATTTCTTCTTCTTGTTGGCGTTCATTGTTCAATGTTTGTTTGTCCTGTTTAAAATGGTCATTTGTTATGCTGCTTTCATTTGCCTTGAATGCGGCTTCAATTGTGTCATGGTCGCCTAACAATTCTTCCTCTTTTCTCCAAGGTTTGAATAGTTGTAGACGGGCCACACATTAAAGTTCTCTATGCTGAGGAGATTTGAAGGATAACTTTACATAGTAAATAAGGCTGGGCTTGGTAACATTTACTAGGCTTCTTCCTCAATTTAAGACAGAGTATTTGCCAGTAGTCCCATCTGACACAACATTTTAGTAGGAATAGTTGTGGGCTAGTATAGGCACATGTCTTCCAAAGCAGTACTTCTGTTTGGAAAATATTTGTCAATCACATTGTTTTTCTTTTACATATCTTGGCTGTTGGGATCATTTGTGGCCTTATTTTCATTTTCTTCATTGGTTACAAGTCATCTTTTTCATGATAAACCAGATAATGCTGTCAAATTTCTCATATAAGGTTTATAAAAGGCTGTATTGTTAAACAATCTGCAGCTTCAAAGGACCCACATACTCTATGTGTGAACATTTTTTATACCAAAGCTGCATATTTCTTGTGACAGAAGTTTGTCAGATGAAATGTCTTCCCAAACATTTTTTGGCTCAGTCCTCTCAGCTTTTGTGAGTTAGGCTGTGACATATCTTGCAACAGAAGTTGAATTGTCTGAAATGTATTGAATGTCTATATTGGCATTCCACAAGAGGGCAAAGATAGGATTATAATCATTGATGTACTTGGATGCCTCATCTCTTTTAATGTTGTATGTGTTTTGGGGAGATTTGCCTTTTACATTGTGCCTAATAGAAGACATGCAACATTTTACTTGACCTGTAGGGAAACCAAAGTGACATTTCATGTAGTATTTACCTTTGTTTCTATATCGACGTCGGCAGTATTTGATGCACTTATGTCTTTGAAAGGGTACGATTTCTGTCCGTAGTGTTCAATACATTGTAAAACAGTGGCATTACTCTCACGGCCGAATTTTGCAGAATCATTTATTCACACAAACACGTGGGTGTGTGTGGTGCTCCTCTGAATTGATATTCGTTTCTCCAGAAGTCTTCTACTTGTAAGAGAGGAGGGACATTTTTATTGCAGATCAAGTGCAGCATGGCAATGAAACGATGGTGAAAGTATTGTGATACACTGACTGGATCAAGTGTAAAGAGTTCTCCCAGAGTTTTTGTTAATGTATATTCCTTCTTTATTTTGGTTTGCAGTGCAAAGGAGGTCATGCAAGTCATCCCATGCATATTCTGCACAACTTAAAGTAGCAAATCATATGGGTTGGCCTAGGTTCCTTAGCGTACAACGTACATCAGCATGACGTCGGATCCAGTATTCCTTTGTGCCATGCATGTTTGCCAAGATAATTTTGATACTTGACTGCAAAACTTCATCTTTGTCTTTTATCTTTTGAAGGAGTTGAGTAGCTGACATGCTTTAAAAATTAGAGCCTGTTTTTAGTGTTTGTGCAGCTCCGTAAAATTGAGTTGCTAATTTACTTTTGAACATGAGGTGGAAAATGTATTCAACATTTTGCTGGAATCTTGGGTCTTCAGAATGCATTTGGAAAGAACAATATTCAGATGCACTGATTTTTATTGGCCTGTGTTTGTGCCCTCCCCGACTCTACATGAAAAATAAATAATACAGACACTCCCTGGACAGGGAATAAGGCACAAAAGAGCAGACTCAAAGAGTTCAAGGAAAAGTTTATCTAGATCTCTGCGAGCGCTCTGACCACATCAAGGTTACAACACATTTATATAGTACATTGACATTTTTAACATATGATGCTACGTTGGACCTGGATTGGTCAGCCGGGGTGATGTCTTAGGTGTGGGCATCATCTCTTCCACCGGGTTGGTTGCTTGGTTGGCGGGAGGATTGACGTCAGACATCTGTGCTCCGGATGGGTGAAGGTCAGGTCGCTGTGAAACACAGTGGTCACTATCTAAGCTAAGCTAAGAAAATACATTCCGAGTAATGCATGCACTAAATAATGGTTGATCAAAAGACCCTCAGTAGTGTATCATGTCATTGTACAAATCACTGAAGAGTTTATATCATCTATAACATTTGGGTTATACAGGTCACATTGAACTATAGGGTTAGTCTCACAAAAATCTCAGGTATGTGGCATTTGTTAGTATTGGGCACAATATACTGCAGCAGGGGTCTAATGTTAGTTGGGGGTCTGTTGGGTGGGCTTCATAGCATGGTTGGCAGCCTGGCACATGAAAGGAATGCCTTGCAAGGACACGGGGTTAGAACGGCAATAAGTTTCAACTGGCGAGGGTAAGAGGGCAAGGACACTTTTGTGGAGATGAACGAGCTATGTGCTTGGCTCATGTTGGTTCACATGCAGGACAGTGATCTCAGAGGAAAAGGGATGTGTTACATTTATTATTTGTTGCAAGCAGCACCGGCTTCAGCGTGAGAATGGAGCTGCAGAGTTTTCCAGTTGGAGTGAGAACGAGGGTGGGGGCCATGTGCTCCGAGCTGCTGCGGCGGGGAAAAGGGAGAGAGGCATTTTGTACTATCACAGTGAGGCCTGGTCACCAAGATGGAGTCGAAAGGGGGTACAAAAAATTGATGCCCCGTGTCCTACTTGGTGGTCCCATCTACGCGAATGTAACCCAAAGTTAACATCGCATAAGGGCGAGGGGCGTACCCACCACTAGAGGCACTTGGTCCGAGTTTTGTACTGAGAAGTGATGGTAGAGAGGGGCCCATTGGCCCCTCGCTCCCACACACCTGTCATTGTATCTTCCTCTCTTTCCTGTAGGAAATAGTAGTGGAAAAGACCATCTGGCTTGACACATTAGATATGTTTCTAATGCATCTTCCATGGTGTCTCTGGAATGTAGTGAGTGGATTGTATGCTGGTCTAAAATGTTGTCCGCAGGAATAGGATCAAAATGTTGAAATCGTCCATTTTGTGCTGTATCTTGAAACATTCGGTGCTTTCTGTTAAGTTTTCCTCTATGTTTATATTATTATTATTATTATTATTATTATTATTATTATTATTATTATTATTATTATTATTATTATTTAAATATTATTATTATTATTATTATAGTATTATTGTTTTCCAAAAGATATTCTAGGGCTGGTTAAACTTTGTTTAAGGCAACTTGTTGTTTCCAAAACCATTCACTAGTACAATCAAAGAGTGTTGTAGTGGTCACCCTACTCATAGAGTTTCTACATTTACATAAACATCTAATGGTACATACACTACTTTTCCACAAATGCCTTTCAGTAATTCTGATGGTGGCATTTTGGCTGTTTTGGGTTGCAGGTGTGATGCTTCCATACAGATTAAGTTGTTGGAGAGCTTGAGGAAGTGAAAATATTTCCAACTTATTATTGATAGCCCGTGATGGCATTTCATTCTTATCAAGTTTAGTATTGCAGTATGTGCATACTATTAAGGGATCCGTTATTTTGTATTTATTTTCTGTTGTCAGCTATAAAGCAAATTGGAACCATTGGGATTCTTCATTCTGTTTTATTTTGTAGGCCATATCTACTAGTTGTGTACTATTATTATAAAAGGTTCTGCGACAACAGAGACATACTTTATCTGGCATTTCTGAAGATGTGTTTTGACACTTTACTATTTCTTTTTCTTTATGTTTGTAAGGAGGCTTCTGTTGGTAAGTTGCTGGTTAATGTTTTCTAAACCAATTTTATTTTCTAACTCTGCTTCAGTTCCAAAATATTTAGTTTGCATGTGCTCTATCGGTCTATGTAGTTCTTCGTTGATTCCATTTAGGAACCTGATATTTAATTGTTGGAGTTCTAAAGCTGGACTTTTTGCATTGTACAATATATGGACAAGGTATCCCATTTCAGAATGAGTTGGTGCTAACATTTTTATTTGATGAAAGGTTCTTTTAAAGGTTCTTTTACAGGAAGTTCCTCAAGTGCAGGCTAATTAATATCCTTGTAATCCAGTGTGGATGTGCACTGGACAGGAGTACATGGTTTGAAAAGTTTTAATTTTACTTTTGTATTTTAGTTTTACATATTTAAGGAGCAATTGTTGGAAAGATCTGAACTGTTGGCACGCATTGAATATTGAGCTGCATGTCCACTTGTTTACTGGACGAGTTGTTTGGACAAAATGAACATTTGGATTAAAGTTTGCTTCGGAACATTTTTCTATTAAGGTTTCTTTTGCCATAATGGTGTCTGCTAGGACTTCATGGCATCTTCCATTACTATCTATGGCAATTGGGTTTGGTTGTTCTTGTTTAGATGCTTCTTCATTGAAGTATGGCTCTGTGCTGGTGCTGTGAAACCATTCACCTACACAGAAGTTATACAAGATATTTATATTGACTCTGCACATGTTTACAAGTTGTCTTTGTAGTTTTGTTAATCATTTTATCAGTGGTTTGGTTCTGTTTAAAAGTAATATGAACAATGCGCCCTTTAGTTTAAATGCACTATCAATCAAAACTTCCAGGAACATTTTTCTCTGGTAGGTTTTAATCATACAATGTGACTTTCAGATTCTTTTATCTGATTGCTGAGAACTCTGCACCTTGAATGGGTTTGTAAAATTGACTTTTTGGAATGTTTCACTGTGGCTAAATCAACATTGCTAGATGCACTTTGCGGCTGATGTACAGGAATACTTTCCCTACTGCATATTTTTTTTAATTAAAATGGTGCATTACTTTTTCATAGTGATTGTTTCAATTTGCTTGAATGAGGTTACTAGTTCTTCTGTTTTCAGTGCTTCTATAAATCCTTTTAGCGGAGGCTCACTATATGACTTTTCCTTATTTTTATCAGCTCAAGCTTTTCTTTGTTTTCTACTGAGTTGACTTTTAGTAGGCATTCTGTTGAATCTTCTGGAAAAAAGAACATGCATATTTTAAAGCTGACGAAGGCTTGTGTGGGTGTTGGTGTAGGGAAATTAGGGTTGTGTACTGATTTACATATCTTAGTACAATTAAGGTGACACATGTTGTATATTAATATGTTTACCTTGTCAAGTTGAAGCATTTTATTTCTTCTGTAGGCGTCTTTGGCAATCTTCCTCTTTCAGCAAATGTAAAACAAAGGTTGTTCATAAAGGCCATAATGCTGAAGTGGTTTAAGAAGTAAGGATGGTCATACATGGGATCTTGCTATCTTTTTTGGAAGTAAGAGAAATGGTTTCACACATATTTCTGTAATACTTCTAACGGCAATGGTGATAATGGTAGTGGTATTTCTGGGGAATACATGGAATGTAACAGTGCCTGGTGTGAAATGCTAAGGTAAGAAAAATGCACTTGATAGATACTGATGTGGAAATATTTACTTGCAGTTAATTTCAGTAGGTGGGAAATGTTGGCACTATGTGGAATCTGATTTACTGCTTGGAAAACAGGAGACATACATATACAAGGAAAAGGTTTTGCCTTTAGGATTGCTGTTTTTAGCAGGAGTGTATTGAAAGGAAAAGAATTAATAGGTGCAATAGAAGCCCTGCCATTTTAACTTTTTCACAAGTAAGTAAAATGCATTTGCAATATTTGTGTACAATAGTTAACTGGCAGTTGATGTGGACAGGTGCTATGTGTTGACACTACATGTAATGTGGTGGCAAGTGCCAAGTGTGAAATGGTGGCACTCCATGGGATGTGATAGCAGTGGTTAACGGGAAAATGGTTTTGAAAACATTACTGCAGTAGTTGCAACTGCATTTTTTGGAAGTGAAAGCTGATGGCAAACGTGGGTAACTCATTTAATGTAGTTTCCTGCCTGTAAAATAGTGGAGCCTTATATGTAGGTAAAGTGGATGCCTATTTTTAACAGAATTTTATTAAAATACATACAATGCATAGGTGTTTGAGCAGTAATAACAGTTCTAAATTTGTGTTAAGGTAAAGAAAACATTCACTTGATAAACACTGCTATGGTAGTATTAACTCACACTTCATTTGGGTAGGTGGCAAATGTTGGCACTATATGGCAGCTGATTGCACCGGTTGCAAAACAGGAGAAAAGGGCAAAAAATGCAGCAGTGCAATAACAGTCCCAAAATTGTAAAATGGTTACAAGTAAAATGAATGTGCAATATATGTATACGTTAGTGGCAAGTGGCGCTTGATGTGGGAGTTGTAATATTTTGACACAATGTATAATGTGGTAACAGTGGTTACTCTGAAATGTTGCCGGTACATAGCATCGGATATCATTGGTTAAAACACAGCATACCTTATGAAGGTGCTGGTACTGTGGTGAAAAAATTACTTTTCAAAATGCAAGCATACCTGTACCATGTCTTCTTGGATGTAGACATTGTTGAATCTGCAAATAGAGATGTGAAACAGTCTGAACAGAACTTTGTGATAGAGGAGGCTCTGAATCACAGGACAAATGTACTCTAAGAGTTGAAAGGTCTCAACTGTACAACTAAGGTGACAGGGTTACATGTAGAGTCATTTAATGTGATTGGTGGATGGATGTGTGACTGTTTGAAAGTAGCCAATGAGGGAGTGTTACAAAGATAAAAGATAAAAGTAAAAAGGGAAGAAGGGCTGTCCTGTGCAATGACTTCAGTGGATGTCTGTGACAGTTCGCAGACATACCACTCGTGCCATCTGAGTCCTTTAATGATGCCCTACATGGAAAGAGGACCGTGGAGACAGCTGACTTCCATCGGTGTTCATGGACATCAGAGGGTAGAGCCAATCGGGTTTACTGGTTGTTGAAGTGTACTAGAGTATAATGTAGTAAGTTTTATATTTCTTTTTAAAAGTGCTGGAAGCATGGGTATGAACAAGAAGACTGTGTGGATCTTAGGCTGTTTGTGGATTCATCGGGTGAAGATATATGCAGAGCACCATGGCATCTCTGAAGTGTCATGACATGGAGTGTATGGAATAGTATTGAATCTGTTACCTGTGTGTGAAGATATGGCACATTTGAAACATCCAGACATGATTGTAACACATTGCAGAGGCAACAGTTTAGGATATGTAACTGGAATATCTTTGCAGTTTGTCATGAAAGATACTTTCATGAAACATATAGCACTAGTTCCAGCAACAATGATTCTTTTTTACCAAATTACTCAAAGACAAATTTCGAAAAGATACAACTTGTTTTGTGCACACATTGAAAAAGCCAGGCGGAGTGTTAATAAAGCTGTATGCACATTTTTACAAGATGTATCATGGAATCTTTTCACAATGAGAATTGACGACATGATGGAGTGAATATTTTTTGAAGAGATGGAGTACATCTTACTAATGTTGGAAATTAGAGTTTTCTGTCTAATTTATTTATCTATTGAGTGCTTATACATAAAGAAATTGTGTTTCAAAGTGCCCAATATCGAGAATGCTTTGAAACAGTTTTTGTGAGGAAATCAAAAAGAAAGCAGACTATGTAGAAACACATTTGATAGTAGTTAGAAGAAAAGGAAAAGAAAAAAGGGCTCTTTTAAGAGCCAATACTTTAGTAAGGAACAATATTGAGAATGCTTTGAAAGAATTTTTGTGAAAGAAATCAAAAAGAAAGCAGACTATGTAGAAACACATTTGATAGTAGTTAGAAGAAAAAGAAAAGAAAAAAAGGCTCTTTTAAGAACCAATACTTTAGTAAGGAACAAATGCTGTAAAGTAAATCTAAACCCCCTTTATTTTGCACAGTTTAGTATGCAGACTATATTACCGTCTGCAGACTAAGTAGGGGCAGAAAAGGAGGGGAAGTTATGGTGTTGGGTTTTGTAATGTGTATGGGAAGTGTAAAAGCCTTGAGTAGGGCTGAAACACCTACCATGCGCGTTACACTTTATGGTTTTTTTTTGTATGATAAATAAAATTATATAGGACAGAAAATTATTTCTACCACCTTTTCTTTACCTCTACTATACAAAATCTCCATTATTGCCATTAGCATAGAACATAATGCTAAAGAAAATGTTGGAGAATCGTATAGAGTCTAACTACTTTATGCAGAAATGTAAAGAAGACGGGGTCTATAAGATTGCATTTTTTTAGTTCTATCTTTTAACTATGAAAGTTGTTTCTCTTTGTTGTTATTTTCTTTATTTTTCGAGAGGGAGAGAGAGGCACAGAGGGAAGAGGGGAGGGAAGGGCAGAGGAAGATGTTGTACCTGGTTTTAAATCTGAGGTAGGCGACAGTGCTTCTCATGCTCCTTCACTGTAGCCTTGAAGGCACTCCAAAGTTGCCCCACTGCCGAGGACTGCATCCCAGTACATACCAAAGACTGCGGTCTGTGATAGGAAAGCATCAACAGCTTCTTGTATGGCCTGCGAGGCAGCAGGGGGAACTCTCAGTCCCACTGCTGTGGATTGTGTGGTGGCAGGAGCATTTATACTACCGGAAAAAAGAATAGCCTTTGTCAGGGCACCTGGGTGCAATGTGCGGGTATGGCAGTGCATGGAGGTAGTACAAAAGGACTACTTTCCGTATTGTCCATGAATGAGTGTGGCGTCACATGGCCACGAACGCGGAGACCAAAAAAAGCTATGAAAAGCTTAAAAAGTTAATTAAAGTAATAAGAATGTTCCGAGCAGGTGGAGAATGGTAAAGCTTCAATTTCAAACTTCCTAGATTGGCTGAAAAAGTTAATCGCCAACCCTGTCCGCAGGTGATATGTAAAGGATATTAACTGAGCTGTTGGATCACAGATGGTTTTTCAACCATCTTGTTAGGAGAGTCATGCATCTCAGTCACACACTGGACATGCTGATGGAGATTACGTAGGTCTACCTAACCATAACTATCAAGTGGAGTGTATTGAGGAGCATCAGGAGGGTAAAGTTAAAGCAGGGACTGGAGCAGGATTATACCTTCCTCTCATCAACATCATTGCAGAACTGACAGGTTTCTTGCCCCTTTGTGAGCTCTTCGGCAAAACTACCGTACACCACCCCATTTGCTGTCCCACATACATTTGAGCTTGATTCTGTTCGTAAGCATCTGGAGTAATGTTGTAGTCGAGACTGGTGCTGACACTGTATTAGGCCCTAATGCACTGACTTTGTACCTCACCATCTCCTTGCCCATACACACTCAGTTTCTACGGGCACCTTGGCCTATCACCAGTAACAATTAACAAGTATGAATTATATATTAAGTTAATATTATGACAATCTTGTATTAATTTTATTTGAATTCACTGTATTCCTAACATATTAATTGTTAACAACTGACTATCTTTTAGTAATATAGCGATAACAAAATAAATATTAGATGTTCCTTACATCAACATGAGGAGAGTATCATTTTTATCTAATCCATATTTACAAGAAAAAGCACAAAGGATAGAAACATGTACCCAATGATGGGCACATACATTCAAGTTTTTGTTGTGCCAAAAAACAAATAGGATACATTTCCACATGACTAATTTGATGTCTGTCTATAGTTGAATGTAAATGTATGTCTATAATTGGAATGATAGACACATACATTTAGGTGGTGGCAAAGAGAAAATAGATGATCCAGTTTGATAATATGTGTGTTTGTAATTATTTGAGTTCTTTTCACATGCTAGTTTGCCAAGGGTTTATTTTATGGTTGTGAGCCACAAGATGTATTGCAATGCATACTTTATGTGTTCATTTGTATTTGTATTTATTTATTTGTATAGCGTACCAAACCCTCAGGTATCTGGGCGCATTTTCTGTTAATTGTAAAAGGTTACATTGGTAGGTTGCATCAGACAAAAAATAAGAAAACATTATCAACAAGTTACAAAGGTAGGTTACAATATGCAAGAATAAGAAAACATTGTCAACAAGTACAGTCCTAGGCAGGTTACAGATATTGTCTAGTAGGTGGGAGGAATCACAAACAAGAGCAATAACATATATACAGGTAGCAGAGTGTGTACTTATATATCATAATGAGTTTAGCTAGACTCCTGAGCAGCGAGACACATTATGGCTATGGTTCTGAATGGGGTGAGTGACGGTTCTGTCCTAAGATCTATAGGTATGGAGTTCCTGAGTTTGGAGGCTGGTACAGGGAAACTACTGCCTCCGGATTTCTGGTGGTTGTACCTAGGGACTGTTAGTCAATGTAATTGGGCTGATCTGGTATTTGTGGTGAATGTACAGGTCAGGTATTTAGGTGCTGAATTAGTGAGGGTCAGAGTTTTAAGGGAGATTCTGTTTTTGATAGACAGCCAGTGCATTTTATATGGTTTTAGAAATATGGTAGGATCTCGGAATGTTGAAGGCTGCTCTAAGCGCATTGTTCTGAAGAAACTGTAGCCTATTTAGGTTATGTTTGCTTTTACCTACGTTGAGTGCGTTACAATAATCCAGTTTGGATAATATAAGTGCTTTAGCTAGGGTGGCACAGCTTGTTGGAGAGCGGAATGGTCTACGAGAGTTTATCATTTTACAAGTGTAAGCTGTAGCTGAAGCTACAGTGTTCACTTGTTTAGTAAAGGTAAGAGAGGAGTCAAGATAGACACCCAGTGTCTTGACCACTTTGGATACCGGGATGTTGATGCCGTCTATAGTGAATGAGTTAAAGGAAATATCCAGTTTGTATAATTTGGCTTGGGAGCCAGTTGGTAGTAGCTCGGTTTTCTCGTCATTCAGGCAGAGGCCATGAGTGGCCATCCATGCCTGAATGATGAGGTGGATTTTGTTCAATAGTTTAGTATCGTTGTCATGATTGCCCGGAGATGGGGATAAGGACTTGGGGTGTCATCTGCATAATTAGTGTAGGTGACACCCAAAAGGTCCAGATTGTCAAACAGTGGCTTAGTGAATATATTATAGAGCGTTGGAGAGACGCAAGACCCTTGTGGCACTCTGCATGTTACTGGTGCTGGGTCAGCTGAGGCATTAGTGAGGACACTATCATTGTTCTTTTATCCAGAAAGGATTGGATCCAGGCTGCAGCTTCCTCAGAGAAGTATGCTGAGGATGTGAGTTGGTTGCAGAGGACTTCATGATTGACAAGGTCAAACACTGCTGATAGGTCTAGCAGGAGGAGGAGCGTTATATTGCCTTTATCTATTCGGTCATCAATTTGTGTTTTTAAATCGAGAAGTGCAGTTTTGGTACCGTGACTGGGTATAAACCCAGATTGTTGCAGGCCCAAAAGGTGGTTAGTTTCGAGGTGCGCCTAGATTTGAAGATAGATTGCCCTATCAAGACTTTTTAGAAGGAAAGGCACTGTGGTGATGGGCCTATAATTCGTGGGAATGTCTGGGTCTAGGCTCAGTTTTTTTAATAGTGGAAGGACCCAGGCATCTTTTAGGTTTGTGGGAACCCTGCTATATTCAAAGGAAAGGTTTATGAACGACGCAATGGCAGGTCAAGTTCTTTGGCTGCCTCTTTGATTATAGACGACGGGCATATATCGCCTTGGCATCGGGATGGTTTCAGGCTAGAGATTATGTTTTCCACTTTTCTGGTGGATAAGGGAGTAAAGTTGAAAGGGTTGCAGGGAATCCCAGCAGGGAGCAGAGGTTTGAAGGGGCCTGCATCGGTGTTGATGTTGAGTTTCTTTTTCTTGATTTTGGTTTGTAGCATTGATACTTTGTCAAGTAATGATGCTTGTATTTTAGTGCACCAGGTTTTATCTTTAGCACAGGTTTCAGTGGGCGGGGTAGGAGATTCCATTTCTCCGAGGATCTTGAATAGTTCTTTAGAGCCAGATTTGGAATCTAAGATTCTATTATTGTAAATTTCGCTTTTAGTTTGTAAGATGGCTGACTTATATCCTTTAGCAGCCTTTAAGAAGGCCTATTTGTTTGCGATTCAAGGGGTGTTTTTCCCAGGTGGATTCAGCCTTTCTTTTATTGTCACTTTAGATTGTAAGATTAGGGGTGAACCAATTGTTGAGGTGAGCTTGCGGTTTAGCTTTCCGTAATTCGGTGGGGCTATGATGTCCATGGCTTGGCGGACCATTTGGTTGCAAAGATTCACGAATGAGAACGGGTCGGTGCTGGTGTTGGAGAAGTTTAGGGTTGATAGGAATAGAGGTAGTAGAATATCTTTTGTGATGTTCTTATTATTTCTCATCAGCGGAGGTGGTGCCAGGGCATTGGTTGAGTTTTTAGGTGAGCAGGATTGTATGGTGAATGTAATTAGGTGATGGTCAGTCCAGTAACATGGTTCATTCGAATGGATGTTAGTTTCACATTAAAGGTCGGCACTTCAATCAAGGATTCTGCCTTTGTTGTGTGTGGGGTTAGAAATGCGGTGGGATCGTCCTGATTCCGTAATTGAGATAGCTAGAGAGGTGGCTGAGCTATTGTTAGGATCTAGGAAGCCTAAGTTAAAGTCCCCAAATAGCAGTATTTGTGAGCCAGGTTTAGTATCAGTGGCAAGGAATTGTTGAATATCTTTCTCAAAGGTAGATATAGGTGCAGGTGGTCTGTAAACCAGATGAATCTTTAGGGTGCATGAAACTGACAGTGGAAGTTTTAGAGAGAGGAGTTCAGCTGAAGTGAGTGAGCAGCTTGGGAGTGTTCTTAAGCCAAAGTCAGTTTTGCTGATAATGGCAACCCCCCATTCATGTGAAATGTAATAGTCACATGCATACACATATCGTACAGTGTATTTAATTACTGAGTAGCATTATAAGTTTTAATATAACCTAGCACATGTTGATATTGTGTATGATTTAATTACAAAATTCCATTTTATTTCTACATTTGCTGTGGTTTTAGAACCAGATAATCCATCCCTTTTCAGTACTAAAGTGAAGCACAGGCAACATTAAATGTTACTATAACAACACCTTTGAAAATATATGGAAAATGTTAACATATTTGGCTAAAGAAAAATAAATCATTGAGTTGGAGCTGTATCACGCTTGACTGCACCAAGTGTGTATTCTGGCGGCTTTTCACTTACACACACTTAGTTTCCACGTGCTCCTTGCCCCATCGCCATCTTTATTTTTTGTCCGACCATACAAATCCACACCGTTGAACTCACGTCTACCAAATTTTTCATGGATTCCTCTTTTGTCTGGGGCAAGATCGTAGTCTATGTTTGGATGCAAACATTATATGCAAGAAAAAACATATTATCAAAAAACCCAAAATAATTTACATTTTTTTATTGCGCCACTCCAAATATGGTAAATGGCAAGGTTACAGTTTACTTAAGTTCATTCACAAGAAGGGAGCACAATCAATCAATCTTTCTTGGACATTTTCTCAAATGTGCTGAAGCCATTGAGTGACTGAAACATGATGCACAAAAAACAAACAACAATTGGAAAAGCTCCATCGATGCAGAGCGAAAATCAATATCAAGAGCTTCTGAAACACAACAAACAGTAGTACAACTTGCCGACCAGAGGACAAGAGCAACTTTCTCCAGAGCAAATGAGATGCCACAGCAAACTCATGCAGGTCTTGCTGACATGAGGACAAGAGCAACATCCTCCAGGGCACATGAGACACCAGAGCAAACTGAAGCAAGACTTGCTGACAAGAGGACAAGAGCAACATCTTCTAGGGCACATGAGACACCACATGAGACACCACTCGATCAGGACACGGGCAAAGCCGGGTAACCCAGCTAGCTAATAATAAACAATTATTTTATGTTCATATGCACTGTATTATTACTTTTATTGTAATTCACTATGTTACTAATACACACATCTACACTATCAACGTTTGCAACGAAGCCTACAGCTTTAACGCTAAATTCAACCCCAACCGACCTTTCTTTACCGGCACTAGTCGATGCAAGCTGTTATAGCAGCCCAAAGGTGAACGAAAGAAAGGGGACGGTGAGCCACAAGAGCACGAGAGAGGAATCTCCGTTCTCATTCTCTGGGCCCGCAAATGTTCTTCCTGACCAACTTGAATCCACCTCAAGGAACAATAGCTCTGTACTTCCTCTAAGGAAGATAGCACAACTCTTCATCGATTACATGAAATGACCGTCTGTTAGAGTAGAATGTATGCATGCTATCTCACAGAATCCCTCACAGAACCAAGATGTCTCAAATTCAACATCTGAGCAAGAACTGAGAAGTGCCCACGACGAAGCCTTCACAACGGATAAAACTGACAAGCTCACTATATTGGGTGAAAACGGCGAAGAAAACATCAGTTTTGGCAATTCCGAGTCTAAAGATGAACCAAAAGCACAAAGAAGGGACTCCATTGCCATCGCAGATAAACTATTAAATGACCTGACGGGCATTAATCAAATTTTCGCAACAAATCAGGCACTTAAAAACAAAGCAGCAGGAGAAAATGACCTGAGCAACATATCTAAATTGCGAAATGAATATGGAATTGGCAAATTAACCCATCAATTGTCACAACAAAATACATGGCCTTGTGTCCAGATGCAACCACCGAAAAGAAGAAGGCTAGACTCAAGCCCAAGGTTGATGCTCACGTGCTCCCAAAAAAGAAACCACAACACCTCATCTGTAAAAGCAAGAGAGACGAAACAGCAAGTGAGGGACTCAATGAATAATCAAAGGGCCCAAACGAGCTCTGACTCGTGTGACTCAATATCCGAGACAGAGTCAACAACAGACTCCTCAATTATGGAAAGAGACTATCCAAAGGTATGAAAAGGTAACCACAGATTAACAAAAACCAGAAGGAAGATCGACACTTTGGAGGAACGAAGGTTGTGCTTTAACTTAGTGGAGCAAGTGATAAACGAGCTGCGCCCAAACTTGACCTCTGCTCTATCACAGTAGCACTGCTTATTAAACTGTACGAACAGTTAAACGAAACAAGTAAAGACCAAAATACTCTGATAGCATTGTTAAACACAAAAACAGTAAACTTAGAGGTGGCGATTCAAGACATGAAGCAACAAGCCAAAAATGATGTCAAGACCTATGAAATGCTAACTGCGCTTCTAAAGGACCAGATGAAAACTAATGCTGAAGATAAACGACTTCTGGCAGAGGTGGCAAAAGAAGCCATCCAAACGGGACAGGAAACAAACAATCACTGCTGTTTACTGAGAATAGAAATAATGTGACTCAATCTGAGCCACAGGTCCGAAAGGGGTTGAACTCCTATGCACTATCGAGGACTTGATGCCACTGCCAGAAGTGAAATGAAGGCAGTACAGCCAGTCCCAAAGATACTGGTACTAAAGAAGGCTACTGAAGGTGCCATCAACCTTGAGTCTGCATCGGCATGTAGAAACTGGAGAGAAAAAGAGGCATCCCCAAGCCCTGAACCTGAGTCCACATCATTGCAAACTAACAATGCGCTTGAGAGTTTGCCATCAACCTCAGCTAACACACATGGTTTAGTGGCTTTGCCCATAACCGGGACTTCTCCAAAAGATTGTGTTAATAAGACAGCAAATGGTAACTTTCCAATTTTTAATAAAACCAGTCAGGACCTAAATTTGAAAGAAAACACACACTAGAAGAACAGGCCAAGAAAACAGACACGGAAGACGAAAAACATGTTCAAGTGGAAAAATAGTCAGGCAAGAAATTCCTGTAAATTCCTGAGGAATGTTAAAAGCTTAAACGCACTACTACAGACAAACCTAGAAAAAGAAGTTGTGGGAAAACAAAAGGAAAAAACAAGCCCTCCGGGCGAAGTCGTACAAGAGTCACCAAAGGATAAAATGAAAGAGCTGAAACATAAAGAACTCCAAGAAGCTGAAGATGCCGAAATGATCGAACATTTGGTCAACCGATCTACGCATGATCAAGACATGGTTAACGAAGTTGACAACGAACCCGGTGACTCAGAGGAAAAAGAGGTATGGGTGGTGAGTACAAAAACTGCCAACCAGGTAGCATGGGATGCAAAGACTAATAAACAGAGTGATGAGTTTGCAAGACATATCTGCGAGATAGTACAACCTGTAAATAATGCTACCATCGATTCTCTGAGACCCGACGAATCACTAACGGCGGCCAGGAAGTTCATAACCTTAGACGAGCGTTGGGCCCAATTGGAAAAATAATCACATTCCCTACAATCCCTATTATCGGACTTTAAAGAGCCGAGCCTGATTTGTATCCTCTGAGGATCGAAGGAGGGCAACACAAAAATGTGAGAGATGATAACCAAATGTACGAAGAAAATATGCAGCAAACGTAGGACGAAGAAAAACGACTGAAAAGAAACCAACACCTAGTAACAAGAAAAAAGATACCAACAAAAAGGCTGAAAACTGGTGCAAGTTGTTGCCTTATGCTGGAAAGAGTATTGAGAGGGAAAGGCATACTCATACTAAACAGATACTAAACAGAAGAAACGTTTTGCAGCTCTTCAAACACATACCACAACTTCGCTCCATCGCAACTGATGACATCAAAACAGTTGAGTTTCTAAAGGAAAATATAATGGATCGAGTATTACTACACATACACTCAAGGATTGTGAGAGATCTGGTCCCAAACAGCAGCTCAGACTTAAACTTACTAGGCTTTAATGTTTCTGAGATAGCTGACGATGAGCTACTTTCAAATGAAGCTGCAAGTGTACACTCACAAAGAACGAATGGCCACATACCGAGTGAACACAAGGCGTGCAGCCCTCACGGCGAAATAACTGATGCAAGAAGATGGATGGAAGAGTCTATTAAAGGAACAAACAACAAAAGCGCTATGGTGAATCACCAAGAGCCTCCAAAAAACTCCTTAAAGGATGAAATTAAAATCACCATTATACGATCGGAAAAAGCAGGAAACGACAAGTCATCTAGTCCTATGGGAGACAACGTTCAGGAGGGAACAAGCTAGGTAGAATTGGCTAGCCGAATTCCTTAACTATAACTCAAAAAGCTAATGCCAAAATAGCCCACCGAAAGAAGCCATAGAATTGGGTTTGTGGAACACACGTGGATTTATTCATCTATGCAATACATATCCGAGTGAACTTGAAAAACTGGATGTAATATGTCTGCAAGAGACATGGATGTCAACTTTACCCAGCTCCACCAACTACGAACTTGCTTTCAACCCAGAAATAAAACAGTTTAAAGGTAGACAAAAAGTTGGTTTACTAACATTAGTTAAAACTGGGAAAAACATACATTTAATCTGTTCTGCAAACCCATCTCCTTATTTTCATGTCTCATTAAATGAAATAAATGTCGCCCACGGGAAAACGTTGAACTGGTTACATATGATTAACGTCTATTGGCAGCATAAAGCAATGGACGAATCAGTATTCTTAGATCTATTATAGATATAGATTATAAATAATTGACGCAATCAATGCGGCTGAGAAAGACGCTGCAATCATCCTATGTGGGGACTTGAAGTTGGACTGTGTTCTCTTCGATCAAAAGATAGGAAAGATAGGAAACAGAAAGGAAAAGTACTGACCTTTACCAAATTATCTCTGCATTGTCCGAAGAGATGGGATTAAGGAAGATGATGCTATTGAATGGCAATGTCACCGGCGGTATCCCTCCTAAAAATACTTGGGAGCGTGGTCAAAGTAAATCAATTCTGGACTACCTCTATGCCTCTGAGACCATAATGAGCGATGTAACAACTGTAAATGGCATATCCATGACCCAAAGCAACCACAACTTGGTTACAATAACAATGAAAAAGGCTCACAGTGAGATAAACGACTCATGGGAGAACCCGATATCCATCGTCCCAGGAAGACACAGGGTTCGGTTAGATGATTGGAAAATTAACAACATGACAAACCCCCTCATGGATGCAAGAAAATGCGCACTCCTAGAACGGATCGACTATACACCTTTCTAGATAAATAGGCTTGGCATATGCCTTTGACAGTATGGATCGCCAGTTACTTTGGTCCAAGATGACGACAAAGAACTGCCCAACCCACTTGCTGATGGCCATCCAGGAGCTATATTCGGAAAAACGACTATTAAAATCAGGTTGAATCAGGCTGGCTTTTTACCCGCTCCAATAAAAACGGCAAGGGGGTAAAGCAGGGTTGTCCATTGGGGGCAACACTATTCAATATACTGATTGCTGATATGGGTTTCGACCTAAACGAAGTTAGATCCTTTCCCCCAAATATAAATGGTCATGAACTAGGGCACATGGTTTACGCTGATGATATGGTCCTATTAGATCTAACACCAGTCGGCCTACAAAGAAAACTGACTGACTTATTATGTTATACAGAGAAAAATGGCCTAGTGATCAACACCAGTAAAACTGAGATTCTGGGGCTTCAAAACCTAAGGAGATCGAAAAAAAACACTTCGGACAAGTGCAAGTGGTCAATTGGAGGTGAACCTATATCTTGTGTAAAGCAAGTGCAATACCTGGGGGTAACAATAAACTCCAATCTAACGGACGAACCTATGGTACAGAGAATAAAGGGGAAATGCAGAATGTTGGCTGCCCAAGGGGCAGTCATAAACCGGAAATATGGTAAATTCAGCCTAAAGCCGGTAATGGAGTTCTACAGAGCCAAAGCAATTCCGTCCCTGATTTTTGGTGCAGAAACAATGCTAGGTTGCTCATTCAAAACCTGGACCTAGTGTGAAAATATCTTTTGTTCCAAGATTCTTCAACTCCCTAAAGGAGCACCTGTCGCTTGTCTGCGATATGAACTAGGACTGCTATCAATAAACGCCAGAATACAATGTAACACCTTAGCTCTGTACAGTAAAGTATTGGGAGCCAAAGCCTTACCGCAATTTAAAATACTAAACACACCGACCGAGACAAAAACAAACTTGATTTTAGACCAGTGGAAGAGAAATTTTGAAAATCTGCTATGCCAACTTGCAATAAATTCTGAAACACTGCTCCAAAATCCGAATAAAGTGAAGAAAAGATTATGGGAACTCGACTGGTGTGACACCCCTGACCAAAGAGCGAGACACAGATGTATGAAACACTCTCAACCGGAAGCCAGGGCCTGTAAAAAGCTCCCTAAATATCCTGAAAGATTCCTCTGTAACAACAAAAGAAAAATATTTATTATGCTTCGCTTGAATTTATTCCATACAAAAGAAGTAGTAAATCTTAGGAAGAGAGCTGCATTAACTGATGACTTGTGCCGTTTCTGCACGAATGCTGAAGAAACTCTGAAACACTTGATCTTAATTTGCACAAGTTTACGTCAGTTACGAACCACACACTTGGAGAAAGTGAGTATTTTAAGGACATGTAGGGACACTGGAGAAGTATGGAGTTTAATGCATGAAGGAGCAAATAGACAGCTAATGTTTGTTTTAATATCTTACCTAGAGGAACTAGAAAAAAGACTAGATGCCAGTGGTGATGGTCTGAAGTAAGAAGGACGGGATGATAAGAAAGTAAACTACCATCTGACCTAATGTATTCAATGTAAATGTGATTTGACGAACACCAAAGATTTGGTAATGTACTCTTTTTAAAAGTTTGAAATGAACTAATAAACAAAATGTATGTGGTGCAAAAGAACAAATAGGATACGTTTCCAGATGATCATGTAATCAGTTTAACAATATGTATGTGTGTAATATTTGAGTTGTGTTATGTGTTAGTTTGGTAAGTAGGTTATTTTGTCGCTATGCGCCACAGAATTATGAGTTTACAATTCATACACTAATTTTTCAGTAATGTGTAATGTCATAGTCACATGCATGCAAATAGCTTAGAGGGTATTCAGGTACCGAGTGTCATTGATAGTTTTTGATATTGTTAATTATATTAAGACAATCCATTTGTTTTCAGCTGTGGTTTTCGGAATTGATAATCTGTCCCCCTTCCATACTAGCACACTCAACGTACAGTGCTTCTAGAGCAACACTCCAGTAGCTTTGAAAAATATATGGACAATATCAACATAATTATTTAGCAAATGGGAAATCATGCTACAATATGTATGGTTGTAATATATGGAAACTGTTAAAGTCCAGAAAAATATCTCTAAGTGCAAAACCCAAAATCACCACTCCAACTGCTGCAGTAAACTGCACTGTACAAAATGTACTTGCTCCCTCACTTCATCCTCCCATTCTGTTGTTGTGCTTTCTGACTGGTGTTGTGATAGATGGAAGACCATGTCAAGACAATTCAGAGAGTGACAAAACATTACTGGATTTCTGTAATGAAATAACGAACTCCATACAGCTCCTTTATCCTAATGCTCCTCTCTGGGCTTCTACGTTTAGGCACTGCACTTTCTACAGATAATTGTGTTACAGGTAATGTAGGTACAGAAGCTTGCGAGTTCCCATGTACAAGGAATACCTCTAAGGTCACCTTCAGAACAGGATCCATTAAATGGGGTAAAATTGGAGGGGACAAAATGAGCATAAACCTCTGTTGATATTATTATAATTAAGTAATTATTATAATTATTATAATTATCATAATAATTATTATTATTAATTATTAATTAAGTAATTATTATTACTATAATTAAGTACCATTTTAAATAGAGCCATCTAGGCTTGACGTTTTTCGTCCTGGGCAGAGAGAAATGTCTATGAGAAAAGGCAAAAAGACCGCAACATGTGCACATGCCACAGGCAATGATCAGCGCCAATCCCTTCTCCTATACAGGAATCAGGTTCCTGTTTGTGAGCAGCACAGAAGAGCTCAGGGTGCCCGGCCTTGAAGGATAGACCGAAACTGCAAGAAAAAGGCAAGAAGGTTTTTTTTTTAATATGGTCTATTTTGCATGTGTGAAGTGCGTGTCAGATGCATGTAAGTGAATGGTGGCTGGATGAGAAGTGATGTGATGTGTGTTTTTGAATGTTCTTGGTGGGTGGGTGTGTGCCTGTGTAGAGAATGCAATGAGTGGATGTAAGAGAAGGTGTGAGTGAGTTTACTGTAGAATTACATTTTATTAACTGAACGTCTTTGATGAATCAAGCATGATAAGTGTTCTTATGGGTCCAGACTGGCTTACATTCGAACCATTTGGGACAGGTTTTCATATTGTGACATGTCACTTTTAATGGCCAAACTAAAGGGAGTATTGTTTTACATAGGAGTACTGGCATATATTGGCAGAGACAGTTGGCATTTTACCCACATCTTCACAGAAAGTGTGCTGTGTAATGTATCATTTTAAACCTTTATTCAAAACATTTTCTCAGTGGAGGGGGAAGGAACTCCCCTGATCCCTCCAACCCCATTTTCGTTAGTTAGGACTCCCTTGCTACGCTCATCGCAATCACATACTTGTGGCAAATATTTACACCCTCCAAAAAAACGACTCACCATCCACCCTGATGGCTGGTATATTTGCGGACCGGGCACGGCCCACTTCTTTCTATGTTACCTTAAACATTTAAGCTTTGATTAATAAACATATTTGCTTCTTTCACCGGCAGAAGTGCATTTCCTTGCAGCAGCATAATCATCATGGACATTGTACACATGTGGTGGTCCGAACAGGCCTGGAGTGTGGCATGCCCTGTGCTTTGTTAAGGAGCTTGGTGGGGCCCCCACAGAGTGGCTTGCAGGGGAGTTGCCAAATGTTGTGCTACGTCATTGGGCACCACTTGGTCTGACAAAGGGGTAGTGTGCAGTGCGCGCCTTGAAGTCCGCCAGTGAGGCCCTGGGTGAGAATGTACTCATAGGTGTTTTCAATTTAAAATTACTACATAGTACTGTTGGGTTTATGTGTGCAGCAATGATATTACATTAAATAGTGTTTTTTAAGTCCTCTTCAACCCAGTATTACGCTTACAGTATGAAAACTAGGGGGGGGTCTCGGGTATATTGGAAGACCCTTTCCCAGGTATTATACTCCAGCAAAGATAACATTATCAGGGGCACTCCTCTGTGTGTACGCAGACCAGTCGGTATACCGTCATTTCTTCGCCAGACTTTTCATCGCAGGGTTTTTTGCCGCGGTTTATTTTTTTCGAAAAAGAAATCATCGAATTTTTTGGGGGCTAAACATTTTTAAAAATGGGTGAGGGCGTTTGGGATTTCAAAAAAAGAAAAAAAAAGAAAGGGGGGTTTCAGGGGTAACCTCCCCCAAAAAAAAAAAATCAATGTTTTTTTCGAAAAAGTCCGGCGATTAAATCACGTATAACTGACCAGTCTAATACGTTTTTTCTATCGTAGTGATAGCTGACTCATGGATACATTTATAACCAGCGAATTTTGTTGACACTAAATCCTGGTGAATGATTTAATTTTCAGCCCTTGCTGGTGCAGCAATATTTCTCCTGGGTAACCATTAGCACACGCCTCACCAGGTCAGTGCCTTTTTGGCTTGTTTACCACAGCAATGCTACATACAATTGCTTACTTCTGTGTCAATTGAGCTATAGATGTTTCATACACTAGCTATAGCCTGCGTTAGAAATTTCGGTTACCCTGTTACACATACTGCATTATATATGTTTTACATATAGATTCCACGTCGAATCTGGAAAATGACATTATCCAAATGTGTGATCGTGGACAAAAAACGCCTCAGTTCTTAAATATGACTGAAATTAGAGTACCTGGAAACATGGTGTTAGACGCATCTCTGAAATCTGAAGGTCGTTTGCCATCACTTCCCGAGATGTCACTTGGATGTGGGGTCAAATGAATTTGGGATTCTTCTTTCCAGGAGCATTGGAGAGCACCGGCATTTTTGTTTTCTTTACATTGATTTTGAGTCCATTAAGTTGGAAATAGCTGTGATGCTGGGTCAATCTCCTTTGGAGACCAATAGGGGTGAGATCGATAAACACCAAATCATTGGTGTACATCATCCAGGGGATCGGATGCCCTTTCAACTTTGGGGGAAATGCTCTTACCCCTTCCTGACTCACCCCATATCCGACAAGTAGAGATTAAAAATTGCAGGCGCCAAAGGGCAACCTTGTTTCAATCCTCTGACTGTTGGGATTGGGCAAGTAAGCAGAGCCTTGGCTGACATTCTTATTTGAATTGAGGTTGCCAGAATATAGAGCCCTTATTGCCACTGATAGATCTGGAGGGCAAGCCCAATTCGACAGTTTCTGCCAGAGTTTAGTTCTACTAATTCTATCGAAGGCTTGCTCCAGATCTATTAAAGCCAGATACACCTTTTGGTTAGTTTTAATCACCTTCATCTTAAGTATGTTTAGTAGAAATACATTCAAGCTTGTCCCCACTCCAGGGATAAAGCTTGCTTGCCTCACATCAAGGTGCCCCGACTCTCCTACCCATTTATTAGGATGTTTTAAAAGAATGGAGGCAAAGATCTTCCCCAGGGTATCGAGCAGGACTATAGGTCTATAATTCTTTGGCTCATCCCTGTCTCCCTTCTTATAGATTGGGATGGCCAGCGCCTTTCTCCATGAGGGAGGGATTGTTCTGGTAGTTAGAACTTGATTAAAGAGGATCCAAAAGAATTGCGACCCATTTTCAGAATTCTCATTCTCAATATTATTACTCAGGCCATCCAGGCCTGAAGCTCTGGATGTGTTGAATTTTTTAAATCAAAATCTGTATATCCTCTCTATCAAATTCTATAGACCAAGGACCAGAAACAGTTCCCTTATTCACTCCAAGAGCATCATCCGAGCCACTAAAGAGATCTGCAAAATATTTGATCCACAACTTTTCTGGTACTGTGGTGACGATGTTGGTTAGTTGAAATGTGACATTGTTGTTAAGGAGCTTCCAAAGTTCTCTTGTATTTTTATTAGTTAAGATCGTCATTACCATTTCGCCATCTTCCTGGAAGCGTTTGGCTCTAATAGTCAATAATCAATGTTTGTATTGCTGCCTTCTCTTTTTTTTCTTAGCCATTCTGTCCCCTTCAGTCACGGTCTAAGCATCATAGATCTGCTCTCAAAATGTTCTTCATATGTCTCACTCCGTGGCTCGGGTAGTGCAATCTGTCAAACTCAAGTCCTGCCCTATCATTAGGCTTAGCTCTGAGGTCCATTAGAACTCCTATATAGTTTATTCCTCCCACATTTCCGTCCAGGGTCTTTTGATATCTAGTTATAAGACTTTGAATGTCTCTAGGCATGATTCCGAGATGGGTCCCGCACTGATTGACATTAAGAGTGTATGTCATTAATTGCGGGCCTACGATATTCCATCCCCTTAGGGTCAGAATAAGAAGGTGATGATCAATTTCTGTCATCAGGATAATTTCCAGAGTGGTCAACTGCTCAGCTAGAACACCTGAAACTAAATAGTAATCTAGGTGTGCAGCAGAATTTCCCTGAGACCACGTCGTTTTCCCGGGAATATCTCCTTTCACCTGACCTTTGACCATGTCCATGTCACGTTCCTTAAGTTCTGAACCCCAAAGGGCAAGAGTAATCTCTTGGGTAGTTTTGCCCCTGCTTCACCCAGACATCTTACATTGAGATCACTGCACAATACTATATGTGGATTATTTGATGTTATTCTTGCCTGATCTATAGCATTGGCAACTACCCCCACAAATGTGTTGTCTTCCATCCTTAGAAGGTTACAATATAGGTGAATTCTAACTAGGATTAGCAGGGTTTGGCCCTCTCCCTTTCCTAGGACAGGGTCACTTCCTGAGCGAAGGGATTAGTGTTTTTAGTTTGATGAATAGTAAATTAACCACCGCTCTTTACCATTGTCAATTGACCTGCCAACCGCCTTCCCACCTTTCACTGGGTGGCAGGATTAAACCCCATGTCAAAACCCTCACACATAGTCTTGTATGAGAGCCAGGTCTCCTGCATACAGCAAACATCATAAGCATTCATATCCAGACCCGCCTCCTTAAACAGATGCGTAAATGCGCACGTATTCCACGAGGCTATACGCAGAAAGTGATCTTGTGTTGTGGTTGGAAGTTACAGACTCAAAGCCTATGCAAGCATTGTTGCCAGCCAACTCCAGTCAGTTGAGTCACTTGGCAATTTCTTTTTCTGTGGACACATTTTTATATTTCTTGCTTGCCCATAAACACCTTCCAGAGTCACTTTCAATCCCAGAGATTTCCCAATTCCTGATGGGGATATTCATGAGGCGGCAGCTCCTGACAACTTGTTGATCTGATTACAGTCAGATGGAGGATTTCTATCATCCCTTGCATTTCTATCTCGCTCTCGGATGGTATTTTGGTTTCGTGGAATATCTTCATTAGTTTTCGTAATTGTAGGTTGGAAACCCTCTAATATTTCAAATCCCAAAGGGATGAAGTATGCACCCGCCTTCACCATGGAGTTTTGAACAAGCATTGAGTGAAGATGTACAATCACCCAGTCATAATGAGTTTCCTTTATGAATACCACAATTTTAATGTCATCCGGACCAACGAATCTAAGTTTCAGTGAGCAATGGAGCAGCTTTAGGACATTTTTGCGATTCATGATCAGTCTATCTCTTTCAGGAACCAAACATTCAATTGACACCAAATTGTTCAAAGCACCTTGAAAACCATGAACCAAACTCTTCCCTCTCCTAGTTATAGATTCCCTTTGGACTAGAACCTTCTCACGACAGATCTCTATACAATCCTAGATCTTCGTTGTTCCAATGTGAGAAAGGGAATTGAAGTATGTTGCCCTGGCTTCAACTCTGTTAGAGGGGCAGTTATAACTTCCTCACCTGGGGTTGCAGGAGGCTGATACACATCAGTAACTCTTCTTTGTGAACCATATCATACGTAGCGTTGATGAGTGATTAATTCTCCATGATAACTTCTTTAGAGTATGTAGACAGGTTCATTAGAATGAGAATATTCTCATCCAACATCTCTTGCTCAATTATTGATTCGCTGGTAACAGTTATAAGGGGAATAAGAGTGGAATGTTGGCCCTTCTTTGATTTAGTAGCCATCTGTAATGATGGTAAAAGACACTTTTCTTAGGAAAGCTCTTGATCCATTCGGGTGGCCTTTTTTGGGGTTTAGCTGATTGTTTCACCTTCTTTGTTGTTTTGATGTATCCTTCTTTCTTCTTGGTTCCCGAGGTCCGCTGTTCCCAAAGTCTGGGTAGAGTCTATTTTCCTTGTCTATAGTAGCATGTTTTTGCTTTTTTAATTGAGGTGCATCCTCAATGTCAGATTCCTCTGGATGTCCCGTGTCTCCCCCACTGGCCTCTGTGTCCTGTGCCTGTATTAGTGTCAGCATAAAGTTGTTCCTTTGTTCGCTTTCATTTCCTTTGCGAGTGGTGTCCTGACCATGTTGTTGTAATGGCAGAGTCCAAGGACCTGCAATATAGCGCTCTGTCTCCAGGACCTCTGCTAATCTGATGGAAGGAAAGGGTGTGACATCTCAACTGATGGCCCCAACTTCAACGCTCTCCAAGAGTTGCTTATTTTTGATGTACTTGGCCACTTCATTCGGTCCAGGATTGATGCCATCAATGTTGGTTTCTCAGCTACTTCACCCCTCGCTAGGTCAAATTGTTTGGCTTATCGCTGGGCAGTTAGCTCATCTTCTTTTTCAAGCCTAGTCTGTGCAGCTCCGGAGAATGATTACAGATAACTCAGTTTCATAGGCGACATTCCAAGTAAGGTTTATTGATCGGCAATTGTGTCATTAAGATTTTCGTATAGTTTCAGAAATGGGTTTACTGCCACCGTTAACGCAACCATTACTAAATTCTGCAATTGCACATGATCAATCCCTTCAATGGTCCATGCATGATAGTCCCCTGGACCTATTGATTGCTGATTCAGGTAAGACTCGGAGGAGGTAGATGTGATGCGCTGAAAGCATATCTGGTAATTCAGGATTAGTGCAATTGTTACAAGTTGGTGCTTCCTGCAACAAATAGGCCGTCCCCATAGGCTCTCTTTGGGCTCCTACTGCTTCTGGGCCACTAGGGCTATCTATTTATGCTGGAGCTTCTTCCCTCATTGCCAAACTAGAGGGCAACTGGTTTCTGCTGGGATCTGCGAAGAAGCGGTCCCTATTGGCCGGCATCAAAGGAGTCGAGGTGTTGATCTTGGCATGGTCACTTTGTCTGCGCTGGTGAAATCTACTTGAGTTTAGAGTCGCTGCATTTTGAGGGGATGGGGAAGAAGGCCGTATAGGGGAGAGGGATTGAGGCCAGCAGAGGTAGAGGGTACTTTTGCTGGAGAGCCTTTACAGGAGAGTCTGGAGTAACCAGATGAGATCCTGGTTCCCATTCCCCTTTCTCTTTTCCTTCCTGATCCTCATGACCATGAACGGACTCAATCCTGGTCTCATTTATGTTATCGCACTCCGCTGTTCCCCACACCCTCTTTGAACTTCTGAAAGGAGCCACATTGGTGAATCAGTTGGGTCAACCACCCCCACAACCTCCAACACCAGTTATTCCTGCACTTTCGCCTGTTTTCTTGTGTACGGTCTAAGTAATGTCATTGTTTAGAGGGCTGGGCTCCCACTTTAGTCAGATGGCATCCTCTTTTCTGTCAGGGCAATTGGGGATAGAGTGGTCAACAGTTTATACAGCGTGTAACAATAGTTTTACAATGTGATTGCAGTGAGGGGTCTTACCTCCACTGCAATTCCAAGGGTTTCCTCGCCTGCTCTCGCCACTTGGCCTGCACAGACTGCATTGACTGCAGCTGTCACTCTGCAACACATTCCACGGCTCGCTCCAGGAGGGTAGATGAGTTTTTAGCAGTGCTCTGCCTTTCCCAAGGAATAATCACAGTAGAAAGACTTTGTGACTGGAATCAGTGGCTGCAACTGTCACTCTGCGACACACTCCGCGGCTCGCTCCGCGAGGATAGAGAAGTTTTAGCAGCTCTCCCTCTTTCCCAAGGAATAAACACAGTAGAAAAACTGTGTAACTGGAAACAGTGACTGCAACTGTCACTCTGCGACATAATTAATGATCGAATCACTCTCTCATAACAAGTTGCTCTAGGTAAAAATGTCACTGTAAGGAGAGGAAAGCTCTGTTAATAGTATCTTGTCACAGTTTAATGAACATTTCCATTCACACTATTGTACAATTCCACCAGCAGAGGTATTGTAGGCAAGCCCACAGAGAACTATGATATGCTAGACACATTTGAGCAACAGAACTCCAGACACCGTCAGAGGAAAATGCTCTAATTAACATCTTAATAACGAGACATTTTCATCGAATGTGGAAGTACATTCTGTGCAAAGAGCCCTGATATTAAAAAAAATAGTTGTCTAGTCATTAAGATGAGCTGTGTTTTATTATTTCTCAAAGCACATTATTTCTGTCTCTTATTTCCAATCAACGTTCCTACTAAGTGGATCATTGTGCTCAGCGTGTACTCCTTCACTTGTCATAAACAATTACCTTCTCTGCAGTGCCTTGTAGCTATCAAGGAAATGTGTCAGCCATTTTGTATTAGATACGATATAGGTCACCTATAACGTGTCTGTACACAAGTGTTTCCAGGCGTGAGATCTGTTGAAGTCGTGTTTTATCAAACAACAATAGGCTGCATTTCTCACTTATTTTCTACACAGGAAGCACGCTTTTACTCAATACCATATTTTTTGGCATCTATCCCTCTGTGAGGAGCTGCGTCATTACAAGCAGGACGTTTCCAAGCATATCTCCATCAAGACAAGCATTACTTTACGAGTTCGAAAAATAAACCATTTGTTTGCCAGTTTTTCACCAACCTTTGCATAGGGCTGTGCGAAGATGCAGAACTGTACTTGTGCGTGCTTCTTGCAGTTTGCCGCAAAGCTTTTAAATCCTGGCAAAGTTACCCAGGTTTTTCGCAGGCAGTGTTGGGGGCTGCTCCGGATCACCTGGCAGCCCCATGCTCGGGTCGGGTGGCACCCGACAACACACACACTTAGGCGGCGCCCATGCCGCACACTCAGGGGTGAGGGTTCTGCCCACCCCGCTCCAGAGCACGGGAGCTCCGCACACGTGGCCAGGTCCACCTGGCCACCTCAGCCCCGGCTCTGGGGGCACCCAGGCCGTGGTCGCATCTCCAACCCGCCTCACATGGCTGGGGGACCCACAGAGACGGCGTTGCCTGGCAGGGGCACCGTCCTTAAGCTGGGCCCCGTCCGTGGGCCCAGCACCAACAGCGCAGCACCAGCATGGTGCAACAGGAACGACGCTGGAGCCAGAATGGGAGTGACTGGCGAGCCGGAAGCGGCTCGCCTCTTTTATTATGTTGGTCGCCTGGCTACTGCCACGTGACCCATTACAGCATCCTGGGAGCTACCATGCTCCCAGGAGGGGTTCACATGCAACACCACTCCATTTTTTAATAAACAACACAACAAAACAAAACACATACCGCTACTTGCCCACTACTACTCCTATAACCACTCTACTAATACACCCTTTATTAACCTGGGTGAGTGGTTTCACTATTGCTGAACGCCGCCCTTGTTGATCCCCCCTGGCACCATTTAAAGCATGGCCACACTATGCAGGATCACAGCTTGCCATCGCCACTTGAATGGGCCATTTTAAGCACGTCCCGGGTCTGCAGGATCCCAGTCTTCATGGGGGTGGCTACTGATTCCACATTAAGCAACTGCGGGTCTGCAGGAGACCAGTCCGACATCATCCATGGGCAGCTATTCAGGACAGTTCAGCTCACAACTTAGGGCAGGCAAAGCCGCACCTGGGAAAACCCAAGGGCCACATCGGCCACGTCCCGAGTCAGGGGGCAACGCGGGCCCAGTTGTCTCACTGCAGCCACCTCGCTGCTCTTTGCCCGGGATGGGGGAGGGGCCGACGGCTTCACTTCTTTGTTGTGGCAGAGCCGCACCTTCCTCCTCACAGCGGGGCAGGGACCATCCCGTGCGGCTCCCGGCAGTGGGGGGGGGAAATCCAGGATGGGTAACGTGCGGGGCTCGCACACAGGCCGCCTTCCTTTGTTCTTTTCATTTGCAGGCCCCGTTGGATTCGGGCCTGCAACATCTCACTTTTTTTTTTTTTTTTTCGCGCGGGCCCAGCTGGTTTTGGGCCCGCCTCATGTGTCCCTCTACCGCGGGCCGATAGGGGCAGCCGCGATGTGGTGGGCGGTCAGCTGGCATGCTGGGGGAGAGGCCGCTCACCTCTCCATCCGGGGCGACATCGTGTGTGCCCTTCCTGTTGGTGGTGGGGGAGGGGTGCAGCCACCCACGCGGTCTATGCCGTGAACATCTTCCGTCTCCCTCAGGGGACGGGCGGGCCGCTCGCCCACCAAGTTTTCCTTGCGAGCCCAGCTGGTGTTGGGCCCGCCTCCTTTTCTGTGCGGCCGACGCCACAGGATACTGTCGCTCCCCTCTCTGGGGAGAGGGGAAAAACGGCCTCCCTCGATATGCGGCCGATGCCACGGACCTCTCCCTTCCTTGGGCCAGTCCTCCCCCCAGATGGGAGGGGGGGCAGCCCACGCGGCCACTGCCGCACATCCTCCTCCCTGCGGGGAACCAGCAGCCGCTCCTCTCGGGGCCACCTCCCGTTGTTGTGGCCCGGCCGCAAACTCCTCTTGGCGGGCTCCGTTAGAGATGGGCCCACATCCCTCAGTCATGTGGCGCAGCCGCCGACCCGTTCCGTCTCCCGCTGGGGACAGGGCGGGCAGCTCGCCACCCTCAGTCTTTGCGGGCCCAGTTGGAGATGGGCCCGCCTCACCATTTCTTGCTGGGGCGCGCAGGGCCCCTCTTCCTCCTAAACGGTGGCGCAGCTGCCAACACGTTTCCTCTACCTCGGGAACAGGGCGGGCAGCTCGCCGTCCCCATCTTCATTGCGGGTCCAGTTGGTGATGGGCCCACCCTTGCACGCGATCCTCGGGGCACGCAGGGCCGACTTCCTCGTCGCCATTGTTGGGGGCTGCTCCGGATCACCGGGCAGCCCCATGCTCGGGTCGGGTGGCACCCGACAACACACACACTTAGGCGGCGCCCATGCCGCACACTCAGGGGTGGGGGTTCTGCCCACCCCGCTCCAGAGCACCGGAGCTCCGCACACGTGGCCAGGTCCACCTGGCCACCGCGGCCCCGGCTCTGGGGGCACCCAGGCCAGGGTCGCATCCCCAACCCGCCTCACATGGCTGGGGGACCCACAGAGACGGCGTTGCCCCGCAGGGGCACCGTCTTTAAGCTGGGTCCCGTCCATGGGCCCAGCACCAACAGGGCAGCACCAGCATGGTATGATATGATATGGCATTTGTAACGCGCCTATACACAAGTGTTTCAAGGCGCGACGAGGCAGGGAGGGGGGAACAAAGGGAAGACAGACAACGATCCTACTAGGCCAGGTGTCATTCAGACCGCGCAAGTGCAGGGGTAGGGGGAAAGGAAAAATGCAAGGGGAAGGGGGAGGGGGAGTGCAATACAAATAGTAGAATAGAAATAAAATAATAAATAAATAGGGCCAGCTGGTGGCAAGTGCAAGGTAAGTGCAGACAAGTGCTGGGGAGGGGGGGCTGTAGTGATACAGAGGCAGTCCTGCAGTGCAGGGGTTGCCAGGGGGGCAGTGATAGTGAAGAGTGACTGGGTCCAGGACCGAGGTCGGTGAGAGTGGCCCAGTTGCAGGATCAGTGCAGTTTTGGTGAAGAATTTAGCAGGGGAGAGGGAGAGAGAAAGCAGAAGCGAAGAGGAAGGTTTTGAGGTGCTTCCGGAACCGGAGATGGTTCTCCTCAAGTTTCAGGGAGGCAGGAAGGCTGTTCCAGAGGGAGGCACCTGCCGCGGAGAGAGATCTACCCCCAGCTCGTTGCTTCGAGAAGCGGCTGACCCTGAGGGAGTTGGAGACGGATGAGCGTAGGGCTCGGGAAGGAAGATATTTAGGAAGAGAGAGTTGAAGGTATTTAGGCCCCAGGCCCCAGAAGGCCTTGTGGACAATGCAGAGGGTTTTGAACTTAATCCTCGCAGCCACTGGGTGCCAGTGTAGAGATTTCAGTCCTGGAGAGATACGGTCCCTGGGCTTGAGGCCAAGGAGAAGTCTCGCAGTTCTGTTCTGGATGAGTTGCAGAGGGCGGAGAGTGGAGGCAGGCAGATTAAGATAGAGGCTGTTACAGTAGTCCAGCTTCGAGAGAACCAGGGCTCGGGAGACAGTGAGCTTCTGGGGGAAGGAGAGGAAGGGAAGAATACCTCTGAGGAGGTGCAGCTGGTAATGTGACTTCTTAGAGACGTCAGATATATGAGGAGAGAAGGAGAGTGTGGAGTCGAAGATGACCCCGAGGTTTTTTGCCTTGCAGGTAGGAGCAGGAAGAGGGCCAAGAGAGGCCGGCCAGAGAGCTGCAGGGAAGGAGGGAGTGGGTGTGCCGATGAGTAGGATCTCAGTCTTACTAGCATTAAGGCAGAGGTCATTGGCAGCACACCAATCCTGGATAGCAGACAGACAGTCAGAGATGAGGGAGGGAGAGGAGGAGGCCGAGGGTAGCCTGAAAATGAGCTGGGTATCATCCGCATAGCACTGAAAGTTGGGGCAGAGGGCGGCGATGCGGTGGGCAAGGAGTGCCAGATACTGGTTGAACAGCCAGGGAGAGAGATTAGATCCCTGGGGAACGCCACAGGTGGAGAAAATGTTGTCAGAGAGGAAGGACCCAAGTTGGACCTGGGAGGGTCGATTGGAAAGGAAAGAGGTCAGCCACGCCAGAGCCTGACCAGTGATACCCAGGTTATCACGGAGACGGTTGAGCAGGATGGCATGGTTGACAGTGTCAAAGGCAGAAGAGAGATCGGGCAGAATGAGAACACACGGAGTGTTGGAGTCGAGGTTTAAGAGCAGATCCTCACGGATGTTCAGGAGAGCAGTTTCCGTGCTTCTGGCCGCTCTGAAGCCAGATTGATGGTCATGGAGACTGTCAACAGCTTCAGCATGGAGGTTAAGCTGGAAGATGGCCAGTTTCTCCAGGAGCTTGCCCAGGAAGGGAGTGATGGAGATTGGGCGACAGTTAGCCGGACAGGAGGGGTCGGCAGAGGGTTTCTTAAGGAGAGTGTGCACAAGGGAGTGCTTGAGGGGGGATGGGAAGACTCCAGAGGCGAAGGAGTGGTTGCAAAATTCAGCCAGGGCAGGAGCCAGGGAGTCGATGTGGTCCTTGATAGTTTTGGAGGAACAGGGGTGAATCTGTTTAGACTTTCATAGATCGGACTTTCTGGAAACCTCGTCAGCAGAAAAAAGGGGAAAGGCAGAGAAGGAGGGAGGAGGGGTGGCTGCAGAAGGGCCAGAGGAGGAGCAGGGAAGAGAGGGGGGGAGGTGATAGGAGGAGAGTGAGGACAGGATGTCCTGAGTTTTAGAGATGAAGTGGGAGGCCAGTGCAGTGCAGAGGGCCTGGGAGGGGACAGGAGAGGTAGAGACTGCAGCAGGGTTGGCAAGCTCCTTGCAGATTTTAAAGAGCTCAGCCGAGTTGTTAGATGCCGCAGAGATGCGGGCTTGGATAAGGGCTCTCTTCTTGGTGAGAACAGAGAGACGGTATTGCCTTTGGAGCAGGCGGCAGGCCAGTTTGTCAGAGGATGAACATGAAGCACGCCATTTCCTCTTTGCCACCCTGCACTTGCGTTTTAGGGTGACGAGATCCGAATCATACCAGGAGTTACATTTGGCTTTGGGCTTCAGGCGGATTTTCATGACAGGGGCAAGGATATCAAGAGTATCAGATATAGCAGAGTGGAGCAAGGAGAGGGCTGTGTCAGGGTGGGAGTCAGCCGAAGGGGGAGGGGGGGTGAGAAGGTGGCAGCGAAAGCCACAACTGACACGCTCTTCATGGGTCGAATGACCGAGAAGGTGGGTGGCAATGATGAGGGTGGCTTTGCCTGTGGGGTAGGTAGGGTGAGGTGGGAGGATAGGAGAAAGTGATCACTCCAGGAGAGAGGAGTGGAGAGAGGGACAGAGAGGGGAAGGTCAGAAGAGATCAGAGCATCAAGAGTGTGCCCTGCAGAATGAGTAGGCCCAGACGGGAGAATAGAGAGTGAGAGAGAGTCGCAGAGGTCACGAAAGAGTCCAGTGGGGGGACAGGAGGCATCCAGGTGGATGTTGAAGTCACCAAGAAAGAGGAGTTGAGTGGTAGAGGACAGGAGTGAGGAGGAGAGGTCAGCCCACTCAGAGAGGAAGGAGGAAAGTTGACCAGGTGGCCGATAGATAGTAGCCACGGTAAGGGAATGGCTAGGAGAGAGAGAGAGTCGGCAGACAAGACATTCAAAAGAGGAGTAGGTCTGCGTAGGAGTGACAGTGGCAGGAATCCACTCCGGGAAGATAAGGGCTACCCCCCCCCTGCACGGTTGGGTCTTGGCAGGGAGAGGATCTTGTAGCCATCAGGTAGGAGTGTGTCAAAGCTGGTGACAGAGCTGGCCGTGAACCATGTCTCAGTAAGACCGAGGACGTCAATGTCCAGTTCCTCAAGAAGGCGGCAGATATCAGAGGAATGCCTGATGGCAGAGCGAGCGTTGAGTGTGGCAATGTGGAGAAGGTTGCCATCCTTGAAGGATTTCCGGGGAGGGGTACAGATCAGAGGTACGCCCTGCGCCGGTGTAGAAGAGGGAGGTGAAGAAGGAGCAAGAGAGGGGGCAGGGAGGGAGGGTAGAGGCAAGGCAGCCGAGGACAGATGAGGGGGGACAGCAGGAGAGGAAAGGAAGTTGATGAGGCGTGGGAAGCGTCTATCAAAGAGGTGAAGGTTGGCCTGAGGACCTTGGACCAGGACAGTCCCATTAGCGTAGACATTAATGATGGCCTTAGAGGAGAGGAAGGAGACCAAGAGGACATCCCAACGGGTGCCACCATTAATGGGAGAAGAGGAGAAAGGAGAGAGCACAGAGACCATATGAAGGGTCCATAGGTCAGGCAAGGGCACGAAAAAGAGGATGTCGGTAAGAGTTTCCTTGGAGCAGGCACTAGTGTAGGTGTCAGCGATAGGGAGGCCTGGGTTGGAGACCAGGATGTCCTTTTTAAACTTTTTCCTACCAGATTTAGTGAGGAGAGCAGGATAGTCAATAGAGAAGCAGTTAGAGAAGATGGGCGAGTTAGAGAGCACCATGGAGAAGGGGGGGGGGAGACAGACGAGACAAGAGCTCGCAGGCAGGAAGTGAGCGGCAAGCCCAGATTTATCACATTTAGACAGTGAGTGCGTATTAGCTACAAATGCCACCTAAGTTTGAGAATCCTGCGAGGGGGAAGAAACCAAGTTTACCACATTTAGACAGTGAGTGCGTATTAAGTACAAATGCCACCTAAGTTTGAGAGTCCTGCGAGGGGGAAGAAACCAAGTTTACCACATTTAGACAGTGAGTGCGTATTAGATACAAATGCCACCTAAGTTTGAGAGTCCTGCGAGGGGGAAGAAACCAAGTTTACCACATTTAGACAGTGAGTGCGTATTAGGTACAAATGGCACCTAAGTTTGAGAATCCTGCGAGGGGGAAGAAACCAAGTTTACCACATTTAGACAGTGAGTGCGTATTAGGTACAAATGCAACAGGTGCAACAGGAATGACGCTGGAGCCAGAATGGGAGTGACTGGCGAGCCGGAAGCGGCTCGCCTCTTTTATTATGTTGGTCGCGTGGCTACTGCCACGTGACCCATTACAGCATCCTGGGAGCTACCATGCTCCCAGGAGGGGTTCACATGCAACAGGCAGCGTCAAAAACCTCAAATTGGCTTTTGGGGATATGTACGTACGTTAAGACTTTATTACATTGATAAATGGTGTTTAGGGGTGCTGCGATATTTTACCTCCACACAAACCTGTGACTGAGGGCCACCTAAGTTTGAGTCCTGCAAGAGGGAAGAAACCAAGTTTACCACATTTAGACAGTGAGTGCGTATTAGGTACAAATGCCACCTAAGTTTGAGAGTCCTGCGAGGGGTAAGAAACCAAGTTTACCACATTTAGACAGTGAGTGCGTATTAGGTACAAATGCCACCTAAGTTTGAGAATCCTGCGAGGGGGAAGAAACCAAGTTTACCACATTTAGACAGTGAGTGCGTATTAGGTACAAATGCAACAGGTGCAACAGGAATGACGCTGGAGCCAGAATGGGAGTGACTGGCGAGCCGGAAGCGGCTCGCCTCTTTTATTATGTTGGTCGCGTGGCTACTGCCACGTGACCCATTACAGCATCCTGGGAGCTACCATGCTCCCAGGAGGGGTTCACATGCAACAGGCAGCGTCAAAAACCTCAAATTGGCTTTTGGGGATATGTACGTACGTTAAGACTTTATTACATTGATAAATGGTGTTTAGGGGTGCTGCGATATTTTACCTCCACACAAACCTGTGACTGAGGGCCACCTAAGTTTGAGAGTCCTGCAAGGGGGAAGAAACCAAGTTTACCACATTTAGACAGTGAGTGCGTATTAGGTACAAATGCCACCTAAGTTTGAGAGTCCTGCGAGGGGTAAGAAACCAAGTTTACCACATTTAGACAGTGAGTGCGTATTAGGTACAAATGCCACCTAAGTTTGAGAATCCTGCGAGGGGGAAGAAACCAAGTTTACCACATTTAGACAGTGAGTGCGTATTAGGTACAAATGCAACAGGTGCAACAGGAATGACGCTGGAGCCAGAATGGGAGTGACTGGCGAGCCGGAAGCGGCTCGCCTCTTTTATTATGTTGGTCGCGTGGCTACTGCCACGTGACCCATTACAGCATCCTGGGAGCTACCATGCTCCCAGGAGGGGTTCACATGCAACAGGCAGCGTCAAAAACCTCAAATTGGCTTTTGGGGATATGTACGTACGTTAAGACTTTATTACATTGATAAATGGTGTTTAGGGGTGCTGCGATATTTTACCTCCACACAAACCTGTGACTGAGGGCCACCTAAGTTTGAGAGTCCTGCGAGGGGGAAGAAACCAAGTTTACCACATTTAGACAGTGAGTGCGTATTAGGTACAAATGCCACCTAAGTTTGAGAGTCCTGCGAGGGGTAAGAAACCAAGTTTACCACATTTAGACAGTGAGTGCGTATTAGGTACAAATGCCACCTAAGTGTGAGAATCCTGCGAGGGGGAAGAAACCAAGTTTACCACATTTAGACAGTGAGTGCGTATTAGGTACAAATGCAACAGGTGCAACAGGAACGACGCTGGAGCCAGAATGGGAGTGACTGGCGAGCCGGAAGCGGCTCGCCTCTTTTATTATGTTGGTCGCGTGGCTACTGCCACGTGACCCATTACAGCATCCTGGGAGCTACCATGCTCCCAGGAGGGGTTCACATGCAACAGGCAGCGTCAAAAACCTCAAATTGGCTTTTGGGCATATGTACGTACGTTAAGACTTTATTACATTGATAAATGGTGTTTAGGGGTGCTGCGATATTTTACCTCCACACAAACCTGTGACTGAGGGCCACATTCCGCTAACAGATCATACCTGCGGAACCAATGAAGCGGGCGTGGAGAAATGTCCCAGTGCAATACAATTTGCAGAAATTATTTGAGCAGCGCCAGGAGAGCCTGTGGCATATCGGGCATTCTTTGCATAATTGAACAGCACTACTGCCACTTTCATCATACTTGCCATATCTCAACAGAATGTCTGAACGTTTGGCATCCTGGCGTACTTGAGCAGAACTTCCGGTGGGCGGGCACATTGTTTCATAGTTTGACAAACCCCTGCATATATTGAATGCTCCCTGCAAGGTGATACAATCCCCTGCCATATAACAGCAGCGATTCTGATTGTAAAGGTTTTCTGAGGAAGAAACAATGATGGACCATTTACATCCTGGCCCAATTTCAAACATGTGACTTATTTGTTCTGGCATAGGATTTATAAACAGATTTTTATCCAGTGTGGCACTCCTTCAGATTAATGATAATTCACCTGTTTTGCAAATATGTTTCTGCTGTGCATCCAGTGTTTATTTTGGGTACACAATTTCTTTGTGGGCACGTATGTGATTTGCTGCAATGGATACATCATGTTCTTGGATACTGAGTCAGACTCCACAGTCATTAAATTCACTGCATACTTTTTTCTTCAGACTATTGTCCAACCTCCCCAACCCCTTACAGGGTTATGCCCAATCTCTAAACTATAGTATTTTTGGGCCGATTTTTTGGGGCGCTTCACCATCATACACTGCAGAGGAGAGTTGGGGCATTGATATTTCTACCTCTCTTAAAATAATAATAATAATAATAATAATAATAATAATAATAATAATAATAATAATAATAATAATAATATAATAATAATAATACCCGTTTTTATATAGCACTAGCTCACCCAAAGTCATCAAAGCGCTGTAATGACAGTTGATATTATTACCCACCGCGTGGTACTCAGTTTATCAACTTCCAAAGGATGAAAGGTTGGGTCGGCCCCGCCAGAATTCGTACCTGCATCAGCAGGCCACGCACAGATGTCAGAAACGAGCACTCAGCTCGCTGTGCTATCTGACCGGTAATTGCTAGCTGGTCTTCTAACGACCGGGGGAAGGACTCTGATAATGTTGTATAATAAAAAGGAAGAAGAACCTTTTTCAACAGGAACCAATTAATGACCTGTCTCTTCAGAACGTGTTTGAAGGTAGGAGAAGGATGGTGGCACAGCAGAAACACATAGGTTTGTTCACAATTCCAAAGTTCTCACTGTGATTAAATGACTACCGTTCTTCATAATTACGAGTATTGGCTACTCAGCTGCACCTTACTACTAAACCAGCATTGATCCCAATAATAAAGGTAAAACAGACACAGCCCAGCGGGTATACCTCCTTCACCTGTTGTGGTCATGTGAGCTAAGGGCATGTTATACTCTCTGGAGTGGTGTGAAGAGAACACAGTAGCCATCCAAACAGAAAAGGTAGAAATACTCCAGAATAAGAGCATCTCCAATAAAGGATCTGTAAATATCCACCCAAGAGAATTCACCAGATGCAGAATTGGCGCGGTGAAGCACGTTGGGTACTTCAGAAGGGATGATCTGGCAAGAAATTGCATCAAATTAACTGTTCAAAAGGATATGTCTTTTCAAGGAAAGGTGCAGAAAGGGGCTGAAAAGTCACTATGGTCGAAGAAGTGGACTGAGAAAAGAACCTCTTAACAGTACTTGTCCCTGGTTTTAGATGTCTGAACAGCATCAGACTGGGTTCCTCAGCCCAGCTTGTAGCATTGTTTGAGCCAGCGAGTCGGAATCGAGATGTGGGCCTGTGCAGTTTGAGCCAGTGTTCACTGTGGTGCGGTTTAAAGGGTGGAACAGGTTCAGATTGCTCGTCAGGTGCGAGTGAGACAACGTTAACACTGGTTCAAATCGATGGGTGACACAATGGCTTCCAACCGTTTGAGTCGATGTTCGAGTCGGGAGGGGTGAGGTCCTGTTGGTTTGATGCAGTGCTCAGATCCACTTTTCCCTCTCTAGCTTTTCTTATTGCACCCCATGCAAAGTTTAAAGGCCCCTTAGTGTGAAACATCCTAGTGTGAGGATGGCCTTTGTTATGTGGGTGCCCCTTTAAAGTAGGGTTACCAGGAGGTCTTCTGGTGAGACATCATGTGATCTGAGGAGAGGTGATACCCTTCCTCGCAGTGAATCAAAGGAAGACAGCATCCTGGCTATTTTCTCACTGGGAGCAGTGAGAGGGCAGGCTAGCCTTCAACAAACAGTCTCATTACAAGTGTTCTGGTATTCTGGCAGTAAATATGCCGGCACACTGGCATACAGAATTTCCATAGCTGACAATTGGGCTGCCAGAAATTACGGCAGATTACAAGTGCCGGTAAGGGTGGTAAATCCCCATTCCATGGAGTCCCATAGGACCCATGGGGGGATTTGCCGGTATTACAGAAATTGCCGGTGCCAGTAATGCAGCCAGTTTTTGCCAGTAGGGGTCAGATTTACCTTCAGCTCTGAGCTGGAGGTAAATGCTTCCCGCTTACCAGCAAAGTTGTAGTTGGTCTGTATGGTAAAAGTGCCAGTAAACATTATTACTGGTACGTTTATTGTGTACCGGCCAATTCATAATGAGGCCAGCTGGTCTGGGCTCACAGAACTGACACTTTCCTGATATCAAATTGGCATGGCTTTAATAATTGGATGCTTTTATCAGTCACCAAGGTATGTCTTATTCATAGAGTTTACCCTGCCATCTGACTGATAAAGCAACACTTATTAGGTTTTAGTGCAGCAGTGCAGGATTTAAAATGTCACCTCTGACTGCAGTGACTTTGTTTCACAGCAGCCATCAAGAATGTACTTGAGACCCATTTTAAGAACATTAATTACACTTCTTAATATATTGTTCTTGCAATCATTGAATGAAATTGGCGTACACATTTCTGTGCATTCTTTTAAAATGAAGTTGTTTATATGCTATATATAACCACATCCCAATCGCACATACAATATGAAAGTTTATTAATATAGCGCCTATACACAATGGGCCTCATTACAACGTGTGCGGCCACGGAATGAACGGTGCTGGAAAGGGACCGGCACCGTTCATTCCGAGCCGCCACATTACGAGGTCTGCAGCGGGTCCCGCTAAGGACGTCTGTTCAGATCAGGCGTCCTTAGCGGGACCCGCTAGCAGACCAGGATGCTAACAACAAGCCCGTCATTAACGGGCCCGTTGTTAGCATCCTCCCCATTCCCATTGAGCCCTATGGGGGCTCAATGGGAATGGGGATGTACCGGGTCCCGAGAATGTTAATTACCGGGCCCACCAAAATCGGCATGGCCCGGTAATTCTCTATTTCCGGAACCTGGACCCGGTACTCGGTTTGGGGGTAGCCATGCTGCTAAATGCGGCATGGCTTCCTCCAAACTCGTAATGAGGCCCAATGTGTTTCAAAACACAAGGCAGCCTTCGGTAATCTCTGTTCACTAAACAACCCATTACTTTACCACGACCTTCATTCCCATGTCTACCCTTCTTTCCTAATTTAAATTGGAGAGACAAGCCTCATTACGAGTTTGGTGGTAGCCGTGCCCTTGTTAAGGGCATGGCTACCACCAGAATGGGGCAGAATGGGGGTCAGGAGCATAGTTGCACCGGCACTGTCAATAACGGTGCTGTTGCAATCACGAGTTCTGCTCGCGGGTGCCGGTCTGCACGCCTGGTCAGATCACGCGTGCAGTCCGGCACCGGCAAGCATAAATTGTAATGTTGCAGAGAGGTAATAACAGCGCTGGTAGCACTACCGGCTCCGTTGTTGCCTTTCCGCAACACTTGTAATGAGGCTCATTGGGGCAGTGTCCCCCAGTATGCCTCGTTTTTCTAAGGGTAAGGCAATGACGTTTTTTATTTTACATATATGGGCAATAGCGTGATTATTAACCTACAAGTGCTGCATATACTATCTTTATATTAGTCCTTTTCGATCATATTAATGAATGTACACTTCTTTTGGGCAATTAGCACGACATCATCTATTCATCGTTATGTTTCATTAGCAGGTTATTTGTCAAAAATTATCCCAAGTCGAGGATAAGCTGCTGCAGATATTTGAAGAACTCGTAGCTGGGGACGGGGCCCCTGGACACCCCAACATGCTTCTTCTGGACTAGCGTGTGAGGGATGCTTTGCCAGAGACAAGAAGCTACGGGCAGGGTCGTATTGGCCCCTTTGCCTTTGGCCGGGCCAAAATCGTCCCTGGGAAGTGGGGGCCGGTTTCTGCCCATGTCATATTTTTCCATATTTTTCGTAGTGTACTTAGGAACAATGCTATTTGATGCCACTTCCTGTTTTGTCAAGGGGTGAAAGGTCGTGTTTCATCGCTTCCCGGGATGTCACTTTGGGGTGGGGTAAAATGTCATCACTTCCGTTGATGTCATTGAGGCGAGTGGTGGGCCACTTTTTTTTGGGTGTCCAGGCCTATTCCTTGTTCCAGTCCGACCCTGGCTACCAGACATGACCACACCAGAGCATACGACGGCTCTGCACATAAAATCAAACACGTACACGCAACACATGGGTCCATTGGTGAATAAATATATATATATATATATATATATATATATATATATATATATATATATATATATATATATATATATCTACATATAAAAAAAGCTTTGAATCTAAGCTGCTCGTCATGCTGTCTCTTTCAGCTTCTGATATGTGCTATTTTCGGCCTAATCAATGTGGCGATTGTAACGTAGACTGCAATTAAAAGAGACGACAAAACGTCCATATCATCGAAAAGTGGCACCGCCGAGAAGCAGGACAGCTGTTCTTAATGTTTTAGAGAAGTGTTTTTCAGGGTAATTGCCTGTGTGTAATTTTAGAAATGTTTACATGGTAGCAAAAATGGCAATGCTGTGTGAATGCGCGCAAATGACTTATTGCTATGGTAATGGCGGCACACAGACATGCGCAGACTGCACCCAGTCATTTCCCAAGAACGTCCTGGTCATGTTAATACAGCAGCATCGCAAACAATGCGCCTTTATGAAAACGGATTCTGCAAATATCTGGCATTACGTCACTGCAATAGCGTTGAAAGCACGTGCAGCTTGTGTGACATAACACCTTCCTGCACTTGGTTGTTATGCAAAGTGAGGGCGGTTTCTCTTCACGCTGCTAATCGGAAACATTTCCCACATATGCTTCGTTACTAAAAACGTTATTTCAGTGCTAACGTTCACTCAAATTACAGGTATTAACCGCAGAATCCAGGCGCCAACAAAGTAAAGTCATGTTTTCACTAGCTCTCAGAAAGATGCATGTTTTGCTGTCACAAGTAGAATCCCCAGCTGTAAGAGAATCATACACATATTTATTGGGAGGTTACACTGCTATTGTACAAAAACGTGTGTTGCTGATGTGTTACCAGGATGCACTATATATCAGAATAAAAGAAAAGAGTACCTGCAATCAGTCCAGGAAGTATATTTTGTATAGTAATAATTATTCCAAAAGTGTTTTCAGGGAGTATTTAATCTTTTATACCGTGATCTTCCAACCTGTGTTGCTCTGCGTTGTCTTGCTTCCAACACAAACGGATTGCCCCTGAGCTGTCCACCAGTAAAATGCCACATCATCATCACTGCCATGCACTGGTTGCAGTTTCCCCAGCAGCTGAAATATGGAGCAGAGCCCTTTCATGCACAACATAATATATCATTCAAATGTGGGCTTGCAGAACTGTCTAACAGGTACTCATTGAAAGTCTTCTTGTATAGGTGTGCGCCATCACCCTTGCCTTAATAATCAAGTATTATTTGAGATCGAAAGTATACAAACTAGCCTCTAAAAGTAATTTTATAGCAGCAGTGTTTAGTAGCAGCATTCAGTTTTATTTGCTATGCCTGTTAGGAAAGTGCTACCAGCCTACACACTGGAGGCTGCATTCTTGACAACAAAGCTATGACCCTATTCGCATGAGTCTTTTTGTATGAGGACCATGGAAATCGTTTTCCAAACTTATGGTACTATCAAATAATAATAATGTATATGGTGGGAGAATTGCTTCCTCTTATGAGTTAGGGACTGATTTGAATTACACGTGAATCTGTATCACACCAAAACATGGATTTAGCAGGATACAATTTATTGAAAGTATTGCCAGTCTCAGAATTGCTGGGTAAATGTAATTGTCTCTCTGTCTTAGACTTCCAATCATTAGCTGAGCAGCACAAAGGGAGAGGCAGCTGCAAGCTCGTTCCCTTTGAAGAGAAATGCCAGCAGCTGGTCCAGCTACTCAGTGCTTCATTTGTAAGTAAATAAGCCAGTGCGGAACCGCCATTGAAACACTGGAGCTACCTGTACCTGCCCACCGCCTGAAGAGAAAACCATCGCATTGCACCACCAAGCCATCCACAATGCCAGTGGGTACCCGGGTCAAAGGCCAAAACCCTTGATCAAGATCCGGTGACCCTACTCCTGCATCAAGACTCTTTATCCACATCAACTACTTTATTACATTTGGGACATGACTCATCCCATTGGAAAGCATCTAGGTGACATTCCTGATGCTGCAAGGACAACAACAAGATACTACGGCAGAGATAAGGTGGCATTGAAGCCCCTAGCAAGGTTTCACTAAGTTGTAACTCACTGGACCTGTACCTTGGTTCCTGAAGAGGGTTTAAGAACTCTTTCCCTTTCCCTTATCAAGACATTTAAAGTAATCATTTTACATTTTCACTCTTTCCTCAATTCTTGCCTTCTATGTTTCTAGTCGGAGTGTACATTCCTTCTATATCTGGCCTGAATGTTCTGTGTAGTTACCTTACAGGATGGGTGTTTAATGTTGTTTTTTATTTGTCTGCATTTAAGTAAATATGTACATTATTTATAGACATGTGTTTTAATTGGTACTTTCCAGACTATTGTTATTTGGATGCTTCTACTGTGGACTCACTTCTCTGAAGTGTATGGGCTGCTTTCTACTTGTTTTACCTGTATGACTGCGACAGTGTTTGATTGGGCAAGGGCAAGTGAAAGGTTTTAGTCTAAGATTGGAAAAAGGTACTTAGAAACTAAATATCCCTTGGACCACAGTCAACCAGCGTCTCAATCATCAAAGTCAGACATGATGACCAAGAACACTCCAAGCAACTCGACACCATGAGTCATGCAAGGGATGACATCTTCCAGTGTTAGTGTAGGAAGGAAGGTGTAGATCTAGTTACAGATGTCCTTGCGCTAGCGTTGTGTGGCCAAAGGGAGTGGTAACTAATTCAAAAGCAGCACAAAAGAGGCTGTGTATACGACACCGCACATAAGAACCGCCTTCTAGTATTGATGTGGCTGACCAGGGTGGATCCATCCACCTCTCCAGGAGAGCAAGCCCAGAATGGGGCTCCTCTGGTAAATAACTCCCTGGATAATAAGGGAGAGGCAACAGAAGGGTTAAGCTGTGCTCAGGAGGTTGGGTAGCACCCTTCAAATCCTCACCAAAGAGAGAAGGTTTCCCATAACATGTAGTGCTCTGGAGACGCATCCCGACACAAGCTCGGAGAGGGACTCTTCTGACCTTTTGACACTACCGGTTGAGGCAGAGGCAGAGTACACCAGCAGAGAGCTTTCGGTGATCCTCGCTCCTCCTGGTCTCAAAAGCTTAAGAGGTGTTGAATGACGGGCCTGCAAAGATTGGAGAGTTGGCCCATGCCCAGCGCCTGGCCTAGAGAGTGAAGATGTGAGCTCAGCAGTGCTGCTCAGCAGGGCTCACTCTTTGCCTGAATTGAACATGGGCATTCCCCAGCTGATGGCAGATCTCCCAAAGTGGAGGCTCATCTGGGCTTCAGCTGGTCTGCAGTGGGAGTAATGCCTGCTGCCAATTAGAATTAGTAGAATTTACAGGGATGGAATAGGTTTGCTGCATCAAAAAAGGCATCCAACTGTGGGTGTTCTTGGAGAAACTAAACAAGAGACAACTTCAGGGAACTGCCATTGAAAAATGCTTGTTGCCCCACAGTGCATGCAGGGTTAACTGTTGAGATACAGTGATGGAGGTGGAAAACCTGACTCCTTCCTGGTGGACTTCCAAATGGAGGCCCAACTGCAATAGCGGAAGTCTGCACAGAGGTCTTCAAGAAGAGCTAAAACTCTGGCTTCTTTATAGCCCTCTGAAAATACTCAATATGAGGAAATGGAGTTGAAGAAATTTGGGGCATCAGCATCTGAATAGTCTGTAACCATGAGGTCTAATGGAGCACAGACTTAATTTCCATCAGCTAAAAGCATGATTAAGATTCAGGAAGGGAGAGACTACTCTATCAGTCAAAATTGAAATTCGAGGTGCTACAGAGGATACCCGGAAGATGCTGGCACACCTCTCTAGAGATATCAAAGATATCAATTCAAGGATGGGAGACAGTGACACAGTGATGCATTCCACACCGGAATAATATGTCATACAACATTTTAAAAACATTTTATTTTTTATTTTATTTGTGATTTGATTTACATAAAACCTTATACAATTTATGACAAAATGTCATGATCAAACAAATACATTAAAAGAAAACCTAATTAAAATACATATCATCTGATTTGTTATACTACAAAATAAAAAAAAATTCTAAAGTGCAATGATTAAAGATACATTTTCCTCCCATATTAGTCTCGACCAAAACAGATAAATAGGAAATTCAGAATCTGAACATTCCAAGTGTTTAAAAAACCTTCTTCTGGCCAAGAGAAAATAGGGACAACCAGTGACCCAATGATGCAGAGTTTCTATTGAGTCCACAAGAGCACAGAATCTACAACTTGTAGATAAACATGTAGCCTTGGACTTCCAGTGTTTTAGCCATTCTCTGTTGGGGAGCTGATTCAGTCTAAAACGCCTATAAAGACAACGCACCTTACTGCATGGAAATTGTATAAGGTAGAGAGAAAGGTGAATTATTTTATGAGGAAAGCATGTGTACTCCACATAGGAATAGTATAAGGTGACTGAGTCGATTGTTGACATCCATTCGTAGCTAAATAATTTAGATTTTACAGCACTGGGCTGGTTGGTCAATACTGTTGAACTCATTTCCCCCAAAAGGCCCTCTTAAACAGATTAATTGAAGCAGTAGAAGAGACCCCACCAATTTGCCCAAATCACAGTAGAGTGAGTTCTCAGGGGGAAGAATACACTTTGTATATTTCAATAACTATCTCCAAGAATAATGAGCCTTTAAACATGTTAAGCACATCTCATAGCGAATGATTGAATTAGGTATTGAGTGAGATAAGCCCAACACTTCCTTCCATACTTGACCCTGAAGAACATTCAAGTGATCTCCCAGGTCAATAAGATACATGTCCAGGCCATATCGGAAGAAAGGTTCAATTTTCATGAAATAATATCCCCAAACTAGAAGGAAAGAAAACCTACACAATCTATGGAACAAACATTTATTATGTGATATTATAAGACAAAGTTTACCCTTAAGATTGTCCTTCCACGTTGCAATTGTTGGGTGTCTTGACCCACGTTCAAGTTATTATGCTACAACATTTGGTGCTGTGGGCTTAGAAAATCCAAGATGACGGAAAAGCCCACATTTGCGCCAGAATCCAGGAGTTTTGTGCACACCAAAATGGTCGCCCGACCTGCCACCCACCAGTGCAAAGAAAGATGGTTCTGTTCAAAATCTGTTTTTATTAATGTCAAAAATTGCTAAGATCATGGGCCTGAAACCACCAAACAAAAATCCAACTCTGGTTGAGTGTTTTACTTTACTCTACTGCAGATCCACATCAATGCCATGTCAAGCAAGGATCATATACTATCAAGTAAAATCCTTTCTTTTTGAAATGTATTAATTCAAGACAGCTGTCAAAAATAGGTGCAGTACCGGCATTGGACACTAGCCGGCGCTAGCGATCTAAACTCTGATAGGAGAACTGTATTTCAGGAGTTGCAAAAGGATCCTGAGCTAGCTGGGACTTCAAAGGCTTGCTGATTAATGACAATTCTTAACACCTACTTTCCCAGAAGGCAGTCTGATTCAATTAACAGTTCAGAGACCCACACAACAGCCCAGGATATCACATGGCCCTGTTGATTGAGAGGGAGGAGTTTCCCCTGCAGCCTGCAGGACATAACACAATAGACCCGTTCAATTGAATAGAAATGCAGATTAGGGTGTAACTGTCCACAGCTGCCCTGCCAGGAAGGAGAGGCCTGTGATCACTGACTCACCAAGTTCTGGGGGGCGGGCCAGACTGGTATGTGAATTCAATTAATGGCAAATGTATGTTTGATTAAATTGCTTATAAAATCTTGTATTAAGCTCACAGAAATGTACAATTTGGGGGTCCTCAATATGGAAAACGCCCACACGAATTGAGACCAAACTCCACTTTGTGCTGTATTCTGGGACCAAACCCTGCTATTTATTAATATTGCAGACACTGTGTTTAGGATAGAGACATAGGGCCTCATTACGACTCAGGCGGTAAGGGTTTTACGACGGCGTAAACAGCGCCGACCCTTACCGCCTGAGTACGAGGTCCCTTAGCGCCATGGCGGATTTAACACCTGCTTTTAGCAGGTGTTAAAATCCATGGTGCTATAGGACCCTGGAGTTAATTACGCCACCGTAATTTACGGTGGCGTAATTAACGCCTTCCCCACTCCCATTATGCCCTATGGGGCAAAAATGGGAATGGGGAAGGGTAAATGGGGATTGGGGACTTACCGCCCCGCCAACCTCGGAATGGGGCGGTAAGTCCGCCAACCACCATGGCGTAAACGTAGTTTACGCCATGGTGGTAAAGTCACGGCCCAGGCGGTAACTTACCGCCTGGTTCGTAATGAGGCCCATAGTAATTTCCAGTAATATGCTCAGGGAAGGGGTGCAGGTCTGTGTAAATTTTGAGGAAAAACCAATGATGCTAAAGCTACCAAAAACGAAAAAATGTTGTCATTTCTTAACCCAAGCTCTTAGAAAGATCAAAGTTGGGCAAGAGTGTATCTTAAATTAATCTGTGATATGTGTATGTAATTTCAACGACGTGTGTACCTGGGAAACCTGTTAGTTATGAAAAATTCATTTTCTAAGTAAAAGCGTTTCTTAAATAGATTGTAAAATGATGACTCACTCTGACACACTATCCCTTCTCAAATCAGGTCACAGAGAATCCTTGACCTATCATATCATGAGAGGGTTGGGCATGCAGAATGAGCCAACCCACCCACTTTCAAAACACATAAAAAGAGACTGCTTTGGACAGGCAAGACACTCACTTTCCATTTTCTTGCGAAGCACTCTGCCGGACCAGACAATATCCAGAAGGACCATCTCCAGAACTTAGAATCCAGACTTCAGAACTTTTTCAGCAGGCCTCAAAATCTTTTGCCAATTATTCAACAGCCGGGCGAGCTGTTTGATTCTGGCTAGAACCTTGGGCCAGAACCATATCCAGACCCAGAAAGCAGAGCTGTATCCAGAACCAGTAGCAGACCCAGAAAGCAGTCTGTATCCAGAGAGACCAGAACCAGAGAGACCAGACCGCAGTGCTGCTAGCAGACCCAGACCAGATCGCTGTGAGCAGAACCAGCACCAGAAACCGCCCGGAGTCCAGTCCAAAACTAACCAGACCTTGACGGCCTTTTTCAAATTTATAGTGTGAGTACTCAGCTAGAACTGTGCAGAACCCATCTCTTAGTTTAAAATAATCTGATTCAAAACATTTGAACCTGTCCAGAACTGCATCATCGGAATCGTGCGTTCATTCTGTCATTTCAAAGCTGTGAAAGTGTAATTTTGTCATTCTGAAGTTTACTTTCATTTCGAGAAACTATCTCCACAAAATCGTCCGTATCTCTGGGACTGCGTGTGCTAGGAACGGGATTTAACTTTCATTTTAAAGCTAAGATTCTAAGCTTTCCAACAAGCTTAAAACTTATAGTTATTCCGTAATTGCGCTCGACGCATTCGGAAAAATTGCCGCGAATTGAAAAATTAGCTCCTGTCAAAATAGCCACTTTTGCTTGAACTGCTCAAATTTGTTTTCAACCTGCTAATCCCTCATGAGCATTGTACGTGTGACTTGAACTAATCTTAAATAGCTATCACCTACCCTGAACCTCCTATAGGGAATTAAAAATGCATTTGTAGCCTATTTTACTTCATTGCCACCACATTTAAAATCATACCTGTTTTCCTCTGAACTCGCTGGGGGGGACTGGAACTTTGTATTGCATTTTGTTTGTATTCCTGAAAATTGTGTGCTCCCCTTCCATCTCCTTATATTGCATAGGGGGGAAGTGAATTGCCACCATGGGAAAAGGGAACATATTATCTCTTGTGAAACCCTATCAGTTTATTTCTGTACTGCATTCTTTCCATCATTGTTTTTCCTTGAAACCATAAAAGCATTCTCAGTTACCTTTTCCTTCCTATACCAACTCCTAAGTAATTAAATAAGCGTACAATTGTAATATTATCCGTTGTTGATCACTGTCATATTCTTAGGTGTGATATCAAATATTAATGTATTATACAAGTGTGATATATATATATATATATATTGTTTAATTTTTCCAATAAATCTTTTAAATTGCAAAACACACCTACTTCTTGGCTCAGTGAGGTCAGGGGATTCAAAGAGAGGGGTGTTATATAAGGGTTTATCATCCAGAGTATAACTTGTCATAAAAATATATAAATAAGGGCTTCCCTTGGGCGTCCCAGACGAGGCACTGACTTAGTGGGATTGCTGAATTGAAGTCACTTAACACAATGGAGGAAGTGTTAGCAAAGTTACAGCCCAAGTATTTTAAAGGCGGCTCTAGTCTCTCCGACCCCCACACCCACCTCATAGTTTTGGGTTTAGAACATTAAGAAAACAAATGTAGCTTCAATTGTAAACCCAAAGCAGGCCTGTCAAAAAATATCAAATTGTTGGCAAAGGCAAGCCAGTGTAACCGTAGATTGCCGAGCCTCGCCAATGAGATGTTACCAGCCTGGCACACATTCTCGATTTCGCTGAGTATTAAATAATGTGGCATCCTTGCTTTAAGCCCAGTGAGGTATAAATGGATTTAGAGAGGGAGAACCCTGCTGAGTAAGCCGAAACTTCATAGAAGTATTATTGTGCAATAAAGCCAACAACTGTTCCAACTTCATAGGGATGTTATACTTCAGCAGTTTGGTCCACAAGATGGATCATATAACACAGTCAAATGCAGAGGACATGTCCAAAGAGGACATGTATATTGAACCAATTGAACTGTGTTTGACATTATGAAGCAATTTCCAAAACAGTGGCATTTAACACTGTCCCCATATACTTTCTGAACCCCACCTGGGATCGAGAAAGGATTGGAGAGTGTTGCATGTAAAGGTTTAAATCTCTCAGTAGAAGCAATGCAAATACCTTACTAGAAGCATCAATTAAAGCGACAGGCCTATAGTTGAGGTGATAAGTAGGAACATCTTTTTTATTAATCAGAATTATGGTTGATTGCGACCAAGTAGAAGGAATTTGATGGCTCTCAAAAATAAGACTGAAAAGTGGTTTAAGAATAGATGCCCACATGGAAGGAGCATACTTGAGAATGAAAGGAGGAATAACGTCTTGGCCAAGTGTCATACACTTACCTATGTGAGCTGAAGAATACCAAGCAAAACATGAAACTCTTTGTTACCGCTATTGAATATTTCAAAAACCGGCATAGGAGCTACTTTGGACTTAAACCTAAGAACAAGAGGTCTGGTGGAAGGCACTGAAGGGTCTGACCTTTAAGCATGAGTATTCCAACTGTTCAGAGATATATGTTAGTGTGGAAAGATGTCATCATGCTGGATAGTTCACAACTTTGTGCCCGAAAAAACAGCCCTGGGGCAGAATTATGAATTTACAAGCTTATACCATTAAGAAGAGCATGCTATGTTAATTTACAAGGCTCACAACTATTTCTTATAATCGCCAAACTTAATTCTTTCTTTCCCTTACCCTTCAAAAGAGACGGGCCTTCTGCCCTAACCGATAAGCTGTAGCACCCCGATATCAGGAACAGATGATATTCTGGTTCGGATTACTGTATACCTGGGAAAGCAGCAATGGTCTTGCACAGCGCCAGAAGAGGCAGTAAAGATCAATGGTCTAACATGTAATACTGATTCTGAGGAAGCGTGTAAAAAAAGATATGTATAAAACCCCACCCATCGTCATATGCACCTGATTAGGGAGACCAAGTGCCCACCATCTGCCAAATCGGTAATCCCTGAGAAGGAAAATACTACATAGCAAAAAATATCAGCTCATTAAATGTTTACTATTGTAGACGACTAAGCTAAACTGTGGGGAGAGACGGCCCACCTGGGTCTATGACACGCAGTCAAGGATCTAACCTCAGGGAGAAATTACCCTTTTTTTTTTTACAGTGAAAGGGCATGCTGTGTGTGAGGAATTCAACCATCCGCAGGGGGAGTGTGAGCTCACTTGGGCTTTTTTGAATTTTGAAATGAAAATGAATGATTGGAGATCAACTTCTGAAAATGTGTAGGGCCATTCCACACACATTGTTCCTGCTCACCACACAACAAACGGATAGTCGAGTGTACTCCAGGAGGACACAGCCTACAAGTGCCATCCTCCCGTTTCATGTTCAGCTGGAATGTGACAGCCATTGGTACATCAAAAGAATCTCAGAGGGGGAAGGCGACACCTTCCTCCAGCCATGGCCAGCCTAATTAAAATATCAAAGACTCCATGGATCTGCCTCTCCATTGTCTAAATCTGCTGGTAAGAGTTAATTGAAAAAGGTCTGCAACAGGCTTGGTCGCAATATAGACAGAAAGGGAGGCAGGACTAACAACTCTTGGATATCCAAAGTGTCCACTTGAAGCTAGCTCCCACCCCTCTGTATGAAAGCTAGTGAATGGCATGTCTGGGCCCACTATTTACCGTAGGCAACCCCTGCAGAGAGGACCCCTTTCAGAGGGACAAAGTATGTGATTTAAGGGAGACAGGAAGTATTCTCTCGTCACAAACTTCAAGGTAGACCTGCGCTTTGCTCAAGAGTCACAAGAGCACAGTTAACCATAGAGACACTTTGCTCTACAACAGATAGGAAGATGGGTGGGACTTAGGATTACATGTTGTCACCCCTTACCTTTCCTGTTACAAAGCACTCTGATCCTGACCTCACGAATAGCAGAAGATTGTTGGTGGGGACCCATGATTGGTTCCTTAGGTAGGCTTAGCCTGCACCAATGAATGGGGCCCATTTGGCTTTAAATGAGGGCTTAGCCCCTCACTTAGCAGATCATCCAACAAATTCGAATGGAGTGAGGAGAAGGACTCATTTTGACCCTGAATGAAGGTACAGTCTACCTTACATCTTCTGCCAGTGAAGGAAGGCCAGGATTTGGAAGAGGGAAGGAAGATCCCTCCGTTAAACATCTCCTAGGGAACAGAGGGATATACTGGACTCAGAGGACCCATCAACAGCTCCAGAACTAGTACCCAGCCAGCACACAGCGTGCCCTGCTAGTTTCTGCCAGCAAGTTTCCTAGGTGGGAAGGGCCAGAGAGTCTCTGAACAAAGAACAAGGCGGTTGCCTGCAAACACTCTCCTCAGCTTTGGGCTGTCTACCTTAAAGGACGACAAAAGCCCTGCGAAGTAGCTAGGAGGAGTGTCACGACAAGCATCAACCAGCGTACATCTTTTAAGGACTTTTTCGAGGCAGCCAAGCCCTTCAACCACAACCAGCGGCACCACTGACTGCTGTCAAGCTCTACTCACTAAAGCCATTCAATGTGCCTCGACCAGCATTCCTCATCCGCCAACCAGCACAGAGACAAGGATTTTTGACCCTGAGCCACCATGTAAGCCAGCCTACAGCTGTCCATCCAACCTTGCTTGCTATACTGCCTGCCGCTGGATACCTATAGCTGTCTCCCGTCTTGAACTCTGTCGCAGGAGCTTGAAAGCGTCCTGGAACCGACTAAATGCTGTTCAGCATCAAGATCATCTCAAGCACCAAGTACATTGTGGCTCTGTCCCAGTGGTCCTTCTCCAAAGTTCCCTAGTGAAATTTATGAACCCTTGCTTGCTTGGTGCTGAAACCAAATAACGTTGAATAGTTAAGACTGATTTATTTACCGACTACCCTCCTGTCAGTATCCAGAGTGCATCCCTTTCCTTCATGAAAATGTCTGCCATCTGTGTTCCTCTATAGGGTGGGTTGTATTTTGTAGTGTGCTAGAACTGTCTTTTGTAATAATAATAAAGTAGATATGTTTCTACAACCTTGACTGGACAGACACTTTTATCATTTGGTAATAATTGTATTTTTGCTGTGTTACAACTAACCAATGACCTTGCGGAGATAAGCCTGCAGTTCCATCCACATTACCAAAAATTGGACAAGGAGGTTTTAGAGGAGGTGCTAGACCCCTCCCCCTCTTTAAATGAATGCAGATAACCTAATAAGTTGATATACGCTTCCAGTATTTAAAAAATCAGAATTATAGGGGGTCATTATGAGTTTGGAGGTAGCCATGGTGCTATTAGCGCCATTGCTGCCTCCAAACTCGTGTCCGGGTTCCTTGAATGGGGACTTACCGGGTCATTACAACCTTGGAGGACCCAGTAAGTCCCCATTCAAAATACCCATCCCCATTCCCATTTGAGTCCACATAGGGCCCAATGGCAATGGGGAGGGAGCTAATAAAGGGCCCGTTCATAACATGCCCGTTATTAGCACCCTGGTCCCTTAGCGGCTCCCGCTAAGGATGGCTGGTTTTACCAGCTGGCCTTAGTGGGACCCGCTAAGGGACCTCGTAATGCGGCGGTAAGGGGTTAATGGCACCGGCATCCTTACTGGCGCCGTTAACCCCTTACCACCAGCCTCGTAAGGAGGCCCATAGTGTTTTAGGGCAACATATATTTTTTAGGGTCAGAATGTTCCAAGGGGTGGAGGGCGGCGCAGGTATTATACGCACATCATAAATATCTAAACATGGGTCATTACGAGGTTGGGGGTAAAGGGTTAATGGCACTGGTAAAGGTGTCGGTGCCATTAACCCCTTACCGCCGCATTACGAGGTCCTTTAGCGGTTCCCGCTAAGAGTGGCTGGTTTTACCAGGGTCCCTTAGTGGGAGCCGCTAAAGTGTGGGAACAGAGAAATTGACATGAGGCCGGGAAGCCCAAATGGAAACACACCAACACAGGTTACAAAGGACCATATAAAGCGCTTTATTTCAAAGTTACAAAGTTACCAAGTTATCAAAGTCAATTGACATGCGAATAGCTATTCGGCTCTCTGACTCACACACGAACCTCCAACGATAAGGTTTCGCATCGAAAGTGGGAGAGACCGAATATCTGGATGCTCGGGTTTTTATACAGTTTGTACCACATTGGCCAGCCCTCTTGCGAGTTAACCATTCTTGGAACCATGGCTAGGGTTCGTAGCCAGGTCAAACACACAATTTACATACATTAGGTCAGTTCCGCTGATACAGTTACATATTTACACAAAGGTTGAACAGAGGACAGGGTCTTAGTTCATGACCCTAACACGTAGCCTGCGGACATATTATTCATTCACGTGTGCGGAGGTCACTATGGCCGAAGTCTTACTCGCAATGTCATTCGGCCTCCATTTTGTGATTCGGGGTGACTTCCACACTGCAAGAATACCTAAAATGGCGGCTAGATCCAAGATGGCGGCTTTACACAATACATTAAGGTCAAGACCTTGCCGCGGAACCTATGTTCACAATATTCTTTAGACAGCTTGGCGTAGGCCAACATACATTTAAACAATGCGATTGGGGTCACAATATTATATCGATTTCCACAGACCTTCCTTTTGGCCTATGCCAAGTGCTAAAACATAGTTTTCTAATACTTTTGAAAATACTTGAAGGCATTATCATCCATAGGTTCCGCATCATTGTCTGAAATATCAATAGCCATAAGGTCGTTCGTAAGAACTTCTTGCAACATGAACTCTTTAGATGCTGTCTTCGGAGTGTATATCTTACGCCCTATTGCGCTCATTACCTGGGCACAACATTCCCCCATCATTCCGCATATACTCGGGAGGCATTGAAAACAACAGCAAAGAAATAACAGAGTCCCTAAAATACCTAAAATGACAGAAAGCACCTTCCACCCCCAAGATCGTAGAGAATCCCAAAACCAAGTACTAAGGCTCCAGTCTCCTACAGGGATATGGACTTCAGAACTAAGAGTGTGTAAATTCTGAATTGCTTTAAATATTGTTGGTGAAGAATCTGGTACGAAAACGCAACAAGCGGACCCCACTAATTTACATACTCCACCTCGTTCGGCTAAAATGACATCTAATGCCATTCGATTTTGCAGTGCTACCAATCTTATCGCCTTTTGCTCTAAGGTCATATTGTAGAGTATGTCCGTGGTCCGGTTGATCGTTTTCTCCAATACCCTCGCTAATCCCCTAATGTTTTCTGAATTTGCTATTTGTCCCCAGAAGGGGACTACTGATTTGGCTATATCCCCGAACACTTGTCCGGGGGTATCTCCATCACTATCTCGTCGCGGGCGAGCCTTGGATACCTCTAAGGTACTGGCTATAAATACACCTGGTAACAATATCCCCAAATAACAAGTCCCCTGCCAATCCTTGGGCAACCAGGGAAAAGCTAGACTACCACAAACAAAATAAACGGGTCCCCCTACATACAAAGGCCTATTTTCCCCAGTCAAATTTACAATATGTATACAAGGCTCAAAATCTCCCATTGGCCTAGTGCCATTTCTTTGTACACAGAAAGGGACAGAATCAGGATTGTGATTTACAGAATAAGAAGGAGGCATGGCATCCTTATTGCCTATCGGAGCCATCTTGAAAGAAACTAGATTTTGGAAAGGAAAGGAAAGTTTATCAGACGGCCTAATAGAAGCGATATTAGGTCTACTCCTATTTGCGAAAAGCGAGCATCCCAGGGGAGTCAATTCACGTCTCTCAAATTCATTCAAATTAGTGCCATCGAAGTTCCCTGAGATGCTATCATTCCATCGGCCAAAGAAGAGTGCTCTAAGAGAGGCATAGCAGGAAGTCGTTAGAGGTAAGGGGTGTATATACCATCCCAGTCCCTTGTTCCCATGTTGTGGCAAATGCGTGCAAATCCAACAATTACTCTTATTAAAAATAGCATGCGTAGCATTCATCACTATCATCAGAGTGTTATTATGATATTTCTGTCTATGCCGAGAGTCCCTAGGGGACAGAGTGTGAAGGTGTACAGAGGGAGTCAAAACAGTTGGTACAATTTCAGTCGGTAACAGAGGCTTCAAAGGATAAATCTCTTCAAAGTACCAAAGTCCCACGGCAGCAGTTGCAAAACTAACAGTAATCAAAACAAGAACACAACAGTACGTTTTCAGGGCCCAGGCACATTGTCCATTGTTCGAACTGGTCACCTCCTTATCTAATAGTTCAATACGAGGAGCAGCGGTGAAGGCGGCAGGCATCATGGTTATCCCGATCGACGGCCCCAATGTTCGTTGCTAGCGGCACTTCGGCCGCGCGACTTCTTAGTCCTTCCCAACCCTAGCCAACAGAACCCTCCTTTTCTGTGTTCCAAAAAAAAGGAAAGACAATAGTATTCCAATCACTCCTTTTTCTTCCAGATGCACGATACTCGTGCAGCGATTTTATTTTCGTGGTCGAAGGTTGTACCTGATGGTACCCAAGTTTGTTGAATCCAAAAGCAAAGAATTGTCGCTCCCTGAGGGGAGCGTCACGTCGGTGGCGACGGAAGTCGCAGAACTCGAAACAAGGTTTTCCGGAAGTGATTGATCAAGGGAGTGCGGAGACAAAATGGACGGCTCCCCGAGCTCCTCAGGCTCAGAGAACTTCTCCGACGCACTCACAACGCTGCTTGCTACTCCGAGATCAGAGAGTGTAGCATCAGCAAGGGGTTCTGTTTCTTCTGTAACGTGTGGCGTCGGGTGAGGGATCTTCTTGATGTGAGTTGCATGTATCCAGTTCTTCTTTCCTGCCACCCGCACTGCCGTCCTGGTGACCAATAAAACCTGGTAGGGTCCCCGCCAGCGAGGCGCGAGACAGGAAGACCTTTCGTAGGCCTTTACCAGGATCCAGCTGCCGGGCAATATATCGTGTCCTGGGCCCGTAAACCGTACAGGTAAGGCGGCCTTCACCTGGTGGTAGATGAAATACAGGTTTTTAGTCAATTGATTACAATAATCTACAAGCAATACATTCTCCACATCCCTCAGGGCTTTAGGTTTAGGGAGGCCCCAAATATTAGCAGGCCTTCCCATTACTACCTCGAATGGAGAAAGCCCAGTTCTAGTCTGGGGTGTGGTGCGCATAGCTAACAATACAATAGGTAAAGCATCTGGCCATTTTAATTTAGTCTCAGCACATGTTTTTGCAAGTTTGTTTTTCAAAATACCGTTGTCTCTTTCTACCAACCCCGCACTTTGAGGGTGCCTAGCTGAATGAAAACGTTTCTCAATCCCTAAGGCAACACATATTTGCAATATTACAGCTGCGATGAAATGTGGGCCGTTATCCGACCAGATTATCCTCGGGAGCCCAAATCGAGGAAAATATTCTTTCACCAAGATCTTTGCGGTGGTCATGGCGGTAGCATCTTTGGCAGGGAAAGCCTCGACCCACTTGCTAAAAGCACAAATGATAACAAGAACATATTTCAAGTTATTACAACGTTCCATTTCAATGAAATCAAGGTGAATGGTTTCAAAGGGGACAGAGGGGGGCCCGAAACTTCCCCTTGGAGTCACTGTCCCTTTACCCACATTGTGCTGCAGGCAAATCATACAATTCTGAACATATTTTTTTGCAGTTTCCAAAATTTTGTCATTCACCCAAACCTGCTGTAATATCTTTGCAATTTGCTGGGCACACACATGTGTTGGACCATGTGCCATTGTGACCATTGCTAATACATAAGAATCAGGAAGCAACCATTTCCCGTCAGATGCGTCCACCCAACATCCTTCGTCATCCAATTTCCCCATGCCTTCAGCCCATTTCCTAGATTCTTCAACAGAGGCATCAGTCTGAATATCTCGCACAGACCCAATGCCTTCATCTATTATACAACCATCTCTCACTTCCCTCGAGGTATACATGTCCGTGCTAAGGTCTGTGGCTGTTTGTCTAGCTATCAAATCTGCAAAAGCATTTCCCTTGCCCACATCGTCTATGACCTTCCGATGTGCTGCACATTTCATGATTGCTAGTTGTTCAGGGAGTGAGAGTGCTGAGAGTAGTTGTACTATTAAGGGGCCATGCTGAATCTTGGTCCCATGTGAGGTCAGAAACCCTCTTTCCGACCACAGTTTTCCGAAGTTGTGAGCCACCCCAAAGGCGTACTGACTATCCGTATAAATATGAACTCTATGCCCTTGGGAGAGCTCACAAGCACGAGTCAACGCTATAATCTCTGCGGCCTGCGCAGAGTAATGCGGAATCCTTTTAGTTTCTACGATCTTGTTCAAAGTAGTAACTGCATAAGCAGCTGTAGATGTGCCATTCGGAAGTTTAAAGCAGGAGCCATCACAAAACAGCTCCCCTTCCGCATTCTCCAAAGGAGTATCTGAGAGGTCTATTCTGCCCTTCGTTTCTTGCTCGGTGGCATACAGGCAGTCATGTGATCCGTCATCGCCGCAAGCAGTAGTTTGCGGGAGAGGCAAAAGTTCAGCCGGATTGAGAACACAACACCTTTTAATTTGGATATGAGGAGCAAATAGAACTAATTCATACCTGGTCAACCGGGCAGAAGTAAGGTGTTGTGTTTGAGTTTTATTCAATAGAATATCAACAGAGTGAGGTACCATCAAAATCAAATCGTGGCCTAGGACCATCCCCTCACTCTGTTTTACAGACGCAGCAGCAGCAGCAACAGCGCGCAGACATCGCGGCAAAGCACATGCAACAGGATCGAGGGCGGAGGAATAATAGCCGCACGGCCTATTCTTCCCTCCATGTTCCTGTGTTAACACAGACAAAGCACATCCATTACATTCATGCACAAACAACACAAAGGCCTTATCGTAATTTGGTGTACCCAGAACCGGTGCTGAACACAGCGCGGCTTTGAGAAGCTCAAATGATCGTTGATGTTCCGATTCCCATGGCAGTGGCAAAGAAATGCCCTTCCTCGTCAAAGCCAACATCGGTTTTACCACTAGGGCAAAGTTCGGGATCCACAGTCTACAGTAGGACGCCATCCCTATCAGGGCTCTGACTTCCTTCTGTGTTTTTGGGACAGACATGCCAGAAATGTGTTTTATTCGTTCAGGTGTCAATCTTCTCCCCTCCTTTGACAGGAGGTAGCCTAAATAGGCAACCTCCTGGCAACAATATTGAAATTTCTTAAGTGAAGCTTTGTGTCCATGTTCAGCTAAATGAACAAGCAACAATATAGTGCCTTCTTTACAAGCTTTCTCAGAGTCTGCAGCTAAGAGCAAATCGTCTACATATTGAAGCAGCGTGCAAGTAGGTGGCAATTCAAGGGTGTCGAGCTGCTCTTTTAAGGCTCTACTATAGATACTAGGACTTTCAGTATACCCTTGAGGTGCCCTTGTGAATGTAAATGAGCGTCCCCCCAAGGTGAACGCAAACAAATACCTGCTCTCCTTGTGTATCGGAATACTAAAGAAGGCGTTTTTCAAATCTACGACACTGAAGTGCGTAGCCGTAGCAGGGATCATTGTTAAGATTGTTGTTACATCCGGCACGATTGGAAATTGTGGGGCCACTACCCGGTTAATAGCACGAAGATCTATTATAAACCGGTACGGAATTGCATTGTACCCTTTCTTATATACCGGCAAGATCGGACTATTACATAAGCTACCTGTAATCTCTTCGATCACTCCACGATGTACAAAATCGGAGACAATGCATTTCAAAGCGCGCTCGCCCTCAACTGAAATTTTATATTGCGGAATGCGCGGTAGTTTAACCCCATGTTTCAATACTATCTTAACAGGGTCAATGTGCAATATCCCGACATCATTGTCGTCTATTGCCCACAAATATTCTGGGACAATGCCAAATTCGGGAGGTAGAGGTCGGGTCAAGTATTGGGAGTTAAAAGGTTGCTGTGGTGAAACTGTTAATCTTATTCCGTCAGGGGAACAATGAATCACTGCGTTCAATTTCTTCAACAAATTTAACCCCAGCAAATTTTCTCCACAGTTTGAAGTAAGAAGAAAAGGGCACTGGTCTGTAAAAGGGCCCAAAGAAATGGGTACCGGTGCAGAGACCGGACAAACAGTTGGTATACCAGAGAACCCTATAGAAACATTCGTTTGCCCTGACAGGGGGATGTTTGGAACCCGAGAATGGTCGATGGAGCACTTCTGTGCTCCAGTGTCGATCAAGAACTGATGTTTCCTATTCCCCACCAATAATTCAACATAGGGGCCCTTCTGAATAACGGGAATAGGTAAAGGTTCCAAACGCTGCTTCGGGCAATCCTAATAAGGCAGAACTTCATCAAAGGGAAGTTCCTCAGAAAGATAGGCGGCGGAAGGGTGATCAAATATATTTCTCGAGTCCATACTCGGGGTCTGATTTTCCTGTGAAAAAGGTTGCTGGGGATCTCGTAGAAGCTGACCCCTATCAGGGCCCCCTGCTCCAGGGCGGCCCCGTGGTCGCCTACCCATACCTCCGAATGTGCCTCCTGACCTCTGACTGAGGGCAGGGCACTGTGCTCGCCAGTGACCTTCCTGGCGGCAATAAGCACACTGATTAATATTTATAGAATTTAGAGGAGTATTTCCTCTTGGAATGTACTGACCTCTAGTTTGTGTCGTACCTCCTCTGGGGTGCCTGACAATTTGCTGCAACAATACTTTAGTCTTTAGGTCACCCCTTCTTTTTTCGATTTTCTCTTTTTCGTTATTAACCCGATTCTCATAATACTGAGCCATATGCAAAACCTCTGACTGAGATTTTGCCTGCCAAGCGCTCTCTGAGGACATAATTTGTGACTGGATGTCGGGCAACAATCCACGCACAAATTTGTCCACAAACAACCTCTTCCCCGACTCTGTACCCAAATCCTGTCCACTGAAGTCGGAGAACACCTGTTCAAACCTATTAAAGAATTCAGTGGTACCTTCAGTTTTTCCTTGGACACAGGCCGTAAGCTTGTCCCAAATAATCCTTTTTTCTGGAATTATAGTTTTCAATTTGGCAACTATTCTATCGGGTAAAGTGAGTATTACCTGGGGTGGTTTCTCACCAGCTGGTCGTTCCCCATCTATTCTAGTTAGATTTACCCATGTATCCCCTAACCCCGGCACATCATCTACTGTCCGTACCTGCTTCCATACATCAACAGGTAAAAGCACTGGAAACAATAAATCCATGTCACTTAAGGTGAACACAGAAGACTGCAAAACGGATTCTATTTCTTTATAAAACCCTGTCGGGTTCTTCCTAATATCAGGGACTGATTGTCTGATCGTGTTCACTTCCTGTCGAGAGAACGGGACGTGAACAAACTGTGATACGTAGTGTGCTGGGATATCCACCGCGGGAGCACCAGTCGCCGCGTTGGCGGGGATTTCTACTTTTGGGACAAGGGTCGGAGGGACCTCTCTCATAGGCAACTGAGATATAGGGACCTCCGACCGCTTACTGAGTAATAAGGCCAAATCCAGCGCTAAAGCAGCTGTGGAAGTGTCGGGCGAAAAAGCTCTTTTACAAATACCTAATAACTCTGTGGGGCAACCAACCTTCTTTCTTATACATTCTTCCTGCAAGTGCTGTACCATCACTTGAATTACCTTCCTTTGCATTTCTACCGTATATTGACTATATGTATCGTATACCTCATCCGGCGGTATTGATGGATCCGAGATCCATCGAACCGCATCTCTAGTACAAATCCGTACTTCCTCGGGTGCTGATCTTCGGCACGAAAGGAACCGTTTCTGCATATATATCCTATCGTCCTCATCATCCTCATTTTGTAATCTTTCAAAATCCTGTCTAAACTCAAACAATCTATCAACATGCCCATATACTTTCTGTTCGGTATCCCTTGAGAGTGCCAAAGCGTTCAGATCTCTCACCCCTTGTGGGGGATCCGAAGTCTGTAATCTACCCCACATTACACCTAAGTGAATCCCCAGTCCTTCAATAAAAACGTTTTTCTCGGGAAAATCGTGCAAATTAGATAATGTTGAAAATACATCAGTTTGATCACCTTTTTCCATACAATGTTTAGCCCAAGCAAATAGTTCCTGTTTCCTGCCCGCAGGAACAGTACTACGAGTCACAATTTTCGACCCTGCACCGGGATCTGATTTAGTGAACACAGAACTCCCCGGAATCGAAAGTGTAGGAGAACCTAACAAGGGTGCAGGGGAAAGAGATAATGTAGTAGACGGAATAGACAGAGGTGCGACAGTCAAAGGACTGGAAACAGCAGACTGCGCAGGGGCGGAAAAAGCGCCCACAACAGGAGCATATGGAGGTGGCGCTGAAGAATCAGGCCTCCGTTCATTTAATATCTTCTCAATAAACTCCTCAGAAACATGAAAATCTTTAGAGGGATAAATTTTCTGGACTCCAAGCGAGAAAGCTCTGTCCATTTTCTGGGTTTCATCTAATCGTTTTTCCTTGTCATATAACAATGCCTTTTCGGCATTCGTTTTATGACGTCGTGCATGTTTATCCCTACTTTTAAGCTGCTGTAATGCTTCCTTTTTCCAATTTTGTAACACGTCGAAGGCTGCTGGCCTAGCCTTCTTTTTAAGCAAGATCGACTCTAAGTATTCAATACAGGGGATCTCAAAACTACCATTGATTGGCCACTGAAATTCGGAGGCATTTCTGGTCTGTCTGTGCCAAATGTCATTAAATACAATACTACCAATGCCATACTTACAGTACATAGTACACGCCGGCGACCCCTCCTGTGGTGCCGGACGGCTAAATTCAAAGGATTGTCGATCGCTGCGGAACAGAGCCCTAAAGCAGATAGACAATTTCCCAGGCATTTCTCAAAGACTTGGTGTTACCTGGTCCAATAATTGTGTCTGCAGATACAATACGCCAAATTCAAATTGTCAGGGTTAAATTAAGAGCCGGGTCACGACTGCACCTGACCAAACCTAAGGAGGACCGTACGGTTTTCAAAGGACTTCAACTAACAAATTTTACCTGCGTTCAGTGGTTTCGGCAAATCTGCCCGCCTCGGATTTGGACCCTCGTCAAGATGCCGTGTCAGACCACACGACTATCGTCCAAGGATCGGATCGTGCAGCGCTGCCGAGGTATCGCGTCTCGATCGGTCGGGCCCGCAGAATCACACCGTCCGATCCCAGTTCGATAGTCTGCGTCAACCTTCAATGATCCGGCATCAATCTTGAGGGTCCCTATTCGGGCGCCAACTGTAGAAACAGAGAAATTGACATGAGGCCGGGAAGCCCAAATGGAAACACACCAACACAGGTTACAAAGGACCATATAAAGCGCTTTATTTCAAAGTTACAAAGTTACCAAGTTATCAAAGTCAATTGACATGCGAATAGCTATTCGGCTCTCTGACTCACACACGAACCTCCAACGATAAGGTTTCGCATCGAAAGTGGGAGAGACCGAATATCTGGATGCTCGGGTTTTTATACAGTTTGTACCACATTGGCCAGCCCTCTTGCGAGTTAACCATTCTTGGAACCATGGCTAGGGTTCGTAGCCAGGTCAAACACACAATTTACATACATTAGATCAGTTCCGCTGATACAGTTACATATTTACACAAAGGTTGAACAGAGGACAGGGTCTTAGTTCATGACCCTAACACGTAGCCTGCGGACATATTATTCATTCACGTGTGCGGAGGTCACCATGGCCGAAGTCTTACTCGCAATGTCATTCGGCCTCCATTTTGTGATTCGGGGTGACTTCCACACTGCAAGAATACCTAAAATGGCGGCTAGATCCAAGATGGCGGCTTTACACAATACATTAAGGTCAAGACCTTGCCGCGGAACCTATGTTCACAATATTCTTTAGACAGCTTGGCGTAGGCCAACATACATTTAAACAATGCGATTGGGGTCACAATATTATATCGATTTCCACAAAAGGACCAGTATGCTAAAAACGGGCCCGTTATAAACAGGTCCGTTGTTAGCATGGTCCCCATTTCCATTGAGCCCTAAAAGGGCTCAATGGGAATGGGGATGGGTTCCCTGAATGGGGAAAGACCGGATCCTCCAAGGTTGGAATGGCCTGGTAATTCTCCATTCAGGGAACCTGGATCCGGTATGTGGTAAGGGGTAGCCATGGCGCTAATAGCACCATGGCTACCTCCAACCTCGTAATGACTAGTCTGATAACTGAACAGAAACCGAGTTATGCACAAAAGTAAATATCAAACTCCCCATTGGTAGCTACACAGAACATTCAGGCTGGAGAGACCCAAATAAATTCTAAGATGGATGCCAAAGAAACAAAATGGCTTCTGGACCAGATGTTAAAATAGATGACTCATTGTGAATCCAGAAAGTTCTTTGGCAGTTGTTCACTGTAGGCAATTATGTGGTGGGATATATTTAGAATTTCTTGGCAGCAATTCTGACAGTGATGGGTTGTGGGGCTGGTTAAAATTCTGTGAAGCTACCAATTAGACAGAACAGCTGCTTAAACTTGCAACAAATATGATGAGCTCATGACTTGTCCCACAGCATTGCCTGGCAAGTGAAGTTGGCAGGTCTAGAAGATCTGTTTTTTCGCAAGCTACGGAGGTTTTATAATAAAGGTCAGTTGTATCTCACACAAATTTAATAAGACTATGTGTCAGTGAAATGAGGCGTTCCAAGAGAAGTCATGTGTGCTTGGTGAGTGGCAGTTAATAATAAAGCAGATGGCGGTTTACGTTTAGTTGAAGGGATCAATCAAAATGTATTATGCAATGAACGGTAATGTTACATCAGCCTGAGAAAAGTATAAAAGGCAGTTGATTCAAGAGCTTAGTGTTGCCATTCCTGATGGCTTTGAAAGTTTAATAAAGATGACTTTTGAAGCAGCTGGGGCATCCCTCTCCCTCCTTGTCTCTGCTGCCTTATCCACAGATGTCAAATGCCCATGGAGGGCATTGGGCCCTCCAGTTCAATGTTTATTTACTTGTGTTCCAATCTGTTCAGATCCCTTCTGGTGTACTAGAGGTGTGGGGCTGATTGATGATTTAGAAACTGATATTCATCCCTGCACCACTGGTGCCCGGGAAGTTGATCCGTCACATGTCAGCAGAAGCTCAGCACAAAATGTACATAGTAAGTGGTTGCCAATGCTCTGTCTGGAATGTGAGTTTGGAATTGATTATCTCCCAAAGGGAGTTAGGCATTTGGATGTTGGGTAGAGGCAGGAGAGGGAGTCCCTGAGAGGGGGATCATACCCTTGAACTCACTTGTGGAGAACTGAAATAGAGAAGTGACATCGATTGAACACACAGCCATTACATTTCTGGTGACCCCCCCGGTGCCTCTCCTTGCAGTAGGGGGCGACGCATGGTGACTCAGACCCTGGAGGGAACAGCCTTAGCACTTCCTGTACCGGGAGTCACTGAGTGGAGGAGTGGCTGTCCTGTTAGTGATTCTACCTGATCTCTGACTTTGTAGAGTGCCACAGTGCACAGTAAGGAGGTGAGCGAACACCAGCAGTCCTCATTTATGCCAGTTGGCAGTCTGACTGAGGCTCCAGGACAGCACAAAGAGCAGCAGAGTGAACGAATAGTGTGCGAGGGAGAAGGTTGTGGCCCACATATGGTCCCAGGGCATTCAAAGAATGGACCCTCAGATGTCACATGGACATCTTTCATGGCTCACATTCTGCTATGTAGGAGTATAGATGCACAGATCGGGGAACAGGTGAATGAGTCACTTGCAGACCTTTGTTTTCAATTACCTGGAGTGACTTGTACATAAAGGAGACCTACAGGCTGCAAAGAAAATGTAGTTTGGGGGTGGCAACAGGGTCTTTGGTTTTCTGGTTGAGTGCCAGGCGCTCTCTTTTCCCCAGGCTGTGACTCATCCTCAACTGTGGAAATTGATGTCAGACATTTTTGTACTCTGTGCAGCTGCAGTGGGTAGCTTACGGCCTCAATTTGTGTGTAACCCCGGAGAACCTACTGTGAAGTGGGACACATGGGAGGAGGATTTCCAGAATTTTATTCTGGAAATGCATGGTCTCTCATATAGTATGGAGTGACTCAGAGCTCTTCTGATGCACAGTATAAGGTTTAAGGGGAGAAGGATCCTCACAGATTTGCCAGAATTGTATGTGGCAGGCAGTGGCAATGCTAACAGTTCAAGGAGGGCTGAGGACCTGCTTATGAGACTATTATGTGAAAAATAGATAGGCATTTTGAAAAAGAATTATCATCATATTTGAAAGGTACTACTTTGGTATATGAGAGCAAAGTAAAGGCGAGTTAATAGAAGATTTGATCATGGGTTTGAGGGAGTAGACTAACAAATGTAATTTGGTTCAACATAAAATAAAAGGTTGAGAGATCAGTTTATGTTGAAAGTAAAGGAAAACAAAAAAGAGAAGCAAGCTGGATGAAAGGTGATCCTAGCTTATATGAGTTTTTGAATATTGCTGATAAAATAGAGCATATGATGGCTTGTCTGAGAGAACTTGAAAGGAAAGAAGAAAAGGTAGTGGTGGGGGATACTGCTGCTGTGGAGGTGCATGATGAGAAAAACAATAGTGGAAAAGGTGCCCATAGACCTGCTGTGCAGCAAAAGAGGTTAGGAGCTAATCAACGCATGGATAAAAGTCCTGCTGATGTCAAAGTCACAGATAAAGCTGTAGGGAAGTTTTTGATATGGTACTACCTTTCATTTCATCATCTCGGGTAGTTGTCCGGGGTTAAAAGCTTAATGTCTAAAATGTCGCAAAAAGGACATTTAGACAGGTGTGCGAAAACCTTTCACAGAAGGGCATCAAAAAGACAGACATGAAAGAGGATGATGTAGATGAGAACTACACCCGGTTCGAAATAGAAGGTGTAAGTTGGTCTGTGACCCAAGTAGGCTCAAAGGTCAGGAAGGGTGAAAAACCACATGCAGTTGTGGTGGTAAGTGGTGTAGGGGTTAACATGCTTATTGACAAAGATTTGGACTATACCTTAATATAGTGCAAAATGTGGTTGAGATGTTTCAAAGGCACAACATGTTGCCCTCCAAATATGAAGGCCAGTGTGTACAATTGCATGCACATTGAGATTGTGGGAACTTCTATGACACAGTTAGAGTGTAAGGGAAAAAAATTGAAGGCTCGTGTGTTTTTTTCCAAGAAAGGAGGTAATCTGTTAGGATGGTATGAACAGAGCAATAGATCCAGGAGTTCCCTGACATGTGGCGACTATGGCTGGTTTGGGAGTCAGGCCAGATGGTTTTGATAATGTCGGCTTCATTGTCTCAAGGGATTTTAACACAAGATAAAGCTGAAGGAGGGGGCGTTACTGAAATGGCTAAGGTGAGGAGTGTCCCCTTAGCATTCAGAGAAGAGGTAACGGGAGGTCAGGAAACTGGGGAGCAAAGGAGTGTAAGAAGTGGTGGAGGCTGCCTAGTGGGTGTCTCTGGTGGTCATTGTTAGGAAAGCCAATGGTCAGGTCAGGTTGTGTGTGGACCTGAGGTGTGTGAGCAAGTGTGTTCTGGTCGACAAGTGTAACGCTCACCTGATTCCCGTAGAGGCGCCGGTCTTGACTGGGCGTATACCGTATCTTCAAAGGTGATGTGTAACACGCGGCCTGGCTCTTTGGGCTGGACCTCTGTGCACTGTATGTCTGACTCGGAGGGTAAGATGTCTGCAGATAGAAAATATGGGATTAATGAACTGGGTTATTGAATGTCTCTCTCTTCTTCCCTTTCTCTTCTCCTGTAGAACCCTGAAGGTTAACGCTCTCACCTTAGGTAAGTGAACGCCGTGCTCTCCATCTGCCTCGGGGCAGGGTGCTGTAACCAGTTTCTTCACTGGATAAGGGGAGCAGGCCTCTTGACTTCAGAGGACTGCTGTCCGTCGTTTACTGCACGAACGGTAAGTTTCGAGTAATTCTAATGTCTTTAAAGTCTTTAGTAATGATGTCTCTTGTTTTGCAGGGTTCCGGTGATGGTGGATGACGGGCTGAAGTGAGTTGAAGATGGAGCCCGTGTGATGAATAGAAGCGCCTGGAAGCACGTAAGTAAGCGCTTGTTGCCTGCTTCACGATGCGCTCTAACTGTCTTTTTATTTTGCAGGTACAAGTTCGGAGCGGCTGCAGGGTGCCGGAATACCCACTGGGTTAGATGTGGAAAGGAGTAATGGCACGTGAGTATTAAAGTTCCCCAATGTCTTTAAACGCACCTTGTTTTGTCTTTCAGATGCGGGATGCAGCGCCGAAGGCCTCCGGAGCATGCAAAGAGTTGGTAAGCTTTTGTCTTTCAGATGCCGGAATGCAGTGTGAAGACCTCCGGCGCGCACGAAGAGTAGGTAAGCCTTTGTCTTTCAGATGTCGGAATGCAGCGCGAGGCGTTGGTGACAGCCGATGGACCAGGTAAGTGAAGAGCTGTCACTGAAGACCGTAATGCTAACCTGTTCTTTCTTGTCTTTATAGGTGTTGCTGAAGACTGGATTCAGGATGGTAAGCCTTTTTCCTTAGGCCCAGGATCAGATGCAGAAGACACGATGAGCGTTCTGCTGCAGAGGATGCAGAATAACGCAAAGCAAGATTCATCCATCGGGTGTGGTTTAAATAGCCTCCTGTAGTGCTTAGGTGTCTCCTTCCACAGCCATGCCTAGGTAAGAAAAGAGTTCCTGCTTTCCAGAAGAGTTCCAGTGTTCTGAACCTAGGGAGTGGCTCCTGCCCCGCCCAACAGGAAAAGTAGTTCCAAACAGAAGAGGATCAGAGGCTCAACTGGCAGGCAAGTAAGCAGCATGGTCTGCTGCAGGTAAGTCCACCCAAGCATTATGAGCCCGGCGCTTCCAGCGCTGGGACTGGGCATATTTATGAGCCTGGTGCCACTGGCGCCAGGACTGGGTCCAAAAGGTCCCAATTGGGACTGGTTGGCACTCGGAACCTGGGTTATGGATCTGCTTCCAAGGGAGTTGGGAAAACCCTGACCTTTTGGAAGCAGAGATCATGACAGTACCCCCCCCTCAAGGCCCCTCCCAAACCGGGCTTGTCCGGGGGTTTTGGCTTGTCAGGAAATGTTCGGTGAAATCTTTTGATTAGGCGAGGAGCGTGGACATATTCAGCAGGTTCCCAGGATCTCTCTTGGGGGCCGTAGCCTTTCCAGTCAATTAGGTAAAATAGTTTAGATTTGGAGATCTTGGAGTCCAGAATGCTTTTGACTTCAAACTCGAGTTCTCCATCAACTAGGATAGGTTTTGGAGATTTAGTTAGTCGGGTTTGAGGTTGCACGGGTTTTAATAGAGAGACATGGAAGACCGGATGTATCTTCATGTGCGGGGGCAAGTCCAACTTGACCGCTACTGGGTTTACTATGGTAGTGATGGAATAGGGACCAAGGTATCTTGGGTTGAATGTGCGTGGCCCTTTTAGAGGTAGATATTTGGTGGATAACCAGACTTGATCCCCTACTTGATATTGAGGGGCTTCCTTCCGATGTTGATCTGCTCCTTTCTTGTATTGTTCTTTAGCCCTTTGAAGGTGAGAAACAACCTCCTTAAAGGCTTGGGTGATTGTAGAATGCAGGTAGTCTACTGCTGGTGTTTCAAGATCTTGGAGGGGATCCAACTCCGAGGTTCGAGGGTGACTGCCGTACAAAAGAAAAAACGGGGTTTTCCCAGTTCCCGAATGGACAGAGTTATTGTAGGCATATTCGGCTATCCAAAGGATGTCTTTCCAAGTTTTTTCAGTTTGTTGCAGCATGCAGCGTAAATACTGTTCCAGAGTTTGATTGGTCCTCTCAGTTTGTCCGTCGGTTTGAGGGTGGTGACTGGTCGATAGTCTCACATCAATTTGAGCCGACCGACAGCAACTTCGCCAAAAATGAGAAATAAATTGACTACCTCGATCCGAAATTAGAACCGAAGGAAAACCGTGCAGTCGGATGATGTTTTCGAGAAATTCTCGGGCCAGAGTTGCTGCTGTTGGCAAGCCTTTGAGCGGAATGAAATGCGCCATCTTGGAGAATAAGTCCACGATTACTAGAATCGTATTGTATCCGGAGCATGGAGGTAGATCGGTGATGAAGTCCATAGAAAGCGTATGCCAAGGGCGAGGTGGGATATCAATAGGGCGTAAGAGGCCTGCTGGTCTTTCCTTTTGACTCTTGTTTTGGGCGCATACTCCACAGGACATTATAAAGTCTCTGATATCTTTTTTCCAAGACGGCCACCAGAAGTAGCGCTTGATCTTTTCTGAGGCCTTGGCTATACCGGGATGTCCTTCCATTAAAGAATCGTGATAACAAGAGATTACTTTTTTCTGTAAATCTGTGCTGGGTAGGTATAATCGTTCTTGGAAATACAATAAGTTGTCCTTTACTGCAAAGTCCTTTCCCTGCAGATGCCAATTCTGTATGTCTGCTGGAGTTACAAGTTGCCTGGCTTTATCCTTAACTTCCTCTATGGATTGTGTGGCGATTACACCCAGAATTCTTTGTTCGGGTATGATTGGTACAGGTTTAGGGTTGATCAAGTGTTCTTCCACTCCCATCCGAGAAAGGGCATCAGCTTTACCGTTTTTTGTACCAGGTCGATAGGTAATTATGAAGTCAAACTCGGCAAAGAATAATGCCCAACGGAGTTGTCTAGAGGATTGGGCTTTTGCGGTTTTCAAATATTGCAGGTTTCGGTGATCCGTAATCACAGTAACGGTGTGTCGGGCCCCCAGCAGATAATGCCGCCAAGCCTTAAAGGCAGACTTGATAGCCAGAAGTTCCTTGTCAGTAATCGTGTAATTGATTTCAGGAGGCGAGAATTTGCGGGACCAAAATGCCACGGGATGCAACTGATTGGTTCCCGGGTCCTTTTGTGATAGAACTGCCCCCATGGCAAGGCTTGAAGCATCAGTTTCCACGATGTAGGGGAGTTCGGGGCGAGGGTGTTTTAAGATTGGTGCAGAGATAAATTTAGTCTTCAAATCCTGGAAAGCTTGTCCCGCCTCGGTAGACCATTCAAAACGTTTGTTTTTCTTTAACAAGGCAGTGATGGGCTGGACTATTCGAGAGAATTCGGGGATAAACCTGCGGTAAAAGTTAGCGAAGCCTAACATGCTTTGCACACCTTTTACGGAGGATGGTGATGGCCATTTGAGAACTGCATCGACCTTCTTTGAATCCATACGCACTCCGCCAGGTGATAATATGAATCCCAAGAATTCAACTTCAGTCACGTTGAAAACACATTTTTCCAACTTAGCGAAAAGTTTGTGTTGACGCAATCTTTCGAGGACCATTTTCACGTGTTTCCGATGTTCAGATTCCGATGAAGAATAAACGAGGATGTCGTCAATGTAAACAACAACACACACATCTATGAGCTCTCTGAGGACATCGTTCATAAAATATTGAAAGGCGGCCGGGGCATTGCAAAGTCCGAAGGGCATGACCTGATATTGAAATAGCCCATACTTGGTGCGGAAGGCCGTCTTCCATTCATCGCCCTCTTTTACTCGTACCAAGTGGTAAGCTCCTCTAAGATCCAGCTTTGTATATATGCATGCTTTTCTGACTTGGTCCAGGAGTTCAGGGATCAAAGGTAACGGATATCTATTCTTAACGGTGATCTGGTTCAGGGAGCGATAATCTATACAAGTTCTAAGGTCCCCTTCCTTTTTTGGAACGAAGAACAAAGCTGAAGAAGCAGGGGACTTGGAAGGACGAATAAACCCATTTGCCAGGTATTGATCCAGGTATTGTCGAAGGTGAAGGTTCTCAGGCTCGGTGAGGGCATAAATTCTACTACAAGGAGGAGTAGATCCAGGTATCAGGTCTATCTGGCAGTCATAAGACCTATGAGGAGGTAGAGAGTTAGCCTGATCCTTCCGGAAAACATCTTGGTATTCTAGGTATTCGGGAGGTAACTGGGGAGTCTCTGAAGAAATTGCTGCCAGTGCAACACCAGGTGGAGGGTGACAAGTAGAGACACATTCTGGAAACTGGACCGTTCTTGCTCGCCAATCGATCAGAGGATTGTGTTTCTCTAACCAAGGTATTCCTAGAATAATCTGAAACTGAGGGGCCTTGATCACATCGAACACGATCTTCTCATGGTGTCCATCTTGACTTACTAGCGTCACTTCTTGAGTGGTATGCGTTACTGGCCCGGAGGCTATCTCTGTACCATCCACCGTAGTAATGACGTCCTTTACAGCCTTGGGACAAAGAGTTAGATTCATCCTCAAAACCATTTCATGATCCACATAAATGCCGATGGCACCGCTGTCGATGTAAGCTTCAATTGCATGTAATCGATCCGGATTATCAGGGCTAATGAGGACCATAGGTATCACGAAATGCGAGGTCACGGAACTGGTTTTCACGCTCGGCAAGAGGACCTCTATTCTTGTCGGGCGAGGTCGTTTCCCTGCTCAGAGTTTGTAACTTTGGTAACTGCAGCTCCTACTGCCTTCTTGGCAGGTTTCACCGGACAGTCTCGAAGAAAGTGCCCTGAGTTTCCGCAATAGAGGCATAATTGCAACTGTTTTCTCCTTTCCCTCTCCTTTTGTGTTAGAGGACCTTTCAGACCCCCTATTTGCATGGGTTCCCCGGAGTCTACTCCTTTGGAAGGAGTTGGCGGTTTGGAAAATACTCGAGCATCAAACTTGGAACGATCGGCCTTCCTGTTCTGCAGTCTGTGATCTATTTGAACGACTAAGTCTATATAGTCCGAACAATCTTGTGGGGGATTCACTACTTGGGCTAACACATCTTTGAGCTCTCCACGTAGACCTCTATAAAACAGCGTAATCCTTTTGTCCTCAGGCCATTGAGTTTCCACTATCAGTCTGTTGAAAGACGCAATATAAGCTAAAAGGTCTTGATTACCTTGTCGCAACGAAAGAAGCTCATTGTCCAAGGCCTGCCCCTGTGAATGTCATGCGAACAGTTTTTCCATACTGAGCTGAAAAGCTTGAAAATCATGGAGGACAGGATCATCTTGATTTACTAGAGGGATCGACCAGTCTGCCGCATTGCCACTAAGGTACGAAAGCACAAAAGCTACTTTAGCTTGATCAGTTGGAAAGGCTGCTGGCCGGCATAAGAAATGCAACCGGCACTGATTGATAAATACTGCAAACCTCTTTGGGTCACCAGAAAATCGTTCGGGCGGAGCCAGAGGTACATTCCCAGGTAGGTTGATCTGCACTGGATTCATAGAGGATGTAGAAGGAAGATTTCCCCCAGATGCGGGTAACGGGGTCTGTCCGGCTTGTGACTGTAGCAATTGTCTAGCGAGATCATCTGTTCGCTCCTTGGAAATAATCAGTTCCCTTCTTAGAGTGTTCGTTTCCTGACGGGCTGCATGCACTTCTGCTCTTAGTTCCCCAAGTAGCTGGGCTAGTTGGTCGGTATCCGAGGTTTCCATAGCGCCTGGACGGGAGTTTTATGGTAGGCTTTGCGTTCTGTAACGCTCACCTGATTCCCGTAGAGGCGCCGGTCTTGACTGGGCGTATACCGTATCTTCAAAGGTGATGTGTAACACACGGCTGGCTCTTTGGGCTGGACCTCTGTGCACTGTATGTCTGACTCAGAGGGTAAGATGTCTGCAGATAGAAAATATGGGATTAATGAACTGGGTTATTGAATGTCTCTCTCTTCTCCCCTTTCTCTTCTCCTGTAGAACCCCGAAGGTTAACGCTCTCACCTTAGGTAAGTGAACGCCGTGCTCTCCATCTGCTTCGGGGCAGGGTGCTGTAACCAGTTTCTTCACTGGATAAGGGGAGCAGGCCTCTTGACTTCAGAGGACTGCTGTCCGTCGTTTACTGCACGAACGGTAAGTTTCGAGTAATTCTAATGTCTTTAAAGTCTTTAGTAATGATGTCTCTTGTTTTGCAGGGTTCCGGCGATGGTGGATGACGGGCTGAAGTGAGTTGAAGATGGAGCCCGTGTGATGAATAGAAGCGCCTGGAAGCACGTAAGTAAGCGCTTGTTGCCTGCTTCACGATGCGCTCTAACTGTCTTTTTATTTTGCAGGTACAAGTTCGGAGCGGCGGCAGGGTGCCGGAATACCCACTGGGTTAGATGTGGAAAGGAGTAATGGCACGTGAGTATTAAAGTTCCCCAATGTCTTTAAACGCACCTTGTTTTGTCTTTCAGATGCGGGATGCAGCGCCGAAGGCCTCCGGAGCGTGCGAAGAGTTGGTAAGCTTTTGTCTTTCAGATGCCGGTATGCAGTGTGAAGACCTCCGGAGCGCACGAAGAGTAGGTAAGCCTTTGTCTTTCAGATGTCGGAATGCAGCGCGAGGCGTTGGTGACAGCCGATGGACCAGGTAAGTGAAGAGCTGTCACTGAAGACCGTAATGCTAACCTGTTCTTTCTTGTCTTCATAGGTGTTGCTGAAGACTGGATTCAGGATGGTAAGCCTTTTTCCTTAGGCCCAGGATCAGATGCAGAAGACACGATGAGCGTTCTGCTGCAGAGGATGCAGAATAACGCAAAGCAAGATTCATCCATCGGGTGTGGTTTAAATAGCCTCCTGTAGTGCTTAGGTGTCTCCTTCCACAGCCACGCCTAGGTAAGAAAAGAGTTCCTGCTTTCCAGAAGAGTTCCAGTGTTCTGAACCTAGGGAGTGGCTCCTGCCCCACCCAACAGGAAAAGTAGTTCCAAACAGAAGAGGATCAGAGGCTCAACTGGCAGGCAAGTAAGCAGCATGGTCTGCTGCAGGTAAGTCCACCCAAGCATTATGAGCCCGGCGCTTCCAGCGCTGGGACTGGGCATATTTATGAGCCTGGTGCCACTGGCGCCAGGACTGGGTCCAAAAGGTCCCAATTGGGACTGGTTGGCACTCGGAACCTGGGTTATGGATCTGCTTCCAAGGGAGTTGGGAAAACCCTGACCTTTTGGAAGCAGAGATCATGACAACAAGTTTACCCTACCAAATATAAGCAAGCTAGTCAGAATGGTGGCATGGCTAAAGTGTTTAGCACTCTTGATTTGGTTTCAGCATATTGTTAGGTGGTTCTGCATCCAGACTCTAGGGATTATACCTTATTTGTTTCCCAAGAAGGCATGTATAGATTCAGAAGAATGTCGTTTGGCCTAGTGTCGGCTGCATCGTTTTTCCAAAGAGTCATGCTCAACTTTTTTAATGATGTTCAAGGAGTATTGTACTTTCAAGATAATATACTAGTGACAGGGAACAGTGCTGACGAGCATGAAAGGAGGTTGGCTAAGGTGTTGCAGGTGATTGCAAGAGTTGGGCTCATCATACACAGAGGGAAATACAAATTCAGACTACGTACAATAGATTATTTGGGGCACAGGCTCAGTAAGCAGGAACTGGATTTGACTTGCCGCCATTATGGGTTTAGAACCAACTAAGGACAAACAGGCGGTCATGTCAGTTTTGGACATGGTAGAGTACTATGCCAAATATGTGAAAGGATTGCAGCGAAATGTACCAACATAAGGTTGTAGGGTAAGAAGGGTGTTCAATTTCATTGGTCCGGTGATTGTCACCATGAGTTCGATGAAGTGACTTTGGCGATTGCCATGGCTCCAGCATTGAGTAACTTTGATACAAGGTGTAAAACGTATGTCATGACAGACGCAAGTGACAGGGGTTTGGGAGTGGTTTTTCTACACAAGCAAGGAGGTATGGAGAGGCTGGTAGCATTTGCTTCATGGGTTTTAAAGTGATTAGAGACATGTTAGTCCATGATAGAGAAGGACACACTGTGCGTAGTGTGGGCCACAACCAAGTTAAAGGCATTTTTATGGGGAAGAGCTTTCAAGATGTTTACTGATTATAAGCTGCTAGTTGGAGTTTTCATGTCTATGGGGCTGGATGGAGTATCTATGAGGATAGTCAGGTGGATAACATCTTTGCAAGGACATCAATTTCAGGTGAAGCATACTCCAGGTGCAGATAATTATCCAAGGTTGTATATAGGAGTAGAGACAACCAAGCGGTGGATGGGGACTAAGATGAGAGTCATCAGGTTTTTCAGTCTGTGTGAGCATGGTGTGATGAATCCTGTGGACTCATCGTTGATCCCCAGCCTGAGATCTCCTCCCATGTGGCCTGGGGACGGCAGCCGCTACCTGATCCTGACCTTGAGGGTGGTGTTGTGAGGGAGGAACACATGGGAGGAGAGGGTTGTGAGGGAGATGTGGTGATTTCCTCAGGAGGGACGCAGTAGTCTTCTCTTTCATGTGAGGGAGACCCTACAATTCAAAAATTCCTCATGGTCTATTGTCATTATACGCATCCTTCCAATTGTAAAATCCAAATAAAACCTCTTATCAAATACCCTAGAGAGGATAGCATTCATACCTCACAGGTACTTAAAGCACAAATCACATTTCCCATTCATTATAATATTATATTAGGAAAGAATCCCAAACAAAACCACTTTAAAAACTCTGTTAATCCTATGGACTCCAACTCCCATAGTGCCTCGGGTACTGAGACAAAGAAGAGGGACTAGGAATTGATGTGGATTAAAAGAAATCATAAGCACAACGTGCACGCTAGTTACTGTAGGATGAATCAGCAATCAGAAGTTGTTTATGGAGTTGGAGATAGAAGGCGTCATCCGGGCAAAGCGAAGGTCAGATCAGAAGGAAAAGGCAGATGTGCTGTTGCAGACCATACTGAAGCAGGCAATATCTCCTTGGCTGCTGTTCATCAGCCTTCGGTACCAGCATGACCAGAGACCCAGAGGAGCGTGGTAGTCTCCAGGGAGAAGCAGCAAGGAAACAGGCAGCATCAAGGAAGCTGTACCGGGCGCATTGCAAGCGAACGCCAGACTGAGAAAAGAGATGGAAATAGATCTGCCAAGTGGGGGACGCCATTCTCTCATTGAGACTTTTCCACAGCAGTGTGCAGGATGTCAGGCATGCAATGACACACCAGTGAGTTGCCCTAAAGATAGTGGGAGCACCGGGGCATACTGACAAGCAGACAAACATTTAAAAGTGGCATTTGAATACAGACCAAGTAAATTTAAAAGACTCGATTTGCACAATTTCTCATGTCTGAAATATCAATATGGGGAAAGCTCGGGCAAATGTGATTATAAACAAGATTTGCACAAATCTCCATGCATGAAGTGGTCATATGGGGACATTTGGAGCAAGCATCGCCCTAAGCAAATAGGTGTTGATGAAGAAGTTGCGGATAAAGAAGCCAGGGTTTGTGCTGAAAGGACAAGGTCAATATGGTCAGCCACTTGTGGTTAAAAGAGATCTTGACAATGCTATAGTTTTGGAAGATGGACGAATGCTGAACAAGGAAAGGCTGGGGAGGAATAAAATATGAGACCGCACTACCAGCCGGAATGGTGTGTGCGTGTTTGTTCAGAGTGTGTTGGGAAGGAGGTGGTGGTGTTTTGATACATGCTTAGTTTATCGCTCTTGTGCTTTTGTTATTTTCTTATCTTACTTTGCTTTCCAGTGATATGGTGGTGGAGCAAGATACAACTTGTATATAGTTCAATGGCTACATATGTTACTGGTCGGATTGTGTTATTTGCTTACTATACAGTTGCTATGCCAGCAGAAGCTCATCACAGCATATACATAGTTAAGTGGTTGCCAGCGTTCTATTCTGGAAAGGGAGTTTGGAATTGTTTATCTCCCAAAGGGAGTTAGGCATTTGTCAGTTGGGCAGAGGCAGGAGAGGGTGCCCCTGAGAGTGCGGCTCATACCCTTGAACTCACTTGTGTGGAACGGAACTAAAGAAGTGATACACCCACCTTGAGTGATATGATTGGTTATTTAAAGCGCTTAATACCTACAGGTTTCTAAACACGGACCCAGGGGTCAAACCTGTGTTGCTCCGTGTTGACTTGCTTCCAAGGTGAGCACGTTGCCGCAGAGCTATCCTCCCGTGACTAAGTGCACAAGCAGTCGTTGCACTTGCCTTCTCATATTTTGTTTATTACATGTTACTGTTTCTTAGCAGCTTAATATTAAGAATGCAAATATGGTGTGTAAGCAAAAAAAAAGATTTAAAAAGGTACATGAAAGCGATATGATTACTAGCAGAGTGCAACTGAAGTGTGAGGGAATTTCAATCACCAGCAGCTCTGACAGATAATGTTCCGACTACATTTCTGGAGAAGCAAACCCAGGTCATGACAAGGAGGAATCTGTGAGCAAAAACAGAACTTGTGAAATGGTGGGGCAAACCCAGAGAAACACTAAAGCTAAAGCATCTCTTAGGTCTAAAAATGAAAGATGTTTTTATCTGATTTACCCATACTTTATCAGTTAACAAGACTTTTTTCGGCATGTAAGGCCATCAAAGTTTAGAAGCTTTCAAAATCCAAATAAACACTTGATTTTTATACAACGAAAAAACATTTCATATAAAAGTCAATATATGCACAAGATTTAAAATGTACATGTTAAAATAACTGCGATCACAAACAAGTGTGTGGTGTTAAGAAAAATCAAGTAGTGAGAGTAAATTCACAACCTTACTAAAACTTTGCACGTAAAAATTCCTTTAAAACCACTAATCAGCTGGGCAGTATTTGGTGCTTCATCTAAAAGTAAAATCCGTTGGCACACAATATTCCTGTTTAAAAATATCACATAGGGAGAGTAAACTGGCAACCCAGCCAACTGCGACTATTCATTAAGTGGTTCTATGTTTGCAGTGACTGCACTGATCACTATTTGACTCTTCAACAGAAATTTTAGCAGCTTTAAGATCTATATAGCTAAACCCAAGAAATGTAAACATCTACACTACTGGAGTTTAGGCTTCCTTTACAAATTTCTAGAGCACTGAAAGTGGTTGAACACCCAGTTCTTTCAACAAAGGGTGCAGGTAACAAGTTCTCAGCGTCCTGAGTTTCCCACCAATAAACCAAAAAGGAATACCTGTCTCAGCTCCTAAACCACCCAAAGGGCAAGTAGATAACCTGTCTTTCCCCAAGGATTGGGTGAAGGAAGCCAACACCAATGTCCCAAGCCTAAAACGAATATAACGTGAACTGGCATAGGGTGAATTCATCTAAGGACGATAGACCTCTGGGCCAGACTCCGGTTAACTTTGCAGATAGTCTGGGCCAAGCTTCAGCTTGTTTGCCTCGTCGCTCGTTTGTATCCTAATGAATACTGTTGCTGTGTTCTTAATTCGACACAAAGCTGCCTTTTCGGACCCATCAGGTTCTTCCCACAGATGGAATTCATTTAACACAAACACATTCTTTTTAATCTGGACTACCCATGGAGACTCTTGTCTCCCTCAAGGTTCAAGAGATGCCTCAACGCATCTCTGTACTTCTCCAACCCCTCTGTACTCCATAAACGTATAGAGTATATTATTGTAGATCATGAGAGGAGGTCTTTTATTGGGCGTACATCAAGCTTTAAATGTGACCTAACATTAGGTTCGCCCTGAGGGAGCAGTAAATGCTGTTTCAAAAATGTATTTTCTTCTTGACTTAAGTCAGAACAATTTGCAAAACCCAATAGTTCTGCGCCATAAAGAGAATGCAGGAATAGCTTGTTAACAGAAAGGTTTCCCTATTGAAGAAGGATATGGTAGCCCCTCTTTATTTTCCCAACGTTATACGGTTTTATAGATGTTCAGACTCAAGCCGAGATCGTTAGACTTCGTCGGGAGCACAGCTGCTGTTGTTTTCAATCCCTCTGGGGAAGTGGACAAAAGAACTGCTTCATCTGCAGAGGGAATGAGCAGGATACCGATCAGTACCCATCCTCAGGCAGTCCATACCTTCCCGTAATAAAGCAGTTATCATTTCTTGCATGTATATACAAAATAATAATGGAACCAAAACACAGCCCTGTCTGACTCCTCTACTTACTCCAAAGGGAGCAGATGTTTTGTCGCTCTGCCCATATCGCACCACAGCCGTGTTGTCACTGTACATTTCATGAATATTTGATAGCAGATGGGCGGGGACTCACCTTTTGCACAAATCCTGCCAAAGGGTGTTTCTTGGGAACACGTTGAAAGGGCACTTTAGATCCACAAACATTGCATACAGTTTCATTCTATTTAATATGGGGTACTTTTGAATCGGCAGAAAAAGTTTGAATCTCTGATCAACAGTGCTTTTATGCTTTTGAAAACCTGCTTGTAGATTACTCATAACATTTTTATCATCTGCCCAAGCTTGAAGATGGGTCAGAATAGAATTTGCAAAGGTTTTCCCAGCGCAATCCAGGAGAGAGATTGGTTTATAGTTGGCCGGCAGATGTCTAGCTTCTTTTTGTACATTGGGACTATCACAGCTTGTTTCCAAGAACCAGGCACAGACTTAAGATTTATTAGTACCCGGCGAGGGCGCAATCAGAATGAAAGAGCCATTCTGATTGGCCCTCGCTTCGCTCGGGCCTAAAACTATGGGCCCCGGGGCACTACCTATGTTGTTAATGCCCCCGCCGCTCGGGGAATATTGCTTAAATGTTGCATTTAATTATTTGCACAAGACCGGTCCCCAGATGGTAATCTCGTCCTTATATAAATTGACAGAGAACCAATCTGGGACAGGGGCTTTACCATGTTTTGGTGAAATGATGGCATGGCACACTTCTTGTACTTCAAGGAAAGATTGGCCCTCAACAGGAGGGACTACACTCTCCTGGGGACCTACGTTGTATTGGGATGTGTAATTTACAAGAGGCTTGCAATAAAGCCCCTCAAAATGCTTCTCCCACCTAGCGCAGGGATGCTACATTGCAGAGTAGTATCCCAGTAAACATCTTCCCCATCGATCAGTTCCCAATAGGTTTGGCATTCCCATCTATGTGAGCTTGGGCTAAGTGAGACCACTTTTTTCCTACTGATTAGTTTCTTATAATTATGTCTTAAAGACCAAAGGAGCACCTTTTGCACTGCAAAGCACAAACCTTAACAGGTTAACAACTTCAGTATCGAACACGCTATCTCTAATCAGAACGTTCTGTTTAATCTTAGTTACTGGCCTGGTTATACTGGGCAGGATATCAGCCGAATGTTTGCTGTACTCTGTGATTATTGTGACATCAGAGGCCCCTTCTCTACAGATTTGATATAAGATGTCCAATACGGCATTATAGATAATAGACGAGGAGATTGAAACAATTCGGCACTTGCTCCTAAACTGCCCAGGAACCAAGTCAATCGGTGCAAAGTAAATGTTGCCACATTTGTCGGCCTCCTACACCCAAGACAAAGAGCTGTGGTGGGGAAGACTAATTAGCGGCGAAAGGACTGCCTGGACCTTCGCCACAGCACAGACATTGAAACAGATTCTTGGCTCCCTAAATCAGCAAACAAACCCAGCTTTGCATTAGAACTCGAGTTACAATTTTTCTTTTGAAGGCAAAGCTGTAGTTCTTCCATTTGACGGCATCTTCTTATTGTAAAAATCATTAATTTGATTCAATCAAGTAAATACATTTTTTTTAAAAAGACTTCAATTCCTGCTCAAGGATCCTCAGCTATTTAATTGTTTTCCAAGGATTGCCACTCACCGTTCCGTGGGTCGTGACAGTTAGAAACGTTATCAGACAAAGTTTCAATCACCAATGGTCTATGATCACTGTAATATTTGCCAAAGACCTAAAAACTGATTACTCGTCTCCAGTCTTTTGCTGAAACTAGAATGCAGTCTATTATGGATGAGCCCGTGGAGCCAGCATGAGTTGAGCGAGCAGGCTGATCATTAGAAAAATGCCCATTCCATGCCCACAGATCCATATCATGCAAAAGTTGCATATCAATCGCATTATGGAAAACCCTTCTTGGTTTAGGTGCCACCAATACAGGGATGTCCCAGGCACTATCCTGATCCTCCTATAGCCCTTCCAGTTCATCAATTGGCTCAAGCTGTAAATTAAAATCTTCACAGCAATTTGCAAGATGGCCCTCTCATCCTCAATAAACAGGCCATACAATTTCTTTATATTAGTGGACCCTATCAACTGGGACAGTCTGTTATAAACATTAAACAAAAGAATGTGTTGTTCCCTGGGAGTACAGATAGACACGAACTGCAAATCGGTCATACCAGAGGGCTTTTCAACTATTTACCATTTCAAAGTAGTATTTAGCCAAACTATCAAACCCCCACTCAGCCTCCCCCTATTTACAGGGAGGTGATATCATGTATAGCCTTGCAGATCAACCTGCTCCAGGGCCCATGTCTACTGGATCGTGATTACTTTGAAACTCCTATCAAAATCAACCCAATCCAGGTCCATTAGGTGTTTTAAGATGCCAGCAATATTCCATGAGGGAATTGTACAGTTAGATGCATGATTTGGGATTATAACACCCAGTGACAGTCAATCTACTTCCTCCAAGTCTCCCTCCTGCCCAGACTCTTGCCTGTTTGCCAATCTGCTAACCCCGGCCCGGGTCATATCCTGTCGAAGCAACCTGTTCCCAGTTCCACTATCATTGGGGGCTGACAATCAAATCAATATTGAATAACCCACTGGTGATTAAGTCTGTACATCAATTGACAAAAGACTGTCCACTACATCCCAATTCCGAAAGAAAACCTGGATACAATCTGAGTTGCCCACGGGACTGGAAATCTGTTTACAGTATACAATGTCTGATCTTATACTTGAAAGGAAACTCTTGACATATCTAATCCAGTGGATACATTTGTTTTTCAAAACTTCTTGATCTTCAAAATTGTCAGATCTTAATCTGGGAACATTAAGTATAGTCATGAATGGAAGTGTCTTACTCCAAACTTTGTCCCTATTGGGAGGCATATTGTAATTTGGAGAGCAGGGGTTATTTGCCTTTAGATACAGTATTATTGCTGACCTTGGATATGATCAAGGGGACCAAGAACGGACAAAGATAGATGAGATTTGGCTAGTGGCAGCATCCTACGATGGAGCAGGTGCCTCGCTCACCTGATTCCTGGTCCCCCAAAACATTTCTTTCTGTTTTTGTTATGCATCATGGTTTATGGTGTGTAATAAAGTTTGCAGCCTAATCTTTACACCTTACCTGGTTTACGTGGTGATTTTTCCAATGCAGGTTCAATGCAGGGGTGGAATGGATGGGCCTCTACTTACACTCATCTGCTCCTTATGTAGTTTCCCTGCACTATGCCACTTCCAAGCTTATTCCCCTGGGCCCCAGAAGTGGAAGGCCCAGGAACATAAGCTGGGAGGTGGGCATGTGGTGAGGAATTGCTTCCTTCCCTCCGCAACAAAGGGGAGGGGTGAGGATATGCAGGAAGCCAAAAGGGCCCTCTCCCCTTCATAGCAGTGTGTGCAGGGAGAGGGCTTGGCTCACAACAATGGAGTCACCAGACTCTCAGTTGCTCTGGCCGGGTGCAGAGCAGTTTCCAAAATACATGGTAGGTGTTTCCCTATGTCTGGGCGGCAAGACGAAAGGTCTGCCACCCCGCGGGGTCCAGAATGGGGGCCGGGGAATGCTAGGAAGAATGCTGTAAGGCGCTAATATGTCCTCAGGCCAGTTTTTGCCCATAAGAAGAGAAGGAAGAGTGAGCTCTCTCACACTCCCTCCTCTGCAGTATGGTGGCACAAGCCACACACTCTGGGCACCAAAGAAAACCTGCCTTCCCATCCGGAAAAAAAACAAACTAAAAGGGACATCCAGCAAGGGCCAAATACACAATCATAGAGAAAGTTTGAGAACATATTAGTACATGTCTATCCGCTTGCATTTAAAGGCCAAAAAATGACCCTTGACATAAAGGAGAAGAGCACAGCAGGAACGCTGGGCATGGTAAAATAATAGCATAACAGAGAAGAGCACACCAGGAACACTGGTGATTAATTAGTGTAAGAAAAGGTTACATGAGTAGTGGGATAAAAAGTTGAGAGAAGAATGGGTTTGCTCTCAAACTGCGCTCACACATGAAGTAACAAGCATATTGCAGATTAATTAAGTAGTTTTAATCAGTGCCGTTGCAGCCTGACACGTGTTTCGAGCTTCCAGCTCTTCTACTGAGGCTGCTTATACAAAATTATAAGACATGTTTGAAAGGCAAAAACATATATCGAGCATGGTTCAATAATAAAACAGACAAGAGCCCAGACCCAGGGCAAGCAAGGCAGTTAGGGTATACCAAACAGAAGTATAGGTTATGATAATAGACAAATACACCGAATGCACAATACAATTCAATCCAGTTCAGACAAGAGAGAAAAAATTAACATAAGATGCGCATTTCGGTGGGAGAAAACATAATACATTAAAGAAACAGGGGGGGGGAGAAAAGAAACACAATTATTAAGTAAAAGAAGAGATGTTCATGGTGATCAGATAGAGATACATGTGTAGAGCCACAGACTAGTATAATTTTACCTTAATCTTGGCTTATGTTAAATCTAGTTACTGGAGAAAAGACAAAAGTAGAATGGTTGTACTAGTACAAGGTCTGTAATTTTACTACACAAGGGAAAAGATTGAACCCCACTTACCAGTGGTTGAGGCTAAATGTTTAGGTTAATTAAACGTGGGCTCCCTAAAAAACAGAGAAGGGATGCCTATGTTAAAAAGAGGCTGGCTGACTAAATTAACACAAAAAAGTCATATGAAGTTGAAAATTGACAGACCATTACTTTGCAGTTGCACGAAAACGTATCTGTAAATTATTGTATTGCTGTAGCACGGGCGATGTTCCAGGAGTAAAATTGCATGAAGAAAAACAAGAAAAACAACAAAGGGTCAATTAGCCAATTGAGGGGGCTATCTCTGCGATCATCCGAAGTAGCAAGGAATGATCGAAAAAGTGATGCTCACGGATAGGGCTTGTGTGCAAATTGTCATCATTGACTCACCAGCGCGTTCACTTCTATGCGAGGGACTGGAGCCAAACGACGACCCTCTGTGTCCTGGGTTAACTAGGACCAGGGAGGGAAGCAAAAGCGAAAACGCCCGTGCACGGGCAAAACACAGCAAAAATAAGTGGAAAACTGTGCGCCATGATGGACTAGTCTAGGTAACATGTGATTAAACAGGACGGCAGATAAAAAGTTGTCCTACTATTCTTGGGAACTGTAGTTCACACAAGCACATGTATTTAAACATTTAGAGAAGTCCAGGGGACTCCTCAGTAGCATTGCAGAAAGGGTGCTGTGTGTCACTATATAAAAAGCAGATGCCTATGGAGTTGAACAGACTCCATTAAAACATAAGGAATACACAATCTTAGTCAGAGGGAAATAGTATGAATGGGTGGCATAAAGGACCACTCACTCGGGAGGTGAAAATCAAAAAGGTCCCAGATTCCAGCAAAGGGCTGGGGTCTTAAGCTTAAAGGGAATTAGCACAGAAACTGAACATTCTCCCTAACAATCATGCTCATGCTTCTGACTACATTTCATTTTACTTAACTCATGTCCGGGATTCCGGTCATCAATATTTTTATATAGTGTTAAAATAAGACATTTACGGTGGTAATAAAATGGTATATTTCTGTTCCCCTTTTTACTGTTTAGCACTATGAACATTGTCTTCTATGAATCTATGATATGCCCAGGCTCAATCACAGAATTATAGAGCAGCGTTAGTGCATACACCCAAATATGTACATCCCACATATTTGAATTGCATGGCAATTAGTGCGGCTGTGGTTTTTGTCTATTGCATCAATAATGTCTGTCTAATTACACCAAGTTTTACTATGCACAAGATCGGAAGAGATATGTGATGGATATTCTGTTCACCTGCTGTGGATTGTCGATATGTGACTTGGAGTGTGGATGAACATATACAAAATGCAGGTCACCTGAGGGGCGTGACAAAGATATGGGTCCTGAGGAAAAGAAAATATAATGAGATGATAGAAGAAGATGAAGCAGGAATTGCGGAAGAAGAGGGACAGAGGGGTGTGGTCAAATATTCAACCAGAGAGGGCCCCCTTACCACAGTCCTATAGGAATAGCAGATGAAGAGCTACAATTGGGAACCCATGCATGAATCCATGCAACGTTCCTATGTCGCATTGAGTGAATGAAAGTCAATATGCACTCAGGCAGCCATTCAGAATATACCCTCACGTAGAGGCAGAAGAAGGATGCTTCTAGGAAGGATGTCCACCGCCAAGATGCCAGAATGTGTCTATGAGTAATTTGGATGAATGCGTGAAGTCTGATGATGAGAGAATTATGTCATAAAGATGTTGTATGAACCTATGCCGAAACATTGTGAAAATACTTAAAACTGACAATGCAACTGAAATACTAAGATAAACATGTGCTTAAAGATGAAGTAATTGTGAATATAAGAAGATGAAGTAATGTGCTGACCAATAACTGTAAATAAGCTGTAAAGCAAGGTAGAAAAGGTACATGGAAGCGTACTAAAAAGAGGAATATACACAGCGTTTAGGGGGCCATAGGAAGAATGACGGCCTGTGTTAAGAATCAACCCTGCTACCTCAAAAGACGAGGCTAGGATTGCAAACTGATAAACTGATGAAGAAGCTGTTTTCGCATGCAGAAAAAGGGAGTATCTTGGCCTGGGATCAAGGAGGCTATTTCGATAGATGGGTGCAAGGCACAAAGGGAGTCAAATGAACAGACCATGTACATAAGACATATTTCTGCTAAGATTAGGAGAGACAAGGACATCGGCAAGTGGCAAGTATTGAGCAATCACGAGGGCAAAAGCCTATGTGAGGTGGAGTGAGCAGGTCTCTAAAGGCCACAAAGGGTAATGGCACCCTGTTTAATAAAATCAAATAGTCATAAATGAGAGGCTGAAATTGACAAAATCGTGGCCTCCTAACACATGACTCAGAAGTCTAAAACAAGGGGTAGTCATTAGAAACACAGATGGAGATAGCGGGCTGCACATACTCCCTTGAATGTTCCAGAACAGTGAGCAGACTGCAAGGTCAACTACAAACAGAAGGCCATGGCTAAGGATAACGTCAGTGACATACGATGGACTAATTTGGAAAACAAGGAATTAATTGATGCATCTCGAGAAGCTAGGTTTCATTTCTACTCATGTGCTGCTAAACAAACCAAAAGTTCAAGGTTGAATGGCGTTGCCAACCAATCATAAAGCCTGCCACACACTTTTACATACAATGTTGCATTTACCAACCCTCTGCCATATTCTCTACTATAATCATTACATTACACATGTAGAAGTAGCTCAGGGTGTGTCCTACAGACAAGGGGCAGCCGATGAGATATTAGCACTTATATAATTCTATAAGTAGACATGTTCCCCTAATCCAATCCCTCTGGTTATTAGGTTTTGCAAATGTCATGTAGGGTGACAACATAAATGACGTATGAAAAAGTATATAAACTCTGTACAAACAAAATAAGGTGTGAATATGCATTCATCTATTTAATAGCTGTTACTTTTCCTGCTTTCTTTCATTGAGATTAAAGCAGTATTTTACCATCTTGCTTAGGTCTGTTGGGTTATTTGGTCTAAGATATTTACTGGTAATTCCATCTAATGCATAGAAGACGCTTCAAATCTCTATGGCAATTAGTATGCATGTGTTTGTTTCAAGGTCTTTCGACTTAAAATTCATATGTATTACATAACAATTTAGTTTGAAAATACTATTACTTCATGAGGCAGGGAGATGGATTGGCACCTGTATTAAAGTCCTGAACACTTTATTCTAAATATGTTTGTATGCTCTACCCAATGCTTGAGATGCTGAATGCCTTTGTCGTGTTTGGAAAGTGAGTTGTAGCCAATTCACGGTTCTTATTTGTCACAGACTTCAATTCCCATGTTAAGCAAACGTGATGCTCTAGAAGATGGCGATATTAAGCAGATATTGTTATTGGCTGTCAGATGTCAGGATAGGTTGTGCAAAGAGGTGGTGAGATAGATGGAGTGAGTGTTCGAAGAAAAGGTAAGTAGACAAAGGAGAAGTTAGAGGAGTTGAATGCTGAGAATTCTAGTAGGCTTGGGCATACACGTGTAGGCAAAACATCAAATCAGAGGAGTCTGACTCACTGTGCGGCTGCTGCTGAGTGGAAAAATGTTGCTGTTTTCTGTGTGGGTTAAAGAAAAAGATATCCCTCCGTCTATAGGTTGTCTTTAACATAAGTTGTTTGTATTTATATGGACATGATTCATATTGAAGAGTTGATGTATCTGTTCTGCACAGGGATGTAAGTCTACTGGTCCCAAAAGACATGACAACATTCCAGTATAAAGTGATCAACGTCAGTAAATTGATTACCATTAATAAAAAATAATAGAAAAATAATGAGTGATCGTCACCAAGTGGTTGAGATGTGGAATAGATACACAGATGAAGAGGCCTTCAATCATTCATTATAACAAAATCAACTTAAGAGTTACTTATGGTTGTGTGGCTGCAGCAGAAAACCAAGAAATACTGCAAACATGATCCTTGCAGTATCAAATAGATCCATGGTAAACCCCCAAAATTCCATATAGGCAAAAATCGGAAGATTTCAACATTTAAGTATATATAATCCTTGTTTTTATTGATTCAAGGTATATTTAACCCCACAAAAAGAATAAGAGATATCAATATCATTTGTTAATGGGATACATGGTTAATGAAATGATATTTTAGTAGTGTAGGAGGTAAGTCAGCATGGAGGTAAGTATCTATTAACATGGCTTTTATACCAGTTTGAAATATCTATCGCTTGTACTACCGATCAGAAAATGAACTCTCTTTAAGCAAGATGTTGATCAGTAGACCCATTACAACTGATGGAAGCTTCCTGCAATCTTGGGGGTTATTCAGTGAAATCAGGGTGGAGAATGTCACGCTGAATAGACGTAAGTGGATATGTCATTGGAGTGGTCTTATTAACTGTGAAACTATTAGAAAACAGAAAAGTGTGAGCGATAATAAAAGCAAACATCCCATCTACTTCTATTTTTTGATTATTTCAATATAGCAAGTATGAGTAGTGATAGTCCCTCAGATTTGATACTGGTAATTTGTGAAAACAAGGAGGGCTACACATTACTTACAATATTACACAATTGTATAATTGGGCAACCTAAGGAACTCCTGGTGGCAACAGTAAAGACAGACGCAAGTGATCATAGTTCAAGGGTGTTTATTAAACTCTATAATGGGTGAGATAAACACCTAATTTAAACCTAAACCTAAGATCGGAGCAAGCTACGACCATCAAACAATAATAAGGCAGTCCTAGTGGCATCATGTCAAATAAAAAGGGCCTATATTAAAAAAAAAAAATATTGCCAATCCTTACTGCTAAATTACAAAATAGTGTGGGATAATGTTCATCAGAAAAGAAAGAAGTGTTCTCAAAATGATAAGTCAGGATGGTATGGCTGGGGTCTCCCTTCCCCATGTTTTTAGCACGGCACAAGACAGGACTCCTGAGCACAGCACCCTCATGGTCCTCGCAAGCACGTGGTTACAGTTCATTTCTAAAATATCAGGGCCTTCTGTGGCAAGTCTCTTTTAGACAAAGTCTCTTGCCACAGATGACCTGATGTGTTACAACCAACAAAAACAAAAGGTTCCTTCAATAAATCTTCATGGGGCAATTACTCTTCGCCTTAGGATCCCCCTCTGCCAGACTCTGATCACTCGTACATTGTGGTACATCATGCTCAGCCGGTGCCGTGGGTCATGTATGCCAATGTCTTGGTAATGCTTGACCAGACGCCGATTGGTCTTCAGTGATGGTTACAAGGCTTAGAATCATATATAGAGGAAAACAACCTAAAAATTAATGTAAAAAATAACATTTTGTGAGCAGTAGGGAAAACATAAAGGCAAGTTTAAACTATACTTGGGGGCAACGGAATTGGACCAGATATACTCCATTAAATACTTGGGAATCCTGATCAATTGCAGTATTAGAGAACATGCTCTGATTACTTACCGGTAATCTTCATTACTCCTAGTCCCACTCTTCCTCATCACATTACGTACCTCATGAGGCTGCTGCCTCCAACACAGAACCTTCTTCTATTTCATTTATTTCCTATATCTCCTCCTGTTAACCCACAGCATCCAGTTTAACATATTCGAGCCGGAGCATAGGACCTTCCCCTCATGGTGGTAGAGTAGGGCCGTCAGTACTGTGGACTAGGAGTAATGAAGACTACCGGTAATTTATCGGATCATTACCTCCACGTTCACTCTTCCTCGTCCCAGTAATTACCTCATGTGGCATACCATAGCAGCAACGGGGAGCAGTCCCAATGAGACACAGAGCCAGAACAGTGCAGAACAAAAACTCACACCATTAAGAATTCCAAACTCACTTAACACCAGACAAAACCCCAACCCTGAATGAACCATCCCCAGAACGGGAGACAGTCAATCAAAAGAGGGTGACGAAAATGCTCTGATCCGCCCAGGTGGCCGCCCCACAAATCCCTTGCAGATAAAACACCCTAGTATCCACCAGGAAGCAGCCAAACCCCTGGTAAAGCGACCCTGTGTGGGCAGGCACAGGCATGCCATCCACTGTCTAATGGAAAACCACAGAAGCCTTCTGATACGCAGAAGTGGGCCAAAAGCAACCAAGCGACTACCAGACCGCCTGACAGGAGCAGTCCGAGCTAAATACACCAGAAAACCCACCTGCCACATATCAAAGGCAGGCCAAGCCACCCCTTCCCGTGACTGTGGGACCCAAAAATGCAGGGACAGCCAGATCCTGAAAGGTGCAAAACCGAGACACAACCCTAGGCAGTAACCTAGGATCACACCACAAAACCCCAGAGTTGGGGAGAACCCGCAAGAAAAAGCTGAGGGGGGCGACAAAACAGAGCCCCAATCCCCCCAGCCTACGGGCAGACGTGATAGTGATCAGAAAACAGTCAGTAGAGTAAGGAACTCGATGACAAATCAGAAAGGGGCACCAAAGATGGCCCTGAAGGAACCTCAAGACCCAAGGGAGATTCCAAAGGGAAAGACCCCTATAAGTACAAAGACGGGAAGAAGTGAGACCCCGAAGCAATTTCCCCACCCAAAAATCTCCCTGAAGTACAACAGTCCCCGGAGAATGGCACCCAATCCCTCCAAGTGGATGAACGACTGCCCTCCTCCACAGCCCACAACCCTTGGGCCGAGAGGATGCCCAACATGCCCCACCCCTCTGCTGGCACCTGTAGAAAGAGGGGTTAAAGGAGTATGGACCAGGGACAGCCTGCCTGGAGATACGGAAAACGCAACCACCACAGTAAGAAATCTCACAGAGCCTGAGACACCGGGATCAAGGCCAAGTATGCCCGAGAAACCAGGAGCCAGTGGGAGAGTAAGTAAGACACCAGAGGATGCAGATTAAGATGATGCAACTGAGCCAGAAAGGTGTAAGACGCTATGGGCTCCTGAAGCATGATCAACAGGTGAGCCGTGACACACCGCCTCCTGAGAACCTCCTGAGAACCCTGCCCAGAACAGACAGCAGATGCTGGACCCTCCCCTGGGACAGAAAATCCACCCCATCCATGAGCAAATGTGAGCCCTGACAAAAACCAGATTCCGAGAGGATTCCACAAGAAACAAACACCAGTATACCAGAAAACCCCCAGTCCCACAATTCCCGGTAAACCAGCCGGAGACGAATCAGGATTGACCGCCGGAGGGTCACCTCGACCAACCAGGCGTCCATGTAGGGAAAACTGAAGGCCCATCAGGCTAAGATGCGCCACCAGGGGAGCCACCAGCCCAGGGAACAACCGAGGGGCTGAGCACAACCCGAACGGGAGCACTCACAACTAAGCGCTGAGATCCTACTGTAAAGCGGAAGAACTACATCTGGCATGGGCGGAGAGACACGTGGTAACATGCAACCCGGAGAACCAGGGAAACCAACCAGACCCCTGTGCACAACATTGTGAGAATGTCCTGCATAGGGTCCATCTTGAAGCGTTCCACCCGGACAAAGCAGTACAGAGTCTTAAGGTCCAAGATGTGGTGAAAAAACAGCCGAAGGTTCAGGGACCAGAAACCTCTGCAAGTAAAAACCCTCGACCCACCTGCGGAAAAGGAATGGGCATGAAAAGCAGCCTTCAAAGTAACTCGATCTGAGAATTTGCCATTGCCAACTACTTGGGCAGAGAGCGAGGAACAGCAGTATGAACCATGCAAACCAGGACAAGGGGAGTCACATAAGAACCCCTCCGGATAGCGTGTTGAGCCCGAGAATCTGAGTACCACTAGGTCCATATCGGAAAAACACTGTATGCAAATTACCAAAAAGTTTGAAATCATCAAGAGGAAGTTAAAGGGTAGCTGTCCACTGAGACCCCTCCATTTCATTTTCCATGAGAGGTGGAAGATGAAGAAGAAGAAAAAGGGCAAGAAGCCTGACCTGAGCAGTTTGTTGGCCATGGCGCAAGCAGCAAACAACACAGCAAAAATATGTACGTCCATTAAACTCCAGGAGAGAACAATCACCCAATTCCCCCGGCAATGGGCAGTCACTGCCATTATACAACTCCAGGCCCACCGGAGCACACAACAACAACCCATGGAGGAGGGGTCAACCCACCCTCGGAAGGCACAATCACCACCTGTAGTCCACCGGGTCATGCAGCATTTCGGAGACAACAGCACGTGCCGTCCCTTCTTCATATGAAAGGAAAAAGGACAGGGCAAGGTGCCGTAGTGCAGCAGAGCACTCACCCAAGATGTGCAGTAACAACAAACAGGCACGCCACTATCTGAGTTTAAAATATTTACTTGCACCTCAATCAGCCATTTTATTTTCACATGGCTGAGAGGTGGCCTGAACCCCACTTGTTGTATTTGGGGACCCACATGCCACCTGTTGAGCCCTCGGGATCCCCCCATAAACATCAACTGTAGGCCAGGAGAAAATGCACCAGCCGGTAAAACTAACAATCCACACCCATGGGAGAGAGCTGTTACATTCAGCCTTCCCCTCAAGACACAGAGAAACATGAAAACGAACACACACCCTCCCCTCTGCAGGAGGAGCCCCGTAAGGGTCACCAAACAGTCATAATGCTGAAACAGACGGAATGCTGAGTCCCGCTGGGCCTACCAGAATGGAAAAGGTTTGCAAATATTCCCCACTCGGCCCTCCCCGGGGCATACATGAGTCCAACCCCCCCCATCTCCTCACTGCTGCCCCGGGCCCTGCAGGAACCGGGTATCGATGCCTCCATGCTGGCTTTGGACCAGGCAAAAAACCGGGAAAGGCTTCCTGCTCAACCAGGACCCAAGCCTTGGAGGAGGCGCGGGAGCACACAGCACCTGGAGGAAACCGATGCCTTGCCACACAGCCCCACCAGGGGGCCAATAACTGTTGCTCCCCAGAGCCCCGTGCCGGGAACAGTCCAACCTGCCAGAGGCAGGACAAATTAAACTGGATGCAGTAGGTTAAGGAAAGGAGTTATAGGAAATAAAAGAAATAGAAGAAGGTCCTGTGTCAGAGGCAGGGGCCCCATGAGGTAAGTAATGGGACGAGGAAGTGTGAACGTGGAGGTAATGAATGGGAGATGGCATTAAGGTCAAAGGTGAAGAGCTTGGCCCGGCAAGAGCTGATAGTACATACGAAATATTGCATATTCTCCATATATTCAATTGTCATCTTTTACAAACAGAAGGTTGCTCCCATTTTGATGAATGGAGTGGCAACAGCACTAAACATATCATGGGAATTGGGGGACATTCTGGAAGCTACATTTTGGGGTAGGGTACTTTGTTTGCCTCCTAGTTTTCCAGTGACCATGAAAAGATACAAATTGTATTCCAGCCCCTCCAGTCCAAAGTTCTTTGGAAGTCCTTGGAGCTATTTCATAAAATTGTAACTGTTCATATTTTGCCAACTGTTGAAATACTAAGGGAGAGACAGACAGAGAGACAGATTGGTTTGCTGGAGTCTTGCAAACTAAAATGTAGTAAATGGTTAGAATTTATGGATTTGCCGATAGATGTCTTGAAAAATAATCCTGAAAAAGTGAAAAAAAATATTGACAAATGACTGAATTGAGACCCAGGAAAAGAGAAACGTGTATAAACTCTCTATAAACCTATCTCACGAGAGACGGTCGATAAATCAATTGCTGAATTATCTAATGAAATTCCTATGTCCTAGTTTTAGATGTATCTTCATGTGTTTGCAACTGACTCTCCTTCCTATGAGGGAAGTCCTATGTTATCATAAACAGTTGCTGCTAGGCAGAATTATATTCAGTACCCTTTGGGAACACCACACACTATTAGGACTACAAGTGACAGTACAAATTCACCTTTGGGACAAGCCTGTTCTACACAGTGAAGTGGTAGGGATGGCTAAGCAGCCAGACTTATCTCAAGAGCAAGTGAGCAGTATCAATAGTTACACAAAGGACAGCAATTACTATGATTCAAACAAACACTGACTCAAGGTTTCTGACTAAAAGAGTATACGTTTATTACACATTAGTTGTAAAACATTTCACTAAAGTAAAGCAGTTCAAAAATCACACTCTCAATACACTACACCACACCCAAAAGATTCTGGACAAGTTAGGCTAAAAAATGAAGTGTGAGCAAAATGGCACTCCAGCAAGTTAAAGGGTGGGGGGACAAAGTTAGACAAGAATTGAGCAGCACCAAGAAGTAAGTAAGCAGGGCAATCTAGAAAAAGGATCTACAGTGAGGAAATCAAATTAAAGGGGCCTGGCCCAAAGTCAAAGGACCAAAGTCTTTGCTCAAGATCACACAGTTCAGGGTAGTTCGTGGTTAAGTCTTTGCCAAGAGTTTAGAACGAAGTTGGTCATATGAAAAGTTACTTTAAAGAATAGAGAAGGACAAGCCATTGGATTGGTGAAAGGTTTCTCACACCTTCGCTGTGGCTGGACGAACAACCGGATTTGAACAGTACCTTAAATGGAGAAGAAGGCTGTAGCTGAGGAAAACGTTCCTGGCAGGTCCTGCTGGCTCACGGTTCCTGAAGCACCTGTCGGACTGACACGAAGTAGGAAGATTGGAGGGTCCTGCACTGCCCAGGGAAGAAACCAGCAGCAGAGTAAAGCAATGAATAAAAGGTGCATTCCTTAAAACGCAAGCAGGGTCTGTTCCTCCTGGATATCTGGTTCACTGTAGCTCTGTACAGCAAATTTTGACCAGAGGAGGGAGGCCTGATGAGCAGTTTGGTAAACTGGTTGTTCCCACCAGCTCAAGGGGAGAAGATTCCTTGCAGCTCTTCCCTGTCGTTGGAGTATGAAGATCCGGACCTGCAGCAGGGCTTCACCGGGTGGTTCAGTCGTGGCAGGTGTCCTCTTCTGTCAGCTCCTCTTCGGTTCTCTCATTCCAGTGGCGACTGCGCCTTTCCAGCCCCACAAACTTGCTTTTTATGCAGTTTTCCCCCATTCACACGGCCTGGCTGTCAATCACACAGCAAGGTGGCTGACCAGCCAGGACAGTCACCACAGCCAATCAGATCAGAGTGTGACATGAGTCTCCAAGGAGACCCTGTGCAGGCAGTCCTAAACCCCTTCCTCACTTCCTGTCCCCCCCAGACATACAGCCGCCTAAAGAGTGCTTCTGTGCAGAAGCCCGCGAAAGGATGGTGAACAAAGGAACCAAGCCTGGTTTGGCGCACAGAGTAAAACACGAGAAAGACTTTTACAAAAAGAAATGGCGACTAAACCCAGCTGGAACCGTAAAATGTATATAGTCTAGCTGGTTCAAGTTCAAGGCTATCAAGATAGCCTAAACAATACCAAGGTTACTTAAGATAACCGTCGTAGGAATAATAGGATAGTTACCACTGCCACCAGCCAAGTCTTAATGGAAAGGGAGCAAAACAATGCTCCAAGAGAAACAGACAAAAAGGGATAAGTAACCCTTTCCAGCACTCTATTTAAGATGGTTTGTACTGGGTCTGTAGTTTTAAAAGAGACTAATAAAGTCAATGGCAACTTTACATGTTCTGGGAGACAGTAGTCAGTCCCAGAAAATGGAGTCGGAGTTGGGAAGTCAAAAAGAAAACCCTGTGTCACTGCACTGAATGTGCTGTGTAACACAAAGTAAACAGATGATGCCTATGGAGTAGGTGAGGCTCCACAGTCTATGAACACAAGAAAATGTTAAACACACACAGCAAAACACATACAAGAGTGGGAAAAAGCCTCACACTCTTACCAGGTAAAAAAAAAAAATCCTAGAAATCCAGCAAAGCTGCTGAGGGACTCAGTAGGAGAGGGAAATTAGCCATTCTGGAGAATTCTCCCTAACAGTTGCCATTGGGGAACCGACCTGTAGATTTTGCAAGGAGCCTGGTTTGATTGAATCATCTAAGCACTTCAGGGTACAATGTGTAGCACTATCTGGTATCAGAGAGAAACATATGGAAGGGCTGACATGTAATTTATCCACCCTGGAAGCTGATGAGTGGTGGAACTTAATGTTAGTGGCGTCACAGAATAATATGATTTTTGTGATGATGACATTTTGGAAGGATATACAGCTATTATTGATTTCTAGTGATGATGCATCCTTTTCCTTTCTCTTTTTCTTGTTCTCTATTTTATCAGAGGAAGAAGCGAGTAGACTCCTTTCCTAATACACTTATTCCTTTTTCTTCTTCTTTTTAAAGTGAAGGTCTTTGTTTTAATGATGAAGTATTTATTTAGGTTGTCTGAGGTATATTGGATGGAATTGTCTGTTCTGTGAAGAGAAACTGAAGAACTGTGATATGTTTTTTTTTTTTGGAAATCATGTGAAAGATTTGTATTAAACCAAACACTAATGAAGAAAATAAAAAAATAGAGTTATTTGTTAGTGCCCTTGGACAGTTAATATGTTGCCCATCAGTCCAACTTTATTGATTCCCAAAAGATGTTTAGTATCCTCAAATGAGTGCAGCAACAAATCAAGCATCTTACCCACTTTAAGAAATCGACAGAGTTTAAGAGCTGTATGGTGTATTTCTGGTGGTGTTTGATTACAGGAGTTGGGGTATGCTTAGTGTTATCTGATAATATTTGTATTGATGATCTCACTTATATCTGAAAGAATTGTGTCATGGTCATTGCTGCCATCTTCAAAGTCTGCATCTTCATTGCCGTCATTGGGCATGGGAGAATTGCACATGATGGCTATTTGTGCAGCACAGCACATATCCGCAATCAGGCATGCATTCTGTGGGTGGTGTATTAAGGCATGCCCTTTCCAGTGCAGACACTGGACAAGATTTTTCAGTAGGCAAAATGTCTGCTCAATAATGTTGTGGGCACTGGTATGGCATTGCTGTAGTGCAGTTGTCTTTGGGTTCCAGGATTTCACAGTGGCACCATCAGCCAAGTGTGGGAGGATCATCCAGCAATACCTGGGGAGTGTAAAGAGTGGATTACACTATTGTACCTTTGAGGGTGTGATAGATGGAACAGTATTTATATGCAAATTATTGGAATTATGTATTTCTTGATGTGGTTCCATGCTAAAAGGTGGTGTCCATTCCCCTCAGACCTCAATGGAGGACAAGTGACAGTCATACATTTGTCAGGAACAAAGGCAATTTGTTCATGTCTAGGCCACTGGTAAATACACTGCATGCTGTTGGGTTCAGATGTTATGTTATGTTAAATGAATTTATATAGTGCACGTTCACCCGAAGGCATCATGGCGCTCACCGAACAAGACGGGCAGCAAAACAAAACACAGCATTTTCAGAACAAAAAGGTTTTCAAAGACCTATGGAAATGAAGATAATCAGGGGTGGAACGCAGGGACAGGGAAAGAGAATTCCAATCCCTAGCCGCAGCAACCGAAAAAAGCACGGCCACCTGTAAGGGAGAGTCTGACCCGAGGACTTTGGATCAGGAAGGCTGATTGTGGTCGAAGTAGTCTCGGGGGAACGTAAGGGGGGAATTTAAGGGGAATTTAATCTGCAAGTATTCTGCCCCACATTTATAGAAAGCTCTGTGTACAATACAGATTGACTTGAAAAGGACACGTTTCTCGACCGGGAGCCAATGAAGCTGTTGAAGGAGAGGAGACATATGGGCGCCAAAAGGGGGGTGGATAACAGACCTTGCCATAGCATTCTGAAGAAGACCTTGTATGAGATAAACAGGTTGAGCTACACATAGTGCATTGCAATAATCAATACTGCTAAGTACAAGAGCTGCCACCATGGGTGGCTGAAACTGCACAGGAATAAACGGGAGAGCTTTCCGTAGAATATTAAGTTTAAAATGGCCAGATTTACAAACCAAAGCGACTTGGTCACAAATAGAGAAAGAAGAGGAGATTGTAACCCCCAAATCCTTGACAGAGGAGGCAGGAGAAGGAAATGGGACAAGAGTAATAGGCCACAAATCAGGGGTCCGGAAAGACAGAGGGCTGGAGGTACCAACAACCAGAACCTCCGTCTTTTCACCATTCAGCTTCACCCTGTTCTCGGCCATTCATGAACACAAGTCTTCAAGGCAGCCCCTAAGCCGTGCATCAGTATCAGGTCTGCCGAGGTCCAGGTGAACCATGATCTGTGTCACATCGGCATAAGAGTAAGACCAGAAGCCATGGGGATGGATGAGGTGGAGAAGTGGCCGAATATAAATGTTAAATGGAATAGGGGAAAGAGAAGAGCCCTGCAGGACTCACAAGATAGAGGAACAGGCTTACAGCAAAAAGGTGAAAGAAAAACAGACTGGAGACGGTCAGGCAAGAAAACAGAGAACCAGCGTGACAGACCCGCAGATGATAGTTGGGAGATCAGGGTGGGATGATCAACAGTGTGGAAAGCAGCAGATAGATCTTACAAAATCAATGCCTTAACCTCCCTGATCAATCAGACGGACAAGATTGTCAAATCCGGATGTCAAAACTGACTTGGTGCCCCGCCCAGGGTGAAAACCAGACTAAAAGGAATCAAAGAAGCTGGAAGATTCAAGAAAAGATGAGAGCAGAGGGAACACTCTGTCAACTTCATGAGAAAAAGAAGCAGCAAAATCGGACAGAATTTCGAAAGAACAGAAGGATCAAGATAGGGTTTCTTAAGCAGAGGAATTACCAGAGCATGTTTCAGAGCACTGGGAATATACCCAGGAGGAGAGAGAAATATTGACTGACGATGTAATCACTGTAACAATCTCCCCTGAGATCTCCTTAAGAAGAGCAAGAGGAATAGGATCAAGTGGTAAAGCAGATTTAAGCTTCTGAATAGGGGCCATGACGTTGTGATCTGAAAAATTAGGAAAGGCAGACCAATTAAGAGTAGCCGAAGAAATAGAAGAGGAGAGAGTTGCAGACTGCACAGCAGTATTGCTAATATTCTGATGAATAGTATCGATCTTATTGGCAAAAAAATCGGAAAGGGAATCACAGAGATCCTGAGAAGGCGCAGTCTGTGAACTGGCACTGACAACAGAAGAGAGAGAGAGAACCAGATTAAAAAAGCTTTGGGTTGATTAGTAGCTGCCTAAACTTTCATACTGAAAAAGGATTGTTTGGCTGAGAAAATCGCCTTTTGATAGAAAGCCATAGTTAGGCCGAAGATAGTCTTATCAGCCAGAGAATAGCTGGATCTCCACTTCCTTTCCGACTGCCTACAGAGAGGTTTATGGGCCTTGGGTTCATCTGAGAACCAAGGCTCTGAGGGACGGTTTTTCTTTTTACAAAGCCTAAGAGGAGCCAGATAACCAGCAACAGTGCAAAACATAGCAGCCAGGGTAAACAGGGAGCATGGCGCATTACGAGCACATTGGCTACAAGGTAAGAAATGGAAACAAGATACCAGCTGCGTATAAAAACATCTTGTCTGACCACAGGCAGAATAGCAACCAATAGTGGAATGGAGAATGGCACCACAAGGTGATCAGACCAAAGGACTCCCCTCTGGCCCCATGGCGGGATTGCCCAGGTGTCTAGAGAATGCATGCACAGTATCTGCTATTAGTGGGATAGATCTAGAAAAGGCACAGTGATAGGTTTCACTAGGGAAAAATAGCAGAGGAGATTTGGTGATGACTGATCAGTTGCACTGAATCATGTACAGTGGCAACTTCTGGGTGCCAGAAAGTATGATGGTGACCAAAATCAATCTCCCCAAATGACAAAAATGTATGCCCCATTACCTCAGGATCCTAGCACCTACATGCATGCACATTGGGGTGTGGTGGGATCACATGCAGTCTAGGTGTTTGATGACATGCAGAAGTGTGCTGGTGAGTGGTCATGTACATACCCAGCAGCCATGCCCAATATTGCTGTAATCCCTCCATGATGCATGCCAGTGTGCTCTGGGCCAGGATCATGGAATCATGGGTTGATCAAGAAAATATGGAACACACGTTTGTGAAAAGCATGTTTACATTACAAGCCATCTGCACATTGATGGTGTGCTGTATGCGTCTAACGTGATGTTGTGCCATGGGTAGTACAAGAGCTGCCTGGGGTTGGGGTTAGAGACCAAGCTAATGCACTGCCAGTGGTGGCCACTGGGTTCCAGACTGAAGGGCTGGTTCAAGTGGGGGCAGGAGGACAGGTTGATGGACTTCCTAGGGTAAGAGCTGCTGCTGCTTAACCAACAGTACCAGGAACTGGATTCTCATGAGCTGCTTCAGTTGGAGTAACAAAGTTAGTTCTCTGTGCATGGTGCTTTGAACACAACCCCTAATGACTGGGCATGTTCATGCATGTCTTGTTGTGGGGTTGCATTACTTGTTAGGATTATTAATGCCTCTTGTGTAAGAGCCCAATTTTTCTTTTTTTTATTAATGAAATTAGTTTATTACAAACTTTTTTCATGTTTAAAAAAACATCATCATCAGAACAATCTAGGTTCAAGCAGGACGATCACTTCTCCTTTACCCAATCTAGATCAAAGAGTTTGAGAGTTCAAGCCAGAACTGGAGGACTGCAAAGATCGCTGTCTGTTCATCACCCTGTAGAATGGAATTCCATCTTTCTTCCGGAGTGAGTACGATGGTTGCTTGAGATAGACGCTCGGTGTATTTGCGCCTCATTTCTGTTAGAGCTTCACAGTTCATTATTAAGTGATGTAGTGTTTCTACCTTCAGAGGATCATGGCAGAAGCGGCAGGTATTTGGTAAGCCTCCCAATTGTTTCATATGGCCCAAACATTACCGTGTGGGATAGTTAAATCTGAATCACATTAAAAGGTCACAAGCTTTGGAAATGGAAAAAGTCAGAGGTATGGGTGCAGTTAGTTTAATTTCTGGCCTTCGGATGAACAGTTGATAGACATCCAATATGCAGATTTCAAATTCTGGGTTTGTATCCAGTCTTCATTGTGGATTTTCTTTTTTAAAGCCATGGGATTATTTTTTAGTATCCCTACTGAACTCTCCAGTAGCTTAATCCATTCTACACATCTGATTTGCCACTTGTTTAACATAGAGTTGTTTAAGCCAGCTGGATTTACTCTCAAGGTCATGATTAAAGGGATATCATAATCAACAATGGTCTTTTGATATAGGTCAAAAGATTTCCATAAAATTAAAGAGTGGATAGATTGGAGACCCATCTCAAGCGTATTCTGTGTATCGGAAATGATTTGGGTAAGGCTAGCACTTTTCACCAGAAAAGTCCTGCCAACTTGTTCCAGATGTTATTGGATGAATTGAAGATGGCTTCTGCTCCATAACTAAGGATAGGGATCACTTTCTGACAGTAAAAAGCTTGTAGAGGGCGCATGGAAAATTTCCCACATGTTTTGAAAAAATCAGTCCTTAACGGGCCAGTGATAAAGTTTTTGCTCGCAAAGTTACTTCCCAGTCATGTTCACATATGCTAAAGTTGAGATAGATACCCAGATATTTATAAGTCTTGACCTGGGTGAGTCGGCACCTGTACAGAAATACTGCCAGTGGTTTCTGTTTGTGACCCTGCATCGCTGAAAATGTCATGGCCCAGATGTTTTCGATGTTAAACGTCAAGTTGTTCGTTTCGACCTAGTCAGCGAATCTGTCTAATCGTCTTTGCAGGTCTATTTGGTTTTTGTCCAATTTTACTCATGCAAACTGCACCTGTTTTAAGCAGGTTAACTTTATTTTAGTAAAATGTAGTGCACAATCGGGAGGCCTATATTTTTTGCATATTCATGGTGTAAAATCTGTGCGCTTGGTCCCCCTTACATGAACAGTGTTTACCCCTGTGTTGGATGGATTAACGCCAGAGGACAGAGGGGTATTGAATGAGAAGGGGGTGGGAGATAATTGCAAGACATTTGCACCATGGTGTTGTACTCTATAGACTTGAAAACTGAGCCCCCTAATGCCTCGCATGTGAAAACCCACACATTTGAAAATCTTTTGTTTTTATTAGGTGAACAGTGTGTTTAAAAAAATAATATGAACATTCAGATAGAGTCACTTGTGCCTGCTTATTCTGTTGGCAGAGTTGATGTTATAATGTGGAACAATGTCTAAAGGGCACATTCAGGGGCCAGATTATCTAAGAAAGAAGGAGGGAGAAAGAAAAAGGGGACGGTCCAGATTGATGTAATCAACTGCAGAGCAAAGAGAATAAAAAAGAAATTGGTATTTATCTTTGATCAGGAACTTCGTCCCAGTATCGGACATTCTGTTGTCTGGACGTAGAGTCTATGGTGATTTCTCTTTTCTGTTTTTCTCCAGTTTTTGGAAGTCCACTTTTTGTAAGAACTGTGCCACTGCTATCACGTCGCTGGTTCTTTCTCCTTCTATTAGGCGGTTCCACCAGACATCTTGGTCATAAATTAGCAGATCTTGAAACAAATGGCCCATATATGTATATCTTTCTTTTGACAATCCCTTATAGGATAAGAGCAGATGTCTAACTGTTTCAGCTTGACTTGGTTGATTACAGAAGCGACAGATGTTAGTAGATGAGATTCCTCTGACGGCCCTGATTTCATTACTCCAAAGAAGATTTAAGTGGGCCCTCATAAAATCGTTTCATAGAGTTTTATTGGGAAATGTTCCCATGCATGCTCGAGTGTCATGAATTTGCTTCGTTGACACTGGTAAATGGGCTGTGAGTTTTTACCCATCTGCTTTAGCTAGTGTTTGTATCCAATCCCATTCTTCCAATTTATTTTCACCTTGGTTGGATTGTTTTTTAGTTCTTCTTCTAGTTCTTCTTCCGTCGATTGTTCTCCTCCAGTATTGCCTGGTTTTTCTTTGCCAAGTCAGTAAGAGTGTTGTTCTTTTTTCCCTGGAGTTCAGTGTTGATAATATCAAAAAGGTGTGTGCGATCTGGCAAGATTACTTTCCTATAGAGCATCAGGCTGCTACTGTCCACTGTAGCTTGGAGTGAAAGTATGCACAGTTCTCGTCGTATCAGTGCCATTGGAGTCGATGTAGGAAGAGCCACAGCTTGACACCAAAAGTAGCTTTCCATCTTTAGCCAGGTTTCGTCTGGAATTTTGTGGCATTAAGTCGGATCCGTAGTTCAAAGAAGGGACACACTTTGCCTTGTAAAATTGCATGATCGGTGCCGTGGAGAATCGACAGAATTTTCTGTCTATTACCCTGGCTTGGGTCAGTAATTTCTTTACTTTCTCTAAAAGACTTGCTTGCATGTTTGTCTCTCTTAAGCTGTTGCTCAATGTGACCGCCAGGTATTTAAATTCTCTCACGTGTTGGATCTTGGCACCCTCCAAATACTACTGTAGTTTTTAGTTTTTCATAGATTTATTTTCAAACGTCATTACTTTTGTTTTATTTTTATTAATTTCTAGGTTGTTCCTTTCAATGTATTTAGCCAGGTTATTTAGCTGGTGCTGGAGACCTATCACGGTTTGGTCTAATAAAATCAGGTCATCTGCGTAGAGAAGACGGGAAACTTTGACCCCACCAATTGGTGGAGGAAAAGATCTGATATCGTCTGTGTCCTAGAAATCCCATAGGTATGAATTAAAAAGAGTGGGTGCAAGGGGACATCCATGTTTCACCCCTCTCGCAGTTGGAATTATTTTAGACAGGATACCTGCTTGGTTTAGCCGGACTATCATCGATGTGTTTTTATGCAGTGATTGTATTAGGTCTAGAATCGCCCTAGGGCAATTTTTGGCAGAAAGTTTTGATCTGGTCCAACGCCTGGACCAGGTCAACGAGAGCCGCAAAAATCCTCGGGCTGACGCCTTTTATCCTAACTTTCAGTGCACTTAGAAGGAGGATATTCACAGAAGTTCCTGTGTTCTTCACAAAACCTGATTGAAAAGGATCTGCCACACCAGATGCCTTGACCCACTCTTGATAGTGGCCCAGGGTCAGTGAGCCAAAGATCTTACCAATAACGTCCAATAATGCTATTGGTCGATAGTTTTTTTCACTGTCTCTGGGTTCACTTTTGTTTATTGGGACCACTGTCGATGTTGTCCATGTTGATGGTATGGATCTTGTTTCAATGATTTTTTTAGTAACTTTGTGGACAAAGGTAGCCCATTCTGCCGCAGAATCTTTCAAATGTGCGTTGGTAAGGCTGTCATTGAGGTATTTAATTTTGAGATTTTCTTGCAAAAATCGTTTTGATAATAGAAAATGGGGCAAACCGGCTTTGTCGCAATCCATATTTTCTAAAAAATGTTGCACTAGGGCAAAAGTTAATCAGACACTTTTTTGTTCTATGTGTGTGGCACAAAATAAAACAAACAATCTTTGCTACTTTTCTTTTCCTGTTCTGCAGCAAATGCAGCAAATGGTGAAAATAAAGAAGCCTGAATCAATTTTGCCCTAGTGAAATTATAGTTTGATAATACCGATTGGAGCTAAACCTGTTTGCTCCATTCCGTATGATCTAAACAGCAAAATTGGTGCTCAATTCGTTTGCTCCTATTTTTTGCACAAGTGCACAGCGTTGATAATCTGGTCCCAGATCTGCGTGTGCTCAGTTCATTTTGAACTAAATTATGATTTGTAAAAGTGATGCACATATCTGTGTATATTTGTTGGAACATTTTAAACACAACAGTGTTAAAACCAATAGAAAGTTTAATGCATAGGTTCAAAGTAGTAGCTTGCCTGGCTGCTAAGGTTGATAGATGCAGGCTTACATAGAACATGCCATATAGAGGTTGACATTGTGCAGTGCAGTGCTATTATCCACCTTGGAACCGTTGCATGTGCAATTAGCATTAGGCCCTGGTGCAAACAACACCTACTTTTAATGCATTTTTGGACCAAGGCAAATGAGTAGAACTAGGGCAAACAGTGCCCTGGTGGGAAATGCACTGAAAGAATGTGTTTTTGCCCTAGGGAAATGTTTGCCATAGTGTTAGATGCACTTCCTCTAGTGCGACGTTTCTGTAATACTTCCCAATGTGTCTTGAGACAGTGCTTTAACATCAACTCTGACTGCTGCATTTCCTATTACACATTATAGAACTAGGACTATAGGTTCAAGATTGCACGAGGCACATTCACATGAACCTGCAGCTGCATTGTATCCCATTGGAGATCTAGAATTCATGCTACACATGTGCATGTTCTGTCTCCTATACTAAACATAGAAACACTTTGCACTTCACAATGAATCTTCTCCAACAAGGCGCCAGCTTCTTGAAAATGGGGTTTGAACTGAACCTGCCCTCCCCCTGCTACCATTCCACCCCCGACCCATTCACACCTGACACCTGAATGTTGAATGCCAACACCTACAGCTCTCAGCCCCTGGGGGCCGTCAAGGGGACTTGGTGTTGCCTCACGGTAAAGCAGTCCATAGGGAGGGTGAATCAATGCCCTCGAGGTGAACCTATGAAATAGAAACAAGTAATGCATGTGCTTGACAGAGCTTCTGCTGACATGCCAACGGCCGTGCATCACTTCACACTGTAGAACGGATTGCCAAGTGCACATTTACCGCTGGACAATTTCTGAGCACGTGGATCAGATCCAACAGCACCATCGCTTAATGGAGACCAGCTGGTTGTACAACAAGCAGCAGACCAAGCCACACAAACATCTCACCTTCTTTAAGAAACCAATATTGGGATAGGATGTGCCTGCCATGACATGAGAGGGACTTCATGGGAGTAAGGAAAATGGGACCCCAAGGTCCAAGATGATCCAATATGAAGAGCAGTGTTTTTCTCACTGCCCCAGGTAAGTTGCTTCATTGTGAATGAAATGCATTACCTTATCCATTGTCATTGCCTTTGCAAAGGTTTCAAACTGTACCGGGGTACAATCATGTCTGATGTGCGCTGTACTTTAAAGCCAGGTACAGCCATTCCTACTGCAAATATCTCAGGTATTGTGTGCTGTCATTGGGGTGGACAGTACTTTATTTTCTCGGCTTGCCATTACAGCCAGATTCAGTCCTTCACATTACAAGTGTCTCAATGTTTCTCTGTTGGCATTGGGTATGTGGCATGCTGCATGTGGGTACAGTGTTGTACCCATTTTTGGGGGCCATGCCATGTACAAGCTTTGTGCCACTGCTAGAGGTTAGCTTGGATGGTGCATTGCATCAAATGATCTACTAGGAGAACAGTTGGGGGCAACACCATCATGTAGGGGAAGTGGCTTGTGGGTGGATGTGCAAAGAGCAGATTGTGGCAACGATGATGTTTAGCCAGTCCAGGGAATGTGATTAATATTAAGAAATCATTTTCTGGGTCTACATCTCCTGGATGCTGGCCATCCATCTTAATGGGGCACCCAGAAATGCCTTGCATATTTCTCAAGGAACAATGTGTGCCTCCCAAGGAACACAATGCAAAAGTGTATGTGTGGGTGACAGTGATAATATTTTTTTAAAGAACTGGCACAGTCTGATAAGCTCAGGACTCTTGCATTCCATTATCTGTGCCATGATCTGTACTCCAGCAGCCCAGCACCCTCAAATGTCACTGCCAACTTTCCTTTCTAAAGAAGTAAGTGCCCCATTCTCAACAACATTACAACCTGACCTGACTGTTGCCCCCTCGTGACACCCATCTTGGCCAGCCCCATAACCCCTAACCCATTGGCAGCATTGCTGTGTTAGTTTCCCCCACTCACCTCAAACCTGTCAGCTGAACATTAGCAGCCCAGTAAGCCCCATTCCTCCTTGCAACCCCTTGTTACTGCTGGACCCATATTAGCATGGATCCCTTGCCCCAATACCATGGTTCCAAGGAAAAAGAGCAGTGATGTCTCCTTGACATGACTACCCAGTGTGAGACACCATCCTGGAGGATAAACAGGTCACTGTAAGCATTCACACACTTTCCCCGGTGAAATGGTGTGGATGCTGTTTAAACACCTGATGTCCTTTGAGCAATATAGAGGATGGTATAAGAAAGCAAACTTCAATGCGCTGTACAAGAAGGCATCCATGCCTCGTTATCTGATGATCATTGTGATGAATTGCTATCTGGCAAGGGTATACAAGCATGGCTTTTTATTTGTATTAATCATACACATTATGAGGGTATCTCTTAAAGCAAAATCTGATGATCAGATTCCCCTTTCATAAATTCCATGCAAAGATGATAGTGTTCACTTTTGAACTGCTGCATCAGTATCCTGATCTTCAGCACCTGCTCTACCAGTGGCACAGAGCAGGTTCAGAGGACAAAAGTGCCTATTTGACAGATACAGTGACAGCCAGGTCTCTGCAGTACAGTTGACTGTATTGATGGTAGATACATCTTTAAAAATAAGCCATACCCAAGTTATGGCATGTTGGATGGTATTTCTCATAATTATTATAGCCACAAAACATTGATATCATGCATGTGTCAGCCCTGTGAGACCACCTTAGCTGTGAAAGGATTATGTGCATTCTCCCCATAGAGGCTTTCCTTGCAACTTCTAGCCAGAGCCAGGTTTGCCTCTTGTTGTTCCTTTGTGAGAGCAGGTAACACCCTCCCCAGTGCAACAGCCACTATACATAAAGCTGTCCTGGGAACAGAATTCAAAGGGCAAACCCCATTCATAACAGCAGTAACCTCACACAAGTGGTGCTGAACATCTAAATGCCTTTGATTCAATTGAGAAGAGAATGGTTGGGGTGGAATTTGTGTAGACAGGGGGAGCTCTTTACAGCTGGAAGACATTTCCACTATCATTTTTCTCTCTGCCTTTATCTTTCCCTCCTGTCCCATCCTCTTCTTACTGCACACATCACTTTGGGTATCTTGTCAGAAGGCAAAGAGCATTTAAAAACAGGGATTGTACCCCGAAAGCAGGTGAGCTTTAGTGGAATTACCTGTGAGCGCTTGCCTTTAAATGAAGGGACCTCCCACTCCTACTTTGATTCACCTTTGGACCCCTGTAGGGGGAGTTGATCTTTCAAAAGTCCTCTTCCAGAGTTGTATGGAATGAGTGCCCAGGGCAGAGGGTAGCTCTGTCCCCTAACTACCTCCAGGGATGAGTGGAGATGAAATGCTGCTGGAACAAGACCTGCATCTTTGCCAGCTACACCACTGCTTAGAACCTCACTGTGCTGAAGGACACTGAAAGGTGTATTCCAGCCTCCCACGGGTTTGGGAGGCAGAGAAAAGGACCCATCCACACCTTGAGACCCTGGAGTGGGACTCAGAGCTCATGAGTGCCATGACAGCCAGGAATCCTGTAATACCATTATTGAACCATTGCGTGAAATGATTTGAGCACATTCAACACAGATTGAACAATCATGACCCTCCAGTGCTGCCTTTGGTACTAGCTGATCTTTGAAATGCTGTTCCACACTTTCAAACCCATGTTCACAGCAATTAGCCACTGCACTGCGCTAACTCTCTGTGTGCTCAATTGTGGCCCAGAAACCGGCTAGGTCACATTAATCCCCTACTTGCAGCCTAAAAACATATCCTTTTAAACATTGTGGTTTGCATTGGATTTTCTATCCTGTCTCATTAGGCAGAGGGATGCGCCTTGTTATCTTGCATATTCTGTGTTCTTTCTACAGGGGTGAGATTTAGTTATTATTGTACTTGGTTTGTTTAATTATAGTGCATATATTTTTGTAGAACCTGAATTGGACATTTCTTCATTTTGGACTTTTACGCTTTGCTGTTTAGATTGCTACTGAATCATATTCACACCCCTCTTCGGGTTATGTAGCGTTCCCTTGGCCCACATTCCCACAAAAGGTGAAGGTAGCACATGCACATCTCCTAACTGTGCCTGTTCTACCTTAACAATTGTGTTGGCTCTTGGTTTGTAGAAGGTTGAGATCCGAAAGCCTCTACTCATCCGTGTACTCCTGCAGGGCAGAAGTCAATTTGTCACAATCATCAAATTGACTTTTGTGCTTGCACTCTTCATTCACCTGCTACCCCACTCACCTTTTAGTCAGGCAAGTGTATACAAATCCATCTTGTTCAACACCAAACAACTACCAAGACACATCACAAACCCTTGTTAAAGAACCCCCAGGGTTGAATGCAGACGTGTTTCATCATGTATGGGCTTATTTGATGTATATGTTTATGTATTACTCAATATCTCCAGTACTAATATCTACATCTTTCTGAATCAATATCGTCAGCTACATAAGACAAAAAAAGCAGACTGACTGATAATGATAAACTGTGTTGTGGTAGACCTGCAGGGAAATTAGAAATTTGCCAGATCAGTTTACATTATTAAGCATTACTAAACATATGAAAATGCTCTTCCTTCCTCTCTCCATATGTCCCCTTCACGTCTGATCATTTGCAAAGCTCTCATGACCTATTTATTTATTTAGCTTACCAATCAAGTCTTCGAGTGGAGGTGGGATTGTTTCATACATCTTTATTACATTGCAGTACGTTGTTCTCTTTATTTTTAGTTTATTGATTTCACTTACATGTATTATGGCACAGTGAACTACAGCCCCAGGCAAATCCGTCCAATATCATTTTTTGTTTTAATAATGGCATATAATAACAAATATTACAGTATGTTGTGTGCTGGCACACTGTATGGATACCAAAGCGACATCAACATGATTAAATGATGCTGCCTGCTGGTTGAGAGATGTTTCAGACTACTACTCTCCTTAGCCCTCCACATTGAATGTCCTGGGGAGCCATGATGGGAGTGTTAGTCCAAAACATGTGTGCTGCCCGGGCTCAGAGAGGAAAAGAAACGAAAATAGATCAAATTAACTCATTTTATCAACAACTATAAAAAGAACATTCAGAAAGATGCAAGCTGTTGCTCTCGAGATGTTTCCAAATATACCTCTTATTAGCAAACCTTACTTAAGAGAAACACAGTAAATAACTATTGTACAATATACTCTCATATGCACAGCAAATACAATGATGCATGCAAGGGGCTCAAGGGACTACTCCGTCACCCATGAAATGGCTACAGGTTAAAGAGATGGGCCATGCTCATACAGAGTTTATTCCTCTAAAGTCAGAAGTTCTCAAATGACTCCCATTGGCAGATTGATTAGTCAAAGGTTCAGGCACACACTATGGTGGGCATTGCAATTCTGAAAAATAGACAAATTAGCAACACATTCCTGGAACATAGAAGAAATATCTGTATTAGTCTCATGCCTTATATTGTACCATAATGCATTGTATCAAAAGGACATACACATATGACTTTGTTGGATGACTGGATGACTTGTCAGTCTTCGAAATGAGTGCTAACAGACAAATTTGAAAAATGTAACCTTAACACTGAAAAGGGATGGGGAAGCCTACTCCCTTCTCCCCCTCCTACGAAATGTATGATGTGGAAGAAGGCCAGGAAACACCACAATTACCCTTTTATTTTTGAAGAATTCCAAATGGACCAATGGTTGACAAGTATTTCGAGAGATACCCCTTAGGCCAGACATACGCCCTCAACCAGCCCTACAGACCAGGTACAGTACGCATTTACCCAGGGTTGGACGAGGAGCCCCATGCTATAATCTAAGACACCTCAATTGACAGTCTCAGTTAAAACACCAAGAAGCCATGTTTCTGACATCGTTAGAGACACCACGACATAGCTGCGTTAGACATGAAGCACACATGCCATCGACACTTCGGGACACAACCATGCACTTGAACTCATGAAGAACATGAACATACATTTCTATAGTTAGAGGACACCCGCACATACATACTGTCATTGCTTTATTATTTTTGCCACTAGCCAAATGCAGGAATGCAGAAACCAAAAGATTCTTACATGTGAATAGCCCTATGGAACTACAGGGGCACCTATGGGACCTGACAGAACCATGTGTGACTAACCTATGCAGAATGTAATTTAGCGTGGATATTGTAGAAACCGCATTATATGGGTTTAGGAAAATTACAGCAGGCCAGAGTCCTCCTCTCAGCAAGAGCCGAGCTAAGCTGAATTCAGCCTGGACAGAGAGCAAGACGTGTGAGACAGGACCCACAGCCAAGGCCACAAGATACAGATGGCATTCCATTCCCTAGATGACAAAGGCACCAGCTGCAGTAAATATGAATAATTCCTCATAATCCAGAGCTGCACAGCTCAAATTTGTGGTCTAGGAACACGTAATCTGGCAGAAGCAGACACTGGACAGCGAACGGCATTGGGAAAGAAAGCAGATCTCAGGTTACCAGACAGAAGACTGCAACAAATATGCTACAATATGAGACAAGTGTTGCACCGAGCAAAAGAGCGATCTCATGGACTAACGTGGTACACTCAAGTTAAAATGCAGACACATAGTCATTCTTATTACCTTGAAGAGGTACACCGAGAGCTGAGAACCTTTGCAGATCCCAGGCCTGGGGGATGTCAGCTCTAGCCAACCACAATTCAGTAGCCTAGGGCTGGGTAGCAATGAACAAGAACTAAAAGTAAGACTCTCACACTGCAACATTGTTATAGATAGTGACTTGGGGGTGGACCAGGCCAGCCACCTGACATGCGAGGGCCAGTAGTATAACATATATATTGTCTACTATAGGTAGTAGACTTCTCAACATCCAATTAGGAGTGCCGATAGGTTTTCTGGTGAAGGGCCCAGGTTATGATGTGGTGCTGACACCACCTTAGAGTAAAACCGGTTGTGAGCCGAGAACGAATGAGACGTGCATGGATTTCACCTGTTCCTGTGCTGATCCCTGTTGGTTTTGTCTGTAATAAACCACTTTTTGCCGTTGACTGAGTCCTCCATTTATCTTGGGGAGGGTGTTTGGCCTTCCAAGAGTTCGAGGACTTCCCTCTGGTATACCTCGGAGTTCTTCCCAACAAGTTGGTAGCATAGGTGATGGTTGGCTGTGTTAGCCCAGGACCACATCGTCTCCTTCGCTGCTGGACCTGAGAGACTGAAGGACTCTCACATATTTCGAGAAGACAGGAAACCATGTGTCTGTGTACAGGCTGTCAGGAGCCCCTTGTGAATCATCCTGCCCAAAGTCAGTTAGTTGTCCAGGCAGACCAAGATGAGGAGGCGAGCGCATTGAGGAGGAGACAGTAGCCAAGAAGCGCCAGCAAACAATGGAGTGTTCTACCTTAACAATTGTGTTGGCTCTTGGTTTGTAGAAGGTTGAGATCCGAAAGCCTCTACTCATCCGTGTACTCCTGCAGGGCAGAAGTCAATTTGTCACAATCATCAAATTGACTTTTGTGCTTGCACTCTTCATTCACCTGCTACCCCACTCACCTTTTAGTCAGGCAAGTGTATACAAATCCATCTTGTTCAACACCAAACAACTACCAAGACACATCACAAACCCTTGTTAAAGAACCCCCAGGGTTGAATGCAGACGTGTTTCATCATGTATGGGCTTATTTGATGTATATGTTTATGTATTACTCAATATCTCCAGTACTAATATCTACATCTTTCTGAATCAATATCGTCAGCTACATAAGACAAAAAAAGCAGACTGACTGATAATGATAAACTGTGTTGTGGTAGACCTGCAGGGAAATTAGAAATTTGCCAGATCAGTTTACATTATTAAGCATTACTAAACATATGAAAATGCTCTTCCTTCCTCTCTCCATATGTCCCCTTCACGTCTGATCATTTGCAAAGCTCTCATGACCTATTTATTTATTTAGCTTACCAATCAAGTCTTCGAGTGGAGGTGGGATTGTTTCATACATCTTTATTACATTGCAGTACGTTGTTCTCTTTATTTTTAGTTTATTGATTTCACTTACATGTATTATGGCACAGTGAACTACAGCCCCAGGCAAATCCGTCCAATATCATTTTTTGTTTTAATAATGGCATATAATAACAAATATTACAGTATGTTGTGTGCTGGCACACTGTATGGATACCAAAGCGACATCAACATGATTAAATGATGCTGCCTGCTGGTTGAGAGATGTTTCAGACTACTACTCTCCTTAGCCCTCCACATTGAATGTCCTGGGGAGCCATGATGGGAGTGTTAGTCCAAAACATGTGTGCTGCCCGGGCTCAGAGAGGAAAAGAAACGAAAATAGATCAAATTAACTCATTTTATCAACAACTATAAAAAGAACATTCAGAAAGATGCAAGCTGTTGCTCTCGAGATGTTTCCAAATATACCTCTTATTAGCAAACCTTACTTAAGAGAAACACAGTAAATAACTATTGTACAATATACTCTCATATGCACAGCAAATACAATGGTGCATGCAAGGGGCTCAAGGGACTACTCCGTCACCCATGAAATGGCTACAGGTTAAAGAGATGGGCCATGCTCATACAGAGTTTATTCCTCTAAAGTCAGAAGTTCTCAAATGACTCCCATTGGCAGATTGATTAGTCAAAGGTTCAGGCACACACTATGGTGGGCATTGCAATTCTGAAAAATAGACAAATTAGCAACACATTCCTGGAACATAGAAGAAATATCTGTATTAGTCTCATGCCTTATATTGTACCATAATGCATTGTATCAAAAGGACATACACATATGACTTTGTTGGATGACTGGATGACTTGTCAGTCTTCGAAATGAGTGCTAACAGACAAATTTGAAAAATGTAACCTTAACACTGAAAAGGGATGGGGAAGCCTACTCCCTTCTCCCCCTCCTACGAAATGTATGATGTGGAAGAAGGCCAGGAAACACCACAATTACCCTTTTATTTTTGAAGAATTCCAAATGGACCAATGGTTGACAAGTATTTCGAGAGATACCCCTTAGGCCAGACATACGCCCTCAACCAGCCCTACAGACCAGGTACAGTACGCATTTACCCAGGGTTGGACGAGGAGCCCCATGCTATAATCTAAGACACCTCAATTGACAGTCTCAGTTAAAACACCAAGAAGCCATGTTTCTGACATCGTTAGAGACACCACGACATAGCTGCGTTAGACATGAAGCACACATGCCATCGACACTTCGGGACACAACCATGCACTTGAACTCATGAAGAACATGAACATACATTTCTATAGTTAGAGGACACCCGCACATACATACTGTCATTGCTTTATTATTTTTGCCACTAGCCAAATGCAGGAATGCAGAAACCAAAAGATTCTTACATGTGAATAGCCCTATGGAACTACAGGGGCACCTATGGGACCTGACAGAACCATGTGTGACTAACCTATGCAGAATGTAATTTAGCGTGGATATTGTAGAAACCGCATTATATGGGTTTAGGAAAATTACAGCAGGCCAGAGTCCTCCTCTCAGCAAGAGCCGAGCTAAGCTGAATTCAGCCTGGACAGAGAGCAAGACGTGTGAGACAGGACCCACAGCCAAGGCCACAAGATACAGATGGCATTCCATTCCCTAGATGACAAAGGCACCAGCTGCAGTAAATATGAATAATTCCTCATAATCCAGAGCTGCACAGCTCAAATTTGTGGTCTAGGAACACGTAATCTGGCAGAAGCAGACACTGGACAGCGAACGGCATTGGGAAAGAAAGCAGATCTCAGGTTACCAGACAGAAGACTGCAACAAATATGCTACAATATGAGACAAGTGTTGCACCGAGCAAAAGAGCGATCTCATGGACTAACGTGGTACACTCAAGTTAAAATGCAGACACATAGTCATTCTTATTACCTTGAAGAGGTACACCGAGAGCTGAGAACCTTTGCAGATCCCAGGCCTGGGGGATGTCAGCTCTAGCCAACCACAATTCAGTAGCCTAGGGCTGGGTAGCAATGAACAAGAACTAAAAGTAAGACTCTCACACTGCAACATTGTTATAGATAGTGACTTGGGGGTGGACCAGGCCAGCCACCTGACATGCGAGGGCCAGTAGTATAACATATATATTGTCTACTATAGGTAGTAGACTTCTCAACATCCAATTAGGAGTGCCGATAGGTTTTCTGGTGAAGGGCCCAGGTTATGATGTGGTGCTGACACCACCTTAGAGTAAAACCGGTTGTGAGCCGAGAACGAATGAGACGTGCATGGATTTCACCTGTTCCTGTGCTGATCCCTGTTGGTTTTGTCTGTAATAAACCACTTTTTGCCGTTGACTGAGTCCTCCATTTATCTTGGGGAGGGTGTTTGGCCTTCCAAGAGTTCGAGGACTTCCCTCTGGTATACCTCGGAGTTCTTCCCAACAAGTTGGTAGCATAGGTGATGGTTGGCTGTGTTAGCCCAGGACCACATCGTCTCCTTCGCTGCTGGACCTGAGAGACTGAAGGACTCTCACATATTTCGAGAAGACAGGAAACCATGTGTCTGTGTACAGGCTGTCAGGAGCCCCTTGTGAATCATCCTGCCCAAAGTCAGTTAGTTGTCCAGGCAGACCAAGATGAGGAGGCGAGCGCATTGAGGAGGAGACAGTAGCCAAGAAGCGCCAGCAAACAATGGAGTGTAAGTATTGACCCAGTCTAACAGCACATGTGGGCGTGAGAGAGGGTGTTGAGTATTGTGAAGTATTGTCTAGTATCATCGAGTATTGTCAAAGTATTGTGTAGTGTTGTCAAAGTGAGTAGTGACGGGAGCTGAGGTAGGAGTCCATTTTCTATATTTTGGGCACATTCGTTTTTAGAGGTAAAAGGTTCTGGTGAATAACCTAGACTTTCAACTCGAGGGCTTGGATGACAGAAGATATGTAAATATTGATATTCCTGTGGGTTGGGTGGTTTAACTCGGGTCATAGATGACGATATCCCCGTAAGGGTTAGCAAGGGAGCTGACCTAGATTGCGGAAGGTGAGATGAATGCTTAAGTCTCCAGGAGTGAGATGTTTCGCACGGTAGGCGATGCAGGAGGTGCAGTTAATTAATAAGAGAATATTGGTCTACTCTGCCTGGAGTGCAGGAAGACAGCTGTGGGGTTTTTGTGTGGTTTAGGAGTAACAGGCTATTGCAGTGTTTGATCTTCCTATATTGCTCTGTTAGCTTGGTAATGTCACCCTTAGGTTGGCACATAGAACATGTGGGGTTTGAGAAAGTGAGGAGCTAGTATTAGAAACTTGGGATTGACGGTATCAGGTATTAATATCGCCACATATATGGTCGCTGTAAATAATATTGCCGGGAAAATGTTGTGACATTATTAAATGGAACCGGATTGACAGATGCAGTGAACCAGCGGCGGTGCGCGGAAGGCACATTTGTAAGATTTTGTGTGTGCCTGAGGATGTAACAAGTGTGAATGAGGGGCGGTGCGCGGATCACACCTGATAAGTTTTGGAGCTTAAGAGGCTCATAGAAATTGAAAAATATCATTATTATATTGTGCCTTTCCCCCTTAACAGCAAACTGTTGAAATCCTCGACTAGAGATCAGGTAAAGGTATTGAAAGATGTATCAGGGCAAGTGCGGGGGTGACACACCCCTTCAGCACTTGTGTAAGACATTACCACCCTATAGGCAAAGATCTGCAAATATAACATAGAATGGTCCAAGTGTACCGAGGGGAAATTGACTAAACCATGGCCACTTTGGGAAGTTTCTCTAAAGACGTGCAGCAATCACTATTGACACACATACAGGGTACCTTTAAGGGGAAGAAACTGACCAAGCGCATGGCTATAGTTGAGTTACGGGCATGCTTCAGGGGTCCGAGGGGGATGCCGCGAGGCGTAAGTGGATGCTAAGCCAGCAAGAGGTGAAGGGCCCAAGGGCCCATCCTGCCACATCTCCCTCTGCCCCTACAAGCATAGCATCCGATGATACAGACGATGAACTGGGAATGCACCCAATGAGGGAACTCAGGGCAGCAGAGGGGTACACAAATCCGACCTATACACTGCCACCATATATAAGGAAGAGAAGCTGAAAGGCGCAGGGCAGCCAGCTATTGTCACAGAGACGAGCAGTGAGGAGCAGCAGGGCATGAAGGAAGGGCTTGAGGGCGTAACCACAAATGAGTGGATAGCAGCACAGGTACTCCTGAAACTTCAATGGAAGACAAATGGAGAGGCAGAAGGGGCGACGGAGGCAATAGAAGGGCTGAAGAGGAGCAGCGAAGCAACAGATTGGGTAGAGATAATGGACAAGGAAGATAGGAGGGAGAAGGATAGGGAGGTGAGATTAGAGCATGAGGACAGGGAGAGAAGTAGAGAAGAGTAGTTGGAAAGGGAGGATAGGGAACAAAGAAGGGAGGAAGAGAAGGAACACATGGTGAGGGAGCGGGAAGAAATGATCGAGAGAGATCTGAAGGAACAGAAGAGGGCAGAAAGGGAGATGAGGGAGAAAAGGGAGCAGGAGCTGGAGAAGGCGGAAAGACGGAGGGAGATAGCCGAGCAAGAAAAACAGGGAAGGAACAGAGGAAGTTACAGTTGGACAGACTGGTAAGGGAAGGAAGGCGAGTGAGCACTAAGGGCGATGAAGGCACAAGTAGCACTGGATAGGGGAAACAACAGGCTTGAAGAGGAAAGATTGACAGAGCCAGATAGCACACACTCTCGGGGCAGGTGCACAGAAGCCTAGGGGCATGGGTGGGGGTAGCAGGTACGACTTGAGTGACATCGATCTCAGTATGAAACCCAACACAGACTTTACATCTAGGAGACTGAGTTTTGCTGATTATTTTTGTAGTACCATGGACACAGGATCTGAAAACGAGGACAAGTACATTAGGGATGAGAGGGGGGAGCAGTTGCAATGCCAGCCAGCAGGGACAGGGACAGACAAACAGGTGTCATGGGAGTTTAGGACACATACGCAGGGAGAAGGAGCAGGCCAACTGGAGGAGCAGGTCCAGCAGGCGGGTGAGTTTTGCGTCTCACACAGTACCTTTATCAATATACTAAGGGATCTCCCAGGATAAAGAAGAGGGGAGACAGCCATAGCTTGTTCAAGGGGACGATTGACTAGAACATGCAACAACAGCAGGAGAGTGCCTATATTGGAACCAGCATATGAATGCACAGGCATTGAGTGCGAGAGGGGGGAGCGACAAGTTAGACTGAATAGGACACATGAGGAGGAGACAGCATACACACTGATGCCTTTACTAGAGAGGGGAGGGGGTGCGACCTCAGTATGTGCCATGGAAGTACACAGGTGAGGAGAATGTGAAGTGTATGTTACCATTGTTGAGTGCGGGAGCGGGTAAGTTTATTTATGAGATGGAGAAAATGACAGCTGGCCATAGGCTAGAAATGGGTGATGTAAAGGGACTATTAATATCAATATTAGGAAAAGCAGCTGATGATGTATGGAAGAGAGCAGGGTTCCCAGGGGTGATGACACGAAAGACAGCCCATGACGGATCGCCATTTGCAAACTGCATGGCAGCAGTATGGTAAGACTTAAGGACACAACACCCAGACACATCAGACATTGGGGGCATTACGTCATCCAAATGAGGGAAGATGAAGACCCTGTGCAGTATATTCAGGAGATTCAAGAGCTTTGGGGGCCCGAAACCTGAGAGCCTTGGGACAAAACAGTAGCAATATTCTACCACATACTAGTCCTTGGGCTACCAGGGCAAGTGAAGAGTTTAAGGAAATTAGTGGGGATGGAGGCAATAGGTTGGCCAGAGATGAAGCTCACGATAGTTCACCAGTGTAGGCTGTGGCAGGAGAGGGCTAAGCAAAAAGCAGAGGACAGGAAGGCAGATGAAGCAAAGCTAGTACAGAAAAAATTATCAAAATATGCGATCAAGGGGGTGATAACCAGCCCTGCCCCACAGGAACAGCAGACACAACAGTTTGCACCACCCATGGGAGGAGGGTTTCTGGAGCGGGTGGACAACAGCAAGGGTTCTGATGAAGGGGGGCCTACAGAGTGGGTGTCTCTGTGGGCCACAGATACATCACAATCAAGGGGGTCTTGCAGGAGGGTTTCTGGGATATGGGCAACAGATGCAGCAGAACCCAGGGGACTTCCCGGGGGACTTCCAAGGGCAAGGGAGGGAGCCACCACAGTGTTGGACCTGTGGGCAAATGGGACACATTTCAAGAGTATGTTGGTTAAGGGGGATGCAAACACTGAAAAGAGCAGGAAAACTCTAACCTCTGGACTAGAGTATTATAAAAGCATCAAAAAACAGAACCGATATGTCCAGAGAAAAGTGTATTTAGAAAAGATTTATCAAAATCTATTTAAGGTGATACAACTATTAAAGACTAGTGAATAAATCACAGAAAATTATTACACACTGATCATTTTAACATAGCAAAACAGCAGCAACAATATGCCAAAAATTGGCTAAAACATCACACTCATACTTCACATACAGGGTGCATTCATTCACGCGCAACTCATCATACCGTGGCATACATCCAAAATTCTAAAAAAACAAAAACAAAACATGCTAAGAACAACTGGGGAAAATGAATTCATGACTAATCCCCATAATAACACACACAATTGCAATGTTTACAAACAATAGAAATAATTCATAGACAATCTATTGTCAGGGTGGATAGGAAAAAACAGATGCAAAGATCACATCCCTGTGGAATTTATCTCTCGACCGGTTTCGACGTGTAGTGGTGGTTAACTGAATGTCTTCCTCAGGAGGTAGGTGTGACCATTCTGATAAAAATCTAGCTGCTGCAACAGCCTTTGCAATGTAATATGTCCAATCATGCCAAACAACTCAGGACTAAGACTTGACCTGAAACAAGACCGGAATGCACTGCAGGCCGCCCTGTGCAATTTAAGAAGATCCAGAGCTGCATATGTTAGAAAGATGAGGAGGCAGAACAACTTGAGCATTCAACACTGGCTGCGAATCGCTGCAAAACAGTTGCCATCTAATGCAATTGATCAGCAAAGAGGGAGAACAGATAGTGATCTCTTCGTTCCAAGCTGATTGTAAATTCGAAACGCTACGCATGCGTGTAGAGACCTACATAGAATGGGGAGGGCAGAGCCAACAGCCATATCGGGGGGATCAGGATGGTTATTATGGACAGGACCTACAACAGCAAGGACAGATGCAGGGCACGTATCAACAAATGCCACAAGCACAGACGCAAGCACCATAAACACAAGGGCAGGTACCACAGATTCCAACACCGGTACCACAGAATTTACAAGCACTGCAAATTCGAGGGAGCACACAGAAATTTGCACAGATACAGCACAATGACACACCAGCCCACGTGGACACAGTAGCAACAGTTCCTGTCAGACAACTGGGGGGAGTTACCATGGTAAGAAACAACCCCTTTACCGGGAATGGATTGTCCCTATGCCCTCAATGGGACAGCCCAAAGACAAGCTTGATGTGTTCCATCCTGTTGATCACACCCGACCTTGCAGAGGAGCCTTGCATACCGGTGGTGATAGGTGACAGAACTTTTTCCTTTTTTGTAGACACAGGGGTGACTAGGTCATGCATTAGGGAAGGAGCATTTACATTGGCAGGCAATGACACGTACACTCAAGGATTCTCTGGGGTTCAGGAAGTGGTTCATTTTACAGATAATATCTCACCAGCTATAGGAGATCATGATCTATCATCTACTTTACTCTCAACAGACACATATAAACATATTGGGACGAGACATCATGAGTAGACTGAACATGGCCATCTCATTCACAGAAAAGGGTGTAGTGTGCTCTACACCAGGCATACACATGCTAAATGTAAGATAGATTGTTCAAGCATACTGTAGACGCACGCCACAGAGGCGGGGTCCAGTGGACCCAGAGATGTTCCAGTATGGAACTGACATAGCCATTGCATGGCTTCCAGGCATCGCAGGGAAATTGTGTCAAGTTCCGAACGAGTACCTGTTCATCCAGAAACACCACTGGATGAGCCAGAAGGAACAATAGTGGCCATAGAAATAGAGGTAATGGTGGCAAGAGAGGATTGGATTGCAGTGCATGGGATGTACCCCTGTGGGGGCCGAGTATGTTTCCACTTCTGGTTTCTATACATAAAGCTGGTCAGGTCTTGTGAGTCTCGGTGGAGTGGCACTGAGAAGAACGTGTTCTTCAAATCAATGACCGTGAAACAGGCAGCTTCCACCGTAATGCTGCACAAAATAATTGCTGCATTTGCAACTAAAGGATACTTTGCTTCTACATTGTGGTTAAGACTACTGAAATCCTGCATAAAACACCATTACCCTCCCTTTGCTTTGCACACGGGGTACACCATTGTGTTACATGTGGATTCCGATGGTACCAGGATGCCTCTCTCAATAGGTGCTCTGATTGTCTCATAAATGCCTTCATCTGCTTCCCTTATCTTTAAAGATAGATGGTGACTCGCAGTACCCCTGTGGGAGCCGAGTATGTTTCCACTTCTGGTTTCTACCTGTAAGTGACTCCAATCAAGCAATCCCACTAAGTCAGTGCCTTGTCTGGGATGCCCAAGGGAAGCCCTTATTTATGTATTTTTATGGCAAGTTATAATCTGGATGATGAACCCTTGTATAACACCCCTCTCTTAGAACCCCCCTTGACCCCACTGAGCCAAGAAGTAGGCTTGATTTGCAAATTTAAAAGGTTTAATTGAAAAATTAAACAATATATATATATATATATATATATATATATATATATATATATATATCACACTTCTATGAATAAATTGATAATGGATAGTACACTTGTGAATATGAGCAGTAATCAGCAATAGGTAACCCTACAGTAGCACAGTTCTTGGTTACTTATGAATAGGAAATGAAAATAAGGTGGTAGAGAATGCCCTTATGGCTTCAAGGACAATGCAATGATGAATGAAATGCAGTACAGAAAATAACGGGATATGGCTTCAACAAAAGACAATGTAATCACTTTTCCTTGACAATTCACTCCCCCCCTTTATGCAATATAAGGAGATGGAAAGAAGAGCACACAGTTCTCAGTAATGCAATCAAATACAATACGAAATTCAGTTCCCCCCCAGCAAGCTTAGAGGAAAACAGGTAGAAGTTTGAAACACAGGCCCAAAATGCTTTGAATGTGGTGGCAATGAAGTGAAATGATACTAAAATTGATTTTAATTCCCTCTAGAGGTTCAGGGTGGGTGATATCTAGTTTATGTTAGTTCAGGCTCACTTTAGCAATGCTCTATGAGTAACCAGCAGGTTAAAACGAATTTTAGCAAAGGAAAGCAAGGAGCTGCTGATTTTTACACGTGGCTGAAATTGTGCAAAATGTCAAATCGCAGCAAATTTAATCGCGTGCGTCGAGCGTAATTACGGAGGCCCTATAAGGAGTAGCAAGTCGGTTCTAGGTTTGTTGGAAAGCCTAGAATCTTAGCTTTAAGATAAATTTCTGTAACGCTCACCTGATTCCCACAAAGGCGCTGGTCTAGACAGGAAGGAGTCTGTAACTCAAAAAGTGATGTGCAGGACTCGATTGGCTTCTGGGGCTGAGCCTCTTCGCACTGTGTGTCGAACTCGAAGTGTGAGATTTCTGCAGATGAAAGAATATATGGGGTTAAAGATCTGGGCAATTGAGTTTCCTTCTCTCTCTCTCTCTCTCTCTCTCTCTCTCTCGTCTAAGCTTCTCGTAGAGCCCCCAGGTCAACGTGCTCACCTTAGATAGGTGAATGCTGGGCTCTCCATCTGCGTCTGGTGCAGGGTGCCGTTGCCAGTTCCTTCACTGGGTGAAACGTAGGCCTCTTAACATCAGAGGAACGCAACCGCCGTTAACAGCACGAGCGGTGAGTTTCCGGACACCTTTTAGTCCATATAGTCTTTAGGTGCGTGGATACGTAAGTATTGAACAGGGCTCGGAATAATGCTTTCTTCTATTTGTTTTGCAGGGCTCTAGCGTTAGAAGATGGAATGAAGAGAGCCAAAGCTGGAGCCAGAGCCTTGGAAAGAAGCGCTTGGAAATGCGTGAGTAAATGCAAGCGCTTTAACTGTCTCTTTCCTTCACAGCTGTGAGTTTGTGCTGAAGAGGTGCTGGAAAACGCCGGAGTAGTTGCAGGCGCTCTATTGTGGAGAGCACGATGGACGTAAGTAAATACCTGTCTAATGTCTCTTCTTTTGTCTTTCAGATGCTGGGTTGCAGTGTTGAAAACATCCGGAATTCACGGATTGCCGGTAAGTAATAACTATGCTTTTGTCTCCACAGGCGGAGGTGCAGCGTGAAGAACTGGTCGCTGCCGATGGACCAGGTAAGGGATGAGTTGCATGTGAAGTCGTCGTGCTAACCTGTTGTTTCTTGTCTTTTACAGGCGCTGCTGAAGACTGGATACTGGAATGGTAAGTATTGTTCTTGCAGGTACAGGATCGGAAGAAGAAAAGCTGGAACAGACTCGGTGAGCGTTCTGCTGCAGATGCAGAATAACGCGAAGCACGCTTCATCAATCGGGTGTGGTTTAAATAGCCTAGGAGTGATGAGGCGTCTTCCTCCACGGCCCCGCCTAGGTAAGAAAAGAGTTCCTGTTCCAGAAGAGTTCCAGTGTTGTATCCAGGGCGTGGAGCTTGCCCCACCCAGGTAAGAAAATAGTTCCGGCTTACAGAGGATTCCTATGTAGCTGGTAAGTAAGCAGCATGGTCTGCTGCAGGTAAGTCCACCCAAGCATCTTCACACATATTATGAGCCCGGCGCTTCCAGTGCTGGGACCGATGGCTTTGATGAGCCTGGTGCCACCGGCGCCAGGACAAGGTCCAAAAGGTCCCAGTAGGGACCGGCTGGTGCCTAGGCTTAGGATTAGGGGCCTGCTTCCAAGGACGTTGGGCTGGTCCTGGCTCCTTGAAAGCAGTGATTATGACAATTTCGCCCCTAGCACAAACGGTTCCGGAGATACGGACGATTTTGTGAAGGTAGTTTTTCGGATTTGAAATTTAAAAGTTCAAATTGACAGGTGACAGTTTTCAGCTTTGAAAAGGACAGAATGACACACACGATTTCTATGAGGTAGTTCTAATTAGGTTAAAATAGTTTTAATTAGATTATTTTAAACTAAGACATTAGTCTGGCACAGTGCTAGAGTACTCACACTATCTTTTGGACAGGAATGGCTTTGTCACCGATCGGGTCAGGATTGGCTGGACTTCTGCTAGTGGTTCTTCACAGCGGCCTGGTCTCTGGTTCTGCTCTCAGCACTGCACAGTTCTGGTCTCTCTGGATCTCTGGTCTCTCTGGATCTCTGGTCTCCCTGGATCTCTGGTCTCTGGATGTTGATGGATTTGAAGTCTGGAGTCTCCCGGCAAAGCGTCCCGCAAGAAAGTGGAAAGTGAATGTCCCTACCTGTCCTGCACTGTCTGCTTTTATGTGTTTAGAAAGTGGGTGTGTGCATGGAATAACTGAGCCTGCCCCTCTCTACTTGTAATTGGCCCAATTCTCCCCTCTCCCATGATTGGGGGAAGGAAATGGATTGTCATCATGATGAGGTCTGTTTATGGGTCAGAGGATCCTCCCCTGGTCAATTTGCCCACAAATCTATATTTGATTCAAATACATATTTCCCAGATACACAAGTGGTTGACATTACATGTACATATTACAGATGAATTAAGACAGGTCTCTGTTGAAGCCCCATGTTCCTGCGAGCTGGGATTCAGAAATGACAACATTTTGCACTTTTTGGTCGGTTTACCAATATCGGACATTTACCAAAAATTACACAAATGTGCGCATGGAGTATGGACATTATTTCATGAAGTGTCAGATTTTTAACATGCAGACATTTGGAGTAAGACCCTATTTTCTGCTAGCAACCCCCCAGAATACACCACAGGGTCCTAACACCTCTTAAATGTGCACGGAAAAATCCCAAGAATAATGATATTATTTATATAATTTTGACCAGTCCGCACTATGAGTCATCTATCTTTTTAAAATTATGCCCTGGTCAAAAAGGGGTGTGGTTTCCCACATCACATGGTGGAATAACTGGTTTATCCACTTCCCCCAAGCTCAGCTTGCTAGCAGAGGCACTGCCCCTCCCAGTTTCTCCCAAGAGTAAGCCACTTTACGCCCCCCCCAATATAACATTTGCCTGAGTGCAGGACAGGGCTTTGTTCAATTTCCTGCAGTCCCCAGGTGCTCCTCTCCTAACCCAATCAGAGAGGTGTCATCTCCTTTTGGCAGGGGCAGCAGGATGCAGCTAGGCCTGGGAAGAGTGGCTGAGCAGGTTTCTCCTGTTGGGGGTAGTTGTCAGGCAGAATTCAGCTAAATGTCACTTTAGTTCCCAGTTTAAATCAAACTTACAATTTTTACACATGCAGCTAGAATGCTGATTCTAAGTTCAAAACCATGACATTTAACAGTTGCAACTATGTGACACTCAAAAGTAGGCCACTCATTTAATTTAAACATTTCGATTTTAGTGGTTTTAAATCCAATTTCAATTAAGCTGCTGACATCCACAGCTCAGCCAGTTTTGTTATAAACATTGTTTTGGGACCTTCATCTTCCCAGATTTTGTATGCACACAAGAATACATTCTGCCAAATGTCTGCTGGTGTTCATTGAGATTTTTGAATATCTGGTGATGTTTAAAATAGGCATTTTGAGCTTGCATTCAGGGAAACAAAGGTGATTTTAAAGCGCTTTTAAGCTAACAGGCCTGTTATTTTTCCTTTGACACCACCTTTCACCCCTGGCGCTTCCGGTCCATCATGCTGGCACTGGTGGGTGGCAGGTTAGACAACCATTTGGTGTGCGCACAACCGCACGGTTTTCCTGCTTATGGGATGGAATGATGGGCGGCGACAGCTCATCCCCACATCCACCCAGTCTATTGATTTAGTTTTGTTCTGCAATAGAATGATGGGCGGTGACAGCTCATCACCACATCTACCCCGTCTAATAATTCAAATGGGTCAAAACCCTTGACAAACCCCCCTGCCCGACTGCACTTTGAATTTGAGTCGAGGGGGAGTCGGGTGCAAAGAATGTTTTGATCCACAAGCTGGTATGTCTGCATCATCTTCTCCCAATTCTGTAGATGGCACAGTTCTGCATCTTTTCCTCCATCCGGTTGGATCGATCGGTTCTCCTCGCCGGTCCTGATGGGAATATTGGGCGGTACCCCGGGCCCCACAGATCTTTGCTCCCGGTCCCCAGGTCGCCTTCCGTGGTCAGTCTCCATGGTTTCATCTCTCCTAGGATAATAAAGCAAAGTGGCAATACACATTCCTAGACATTGTTCCACCACTATTAATGGTGTGGCAATCATATACATTTTATAAATCAGAAGATATGAACATATACATTTTTTTTAAATTAGGAGACAAGAACATATATATTCAAGAATCACAGAATTTGATATGCTATATGTGGAATATTTTAGGGTTGGAACCGAATTACTCTGGAGCGGCCCCCTCTGGGATTCCAGTGGATTCCTCCAGTTGTTGCAGAGTGTGCCTGGGATGGCAACACTTCAGCTGATTAATATGGACCCACTTATCTTCCCCTTCTGCCAAATTACCTTTGGGGATGCGGATTTTGTAGGCAACAGGGGAGATCTTGTCTATAATTTCAAAGGGTCCCTTCCATGTAGGCAAACATTTTCGCTGTTTGGCCTGGTTCCTTTAGAAATTTTATAGATAGACCCGGTCTCCCACATCATATTCCTTCCTGGTGGTTTTCAAATCATAGTGCGTTTTCATACTCTCAGCTGATCTTTCTAGATTCCGCTGAGCATAGGCAAAAGCATGTTGGAGGTGTGTCCTTAAATTCTCCACATACTCATGAGTTGTGGAGGCATTTATCAGTGTCTGCTCTTAGGCCCTGTAGAGCAAATGCTGAGGAAGCACCATCTTGCGTCCAGTCATCAACTCAAATGGTGACATTTTAGTTGCAGATGAAGGGGTAGATCTGATGGCCATTAGGACCAGAGGTAGTCGGATATACAAACTTGGCCCAGAATCTGCCACAAACTGTTTTAATAGGCTCACAATTGTCCGGTTGTAGCGTTCTACTGCCCCCGAAGAAGCTGGCCTGTAAGCAATATGTAGCTTCCTTTTGACCCCCAGTATCTCCCACATCTTTGTCATTACTTCACTGGTGAAGTGGCTACCCCTGTCTGACTCAATCCTTTGAGGTAGACCAAAACGGGAAAAGATGTGGTTAATCATCAGGGCAGCTGCTGTTTCTGCCTTGCAATTTGGGGCTGGGAGACATTCCACCCACTTGGTAAACAAGCATGTGACCGTCAACATGTACTTATTCCCCCTAGTGGGGCGAATCACGGGGCCTACAAAGTGTGAGAGGAATACGATAATTCTCTCCCCTTCCTAAATTCAGTTCATCAAAGGCCCTTCTGGACAGAAGGGTAGCTTGAGATCCAGTGTCCACCAGTGCCCAAATTGTACCCTGCCCCTGTACTTGTACCGGGGCATAGTATCTTCCCTCCTTCTCCTCAAGGGGGCACAGATAATGCACATTTTTGGACAACTGGTGGGCTAATTTTCTGGTTTCGGATATGGCGAGAGAAGAGATTTGGGCAGAATTCTGTGGCGAGCCTGGCGAATCTGAAAGAAAAAGTTGGCAACTGGAAATGGTTTCGGGTTCTGGGCCGCCCCCCCCTTTTTGGAGGCAGTCATCAGGATGGGTTGGGCCCATGGGATTTTGGTATTGTTGGTTCTGGGATGAGATGATGGGCGGCGACAGCTCAATCCCCACATCTACCCAGTCTGGATTGGAATCTCTTGGGACCCATTTTTCTTTTGGGAGGAGTTCCCCCATCTTTGAAGGAGAAGATCCTTTTCCCAGCGTCCTCTGAGGATCCCTCTCCCTCAAATTGGAAGACCTGTACCTCCTCCACAAAATGGGTCTGTTTGGGTCCTTTGTTTCTCTTACCTCCTCTTTGCTCTTTTGGAGGCAGACTTTCAGGGGCAGGAGATTTTGTTTCCGGTTCCTGGGTTTCCAGGGGCTGTTTACAAGTGAGGAAGGAAGCTTCCTCCAAGGCTTTAAACCCCCCTTCCCCTTGTGCCTCCTCCCTGGGAACCGGTGGGTTATCGGGATGCTGCCCCCGTCATTGTTCTGGAGCACCAGGCCCAGAGTTTGGGGCATTCTGCGATGGCATGCTCATCTGAGGGTTCTGTTGAGCCCTCAGTATGTGACCCAGATCCCGTGCCATATTTTGGACCTGGCGCTCAAGTTGTGAAACCCGCTCAGGCTCATATGGGGCTCTATTTTCTCCCCTGGGCTGATCCCGGGAAGGGTAGCTATCCCTTCTCTGGTAATACCCCAGATTGGGAAGATTTAGGTACCCTTCCACCCTTGGCCTCCCCTCTCCCGGATTAGGTTCCCTGGGCTCAGGGAATTGGGGAAAGAAGGATGGATGATTTTGGGGCTGGAAATTGGGTGGATACCTGGGAAAAAAGTTCTGCCCAGGATTTGGTGAATTTCTGCCCTCCTGGGGGAAGTTAGGAGGGAAGTTCCCTGCGTCAGGTGCTTGGCTGGATCCCCCCCCGATGGGCTGGAGGAGTCCACACATAACCCAGGATGGGTCGGTTTCCCTTGTAGCAGGGACTTACATAATCAGGGGAGCGGGGGACCCCATTTGTGGGACTACCTCCTCGACTCCCTGTCTGTGACTGGCCGAGGGCCTTCTGGGCTGTGAATTATTTGGTGCAGGCAGGTTTTTAGGCCCCCCCATCTCCAAATCTAAAACGGGGGCAACCTTTACCTCCGCCACGTTGGCAGCAGCAGGGGTTCTGTTGGTTTTGGGTTTTTTCTGTGTATTACTTTTATTTTCTATGGGCTTCTGCACCTCATAGATCCGGGTAGCCTGTTCAATGACCCATTCTAGTGACCTCTACCGTGAAAATCTCTCACTAGCTGGGTCATGATGTATTTGGGCAAGGCATGGAAAAAAGTATTGACAAATTCTCTGCTGTCCATGCGCACCCTTCTGGTGGTCTGCGCAAAGGCACGCTTCAATTCTTGCATGAATTCTTGTGGGGCTGATCCTCCCCACATTGCAAATTGTAGGCTGCCTTGCGAGCCTCTTGAGGATTTCTATGAACAGAAAATTGTTTCAAGATGGCCGCCCTATATGCGGACCATCTTGAATGGTTTTGGTCCTCCAGCCCTTCAAAGAAACTGGAGTATTCTGGGGAGAATGTCCATTTGACGTACTGGATGCAGCTACTGCTGTCCTTCAAATGGAAAGTTTCCATCATTTGCTCATAGAGCTCCAAGTGTTCCCAAACAGAATACTTGGCGTTCTTATGATAAGGCGTGATGACACTCCTTATTGCCTTTATTTGTTTCAATGGGTCCTTAAGCAAGGCGCTTTTAGCCTTATTGGCCATTTTGGTTCGGGTAACCCTGGTCCATTCATCCTCTGACTCAGAAGCACTGCTCCCAGAGGTGCCCGTCTGATCTTCCAGGTTTTTCCGGATTCTGCAAGCCTGGGAATGGCTGGCAGAATGTGGGAACCTGGTCTCCTGTGTCCTGTGATGCTCAGAAGAGTCTTCAGATCCCTCCTTGCTGCCAGGATGAGATGGGTACCCCCCCACTGACCTAACTGGGCAGAGGTTTTCAGGATGCCCTTAGTGGGCCTACTCTCCTGGGGTTCCCCACTAAATTGCACTGTGCTTGGGTAACCATACCCGGATGCCCGCCTCTCCATTCCTGGGTGGTACTGGCCTATGAGCCCCATACTTTTAGCTGGATAGTAATCTGCCATCCCTGTGGCCCCGTGCTCATGTGCGCCAGGGAACATGGGGGTGGAAGAGTCCAGGGACTGAGAGAGATGAAGGCCTCTGTTACTAGGGCTTCTGAGGTTATGCTCAGGTGTTTCCCTTTCCCAGCAAACTTCATCTCTGTCAGCCCCTGCTCCCTGTTGCAATGCAAGAGCCTGCACTTTCAGTTCCTCAGTTAAGGCCTTATTAGACTCTATCAGTCTCTCCTGCATGGCTACCTGTTGCTGGAGCCTATCATTGTGCTGACAGAGAGCCTCATTCTCTCTCTGTGCCTCCTGATTGGTCCTGGAAAACTGGGCTAGTCTTTGCTGCAGGAGGGTTACCTCCTGAGTCCCATCCCTACTGGCCTGCTCCTTTCTTGCCAGAGCATCTTCCACCCTCCTGGTATGCTCTAGCAAGTCGTGATGCTCTTTTTGGAGGTCACCCAGCCCCTGGAGGGCCAGGTGATTTTCTTCAATTTTTTCTTTTAGTTGGCAGACTTTCTGGCCTAAGGTGTCCCTTTCCTGACTAAGAGCCTGCATCTGTGCCGCCAGGTCGTCCCTCTGCCTTTGAAAGGCACCAGCTTTCTGGCGCTCTTCCTGAAATTCTGTCTGGGTGTCCAGGTCTTTCAGAATCAGTTTATTGCTCTCCTCTTTTTCTCTATCCAATTGGCTTTGCAGGGTGGCAACCTGCTTCGTGCATGCCCTGTTGAAATCTATCTGTTGCTCCAGCTTTTTCTGGCTCTGCAGTAAGGAGTCCAAACTGTCTTGGTGCTCCTTCTGCAAAGCCAGAATTCTGGTATCCTGGTCAGCCTTTCCCTGTTGCAGCATATCCATATCCTCCTTCATTTTAATGATGTATTGTCTACTCTCATTTTCTGACTCCTGGCTCCTCTGCAGCCTCTTCTCAGAAGAGACCAGGTCAGATTGGCCCTTTTCTAATGCCATCTGTTTCCTATTTGCCAGATCTTGGCCTTCAGCACATTTGTCCTGCATGGCTCCCATATATAGATACAAATATGCCGCTGTCCTGGCAATCTTATTGTGTTCATCTTTGGCCTTAGAAGCCATATATAGTTCTCTCAGGGCCACATGTAAGTGACCCTGATCTCTCCACATATCTTACCCTGTTTCAGTGACCTGCTGCGCGATTGCCTGCAACCAGACCGTTTGGTCCTGATGAGTCCACTCACCTCCCACAAATAGCTTATGTAAGAAGTGCTCTCTAGCTATTTTGATGTCTACCAGTGTCGTCATTCTGGAGATTTGAGTTCCTTCCTGATTTACAGAGTTTGTATTTTATTTTGCAAAACAGACCGTTTCCTTAGAGCGTTCCTTTGAGGAGTGCTTTCACAGTGTAAAACAGCGTGGTGATCTAACCGGATATGTGTATGCGGTCAGTTGACACACTGTATTAAGCTGCACAAGTGGTAAATCTAATCCAGAATCCCCGGCTACGAGCCCCCACTCTGTAAGTGACTCCAATCAAGCAATCCCACTAAGTCAGTGCCTTGTCTGGGATGCCCAAGGGAAGCCCTTATTTATGTATTTTTATGGCAAGTTATAATCTGGATGATGAACCCTTGTGTAACACCCCTCTCTTAGAACCCCCCTTGACCCCACTGAGCCAAGAAGTAGGCTTGTTTTGCAAATTTAAAAGGTTTATTTGAAAAATTAAACTATATATATATATATCACACTTCTATAAATAAATTGATAATGGATAGTACACTTGTGAATATGAGCAGTAATCAGCAATAGGTAACCCTACAGTAGCACAGTTCTTGGTTACTTATGAATAGGAAATGAAATTAAGGTGGTAGAGAATGCCCTTATGGCTTCAAGGACAATGCAATGATGAATGAAATGCAGTACAGTAAATAACGGGGTATGGCTTCAACAAAAGACAATGTAATCACTTTTCCTTGACAATTCACTCCCCCCCTTTATGCAATATAAGGAGATGGAAAGAAGAGCACACAGATCTCAGTAATGCAATCAAATACAATACGAAATTCAGTTCCCCCACTGCAAGCTTAGAGGAAAACAGGTAGAAGTTTGAAACATAGGCCCAAAATGCTTTGAATGTGGTGGCAATGAAGTGAAATGATGCTAAAATTGATTTTAATTCCCTCTAGGTTTTCAGGGTGGCTGATATCTAGTTTATATTAGTTCAGGCTCACTTTAGCAATGCTCTATGAGTAACCAGCAGGTTAAAACGAATTTAAGCAAAGGAAAGCAAGGAGCTGCTGATTTTTACACGTGGCTGAAATTGTGCAAAATGTCAAATTGCGGCAAATTTAATTGCGTGCGTCGAGCATAATTACGCAGGCCCTATAAGGAGTAGCAAGTCGGTTCCTTGGAAAGCCTAGAATCGTAGCTTTAAGATGACAGTTACATTTTGCTCCTAGCACAAACGGTTCTGGCGATACGGACGATTTTGTGAAGGTAGTTTTTCGGATTTGAAATTTAAAAGTTCAAATTGACAGGTGACAGTTTTCAGCTTTAAAAAGGACAGAATGACACACACAATTCCTATGAGTTAGTTCTAAATAGGTTAAAATAGTTTTAATTAGATCATTTTAAACTAAGACATTAGTCTTTTGGACAGGAATGGCTTCGTCACCGATCGGGTCAGGATTGGCTGGACTTCTGCTAGCGGTTCTTCACTGCGGTCTGGTCTCTGGTTCTGCTCTCAGCACTGCACAGTTCTGGTCTCTCTGGATCTCTGGTCTCTCTGGATCTCTGGTCTCTCTGGATCTCTGGTCTCTGGAGGTTGATGGATTTGAAGTCTGGAGTCTCCCGGCAAAGCGTCCCGCAAGAAAGTGGAAAGTGAATGTCCCTACCTGTCCTGCACTGTCTGCTTTTATGTGTTTAGAAAGTGGGTGTGTGCGTGGCATAACTGAGCCTGCCCCTCTCTACCTGTAATTGGCCCAATTCTCCCCTCTCCCATGATTGGGGGAAGGAAATGGATTGTCATCATGATGAGGTCTGTTTATGGGTCAGATGATCCTCCCCTGATCAATTTGCCCACAAATCTATATTTGATTCAAATACATATTTCCCAGATACACAAGTGGTTGACATTACATGTACATATTACAGATGAATTAAGACAGGTCTCTGTTCAAGCCCCATGTTCCTGCGAGCTGGGATTCAGAAATGACAACATTTTGCACTTTTTGGTCGGTTTACCAATATCGGACATTTACCAAAAATTACACAAATGTGCGCAAGGAGTATGGACATTAATTCATGAATTGTCAGATTTTTAACATGCAGACATTTGGAGTAAGACCCTATTTTCCGCTAGCAACTCCCCAGAATACACCACAGGGTCCTAACACCTCTTAAATGTGCACGGAAAAATCCCAAGAATAATGATATTATTTATATAATTTTGACCAGTCCGCACTATGAGTTATCTATCTTTTTAAAATTATGCCCTGGTCAAAAAGGGGTGTGGCGTCCCACATCACATGGTGGAATAACTGGTTTATCCACTTCCCCCAAGCTCAGCTTGCTAGCAGAGGCACTGCCCCTCCCAGTTTCTCCCAAGAGGAGGGCACTTTACGGCCCCCCCAATATAACATTTGCCTGAGTCCAGGACAGGGCTTTGTTCAACTTCCTGCAGTCCCCAGGTGCTCCTCCCCTAACCCAATCATAGAGGTGTCATCTCCTTTTGGCAGGGGCAGCAGGATGCAGCTAGGCCTGGGAAGAGTGGCTGAGCAGGTTTCTCCTGTCGGGGGTAGTTGTCAGGCAGAATTCAGCTAAATGTCACTTTAGTTCCCAGTTTAAATCAAACTTACAATTTTTACACATGCAGCTAGAATGCTGATTCTAAGTTCAAAACCCTGACATTTAACAGTTGCAACTATGTGACACTCAAAAGTAGGTCACTCATTTAATTTAAACATTTCGATTTTAGTGGTTTTAAATCCAATTTCAATTAAGCTGCTGACATCCACAGCTCAGCCAGTTTTGTTGTAAACATTGTTTTGGGCTCTTCATCTTCCCAGATTTTGTATGCACACAAGAATACATTCTGCCAAATGTCTGCTGGTGTTCATTGAGCTTTTTGAATATCTGTTGATGTTTAAAATAGGCATTTTGAGCTTGCATTCAGGGAAACAAAGGTGATTTTAAAGCGCTTTTAAGCTAACAGGCCTGTTATTTTTCCTTTGACACCACCTTTCACCCCTGGTGCTTCCTGTCCATCATGCTGGCACTGGTGGGTGGCAGGTTAGACAACCATTTTGGTGTGCGCACAACCGCGCGGTTTTCCTGGTTCTGGGATGGAATGATGGGCAGCGACAGCTCATCCCACATCCACCCAGTCTATTGATTTAGTTTTGTTCTGGGATAGAATGATGGGCGGCGACAGCTCATCCCCACATCTACCCCGTCTAATAATTCAACATGGTTCAAAACCCTTGACATACCAGAGCTATACATAAAGCTGGTCAGGTATTGTGAGTCTCAGTGGAGTGGCACAGAGAAGAACGTGTTCTTCAAATCAATGACCATGAAACAGGCAGCTTCCGCCCCTGAATAGACTCATGTGGGAGTGCATAGCCAAGACACAGCAAAGCACCAAGAAAAATTGGTTGTACTGTTTGCCCCTTGCACTGTTTGCACTGCACAATAAGCCTGGGTCCGACCACAATATAATGCCCTATGAGGTGGTGACAGGATGGTGCATGCATCTTCCCCTGGCTCCTCCCACAAGAGCACTGAAGGACTGTGAGAGTGGTGCAGATGTGTTAGGACAAGAAATGTACGAGTACATTACTTCTCTGGTGGTTAGCACTTCTTTTATCTCTCGCCTGATACAGCAAATCCAGGGGGGCCCAGAAGACGGCAAAGAGATCGACTGCGACAACACACCACAAGACTGTGTACTAAAAAATCTCTGTGTAAGTGGGTGTCATCGTTTTCTTGCAGAACTTTATATGGCACTGGAACGCACCCCGGTTTACCGGCCCTCATGTGGTTAAGCGGGTGGCCGACTGTGCTGTCAAGTTAGTAGCGAAGGTGGTCTGGAACCGCTTGCAAGACGTCAAGCCCTACAAAGCAGTGGCCTCACCTGGCAACAAAGTCTCCAAGAGTGCCAGGGTCAATGTTCAGCACCTAGAAGAGCTACAAGTGCATTCCAAACTGACATGACCAGGGAGACAAGGACACCCGATGGTCATGCGCTCCCAAGCAGCAGAAGCAGCGAATGGAACACTTGTAGAAATAGATTAAGGATACACTGTCTGTTTGTTATTTTTCCTTTCCGCACACGCTGGACCTACGTGAACACCGTGGGGATTATACTATTTGTTTTCACCCATGTTACCTTCCACCCGTCACCCAGACATTTTCTCTAACCAGTTTGTTCACGCTGTAAGGGGACCCAACCGATTAATAGCACGATCCCTTGGAGTATATTATCTTGTCTTTGTAGAGTACTTGGCCCAAACATACCCCCAACTTGAGTACGGCGATCCCCCAGTACTGGGCATGTTAAGAGACCCATCAGTAAGAAAGGTGTGGGAAGAGGTGTTTGCTTTCCAATTAGTGATTACTTGGTCCGTGGAGCTTAAGAGTGTTCTTATAATACTAACAAAATAATGGCTTTCTTTGCGCATTTCAGGCGGGAAACTTGTAAGTGACATGATGGAAACAATAAAGAACATTATCATTATGTCCTGTCTATTACTTCCCAGTGGATTGATGGGATTAATGTTTTGTCAGTTATATGTTGCTGTTAGCACTGTCGCTGTACCCTCTACTAACATCCCCCCAACCCAAGCAGGTGGAACGACCATGTCAGGTGGACGAGAGAACACTGCTGATAAGGTAAGCGCAGTGTTGACACAGACATGAAGGGAGTAGACATGTATCTGACCAACAATGCTCGAGTGTCTAACAACATGTGGTACAAACACATGACACAAGTAGGTAAGGAAACCAGTGGGGAGAGCTGTTATGTCTGCTTCTTAATCCCCTACGCAATGAGTACTTCTAGGACGTTCATAGCAACTGAGCAGCCAGCAGCAAGAGCACAATGACTGATGTACCTCTCAATGGTGCAAACTCGAGGAAGATTTCAAGGGAAGACAGCCACGTTGAGATGGATGTCTAAGGGAACATTCTGTATAAAGACAATCACATAAAGACATTGGATATGATGAACAATTATTGGCAACTAGATGAAGGGCTACAGTACATAACAGGTAGAAACAAAGACTATCACATTGAAGGAACTGCCATGTCCCAGGAGAGTAAGGGAGACAGGAGGAGAAGCAGGATGCTGGGAAAGGCAGCATATACTCGTGTATGGTCGAGTATACACAAACGATGGATGGCAAGAAGGAGTGGTGGGAAGCAAAGCACTTACCTTAGCATAGCCATCAGTGAACACGGTGCAGGAAGAACGTGACTATTGCCTGATGGAATGGCATGCGAGTGCAAAGTTACTGACATGGGTGGAGAACAAAGCTGGTCCAATGCTGATAATCCCTCTGAAGACACCAGCGCTGTGCTATCAGAACAATGGTGAAGTTGAAGTGGGCAAAACCTTTGGGTGCAAAACAATTGAGCAACTCAGAGCTATGAGGGCAGGTACAGCAGTGCTGATTGATCACTATTGTGCTTGCAGATCGAAAGCATACAAGAAGCTGCCACCTGATTGGGGAGGAGTTTGCTCATTGGTACACATCAATATGCCTTCACTGGTCATGCCAAGAAAGGATGTGAAGCTTGATGAGTTCCCCAAAATGAACAATAACCAAAGAAAGAAGAGATCGATTGACGTGGCACCAACAGCCAAGGCAGAGAAAGCGGAGAAGCTAGCAGGAATGAGCAGATTGAAGAGGGGAGGTAATTATTTCTCAGAAGCATCCGAAACAGCACTAGATGAGATCCCAGCAGAGCACAGGCTGTTCAGCAGGACGAAAATGTTCTTTGCATCAATAATACCTTTGGTGCAGATGCACACAAACACCAAGTGGTTACAGATCACTCAATGGGAGTTGATGGTAATGATAAACTCAACAGTGAATGGATTCAACGCAATAAAGGAAGAGCTCAGAGCAATAGGGTTGGTGGCGCTCCAGAATAGATATTTTCCAGATCTTCTCACGGCTATGGAAGGAGGAGTTTGTGCAAAGATAGGGAGTTCCTGTTGCACATTCAGGCCAACAACAAAGATAACAGACCTCTATTGGATGCAGTGGCACAACTGGCACATATGCGTGCCAAAATGGAAGATGTGGTGAGGGGAACAGGGAAGCACCAGAGCTTGATAGAGTACACATGCTCCTGGATGCCCTCATGGCTATCAGATGGACTAACCGTGATAATGGGAGCACTGGTAGTGGCAGCCACATCACTGTGTGGGATCAAAATCTGCATGGCAAGATGCAAAAAAACAGCAGACGAGGAAGGCAGATCCTGATGGCTGTAAACATAGGAGGAAGAAAAGACGAGACTGTTGCAGAAAGAGACAAGCTCAAACAGAAAATTGCACAGTGTCAACTATTCCCAACTGAATCCATGAAGCGGCCAATCCGCACAATCCAAAGTACAATGAAGGGAAGTGGGTTTGGTGCAACCATGAAGGGGTGTGCTGTTACATGCACTGGTTGTTTGGCGACCACAAAAATTATTATGGACACCTCGGAGGAATAATGAAGATATGGTAGCCCAGAGCCAAAGGACTGTCATATAAGAATGTTGGCGACAGGTCGTCCAGAGGGGGGACTGAAGAGGGATGGGGAAGCCTACCTCCTCCTCCTCCGACGAAATGTATGACGCAGAAGAAGGCCAGGAAACACTGCAATCACCCATTCTATTTTGGATAAATTCCCAAAGGACCAATGGTTGGCAAGTATGTCGAGAAATACCCCCTCAGCCAGCCATATGCCCTCAACCAGCCCTACAGATCAGGTGTGGTATGAATTTACCCCAGGATGGATGAGGAGCCCCAGCCTATAATCAAAGACACCTCAATAGACAGTCTCGGTTAAAGCACCAAGAAGCCATGTTGCTGACATCATTAGAGACACCAAAACATAACTGCTAGACATGAAGCACATGTGCAATCTGCACTTCAGAACACAATCATGCACTTGAATACGTGAAAAACACGAGCATACAGTTCTAAAGTTAGAGGACAGCCACATATACATACTGTCATTGCTCTATTATTTTTGCCACTAGCCAAATGCAGCAATGCAGAAACTGCAAGAAGCAAGAGATCCTGAAGAAAAATTGCAGATGCTTTCATGCGAATAACCCTATGGAACTGTAGGGGCATCTATGGGACCTGACAGAGCCACATGTGACTAACCCATGGAAAATGTACTTTAGCATGGATATTGTAGAAACCGCATTATAATGGTTTAGGAAAATTACAGCAGGCCACAGGCCTCTCAGCAAGAGCTCAGATGAGCTGAATTCAGGCTGGACAGAGAGCAAGACGTGTGAGACAGGACCTGGAGCCAAGGCCACAAGACACTGATGACATTCCATTCCCTAGATGACAAAGGTACCATCTGCAGTAAACACGAATAATTTCTCATAATTCAAAACTGCACAGCTCAAATTTATTGTCTCGGAACATGGAAGCCAGCCAAAACAGACAATGGACAGCGACCAGCGCTGGGAAAGAGAGCCAATCTCAGACTACCAGTCAGAAGACTGCAACAAATATGCTACAATATGAGACAAGTGTTGCATTGAGCAAAAGAGTGCTCTCATGGCCTAGGGTGGTACGCTGAAGTCACAATGCAGACACATAGTCATTCTTATTACCTTGAAGAGGTACACCGAGAGCTGAGAACCTTCGCAGATCCAACGCCTGGAGAACGTCAGCTCTAGCCAATCACAGTTCAGTATCCTAGTGGTGGGTAGCAATGTACAAGAACCAATTGTAAGACCTCCACATTGCTATGTTGTGATAGATAGTGACTTGGGGATGGACCAAGCCAGCCACCCGACATGCGAGGGCCAGTAGAATAACATGTATAGTGTCCACTATAGGAAGTAGACTACGCAACACCCAATTTGGAGGACCAATATGTTTCCTGGAGAAGATCCGGGTTATGACGTGGTGCTGACTCCACCCTAGAGTAAAACCAGCCTGCAAGCCAAGAATTAATGAGACATGCATGAGTTTCTCCTGTTCCTTAGCTGATCCCGGATGGTTTTGTCTGTAAGAAACTGCAGTTTGAACTTGCCATTGACTGAGTCCTCCGTTTATGCTGGGGATGGTATTGGGTCTTACAAGAGTGTGAGGACTTCCAGTGTCCCTCTGGTATTCCTGGGAGTTCTTCCCAACAACACTGTGTACTGAACACACAAATATTAATTAACAGGGTTTTGATAGCACATACCGGACCATAAAAATAGGGAATTCTGTATAATAGCAGCCAACAAGACGATTTGTTAATGTACATCTTCCTATGCATGCATCACTATAAAGGCTGCTGTGAAATGTATTTAGTTCCGCTGTGGGTGATGCCAGATGAATTATGTATTTATAAGGCTGTATTTTTGAGCTGCCCTACCCAATTGATTCATTTATTTATTGGACATTGTATGACGTGTGTACACAGGTGTTTCCAGGCGCCACAAAACAAGATGGGGGAAGGGGCATGGGAACCGGTTATTTTGGCCTAATGACAATCCTACTGTGCAAGTGCATGACAAGGTGGCAGGGGGTGTTCTGGCCCCTGGAAGACTCTGAAGGGACCAGGCCACAGTCACAGCAGCAGGTGGCGAGTTAGTTCAGGAGGGGGAGAGGGAAGCAAAAGGAGAATAGGAAAGTCTTGAGAAGTTTCCGAAACTTAAGAAGATCTGGCTCATGTCTGAGGGGGGGAAGGAGGCCGTTTGAGAGGGAGGAGCCAGCCGAGGATAGGGATCAAAATCCCACTCTCTGCTTGGAGAAACGTTTGACCTGCAGAGAGTTGGAGCCAGAAGACCGAAGGACTCTGGCCAGTAGGTATTTAGGGACTTTTTAAAGAATGAGTGTCCTAACTAACTGCTGTTGATGGCTTTGCATACATGAGCACTATTAAATGTACTCTAACAGTTGCACTGTAGTTATTGGGCTCAAACCTGCCTTGAATTCTAAGTAGATCAAAAACACTCACTGAAAAGGTACAAAGGTTCATACCTTTGCATGAAGAAAAAGAGATAGATGGCCCCAGCGGACAACCGTATTAGATGGCAAGCGAGTTCCAGTGAGGTAAAGGCGCATGATGTTTACCTGTATAATGTTTACCTGTGGTGAGTTGTCAGTGGAAACAAGTACTCAAGTATAGGGCACTTTACAGGAGGATAGCAAGTGATACGTAGAGTATCATACAGGTGCCTCAAATCTATATTATTAAATAACACACAAACTGACCCATCACACATAGTATGTTACCAGGCAGGGAGGATCATGGAGATTAAACAGGGCAGAAGAGAAGAACAGGGCAGAAGAGAAAAGAAATGATATTTTATGGCACTGTTGGTAATCTCAGTGCTGGATTGCCCCAGGTATCACGATAGCTAAGCATTACTTTTTTTTCTAAAAACATTGGTAATTGTCAAAGGACTAGGAATATCAGTATACTGACACATGTCTGGACCTTCTCCAACAATCCAGTGAGTGCACATAACCCTACAGCTACAAAGCCACAAGGGTAGTTGCTGCTCCAAAAATACATAAGCTTGATGCCCAAAATGTATATGGCGCTGGTAGACTTTTCAGTAGTAGAATGTGATAAGGAATGTGGTGCAAGGGAAATAAATCCCAAAATGTGCCCTAAACAGTGGTGTACAGTTCAATAAAGAGGCACGCCTTTTGACTACTTCTGTAGTTGAAATATTGAACTCTTGTAGAGTGGGACAGTTGAATGACAAGGACTATCCATGTGGGCTGGACAAAGACTGATATGATATAATCATTTATTTGTATCGCACGCGTACACAAGTGTTTCAGAACACGACAAGGCAAGGGAGGGGAACAAGGGAGAACAAAATAACGATCTTACTAGGCTCAGTGGCACAGAGAACGAGCAAGTGCATGGGAAAGGGAAAGGGAAGAAGTGCATGGAAGGGGGAGAGTGGAAAGTGCGGAGCAGAGGAGAAAAGATAAATAATAATAAATAAAAAATAAAAGTAAATAGATAATAGAGGCAATAAACAATGGTAGTGAAGCCAGCAAGTGACAAGTGCTGTGTTTATGGCAGCAGACTGGGTAAGTCTGATAAGTGCAGAAAAAGAAGTGAATCAGGGTGTGGGGGACTGAATAGGTACAGATACAGTCCCCAGTGCAAGGGGTAGCCAGGAGGCAGTGCAGGAGGGTGGGGGAGTGAGCAGGTACCGGGAAACCAGGGGATATGCAGATCCAGGGGATAGACTGATATGCAAAAGGGTATTTTTCCTTGGTGAAAGGTACAGTGAGGTAAAATGGGGCTGCGAACATGTCAATGGGCTGTGTTTTTTCTCGCAGAGGGGCACCCATACCTCTTTTTTGGTTGTTTAAGGGACTTGGGGTTGGTCACCCTCCGTTACCTAGGGTTACCTAGGGTCATTCAGATGTGGACCCCTTGCTCACTGTGCTTAGAGAGGCACTGCTCCACCTCACTGATAAGGCCCAACTAGGCTGAAACACGTGTCTGGGGATGCTGTTGGTACTCTTTTTCAGAGGAGAAATGCCTAGCATTTCGGTGCTGGACTGCCCATGTTGGTGGGACAAAGACTGATATGCAAATGAATATTTCCCCTCTGTGAAAGGTAGAGTGAGAGAAAATGTGGATGCTGACTCTCAAGTGTGTACTTTCCCAAAGAACTGGTCAATTGGCCATGTTCGTTCTAGCATTGCGGCGCTCATACCTCTTTTTTTGCTTGTTTAAGGGACTTAGGGCTGGTCACTCTAAGTTATCTAGTGTCATCCAGATGGGGACCCCTTGCTCGGTGTGCTTAGGGAGGCACAGCTCCCCCTCACTGATGAGGCCCGGCTAGGCCAAAATACTTGTCTGGGGTTGCTGTTGGTGATCTTGTTCAGAGGAGAATTGCCTTGAATTTCGGTGCTGGACTGCCCATGCGTGTTACGCTCACCTTATATCCCCGGGGGCGTCTGGAAGGCTCTGAAATCTGGAACCATGGATGCGTAGTTGCCCAGTGCTGAATAATGAATCTGCAATTACAGAAGGGAGGATTTGTGATAACTGTCTCTAATGGGTGAATCTCCCACCTCCCTCTGACCGATTCCCTTCCCACTGGGTTCTTTTCTCACCTTAGTTATTTGTAGGGTGAGCTATCCGTCCTGCGTTTCTTGTGCGGGGGCGCTTGACGTTTGTTGGTGAGCTGCCGAGTTGCTTCACTGGTGCAGTACGCCTTCCTTGGGCCCAGGACGGCTGTGACCCCGAATCTGCTGGTAGGCAAGTAGGTTTGTTAATTGTAAGTCTTTGTTCTGTTTATAGTGGGAATTTGTTAATGTCTTTATGTCCTTCTTTTCAGGTGCAAAGGTCTTGATGCTGGCATGCCGTATGGGGAGGCACTTTTCTAGGTAAGAGAAAACGCGAAGCACAGTACCTTTATTGTCTTTTAAAGCTAACCTGTGTATTCTTCTTCTTCTCCTCACAGGCCGCTGTGGTGCTGCGAGTGGATGAGAGCGCAATGAAAAACAGGCCCTCGGAATCCGTTAAGGTAAGTACAGCGCTGTGCGGTTGTTTAATATTGAAAGCGAACCTGAATATGTCTCTTTTCCTTTGCAGATGATGCTGTGGTGCTCCGGATGGAAGCGTTGAGTAGCACGATGGAATTCAGGTAAGACTGATGGAATTCGATGTTTTGGAAGCGCGCGTTCTAATATTGTTTTTCCCTTTCTCGTTATTGCAGGTTGCAATGTTTGAACAGCAGCTGTGGTTGCGGTTCGCCAGAAGTCCTTAAACTAGTACTCACAGGTGAGTGATGTTTCTTCTTCTCTCGGTTTCCACAGATTGCAGCCCAGTTGAGATGCTGAGTGCTGGATGGTGTTTTCTCAAGTAAAACAGAATAATCTTGTTCTTGTTCTTGCAGGGTTACAGGAAGATGCTGAAGACCAGGAGCTGGACACGGTGAGCGTCACGCTGCTGGTTGCAGAATAACACAAAGCATGTTCTGCAGTCAGGGTGTGGTTTATATAGCCGAGGTAAAGTAGTACCAGGGAAAGTAGTTCCAGGCCTGCCACACTCAAAACACTAGACCGCATGGCTTGGTTCTTAGAACTAGACTTTGTGGGTGCTTCCATTTTGGATTTAAAGGCCCATGTACATAAATGGGACCTAGTTTGAAGAGCCCTTCCTTCCTACATATGAGCCTGGTGCCAAAGGCGCCAGGACTGGCTCCAGGAGGCCTTTTGCAGTGGTTTTAAGGCCCCCAGCGTTCTAGTGGGAGCCTGCTTGTGGCACAACTTGTGCCCCCTCACAGTGGTCATGACAAGTGGGTGGGACAAACATTGATATGCAAATTGATATTTCTTCTCTGTGAAAGGTACAGTGAGCGAAAATGTGGCTGCATACTCTCAGGTGGGTACCTTCCCAAATAACAGGTCAATTTGCTGTGTTCCTTCTCGCAGAGGAACGTCCATACCTCTTTTTCTGCTTGTTTAAGGGAATTAGGGTTGATCACTCTAAGTTACCTAGTGTCATCCAGATGTGGAACCCATGCTCACTGTGCTCAGAGAGGCACAATTCCCCCTTAGTGATGAGGCCCGACTAGGCCAAAATACGTGTCTGGGGTTGCTGTTGGTGATCTTGTTCAGAGGAGAATTGCCTAATATTTCAGTGCTGGACTGCCCATGTGGGTTGGACAAAGATTGATATACAAATGGATATTTCTTCTCTGTGAAAGTTACAGTGAGCTAAAATGTGTTTGCGGACTCTCGGGTGGGTACGATCCCAAAGAACAGGTCAATTGGCCATTTTTGTTCTCGCAGAGGGGTGCCCTTACCTCTTTTTTGCTCGATAAAGGGACTTAGGGTTGGTCATCCTAAATTAACTAGGGTCATCCAGACATGGACCCCTTTCTCACTGTGCTTAGAGAGGCATGGCTCCACCTCACGGATGAGGCCTGACTAGGCCGAAATACATGTCTGGGGTTGCTGTTGGTACTCTTGTTCAAAGGAGAGTTTCCTAGCATTTAGGTGCTGGACTGCCCATATGAGCGGGCCAAAGACTGATATGCAAATGTATATTTCTCCCCTGTAAAAGGTAAAGTGAGCTAAATTGTGGCTGAAAACTCCAGAGTAGGTACCTTCACAAAGAACAGGTCAATTTTCTGTGTTAGTTCTCGCAGAGGGGGGCCCATACCTCTGATTTGCTTGTTTAAGTGACTTAAGTGAGTTGGTCAGCCAAAGTTACCTAGGGACATCCGGACGTGTACCCCTTGCTCACTGTGCTTAGCGAGCCACAGCTCCACCTCAATGATGATGTAGAGGAGAAGCTGCATGCCACTGCCGGAAACCCTGAACCCCTACCTCTGATATTTTGGATACCTGAGATTGTGCCGTGTTGGACACTAGCTGTTGTGCCAATACTGCAGCGTGTTTTCGGAAGAATATACCCATTGAGACAACCGTACTGAATGTATCCCTGAAGTGATGACAACCTAAGGGAGGAACTCCCTGAAGGAATATGAAAAAGAGCAAAGAAAGAAGCTAGTGACATTACAAGAGACATATACGACGTCCCGAGATTCTGGCTGAAGATGATGTATGGATCCTACAGAAACTAATGACGAAGTAAAGAATCAAGTGTACTTTTAAATACAAAGAAGATTACACATGTACAATGTGCTGCAGAGAATCAACTGTTCAATAATTGTACAGACGCTGAAATGCAAGTACACTAAGTCATCATAGCTGGCTATATGTAGTGAATAGAATGCAGGCAAAGCAGCCATTGTATAGAAGCTGGACATTGGTAGCATACGTTTTGTAAGCCAGGACTCATGAAGAGGAAAGGGAAAAGAGTGTCTCAGCAAGAATAAGCTGAATCGCTCAGCTGCATGGTGAGGTTGTCTGGCCTGAGTCAAGACCGAAGCAGCCAAGGTCAGCTATTTTTTCTGGAAAGGAGAGAATGTGCAAAGGATGGATCATCCCTTGTTAAGGTGCAAAGAAAGAACACCAAGAGTGCCAAGTTTAATTAATTTAAGGCATTTAAAACCTGCAAAACTGACAAAATCCTGTCATGTGAGCCAAGGATGAAAATAGAGTTCAGACTTGGAGTATCAGAACACAATAGTGAGTGCCCTCACTCCCATGTATACTGAAGAGAAGAATACTTTTGCAAGGTCAAGTTCAAAGACAATCTTCATGGCAGAAGGCATGGTGATGAGAGATGCTGGGCTAATTGGGTGGGGAGGTAGTTTCATGCCCCATCTCCTTGCACCTGGGTCTGGGTTTACGTGCTGCTAAGTGAGCTAAATGGTACAGACATGGAACACGCGTGCCAACCAATTATAGTGGGCCATATAACAAACGACCTTCTAGTAGCTAACGTTTTTGAAGATTAGCTAACGTGTAGCTAATGTTTTTGAAGATTACATGTTTTAGGGGTAGGCATATATTGTCCAACCGACAGTGGACAGCCAATCACAATAATGGTTCCTCTAGAAAATATACTTAGATGTTCCCGTTGAGCCAATCCCAACCCTTAGTAGTTTTCTCATTATTAACCACATGGTATGATGTCACCTCTGACATATTTTTTATACATAAACTATGTTTTCTGATAAGATCGCTGAGAGAACCTGAGTGTACATCCGTTGATGTTCGTTGTAAACTCCCTGTTTTAGATAATTGTTAATAAAACAGTACATTGCCATCTTCCTGATTTGATTTGGTTATTTGGACTCAGAGTTATTCTGTGTGATCCCAACCATTACATGCACATTCCTAAAAGTCCCTAAACTCACCTGGTAGTGGTGTGAATGGTTCAAAGATCCAACCTAGTTTAGCTCCAGATCTTTGGATGATCTGGCGTCCTTTGTCATTAGCTGGAAGATCACAGAGTTTCCTGTGGCGAGCGGCCGAATAGAAATAAAACTTCCAAGAAGAACCGAGATGGTGGGCAGGTCCCCCTTTGAAGAAATTCCTGCCTGGTTTCTATGGGCGCTCTGAGGATGGAAGACGAAGTGGTCAGATTGGATGAGGAGTCGATACCGAAGGCCTCATGTCGATTAACGAATGGTGCATAGACTAAGGGGAATGGCAAATAAAGGGACGGGATTGTGATAATTTTGAGTAACAGGGAAATATTGTGAAGATATAGAGATACTGACTAGGTATCCTAATACAAGGGAAAGGAGACATTTCAAACTCCAGCGGAGTAGGGTGAAATATAAAACGCGCTGTCAGGACTGCGTAAGGTAATGTCTCAAATCCTGTACAGCGTAAAAAAGTAAAGGCAACGGAAGAGGTGATCACAGTGTTTTATAAAGTGTAAATGTCTGACTAGTCTAAATGTTGTCTGTTGAGTAAAATATCGAGGAGCGATAGAAATTGTGATGAGTTGAAAAAGTAACCGTGAGTAAATATATAGTGTAGTAAAACAATTGGCACCAATCAAAAGAATGAATAGGCCATTGACACAAGAGGAAGGATTAAGCAGCGATTGATTGTGCTTGCTCATATTTGTTGTTTTAAAATTTTGAAAAGTGGTGATTTAAGCCAAGGTTTATTTAACGGTCTGGTAAGTATTGACAGTCAATTGAGACTTGTCATTATGGGGGATATTCCTCTCATGCACCTATGCAAGACACTGCCAAAACATATGCTCAAGCTCAAACAGTACAGTGCAGAATGGGTAAAGGGTGCAGCAGATAAAATGTTCATGTTGTGGCCACAAGGGGGATCATTGTTAAGAGCGGTATTGCAACACATGACCACGTACTTGCACACTGCGTATACAGGGAAGAAATTAGAGAAAGGATTAGAGATTTTAGAGCTTTGGAAGATGTATCAGGAAGAAAGAGAAGACCCGCCACTTGAGGAGTGGATTCTTAATCAGGATAAGGGGGAAGGCGTTAAGCCCTCACCTTCCCTTACCTTGCCTGAAGCAAAGAGTGTTGCTATGGAAGAGATAGGGGTCTATCCTTTAAAGGAATTAAAAGCAGCGATAGGGTACAGTAATTTCATATATGAACTCCCCCCCCGTTTACAGTAGCGACGATAGTCCGGAAGAGAATAAAATAAAGGAAGAGATTTATAAGTTCATACAAGATAAGGAAGAAAAAAGTGAGCAGTCAAATTTGTCGACAGAAATAGACAGGGAGATTAAGAGATGGAAAGGAGAAAAGGATAAGGCCGACGAGGTAGTGCTCGTACAAAACGAATGGATGGGAGGACAGATATTACTCAATCTAGATGGGAAAAGTATTGAGGAAGTTAGGCAACGATAAAATAAGGATGAACAAGAAAGGAAGGATAAGGAACAAGAGAAAAGATTGAAAGAGGATGAGCAGAAAAGGAAAAGCAGGGAGCGACGAGAGCAGATATACCAGGAGGAGCAAGAGAACATTGAAGAGCGGATAGAAGAGCAAAGAAGGTACGACAATAGACAAAGAAAGGGACAGAAGGAAAGAAAGACAGAGACGGAAGAAGCACAAAGACTAAGGGACAAATGATTACAGAGATGAAGAGAAGAAGAGGAAAGGAGGGAAGGAGTAAGGAGAAGGACAAAGGAAAGAGGAGGAAAGACTAGAAGGGATGCGAGAAAGCGAAGGGAAGTAGATGAAGAAATAGACTTAAAAAGGAGACAGCAACGTTTTGATGATAGTCTAATTCGTAAAGATCAAATGAGGTTGAGCCGAGATAAACGATGGGACAGAGTGGAAGAGATTCTCCCGATAAAGGAATTAATGCCAGCAGTATCTAGAGTAGTGCTAGAAGAAAGGTTTGATGCAGAAAGCATTGGAGAAAGGATTGATAAGGTCTATCCACGGTTAAGATGAGATAGCGTGTATAGAGCTCGAGGGAAGAATGATCGATCACCAGTACCTCAATAATTAAGTAAAGAATGAAACTTGTCTAGTGATGAATGCAGAGCATTGTCTTTGAGCAGATTAAACTTAGACATGAGTGAGGTGGATGATAGCCACACTTGTTGGCGCCTAGACATGTCAGATGAGGAAAGAGAGTCAGGTCTTGGGGCAGAAGGAGGGAGCATGTGCGCCCCTGAAGGAAGCCGGTTGATGGATAAGCAAGTGAGCTGGTCGGATCTGGAACGGTCGGATAAGGGAGAGTCTCCACCATATGTAAGCAGGTTAAGGTCATTACCGACAAGGACACAGACAGGACACAGGACACAGGCAGGGATGATTATCCCTGCCATGGATAGACAAATGGTGGGATCTGACTATGGGATGCGGTTCACACAGTTCCCCTTGTTAGAGAAGGGGGAGCAAGACCGCAATAAATTCCATGGCCACAGATGAACTAGGATAACTTAAAATGCAAGCTCCCCAGTATGACTTTGGGGGATGGGATATGGATATACGAATAAGAGAAAATGACAGGTGAAAATATGTTAGCCATAGGGGACATAAAAGGTCTCCTGGCAGCCATTCTTGGAGAGAGGGCTGATGACATATGTAGGAGAGCGGGATATTAAAGTATGACTGCACAAAACACAACGCATGATGGAGCGCTGTTTAATAATTGTCGAGCAGATGTTTGGAAGCCTCTCAGGTACAATATCCTGACACATCAGATATGGGTACAATCATGACACGTAAAATGAAGGAAGATGAAGAACTTATTGCTTACATTCAGGATATTCAGGAGAAATGGCAACTTGAAATTAGCGAGCTGTGGGAAAAGACAGTGCTATTATTTTACCACATTTTATGCAAGTGGTTGCCTGAGCCAGTACAGGCAGATGAAAAAACAAGTAGGGACGGACGCGAAGCCATGGGCTGAGATACAATAGTGCACCATTCTTATTTATTACAAGAAAAAAAAGAAGAAAGAGGAGAATAGAAGGTTCGAGGATGGCAAGTTAGTTCAGAAAATGTTGTCAAAATTTCCCATAGAAGGGGCGGTACTGACAAGCGGAGAAGGATTGGGAATACAGGAAGCAATAGGTACATCTCAGGCAAATACTTTGTGCCAGATGGACCGAGGTGGGTATGGGTTTACGCCACGAGGCAGAGGTATGGGTTATGGGGGAAGAGGAGGAGGATTCCAGAATAACCAAGGTGGGTTTCCAAATACACAGAAAGAGAACCAGAGTGCTCAGGGAGGATATAACCAAGGAGCGATTAACAGGAGGGTTCCCCCAGTATGCTGGAAATGTGAAATGACAGGACATAGTGCGCGCTTATGTGGTAGCCAAGGGAATGTACACAATGGCCTCTTTTACAGAGGGGGGACAACTTATCCTCTGCCATACAGCACACAGACCAGAGAAGGCTTTGCCCAAGATCACACATATTATCAGGCACAAACACCCCAAGTACAGCAGGTGCAACAGCAGGGACAAGCACAAATGAATCCACCACGTGGGCAGTCGCAACACGTCCATATGCAGGCACAGCAGTATGCAAATACAGGACAAGAATTGACACCTAGAATAGGAGATGTCACTGTGGTAGGAGGAAATACTTTCACAGGGATGAGCTTGTATCCACAGTAGGGCAGCTCACAGGGTGACTTGATGTGTTCAGTATAATCTGTGACATCAGACCCCCAAGAGGAACCAAGGGTCGATGTGACGATATGAGGCTAATCCTTTTCTTTTCTTGTAAACACTGGAACAACTCGTTTGAGTATACGAGAGGGAAAATATACAATGACAGGTAGTGCCATGAATGCTCAAGGTTACTCTGGAGCTACGAGTTAAGTTCCTTTTACTGAAAAATTACCAGTCTTCATATTAGAATGTGACAGGTACGTTCTTCTTTTATATTCATGACAGACTTGTTAACATTTTAGGAAGAGATTTAACAACGAAACTTAACATGACGATTTCATTTACTGACCAAGGAATAGTGTGTGCCACTCCAGGAATACACAATTTAAACTTGTCTCTGCAAGACGTTCCAGTAGATCCAGAGATTTGATTATATGGGGTAAGCATTTTACTGACATGGCTGCCTGGCTTGGTAGGAAAGATTGTGAGTATATCTGATGAGTTTTTATTTAGACCACAAATACCTATCGATGAGGAGGGTGGACAGATGTTTCCTATAAAGTTGGAAGCAGCTATAGTACGAAATGAAACGGCAATGCTCGAAGGAATAGATGATGAGGGTAGACCATGGAGAACAGTGATAGCTCTTGAGGAGGGGTACAGATGACTGACATAACTGATGATGATATGTTCGGGGATGACGGAAGCAATGACCAAGTAGTGTTCGTCATGAGCATTACATAATAGATAAAGATAGAGAAAAGAGAAGAATGGTGATAATGCGGCAGTGACCAGCATTCTTTCAGGAAGATCTTGAAAAAGTGCTGAGTGCCCTATGGACGACAGGCCCTCAAGGCGTAGGTTTATTGAAGGGATTAGGGAAGGTTAAAATAAAGCTTGAGCCAGGAGTAATTTGACCCCGTGCAAAACAGTAACCCATGTCTCGAGAAGTTGATGAAGCTATATTTCAGACTTTTCCAGCACTGATAAATTAGGGGATTCTGGTGCCATCAGAGTCATTGTTTAATACTGCAGTGTATTCCATTAAAAAATCTAAAGGAGGGTCGTGGAAATTTATCCAGGATTTGAGACCTCTTAACCAGATTGTTGATGCTGAATTTCCGTTAGTTCCTAATCTGGAGACAATATTGTGTAGTATCCCAGTAGAAGCTCCATACTTCACAGTGATCAATTTGAAAAATGTGTTTTTCTCGATCCCATTGCATAAGGACTCCCAAGACTTGACTTCATTTACATTTCTCCAAAAAAGAATAAAACACACTCATTTGCCTCAAGGGTACTGTGAGTCCCCATCAATATTTAACAGAGTCCTACAGATGGATCTAGGTAATATCGATCTAGAAATTGCAGTGATACAATAAGTAGATGACCTATTGATTTGAGGTAAATCAGAGGATTAGTGCAGACAGGACTCTATCTGATTAATGAGTATTCTAGTAGACAAGGGATATAAGGTGGAAAAGGGGAAGTTACAGTACTGTTAAGAGATGTGGTATGCATAGGTCAGTTGATTTCGCATGAAGGAAAGAAAGTGATACCTGAGAGAGCTGAGACAATCTTGAAAACATCAAAACTGAACACAGTGAGACAGATGCAACAGTTTTTGGGTTTGTGCAATTACGATAGAGCCTGGGTGTTTGATTATAGTACATACACAAGGCCAGTTCTGGAAGCATTTATGAAACCATAAGTTGGTAAAACAAAACTTGATTGGACCAAAGAAATGGAAGGATTTGAAGAATTGAAGAAAGCAATTTGTACAGCCCCAGTTTTAGGAATTCCTGATTATGGCGAGGATTTGTATTTGTTTTCACACACAGATGGGTCAGTATTGACAGCAGTGCTTACACAAAGAACCACATTAGGGTACACACCTTTGGCATATTACAGTGGGATTTTAGACCCAGTTATGAGAGGACACTTCCCTTGCGAACAATCTTTGGCAGCTGCCGCGTTTGCAATTGAGAAGTCCACAAGTATTGTCATTGGCTGTTTTATGACCCTTTACTTTGAGAATGCTCTATTTGCCATTCTAGAGAAACCCAAAGGCAAATTGGCATCCCAAAGAGCTTAACCTATTGAGGTAATGATTTCTAACTCAGCGATTAAAATGGTAAGATGTAAAATAGTGAACCCAGCCACATTTATAGCTGAACCTGTAGAAGAATATGATCATGTGCATGACTGTGCCAATTAGTTTGAATTTTATGATGATATGCCTGTGTGAAGGAATATACTTTAGCGGGAGGAGAGATTCTTTTTATTGATGATTCTTCTAAAATTGATCAGACTAGTGGGGAAAGGCATTCAGGTGCTGCAGTAGAAAGACACAGATTAAATGGACATTTTGAGGTGGTAGCAAGTGCAAGACTACTGTCTAATCTTTCAGTGCAAGCAGCAGAATTAGTAGCGCTCATTGTAACACTTGAGAAACAGGAAGCCACGGTGTACAGTAACTCTGCCTATGTGATGTCAACCGTACACGCAGGGTTGGCACGTTGCAAGAGGAGCATGCGTCCTTATTGGAGAGACTCATTAAGGCACTACAACTCCCAGTAGCCGTAGCCGGCGTAAAAAATGTGCAGTGCATACTAAGCAAACAAATTTGATCTCTTGCGGGAATGAAGCTGCAGATGTAGAAGCCAAAAGGGTTGCATATTCTCCAGAAAATATGTGTTTTGATTCTGAGTGTATTAAAGAGAATTCAGTTACAAGTATATTAGTGCAAGAGGGGTTTAATAAGTTGTCAATAATCTAATTAATAGAGATTCAGGGAAGCGCACCACAGGAAAAGCAAGAACTGTGGAAACAAAGGGGATGTTCTTTATCCCCCACAGAAGCTCTATGGTGACAGGACATCACTGGAAAGCCAGTGATGCCAGTAACTCTATGCAAAATCACACTTGAACAGCTGCATTGCACCGCGCATATAACTAGAGAAAGTCTTGTTGCTAATATTGCAGAAGACTGGTTAATTCCTAATTTTTTGGTACATGTTGCACTATTTATGGTGAATTGAATCTTGTGTCAAAGGTTTACTGCTGGGTATACACTGAGAATGATCAGAGGAGTAATACCTCGACAAAATGGTCTGTTTCAGAATGTACATATTGACTATGTCAATATGCTGCAGACATGTAATGGATACAGATATCTATTAGTGGCAGTGTTTCCCTTTTCTAGGTGGATCGAGGCGGGTCCATGTACACATCCTGATGCCACTTGTGCAGCAAAGTCTTTAGTGTGCAAAGTATTCCTGAGGTTGGGGGTGTGTGCAGTCCTAAGATCCAATAATGGGCCACATTTTGTCAATGAGCTATTCAAACAGGGTTTTTATTAATTATAAATCACAAGTTCTCTTCTGTGTATCACCTGTAAGCAAACGGGTTATGTGAGAGGCACAACGGCCTCCTCAAAGAAAGGATTGCCAAGATTAAATTGAATTTGAAAAAGGGATGGCTGTATTGTCTACACCTGGTCTTATATGCCCTTCGGAATCAGCCTGTTTGGATGAAAATTTCATAGACCCGACTTGTCTAGAAACATCATCAAGTGTCATGTTGCCTACCCCCGGACATCCAGACCAAGTCCATCAGTCCAGGGAGCAGGCATCCAGACACCTATTGAAAACCCAGCCACCCTGGTTAGGGGCTATCTGGGTTCAGTCCTGGTGCCGTAGGCACCAGGCTCATATATGGGATCAGTCATGGCGCCATAGGCGCCAGGCTCATATGAAGAAACTTACCTCATGCAGACCATGCTGCAAAGAATCCAAGCCAACGTGAGGCCTGGAAGGAACTACTTTGTTTCAGGGACTATTTTTTACTCGGGTGTGGTCTTGGGGAACTTCTTACCTAGGACTACTTTGGAGGCTATTTAAACCACGCCCAATGAGCAGCACATGCTTCGCGTTATTCTGCATCCTGCAGCGTAACGCTCACCGTGCCTGTCAGTCCAGCATCCAGTCTTCTGCCACGCCACCTCGAACCCGGAGCTCATATATGGGATCAGTCATGGCGCCATAGGCGCCAGGCTCATATGAAGAAACTTACCTCATGCAGACCATGCTGCAAAGAATCCAAGCCAACTTGAGGCCTGGAAGGAACTACTTTGTTTCAGGGACTATTTTTTACTCGGGTGTGGTCTTGGGGAACTTCTTACCTAGGACTACTTTGGAGGCTATTTAAACCACGCCCAATGAGCAGCACATGCTTTGCGTTATTCTGCATCCTGCAGCGTAACGCTCACCGTGCCTGTCAGTCCAGCATCCAGTCTTCTGCCACGCCACCTCGAACCCGGAGCTCCTAGAAAGAAAGGAAATAAGAAGAAAGGGTTAGAGCAAGAACATTACCTTCATTCTTCATCTGATCCTGGATCCTTCGCGCATCCGAACAAGGAAAAAGAATTTATTATGTGCGCGTCGCACCGCCAGCTGCAGCGCTACGCTATACTTACCAGTCTTCACAGCACCTCTACCGGGCGCTGCTCCATCATTCATCGCCGCACTCCCGACACCTAAGGGGACTAAGAAAGAAAATAAGGTGAGCCGAGAAAACCAACAAAGACAATTTCTATTATCACTATAGACTTACCGAGTTACCGCCGGAGATATTATTCTTCTACACGCCACATCGTCTTACGCTGCACCTGTAAGGAGAGAGAAAGCAACAGGTTAAGCACTGGCATTTTTTACCGGACAGTGTTGGGTAACACAGACTCTTACCTAAACGCAATCAGCTGCTACGGGACAACCTCCTCTCAAATCAAGCTGCAAGACAAAGGAAGGAATCGGACAAGAGTGAATAACAGACATTTTGAACTCTTAAGAACCAAATACTTACGGCTCCTCGCCACTTACCTCGGAGTCAATATTCGTCTGGAACTCACCCAATTCATTCGGACCAGTGAAGTAACTGGTTATCTACTTGCCCCTGCACTCCACGCAGGATGGAGAGCTCATCATTCAAAACCATAAGGTGAGACTGGTGAAAGGGAATATCGAAGGTGATTAGTGGGAAAACGGTGGGGGTGTGCTTGCTCAATCCACGGGTGGCTAATTCCTTTTCTCCGCTTCAGGAGAATACTCCAACAGGTCAAGCATATGAAATTGAGCAGGCCAGTCCAGTCAGTCATCTCTGCACTACAATTCACTTTGGTGGAGGCCGCAGCTATCCAGTTCTGACCATCGCCCCTGTGGGAGCCAGGTGAGCGAAACATCAAGTGTTAGAGGAGAGGAGAGAAGGAGAGAAGAGGGAACAGTGGTCAGACGGGGCCTGAGAGAGGCAGAGGGAGAGAGATTAGTTGAGGAGGATAGTGTGGACAAGATGTCTTGAGTTTTAGTCGTGAAATGAGATGCCAGTTTCGTACAGAGGGCCTGGGAAGGAACAGGAGAGGTAGAGACTGCAGTTGGTTTGGTCAGCTCCTTGCAGATTTTAAAAGGTGTGGCCGTGCTGTTAGAGGCTGTTAGAGGCCACAGAGAAGCAGGCTTGAATGTGGACCCTCTTCTGGAGAAGATGGAGAGTCTGTATTACCTTTGGAGCAGGCCAGTTTGTCAGAGGATGTGCCCGAAGACCTCCACTTCCGCTCGGCAGCTCTGCACTTGTGTTTCAGAGCAGCCAGGTCGGAGCCATTCCAAGAATTTCACTTGGAGGCAGGCTTCAGACGGATCCTCATGACAGGGGCAAGGATATCGAGAGCATTGGAGATAGAGAGTTGAAGGATGAAGCAGGTTAGAGTGGCAGTCAGCCGCAGGGGTAGGAGAAGGAGAGAACAAAGAGGCAAAAACAGCAACTGACACCCGCTTCATAGGTTGAATGACCGCAAAGGAAGGTGGCAGTTCTGGGGTAGGTTTTACCAGGGGGAAAGATCGCTTCAGGTGAGATGAAAGCAGAAAGTGGTTGCTCCAACAGAGTGGAATATTGAGAGGGTTAGTGAGCGGGATGTCTGAGTAGATGAGGACATCCAAGGTGTGTCTGGCTGAGTGTGTCAGACCAGAGGGAAGAGTAGAGAGGGAGAGAGTCACAAAGGTTGCAGAAAGGCCCAGAATGGTCACACGAGTCCAAGTGGATGTTGAAATCCCAGAAGTAGAGAAGCTTAGGGGTAGAGGCAAGGAGAGAGGAGAAGAGATCCACCCATACAGAGAGGAAGAGGGAAACCTGGCCAGGCGGCCTCTAGATGGTGGCCAAAGTCAGATAGAGGTCAGGAGACCAGGCATTCAAAGGAGAAGTAAGCCTTGGTGGGAGTGATAGAGGCAGCTACCCACTCAGGAAAGATCAGGGCCACTCCACCTCCGGGCTGATTGGTCCTGAGTTCAGAGAGGATTTTGTAGCCCTCAGGGAGGAGAGTGTTGAAACTCATGACAGAGCTGGAAATGATCCAAGTCTCAGTGAGAGCAAGAACATCCAGAACAAGTTATTTGAGGAAGAGGCAGATGTCAGGGGAGAGGTACACCCAGAGGAGGCAGAGGGACCCAAGAGAGAGCAGAGGTAGAAGGAGGGAGCAGATGATCCAGACAGGACGTAGAGGAGGGAGCCAGAGAGGAGGCAGTGGAGGAGGAGGAGATGAGTGGCTCAGGTTCCAGAGCGGTAGATGACGAAGGTGGCAGAGGAGCCAGAGAGGTGGTAGAGGTAACGCTAGGTGGCAAAGGGCCCAGAGAGGAGGCAGAGGAGAGAGCCAAAGAGGAGGCAGCCAAGGTGGAAGGGAGTGGCAGAGGAGCCAGAGAGGTCCAGGAAGAATATGGCTGAGGGGCCATAGAGGTGATAGATAGCATAGTTGGAGGAGGGAGGAAGTTGATGAGATGTGGGAGATACCTATCCGGGAGGAAGAGGTTAGGCTGAGTGCCCTGGACAAAGACAGTCCTATTTACATAGCCATTACTGATGGTTTTGGAGGACAGGCTGTCACTATCCATGCCCCTGACCCCCTCCGGTATAACAGCCCCCTGGCAGCAGTGGGGCTAAAGCCCTTCACACTGGCCCCAAGGGCCTTAAAACTCCATCAGAAACATACATGGAGTCAGTCGTGGCGCCTTTGGCGCCAAGCTCATTGTCAGGAATAGAGCAATACCAGTTTTTGACCTTAATTCAACATGAAGGCCTATTGCACAGCTCAGTTCTTTAGAACCAAGCCATGCAGTCTAGTGTTTTGGGTGTGGCTGGGCCCGGAACTACTTGGCCTGGGCTATTTAAACCACACCGAAACAGCAGAACACGCTTTGTGTTATTCTGCACTCCTGCAGCGTAACGCTCACCGTGTCCAGCTCCTGATCATCTGCTTCTCCTGCGGCCCGATCCTGAAGCCCTAGATCCGGATTCCATTAATAACCTAGAAGAACAAGAACAGCATTAGCAAGCAAGAACACTTACCTGTGAAGTAACCGGTCTTGAATCCATTCTGCGCTTCGCTTACCTCGCCAATCACCGGAGTTTGCCACAACCTGCAAAGGTAAAGAAACAAGGACAGCATTAATAACAATTCTTACCTGGGCAAGCAGCAAGTCCTGGCAGCACCCTGCGCTTCTCTTACCTCGCCCAGCTCCGGGTTTCGCCTCAACCTGCAAGGGAGAAGGAACAAGGTCAGTATTAACAAGGCACTTACCTGGGCAAGCAGCACTTCAATCGCTCATCCCTCCGGAACATCACCGAAACCTGTACAAAGAAGAGAAGAGAACACAGGTTAGCAATTAACACCAATAAACAGCGCAGCGCTACGCGCATCAATAACACACCGTGGTCTTCGCCAGCGGCGCAGCAACTCCGAGATCGCAACCATCCCTGTGAAAACAAAAACAGACATTGTTAGGGAATAGCATAGTGGAGCAAGACGCCGAGAAGACAGAGAAAACTGAGGGAAAGAGACAGAATAAAGATGGAAAAGACATTGTAACTCACCTGGAAGACAGCAAGCAGAGTCTGAGTCACAGCCGGTCTGGACCCGACACCAGTGAAGCAACTAGGTCCATAGAACGCCCACACCAACCACACGTCCCTGCACAGAGACGGAGGACAGAGAGTTCACTGCACAAAAACCTAAGGTGAGCAACAACCCCAATGGAGGGGACCTGGACCAGAGGGAGGTGGGAGTCCACCCATCACAGAACCAGTAACTTAACCCTCCATTCTTCTGTTATAGGCGGTACCCAACATCTGGCACATAACCAAGTAGAGAGGGGTCCGGGATAGCGCTTAGACCTCCATCCAGTATCGTGTGGCGCCCCCGTGGATATCAGGTGAGCATAACACAGGAGGAGGCCAAGAGGACCTCCCATCTTTTGCCACCATTAACGGGAGATGAAGAGAAAGGAGAGAGACCATACGTAGGGTCCATAGGCCTGGAGGGGGAATGACATAGAGGATGCCGGTGAGTGTCTGTCTGAAGGAGGCGCTGACTTGGGTGCCAGCGATGGGAAGGTTTAGGTTGGAGACCAGGATGTCCTTCTTGAACTTCTTCCTTCCAGACTTCATGAGAGGGATAAGTTAGGTGATAGAATCACAGTTAGATAAGATGGGTGAGACCGAGAGCATCCCAGAGGGGTGTAGGTAGAAACTGAGGGAAAAGCGAGAGGGAGACGAGAGAGAAGTGGAAGCACAGCACAGAACTATGCCAGACAGAATGCACCGGCTGGGGGCATTGTGGGGTGGGTGACACAGGGGGAGGCAGACCAAGGAATGTACTGAGAAGCACAAGCACAAGCACGTAGATTCAACAGTGGAAGCCAGTGGGAGCGTGCTTGCAGGGTAAGGGACAGAGGAGGCAGACAGTTGGAGTACAATCAACAATTACGAACAGTGAACACAGAGAGGGGGACCTAGAGAGGGAAAAAAGAGACATAGGGGACAACAGAAGCAAAATGAATAGTACAACCACTAATTACCAACCGTAAACATAGAGGGGGTGAACCTAGAGAAGGAAAAAACACCTATGGGGCACAACAGAAACCAAATGTAAAGTACAACCAGCAATTACCAACAGTAAACACATAGGGAGAATCCTAGAGAGGGAAAGGCCTAGAGGGCTCAACAGAAGCATAGTGAAGGTAACAGCACAGGAATAGCACACCCAGAAGAGAAAAATGCAAAAGAAACAGCAGGGAACCACAAAGTGAGGCAACCATGAGAGAGGAAGCCTAATGGGTGCATGGAGACAGTGTACCTAGAACCAAGGATTTAAGTGGAAGTAGGCACAAAGACAGACCAGTTTAGTAGAGAGCAGTAATGGCTGCTCCCCCTGCTCGCTCCTTTCTTTCCATACGGTCACTGATAGTTGATGGCTGCGCAGTGTACTTGCACTCTGGACTGCACCCCTTCGTCTCCAAACACCTGCATTGCACAACACTGCGTCCCTGGCCTACGCGGGCTTTGTCGCAAAGGGTCCAATCCCTGGTTCTTAAAGGATCTGATGCGTGGAATGTAGCGCAACGTGCTACATATCAAACAGCCAGCGTCTCCTGCGGCTCTGCATCGCACAACAGCACGCCCGTGGCCTGCTCGGGCTTCCATAAAAGGAAGACACTGTTTTTGTGTCTCAATGTTCTGGTTCAGGCCATTTTCATGCGTACACAAGTCGAAGAGAAGCCTGGAGCGGAGTTAAATCTTTGCTGTGTTTTCCTCCTCCATTGTGTGCGAGCACTTCGTTTCAAGTCTGTATGAGATTTTCATGAAGGTGTAAAGCAGATTAATTGCTATTGATTCTACCTTAAATTAGTAGGTGGATTCCACAGAAATCCAATAAACACTGCCTGCAAAGAGTAATTATCTGGCAATATTTACTTATTTACAAGTGGAAGAGTAAAACTGCACAGTAAAGGCGTTTTTCCTTGGTTTTACTCTTCAATGTTGCACTATGTAAATGTTAAAAATTGTATGTGGGTCATTTTGCAAGCTCTGGCATGCAGACGTAAGGCATAAAAGCCAGGCGTCACAGTTTAATTTTACAAGGGCTGAGTGAGAAATGCACATACTTTCTAATCTGCCCCATTTCCATGCTCTGACAAGGTGCAGGAGGGCCACAGAGCGGAGATAAGATCTCTGACGTGAGTAACGCCCCTTTCTTGCTAGTTAACTTCGTTTTACCGCAGCGTGACTTTTTCATTCTGAACTCAACTAAAGCATCTTAAAATGTCCTTGATTTTGGAGTACGTTCTTTGTTAAAGTTTATGAAGGAACCTCGCATTTGCTACCAGGTTTGTTGGTTCCATGAGTTATTAAGTGATTATTCAGGCTTTCACGACCCATTTCAATGCCCATTTTATTTTTATTATATACCTGTGTAAATGAAATGTGAAGATAATTTTGTAGAGTGATTTTTTAGATTCTAAATTTCTAACGTATCTACAGACCCAAAATTTGCATTTGACATATGTGTTTGTTGTCATTCATTTGATTTTAATCCAATGTTCCCATGTACTTTTTTGTGGCTTACTCCCCGAAATACAGTTCATCTTGATTTGAACCGAGGCTGCTGGTCAGAGTTTTAAAATCATCTCTATCATGGAATAGAGGGACTGTGCCATCTAATAGGTCTCTTATCCAAGAGGTTGAAATAAATTGCCTTCAGATTGGTGCACCACTTCTTTCTATAGGGGCACCTTAAAAGCATGCGCAATAGTGTGGTCCCAGGTTGGTAATACCTCTAACAGATGATGTCAGCAATCACATTCCGGTGCGTAGTTTGTTAGAAGACCATTAATAATAGATTGTTTACAATAAACAAGTGGAGACTGATCGTTGATTTATTCAACCAAAACTTTATCCACAATTCATCATAGAATTGAGTCCTAAAATCAATTTCTGAATTAAGTTTACACTTACTGATCCTGTACCTTATTCTACACAGACACAACTCAACACCACAGGTTTCACACCTGAGAACTCTCCTATGTGTTTCTTACAGAGCCATCCACCGTGAGGCCACCAACGTGGTTGAAAGGGGCTTTGCAAGATGATATATCTGAAACGTCAATGAGCTGCTTGTTGCTGATATTTTCATTTTTTTTTATTTATTTTTTTTATTTGTAATTTCTAGTTTCTTACTAACTTTTATTACAATTTTTTTTTTATTATCAACTTTCCTTTTCAGTCTCTCCATTATCTCATCTTGATGATTGATTATATTCACGGTTGTTTCAAATTAACGATTTTTCCAAAAAGTCTAGAGTTCCCACTTAGGATTCGCACCCACAAATCATCCATGTTGTGAGTTAATGGAGCAAACTTGTGCAAATGTAACGTTCGAAGATCTTTGAGCGATAGACATTCGATCAGTAGATGTTTTGTCGTTTCTGGATGATTTGCGCAGAACCTACATAAAGCATTTTTTACGTTGTCGATGTATCTGACAAAGCACAGTTGCCTGGTCTTGAGAATATTTATTCTTAAACGTAAAAAGTGAGATCTGTGATGTCGAGAGGGGAATTTGCACAAATATTTCGGCAGTTGATCCAATTTATTCATTGACATCCGCAGATCCAGGGCGGTCGTTAGTTCATGATATTTTTCTAGATTAACGATCCATTGCCACTGTCGAACTTTTTTCTTAGCATTTTGAGGCCGTTCCAATAGCATCTCCAAGGTGACATTTGCAGCATTCATATTTTCTTTTACTTTTTTGGAGCACATGTCCTGCAAGCGTTCCATGTTTGAATTTTCCTGAGGTGTGAATAATTTAAATGCTGGTTCCGGCTTCTCAATTAGCATCTTTCGTAACAGAGCCATCGATTTCCAAATGACAGTTCCATACATAGGCTCCAGTTCCAATCTATGGCGTATTATTGTCACTGATGAATATTTAGGCAGTCTAAACACACGTCGCCAGAACAGACCTTCAAATTTTGACCAGATTTTATAGTCAATATTCCAGCCAGTCTCAGCTCCGAACGTTATTGCTGGGATCACCTTTTGTAAGCAAAAGGTTCGCACTGGAATTAATGAAAATTTCCCATATAATGAGTGAATTCTGGCACCTTGAAGCGCTAAAGTTTTGATTCTTTTATTAAGATCATTCACCCAACTCCATTCTCTTATCGAAGTACTGATGGAAATACCCAGATAGCGGATCTCGTTCACTGTCTCACTCGTTCCCTGTCTCAATCAGGACATTGTTGATTGTCCACTTAAAGTTCTTGTTTCTGTTGCCCTCAACAGAGCCAAACTTCATTATCTTGGATTTTTCCACGTTGATCTTCAGATCGTTTTCCTCCATGAAGATGTCTAACATGTTTAGTAACCTCTGTAAACCAATTTGCGTTTTATCGATCAGTACAAGATCATCTGCGTATATCAGGCATCGTACAGAATGTCCGTTAATTTTAGGGGAGAAGCAGTGAGTTTTTGCTAAAGTTCCAGACACGTCGGCGATGTAAAGTTTGAATTGGGCCGCAGCCAGCGGGCAGCCCTGTTTCACTCCCTTATTTGTTGCAATTGGATCAGATAAATCACCATTTTCATTTAGCCTTATTCTAATCGTAGTTGCTTCGTGTAAGGCTTTTATAGGATTTAGTATATTGTCTGGGCAGTTCCATTTTTTCAGCTTCCTCCAAAGCTTTGCCCGATTTATGACATCAAACGCTTGTTGCATATCGATAAATGCAAAGAACAGTTTTTCTTTTCTTCGCATGGTTTTGAGCTTCAAGAGGTTCAATATAGAGAGGTTGTTTTCAGTGCCGACTCCCTTGGTTAAGCCAGCTTGTGTCACGATGCCTGCCCCCGGGAAACCAGGTTTGGCCCAGCTACCCCGGAAGCAGGCATCATGCCATTTAATGCAAGCCCATGAACCCCAATTAGGGGCTATTTGGGTGCAGTCCTGGCGCCTATGGCGCCAGGCTCATAAGTTCAGAATCAGTCCTGGCGCCATGGGCGCCAGGCTCATGATCAAGGATTTACCTGAAGCAGACCATGCTGCTAACTTACCTGAGGCAGACCATGCTGCCAGTGACCAAAAGTCAAATGAGGCCTGGGAGGGACTATTTTTCCCTAGGAACTATTTTTTTACTCGGGTGGGGCCGCGGAAGGATACTTACCTGGAACTACTTCTAAGGCTATTTAAACCACGCCCTGACAGCAACCCATGCTTCGCGTTATTCTGCACCTGCAGCGTAACGCTCACCGTGCCTGCAGCAGCTTTCAGTCTTCAGCCACGCCCGCCTGGATGCCGGAGCTCCTGAAAACCTGAAAGAAAGCAGAAGGAAGGTTAGAACCGGAGTTTTTACCTGCAATCCTTACCTGAATCCTGAATCTTCTTGGCTCTGACCTAGAAGGAAGAAATCATCAGACGCGCGCCGCTTAGCATCCTGCAGCGCTGCGCGGTAACTCACCTGAAGCAATCCTCCGCATTCCATCGCGCTTTTCAGCATCCAGCGGCCGCTCTCCAACACCTGTGGAAATAAAGACAATAAGGTGAGCAAGGGAGCATTCCCAGACAATAAAGGCAATCCCCAGGACTTATCTGATACCACAGGGGGTACTTACCTCATCTCGGGTCGGCGCGGCCTCCACAGCTTCTCCGCCGTACCCCAGCCCCAAAGGGGAAACAAAAGCAACACAAAAGCGCAAGTAGGGGAAACCGAATTCCACTACAGACTTACCTGGTTACTGCCTGAGGCCGCAATTACCGGAACCTCCACCGATTCAGCGCCTGCAAAAGGAAAGGGTCACAGGTTAGACCAGGTCCTCATTTTCGAACTGAACAGAATCCATAAACACTTACCTGCATCTTACTGGTTGCCACTTGGAACTCTTCTCAAGAACTATTAAGGCAACCTAGGGAATTTGGACAGAGTGAAGGCCAGACTCTTTTTCAAACTATTTCCTCACAGAGTCAATACCGTTCTGCAACTCTCCAACATCCCACACCAGTGAAGTAACTGGTCATTTACGTGCCCCTGCGCTCGAGGCAGGATGGAGAGCTCATCTTTCCAAACTATCAGGTGAGAACATAGCAAGAGTTCGGAAGTAATTTGTGGGAAGAGATCGCCGGAGTCGGGGAAGGTGGGGTTGGCGCCCAGTCCCCGCAGGTGGCTAATTCCCTTTTCTCCATTACAGAAGAATATTCATACGGGCAAAACAAGCTAAGCTGGGTGGTCCGGTCCAGTCCATCATTTCGGCACCCCATGTGTCGCTGGAAGAGGTAACCACAGCCCAGTTCAGACTGACGCCCCCGTGGACACCCGGTGAGCGTAACAGCTTGCCTATCATCGTTAAGACCGCACCCGAGGGCCCAAGCAGAGATTTTTTTCTGTAAGAAGGTTGCAAATACCTTTCCGATGGTATCCAATAAGGCAATTGGTCGATAATTGGCTGGGTTGTCCCTACTGCCTTTTTTGTGGATCGGAACAATTATTGCCTCGGACCAGGAATTTTCCTAGATTTTGCTATTATCTTGAACAGCTCGGCTATGAATTTGGACCATTCGTATGTGTGTTGTTTGAGCATCATATTCATGATGCCGTCCGGGCCTGCTGCTCTAGAATTTTTTAACTTTGCTATAGCAGAAGCGATGTTACCCACCGTCTCTGTTGTGTCCCAGCAAGATTCGGCAGAATTGTTATCCTCCTCAGCAGGTCTAACAAAAGATGAAAAGACTTTCTGGAAGTGACTCACCCAGGAAGCTTCAGGTACTCCATTTGCCATTGTTACATCCTGGTTTAGATGTCCTTGATTTAAGATTTTCCAAATTTCTCTTGTGTTATATGTTCTTATCAACGAGAGCATCTCCTCTCCGCTTTCTTGGTCACGCTGGTGTGCAAACGCTATTAACCAGTTTCAGTATCTTTGTTTGCGTTGTTTAATTATGTCTGCACTATTGGTACCTAATCTGGATCGATCTTTCCTCAAAATCTTCTTTTCCCTATTTAAGCTTGCACTCCACATATGTTTATGGTTGAATCCAGCAAGATGGTATCTTGAAGAATGTGTGTTCAAGTTTAGAAGAATTGCTGGGTAGTTGGTGAAGTCTGAGCATTCTTTATGTTCTGACTGAAAGGCTGACGTTAAGAGCTGGATCTGTTTGGTTTTTAGCCTGAGTCTATTACGCCCAAAGTTCACTTCTAGTTGGGTGCAAGACGTGCCGCTCAAAGGTCTACACTGAGGTTTCCAGGACATTATCAATGGAAAGTGATCGCTATTTTTCGTGGGGGTTATTAGCAGATTAGTGATTTTGGACATCATGTTATTAGAGGCCCAAATATAGTCCAATGTTTTCTTCAGCCCCATGTTTTGCCACGTAAATTGTGGCGGTGAATCGCCAAGCACATTGCCATTGACCATAGAACAGTCTCTAGATTCCATTGCCTCAGTCCAACGTGCTCTTCTAGAGGAGTCCCTGAGATCTTCAGATCGTCGATTGTCGCTTTTCTGTTGGTTTCCGATAAACCGGGATATGTTTAGATCACCACACACGATGATCCAAAGGTTATGAAGAGACCTCTGATTTTTGTCAATTATAGTTGTTATTGATTCAATTAATGCGCTTGCAGAAATCTTTGCTGGGTTCCAATATACGTTAATTAGCAGTAAATGTTGAGAAAGATGTTGGTCTTTCACTGCTCCGCTTGTTGTTTTTACAAGTAAGGACGCTTGGACATGTCCATTTGGATTAAGTGTTTACTCCACTTCCCAGCTTGTTCCTGTTTTAATCAGCATCAGGAGGCCAGAGAAAGGACGGCCTATTATGTTTTTGCTTGCTGGGTTTATCAATGTTTGGTATCCGTCTTTGACTGGTGGTTTTCGCAGCCATGTCTCCTGCAGACATATTATAAAGTTGTCTGATAAGTCCACTGGGAAGTTGTTATATAAGTGGCTGAAGCCTCTAGTGTTCCACGAGATCAGGGTGGCAGCAATGTCCAATCCATCGTGGGCTAGTTAATATTTTCTTTTTGATTGCTGTTTGGTCCTATTGTTCGTTGCAGACGTCGAGTTTGAGTTCAGGTGCATCCGAATCTGGTCGCGATGTTGAGACAGAGAGCTCTTTGACTCGGACCTATCCAAGCCTGCAGATCCGATATGTTGCTGATATGATATGGGCGGAACCCAGAGATCGAACCTGTGTTTCTCCGTGTTGTCTTGCCTCCAAAGCGAGCACGTTGCCGCTGAGCTATCCTCCCAAGACATGATGCTTGGGAGGATGACTGGATGAATTTTAAAGAGTTCTGTGGCCGCTGTATGCGAAGCGTCGCTGCAAGAGAGTGAGTGGACAAAGCGTTTAATCTTCCAATGGAATCAGAGGTCATTATTAGTTAGCTGAAAGTGTATGAGGTTTCTGAAAGGAACCACTTTGTCATCCTCCACTAAAGATGGCATTTGTTTGAATCCAGACTTCATCAATGTTTCTTTATTGTTGTTTCTTCTGGGTTGTTAATCAGTTTTACTCTTTAGAGACTCAATGGCAGGAAATAGTGTTTAGCTTCATGTTTCTACACGTTTGAAAGTTGGTCTTGTAAGTGTCATATTGTCCCGGAATGGTCATTTAAAATCTAGTCTATTGGCAAACTGAACACAAGGAAGCAATCGCTTGCGCAGAATGTGTGGTTTGATTACTCTCTACTCAATTAGGGACTGAGTCCCAGTCTGCCACAGTCTTACCTGGTTTCTTTGGCGTGAGGAGCTGCAGCGACGTGTGGAGAAATTTGGTGCTGTTTCTTTAACAGAGTCTGCTGTTCCACATAAACCGAACTCTCGCACGGAGCGCGGCGCGGAGTCCCAGTCTGCCACATGCCACCACGGGACAAAATGGTAAAGTGACTGCAAATGCAAATGCCGGGCCTGTGACCCGGCACAAGACGCTCAAGCATCGTCGAATACTGAATCCCTGGAATGCCCTGAAAGCGTCCACTGCTCGTTAAGGTAAGCAAATCTTCAAACCTAATGGTACCTGAAAATGGAGTACCAGTACCGGCATTCGCTCCAAGCGTATCTCTGCCTCCCTCAGTGAGCGGACCGGACTGCTTGCTTTTAAGTGACGAGCCAGGGTTAAACCCTGCACCTGATCCGACAACAGGTCTTAACACAACTGCCCTGTTAACTTTAGCAGACTTACTCCCAGTAATTCCGGTTATTGTTGCCCCACTCAGTCCTGATGAACCAGACGTGTTCTACTCACCATTTGACGTCACTGACGCTGAACTCATGATACTGTAAATTATTGAATCTTCTAACTGCCCCGTGCAAAAAAACGCAACAACCAGTAGCACGGATATCATTGAGCTGTTACCCAGCTTCAACCCTAGCTTGATATACATCTAAAGTCAACGACAATAATTGCAACTTTGGACACACCTTGTGACAGAGATTCAACATCAATAAGCGAAGAAACAAACAATATAATTATAACTCTGCAGCAATCAGCCCTAACTCAGTGGACCTTAGCAATGAGCAGTCAACACGAACACATACCCAAAAACAGTCCCTTGACCTCGCGGAGCTTGAGGCTCGTTTGATAGAGCGGTTACATGCCGACTTCTTACTGACAAAAAAGAAGTTGCAGGTCGCTCACTTACCACCAACTAACAACATTGAACAAAAGAAAAGCGAGTCCCATGTTGTCTCAGGTGAGCCATATGCAAGAAACAAGGCAGAAACTCACAATGATGCTGGGAAGACAAACAGTGCGACCGTTGGGTTTCGATCACACTTACATTCAAAGTCATGTGTGGCAAACGATCCAATGACAAAGAAGCATGGTAACATAAATTTCATGCCAAATTCGTCACCCATCAAAGGTACGAGTATTTCAAAAGAAAATACCAGCACTCCATGTCTGAACCATAATAACTTTACACTCGAAGGAAACAGAGCAACTCACCTGACTGGTTCTCCTTATGGCATCGAGAACCAGACTTTAGAAACCACAAACGGTTTATCGGCCACCTCAGATAAACCTCTAGACGCTGGCTCCAAGTCTAGCCACTCAGCCGCAGCCTCAACCCAAATACATAACAACGTTTTAGCGACTTCTTCACTTTCCATGATTCCTTTTGTAAAATTATACAAATCACTTCACAAAGCAATCAGTGATCAGGCTGTGATGCTAAAGAATCTGCAAAAATTGATAAATTGGATTCTTTTAAAGCCTTTCAGCAAAAACAGATTGAAAGAGATGCAGATTTGACAGTCCTTTGGCAGCAGCGGCTCACTGACTTGGCAGCCCAGCATCACTGCCAAAACGACACTTTATCTGAAGGTCTGTTAGAAGCAGTTAAATGGATGCGACACAACTGTGGTGTTGCAACTAACCCTCTTTGGAGTCTTCAGAGGAAGCAAGAGGCCAATGCTCTTCGTGAAGAGGAAGCACGCTCATCTTTTCAAATTCAACCTGATCCAACATTGCTAGAAATGGTGCAAATTCCAATTGGCAGTGTACTCTTTGTGGCAACAAATATCAATGGGAATGGCACTTCATTTGGGATTATGCAAGATAAACTGATAATTGGAAGAGGGGCGGCTACACGCCTGACGCTGAACAGTGACAACTCTGCCATGCACAACTGTAATCATGCTGCTTCTGGACCCGTTGTTTACAGCATGCTTCGTTTGGCATCTTTTCAGCGGGTGCAAAATTGGCACAGAGCACCTCGGTGGTGTTGGCCCCTTTTGCTGGTAGTGATGCAGCAGCTAATGAAAAATCAACAATTACAAGGCCAAATTCAACTCGACAAAATCAAAGTCACCAAAATGCCAAGAAATTAATCAGAAATCTGTCCTCTGTGGCCAAACTTGGGCTGTTTAATCACCCAGGCAAAATGAAATCGCCAAAATCTAAAACGGAACCAAACAAGGCTCTAGGTGGCAGCAGTCAGGCTGTCACAAAACAAGGGGCACTGAAAATACAGTATACAGGATGATGCCCTAACAGGCTGGTGTCACAAAGAGGGCAACACACAACTGTGTGTGGTTCTTAGGTATGCAGTAAGGATTCCCTCTACCAAAAGGTCTCAGAAAACAGAGTGACCAGGGAGTTACAGGCTAAGTATTGAAGACAGAAGGATAGATAGAACAACTCACTATCCCTGCCTAGTCCCTAGGGGAAGATTCCCTAGAAAGTGCTGATGGGCCGCTTATCTAAAAGGGACAGGAAAAGAGGATAAAGAGAAATCGTTTTTGAAGAAAACATAACAATCCAAGGATTGTTATACTCTGGTCCGCCCCAGGTCACTGGTATCCTAATGGGTGGATATGGGTGCGTTAGTGTTAAAAAAAAGTTAACACCTAAGGCAAGGGGGTCAGCCTTCTACTTTGGGTACATAATATTTTAATATCCCGTAGACAGGCTGAACAGTCCTAGGGTAGCTCAGAATTAAGAACTAATCGCTCAAGCCTCAGACAGAGTGCTAAGAAAGGAATGTAACAGGCACTCCCTGTCTGGGTGAGCTTTTTAGACTTAGACAAACAAGTAACGACCCACAGCATCTACCTGAAAAATGCTAAGTATTAGACAGAGTTTGGGCAAGTTAAAATACATACAAAGGTTGTTCACGGTGTAGGTAGGATTTGTTTTTTGTCTCCACCATGTCACAGCCACTGTCTACTGGTTTCAGTGGTATAAACTTAAGTGAAACCACTTTCTTCAGGACAGTCTTCTAAAAAACACTGGTAATTTCAAGCAATAGATCACCAGTCTTGCCACGGGGTGCATACTTTACCCCGCTTCTTATCGCCATATACAGGGAAGTTCAAGAGAAGAACCTACGGACAAACAAAGATAATCCATAATCACTCCTCAATCACTGATCCAGGCTCAATTGCTTAGAGAATACAGTGTAGATTATGTATCTCTATAAGGTTTAGTGAGGGTGAGAGACATCCACATAATACATATTTAACTAAAATGGTGAGAAGCAACTCAAATGGTAAAAGACACACACACAAGGCTACCAACATATAAGTTTTTGTTCTATCTTATATGTAGACGGAAGTGTCACAATTACAACCGATGTAATAGTGTACTGAGCTTCCATCTGCCATGCGTCAGGTTTTGTGGCAAAATCTGGTGAAAAGCCAGACTGTTGTCCGCGTGCATTCAGTGGCAACCTCACGGTATTGTTACTGTGAGGACAAGGAGTAGAGTCACTGTAAAGATGGCATGGGTAGATGTAGATCCCATCCATCTTTAAACATGGTTGTATATCCAGGGTGAGGATACTCAAATGGGTATCTCAAAAGTCTTTATGCGTTGGCATGTATCTATGGTCTCCTGAGGGAGATGCCTACATATAGGATCAAGCACAGTACAAGTAAAAGTATAGGCTACAAGCTAGGACTTGCCGGTGCCCGTATTTGTGCCATTCTGACCCATATAACAATGGTACTCCGTCCTGATGGGATCAAATGTTGCTTTAAAGAGTTAAATGGTAAAGTCCAATGCAACGGTGCCAAAGTAAACGGCCTATTATATTTTTAATATAGTGGCTATTTACATATTCTAGCACGTAGTAGGTATGTTGGAAAACGTATGACGTATGGGCTAGCGTTCTCCCGGAATGGGAAACGTTGTCTCAATAAATTCTGCCTAATGGGTCCATGTTGAACCAGGCAGGTCAGGCAATGGAGTCAAACCACAAATGCCACAAAAATGATGGAAATCTTCAGAGAAGCATACAAATATATGACACACCTTCCACATTGAAACATTAGTGGATATGGCATCTGTACAGAAAATATTTTATCGGTAATTCATGGAATAAATGTGCGCCAAAATTTGTGGCGCAAGCTGGCGCCAAATCCATGCGTGGCGCACACGGGCACACACGTCACTGCGACATCCCAAATGCCGCACGTGCAGCGAAAGCGCACACCGTCTAGCGCACACACCAAAAAGGGGTCGGAACACACAGAATGGGGAACAACACGTGAAAATGAGGGCATAACTGGGGAAGTACTGCTGGGAAATACACGGAAAACCCACACGCTTGTGAACTACACGTATTCATGGAATCGAATAGGGGAAACCTGCACATGCCAAAAGACACGTCACAAGCATAAACATGTCCACCACACAAGGGCAGGCGGAAGCGTCCCTGCGAAGTATAACAGTGTGCGCAAACAACAAACACGTATATTCAGTTACGATGAATGTCCCATTTCTCGCAGCACAGATTGTGGGACACCACATGAGGAGGAGAATAACCAGGCCCGGCATTTCTTTGCCCAGGACGAGCCTTTTTGGGATGCCTGATGACCAGGTCTATGGCAGGTATAGGTTTCCACCTCGTATCATCCTAGACCTGGTCACTGAGTGGGAGGATGACCTCACATCACCCACCTTGTGCTCCCAAGCACTGAGCCCCTTGGAAAAGGAGCTCAATCTCCTGCATTTTATGGCCACTGGGTCATTTCAGTGGACAACTGCCATAGTTGGGGGTATCTCACAGCCCACGCAGTCACGCTGCCTACACCAGGTGTTGGCAATCATGACTGCGCTCCCCTCAGTCGGCAGGCACATATACGTGCCCAGAACCCCCACAGAAAGGCAGGCCGTGGTCCAGGACTTTTACAGGGTGGCACACTTCCACAAAGTGCTTGGTGCCATAGATTGCACCCATGTGGCCCTACGTCCACCTAGGGCCACTGAGAACATCTACCGCAACCACAAGCACTGGCATTCCATCAACATACTGGTTGTATGCGATGCCCATGGAATCATCACCTCTGTCTATGCAAACTATCCTAGGTCTACCCAAGACAGTTTCAAATACAGAATGTCCGCCCTGAGCGGGGACCTGGAAGTTGGGAAGCATAGTGACACATGGCTCATTGGTGAGTACAAATGTCTGTGCACATGCATGCATGTCACACATAGACAAATACACAAAGCCAACTAATGACAACCATCCTCACCTCTCCAGGGGACAGTGCCTACCCTCTGAGCAACCACATGATGATGCCAATATGGAACCCCACCACACCCGGGGCATAGTGAAGGGCACATTCGGAGTGCTCAAGTCACGCTTCCCCTCCCTTGACCGCTCTGGCGGGCAGCTACTATATGCACCCCCAGTAGTGTGCAGGATCATTGTGGCAGCATGTGTCCTGCACAATGTTGCAACACGGCGGGGCGTACTGGTGGACATTGTGGTGCCCCCACATCCCCAACCACAGGCACAGGTGCAGCTCATGGGAGGGGAAAGGGCATATGGCGAGGCAGCCCTAAACTCCCACCCCTGCAGAGTGCACACACATTGTGTGCATCCCTCGCTACTTAAACATAACCAATCCTGTGTGACCAAAAGGAACACATGCAAGGTGCATATCACACCACCCCCCCTGAAAAACAGGCCATGAAAATCACTGGTATATCACCCAAACCCTCCCAATGCCCATCACCCTCGTCGGCCACACCATGACATGGCATGCAACAGCAAAAGAGCAAACCAAAAGCACAACACATGACCAATTAGATACAAAGTGACACGTGATGAATGGAAAGAGGCCTGAGACAATCACACCTGACATGGAATCAGATGAAATGACTGACCAACAACCTCCCACATATACAAAGTCATACACAAATGCATGCCACCAGTGGTACCATCAACAAAAGACAGAATGCCTGTTGGCATGCACATTGGCCAATCCAAATCGGCAAATCCCAAAACCATTTGCTGTGTGTGTTTCCTGCAAACACACCACTCGGCACACAGCACAGTGAGCAGCCATTGTGTTGGGGATACACCTTTAACATCATATAAAAAGGACAAGCAACTAAAACAACCCAGTGACGCATGTACACAATCCCCAAATGGTAAGTGATTATGCGCTGCAGGGACACAGTATGTCAGATAAGGCAATCTGTGTGCACGTGTGGGCATGGAAGGGTGGTTGTATGTGTGGTGGTGCATTGTGTAAGTGTGTGTGTCAGTAGGGACATGCACTCAATACATGCATTTAAAATGAAGTGACCCTCAGTGTCCTGCACACATCACATGTGAACATTGCCCATGTGGACACCCCAGTATGTCAAACCACACCAATCCCCTGACACCTGAAAAGTAAACCCAAACAGGAACAGCCATTGACCAGCAGAACGCATCATGTACATAGTACCCCACAATGACAATGTCAGAGAGTGCCCAATCACTGTAGCCCAAGCGTACTGCCCGACAACAAAAGCATGTCCCTCATTGCCTCATCACCATGACCTTCAGAAGAACTGTGTCTGGGGTCTGTCGGCTTCTTCCTTCTAGTCTACCTGGCTTCAGGATCCCCCTTCCTTTTGGTTTCATTGTTCTTCCTTTCATGTAAATAGGGTCCAGCCCCCTCAGAGGCCACCTTGACTGGTAAAAATACCAAATCGCAGAGAACTCCAAGGAGCCAAACCCCCAAACCAAGGGAAAAGCTTCTAGGCACCAAAAAACCCTAAAAGAGTCTCCAGTAGATGACTTGAATTCGCAGAATATGGCCAAGCACATGTCCAAGCTGAATGATAGAATAACTACCAAGGTAGCACAGTTGAACAATGGTTCAACAGGATGGGTAGCAATTTGAGTACACAATAATCAATGAGGATGTCACAACTGATGGGTAGAGCTGGAACTTGAGAAGAAAATAACCAAGGAGGCCGGCACAACTGGATGGTTGAGCTGAAACCCAATCAATCCTTGATAGCGTGAACGAAGAAAGGCAGAGACAGCACAAGTCTGGAAAGGCACAGTGAATGCGAGATAGCCAGAAACAGCTGACAGCAAGTTAAGAGCCACAACAGTTGAATAGCATTGGTAAAAGGCTAAAGTCAACATAAAGGCATGGATGTAATAGATGAAAGACAGGAGGAGCGAGAGAGAGATGCTGTGGAACAGAAGTGTACTGAGGCAAATCGAGGCAGTGTAAGCATACGTGTAAATAACTGCCCGAGAGACAGGCGGACAGATCTGCAACAAGGATAGTAGCATGAAGAAAAACAGGGACTAAAGGCACTCGAGTGTGAAAAACAAGTAAAAGAGCTGTAGTCCAGTAGGAAAACTGCACCGTCAGGCAGCAGCGAAGTCCAAGAGGAACGGAGCGGAGTAGTAGTATAGGCTGACATCTCAAGTGAGGCCTGGGCCGTGAGTTGTGCCTCTTGGGTCACATTCCTAATGCATCCTCCATTGCCACAATCCCCAGGGGCTGAACTCAACACGTACTAACTTGACATTGTCACCATCCGGCCTCCTCCCACCATCAGTGTGACTTTGACAGCTAAAGGGTGCAGGCTACCGTCTACAGCATGAAGTGCATCAAGCATGTATACAGGCAAGAAATTAAAATACATCACAATCAACTTCAATAAATGGACAGTTCAAAAATGTACTCACCAAATTTATTGCAGACATGCCGTGGAGAAAACATCCATAATCCCCACTAGGGGTGTAAACACAAGTAGTACAGCAGCAGACAGGCCACAGATATGACGCAAGTCCAATGCCATTGTGTAAATTGCTGTCACACCGAACCATCCTTGCAAGCCCATGGAAAGGGGAAGCAGGAGTGACATATGTGACAGGACCCCAAGCCACAAACACATACACGAGACAAGCTTGAATGGGCCCAGTTGGAACAGACAGTGGATGCTTTCAAAAGCCACAAAGCACCACACTGTGACATGAAGGCACAATAGACAAACAATTTTAAACTAATAAAATAAAAAATTGCCATATATGACCCGGGGGGAGGCATCCAGGAGGGGGGAGTTATAGGTTGCACCTCAACATCCACATGCGATGATATTGAGATAAACAAATCTCCATTGACTCAACGCCTGCATGGCCCGACCTGTGTGGGAGATAAGTCGTCATCCTGCTCACCCTCTGGATGGAAAACAGAAGGTGGACGTGGCACAGTTGCCTGGCCACGCCTATGCACAGCTTGCCCCTCGATGGCAGCAAGCATGCGAGTCTGGTAAGCCTGGTCCTGTGTGGCGATGGCACGTAGGTCAGCATGTAGCACCTCACGTGATCCGCGTGCTTTCTCGTGTAAGGTATGATATGATATGATATGATAGTTTATTTATATAGCGCCTATACACAACGTGTTTCAAAGCGCTTCAAGGAGGGAGGGGAGCATAGGAAAATACAGTTACATTCAGCAAAGTCCTTGAAGCAGTACAGAATGTAAAAATAACTATCATAATAGGCCTGTCGACATTTCTGATAGTGGAAGTGCATAGAACAAGTAAGGCAAGAGGTAATGGATAGGAGGAGAACAAAGCAAGCAGTAACATTACTATGTCTGATGACAATTTACGCAGTGCAGGTGGTAACAAGAGGAGGGGTGGGAGGGGGGGCAAGGGTATGGAGGGGAAAGGAGAACAAGGCACGATACTGAACAAAAATGTCGGTGACAAATTTGAAAGTAGGGGAGGGGGGAGGAAGAGAACAAGGGGGGAGGAGGGGGGACAGACAAGCTGCTATCGAGAGTCACGGAACAAAAGATAGGAGTAAGTGCTAGGAGGGGGAAGTCTGAGAGGAGGGAGGAGGAGTGGGGAGTAGGAAAGTTAGTAGAAGAGGATGGATGTGAGGAGGTGGGAAGGGAAGGAGGCAGGAAGGGGGGTGGAACGCAGAGCAAAGAGGGTGGAGCAGGCACTCAGGGGGGAAGGGGGGCACACAGGCACTCACAGAGGGCCAGGGGGAACACGGGCACTCACGGAGGGGCAGGGGGGCACACAGGCACTCACGGAGGGGCAGGGGGGCACACGGGCACTCACAGAGGGGCAGGGGGGCCCACGGGCACTCACGGAGGGGGAGGGGGGCATACAGGCACTTATAGAGGGGCAGGGGGCACACAGGCACTCACAGAGGGGCAGGGGGGCACACAGGCACTCACGGAGGGGGGGCACATGGGCACTCACGGAGGGGCAGGGGCACACAGGCACTCACGGAGGGGCAGGGGGCACACGGGCACTCACGGAGGGGCAAGGGGGGCAAGCGGGCAATCACGGAGGGGCAGGGGGGCACACAGGCACTCACTAAGGGGCAGGGGGGCACAGAGGCACTCACAGAGGGGAGGGGGGCACACGGGCACTCACGGAGGGGCAGGGGGGCACACGGGCAATCACGGAGGGGCAGGGGGGCACACGGGCAATCACGGAGGGGCAGGGGGGCACACAGGCACTCACTGAGGGGCAGGGGGGCAAACAGGCACTCACGGAGGGGCAGGGGGGCACACAGGCACTCACGGGGGGAAGGGAGGGCCGGAGGGGCAGGGGGCACACAGGCACTCACGGAGGGGCAGGGGGGCACACAGGCACTCACGGAGGGGCGGGGGGGCACACAGGCACTCACAAAGGGGCAGGGGGGCACACGGGCGCACAGGCACTAGGAACTCACGGAGGGGCAGGGGGGCACACAGGCACTCACGGAGGGGCAGGGGGGCACACAGGCACTCACGGAGGGGGAGGGGGGCACACAGGCACTAACGGAGGGGAAGGGGGCCGTTCCTGCTAAGGTAGCACATGTAACATGGATTTCTGCCTGAATGGCCTCGCATGACATCCGGAGCACCTCCCGGCTTGCACGTAGCTCAGCCGAGATGGTGGTCTCAAGCTGCTCCAACCTCTCCTCTGTCCGCTGCCTCTGGGACATGTTGAGCACACCCACAGTAGATCTGAGGGATTGAGGTCATCCCTCAGGGCCACCATGTGTGCCTCTGCATGAGCAGCAAGTGCTTGATGCAGAGACACCATTTCAGCCGGCGTGCCCTGTCTGAGGCCGCCATGCCCAGCCTATGTGAGCGGGCCGTGGACTGTGCTGCCCGCTGCTGGAGGTCCACCTGCCTAGCAGGGGGGAGCACGGATTGGGCAACACGTTCCATGCTCTGAGCGATCTTATCAATAGTTGCCCCCTGTTGTTCTGAATTGGCATACATGTATTGCTCCCACTCAGTATACCCCGGTGGCACATGGCCACCGCATTGCTGGACTTGACACCCGCGGAGACCAAGGAGCCATGGTCCTCACTGGATTGGCACCACCCACGCCTGCAGGACTACATCCCTCCATTGACATGATGCCCTAGGCACATCACAACTGCTGTGGAGGGTGACCGTGCATCCCGATCCACCACAGGCGGAGGTTCCAACACTGTCTGGCCCCTCAGTGCAGGTGTCACGGACAGAAGATCATCGACATCAGGATCACTCACCGTCGACGAATGGACATGACACGCTTCCAACTCAACATTGTTGTCAGAGTGATCATCAGAGCTAGACTGATTGCCAGCCCTGGACACGATGGTCAGGAGCACAAGTGGGTTCTCATGGTTTACCACCCCACGACCCCCACTTGTGCTGGGTTGCTGATGTAATAGCAACCCTGTGTCTGGAATGACATCACCATCCTCTGGCTCCATTGCGTCATCATCTGTAATGTGGAAAAAAGAAACATGAGTACACATTTCTGTCATGAACCGTCGCCTACGTCCTTTCTGGACTTCGTGGTCCCTGACCCATAGGGGATTGAATGCAGTAAACCTTCCAACATGGCCGCCTGATACAGAACGCTGCTTGCCAGTCCTTGCGCTCCACATTCTACGTTCTACTAAACAGACACGCCCCGCAGCTCTGTGCGTCTCAACGCTACCGCTTGCTGTAGTTGGACGTGTGTTGCCGGAGTTCGCTCGGGGCTTTCTTCTGAATCCTGTTTCCCGGTTCATTGAATCCCCCTTCCTTCCTTCTTTTCCTCAAAACTTACCTTCGAACTTCCTGGATTTTTGCCCGCGCTCGGGTCACAGCGTTCCGTGTCTCCGAGCTCGGACATTGTTCCTTCCTGGTCTCCGTCCTGGACATCTGAACGTATTCTGGAGTTGGATTGTCATCTTCATGCTGGAATCCGAAGACCAGCACACAGGTTTATGCAAATCCCGGACCATGCGAAAGAAGTCACCAAAGAAGGTCTCAAGCAAACAACGAAAACAGGTGAGCAGGGGAGAGACTTGTGACAGATTGAGACGCCTAGAAAATGATACAAACACAGAGATGGAAGCCGCGGTTCAAGACCTCATGTGAGGCATGCAGGAACTAACCACAGAAGTCCAGAACCTTAAGGCTGAGAATGCTGCATTAAAACAGCTAGTCTTGCCAACGTGACTCTGCAACTAAGGAAAGCGTGTTATTGGGAGGAGTAGTGGACAAATTTGATGGTTCTTCAAAGACCTCCCGTGCCTTCCTTGATTCATGTTTGGTACACTTTACCTTCAAGCCCTACTACTTTTCCACTCCTAGAGCAAAGGTGGGGTTCATGATCTCACACCTCACTGGTAACGCCTTGACCTGGGCAACCCCCCTAGTCAATTCGGGTGACGCCCTCCTGGATAATTATGATGGGTTCGTGGAAGCCCTAAAAGCCATGTTTGATTGCCCAGAGCAGGTTTACAGCGCTCAAGAACGTTTACTTGAATTTCAACAAGCATCCCATGATATGCTTACCTATGTGACCCGCTTTAAACAACTAGTGAAGGAAGCTGATTGGTCTCAAGAAGCCAGCTTCACCCTCTATCGAAGAGGCCTGAATGAAGAAATAAAGGACGAGTTAGCCAGGGTAGCTCGCCCAAACTCCTTCCAGGCTCTCACGGACCTTTCCTTGCAAATCGACTTTCGAATCCAGGAAAGAAAGGCGGAGAAAAGAAGTCTAAGTCAACCTTCCAAAAGGCTGCCACAGACCACTCATCCAGACCTGAGCCCACAGCTTCTCCAACCTCGGATCCAGAACCCATGCAACTGGGGGCCTTCCGTGGACCCATTACCCCACAAGAAAGAATGCGCCGGATTCACACTGGTCTGTGCATGTATTGCACCTCCGATAAACATCTCGTGAGAGAGTGCCCTATTGCTCCTCCACGGCGTTCGGGAAACGCCAGCTCCCGATCCTAGATGGGGTACTGTTTCGGGAGAGAGATGTCTGCTCCACATCAATTCCTTCCTTGAACTCTCCTGGACAAAATAATCTTGTGATTCTACAGGCATACCCATCACCTTCCAAGAAATAATCTTACCCCATCCTGGCATTAGTGGATTGCGGAGCCATGGGCATATTCATGGATCATGATTGGGTCACTACTGACAACATTCCACATGAAACTCGAGAGACAATGCAAGCTGTAGAAGCTATTGATGGGAGACCCCTTCAACTAAAGAGATCCTACTTTCTATAAACCACCATCAAGAGAGGAATACATTTGACATTATAAGATCGGCCCACTATCCAATGGCTCTAGGCATGCCCTGGTTACAGAAGCATAACCCCTACATCAATTGGGTAGCAGGCTCCTTGTTTCTTGGTTCTGAACATTGTATGTCCCACTGCTTATCCCTAGATAGCTTACCAAGGTGCTCTGACGACTCTCAAGAAACTCAGCAAATTCCAGTCACTGTTTCTAACATCATCTGGATTCCCAGGGCCTATCAGGCTTACACAGATGTATTCTCGACAGCCATTGTTCAAGCTCTTCCACCACGCAGACCTGACGATTGTGCCATTGACACTGAACCTTCAGCAGTAATCCCTTTCAGGAGAATGTTTATTTTGTAGGAACCCGAAAAAGGGCCCTCCGTGAATACCTGGATACCAACTTTGAAAATGGAACTATACGACCATCCAAGTCCACGGCGGGCGCTTCTCTATTTTTCGTCCCCAAGAAGGATTCCAAGGAGCTTAGGCCATGCTTAGATGACTGTGGCTTTAACCAGTGTACTCTCAAGGATCGTTACCCATTGCCTCTCATCTCGGACATCCTGGAAGCAGTGAGAGGTGCAGTTGTCTTCATGAAATTAGATCTCAGGGGTGCCTACCATCTTATTCGTATAAAGGAAGGTGACAAATGGAAAACAGCCTTTAGAACACCCTTTGGCCACTTTGAATACTTTGGTTATGCCCTTTGGACTTGCTAATGCCCCAGCAATCTTCCAATGTTTTATGGATCGGGTGTTTTCTGATATGCTGTTCCTCTTCGTCATTGTATATCTGGACGACATACTGATATACTCCAAGGACCACCTGAAACATGAAGAGCACGTAATGACAGTCTTACAACGTCTACGTGAACATAAGCTCCTGGCTAAACCTGAGAAGTGTATTTTCCATGTATCAACTGTTCACTATCTCGGATTCGTTCTTAGCCCAAAGGGAATTGGAATGGACCCCTCAAAGGTTGATTCCATTCTATCCTGGCCTGTTCCAACCACTGTAAAACAAATTCAATCCTTCCTAGGGCTTGCTAACTTCTACTGGAAATTTATACCAGCATTTTCTGAGATTGTGCATCCTATTGTTACATTGTTAAAGAAAGATACCCCCTTTCGGTGGACCTCAGCCCATGATTCGGCGTTCCTGCGGTTGAAGACGGAGTTCACACAAGCTCCCATTCTAGCTCAACCCGACATTGATCGACCTTTTCTTGTTGAAACTGATGCCTCCAACTACGCCATTGGGGTAATCCTGAAACAAGAACTTGGAGACAAGTTGGAACACCCCATCGCCTATCTCTCTTGCACCTTGACCCCCAGTGAAACTCATTATTCCGTCCTGGAAAAGGAATTGCTAGCCATCCGTCAAGCCTTCACTGATTGGCGTCATCTTCTTTTGGGAGCCAAACACCCGTTACAAGTCCGCACGGACCATCGAAATCTTAAAGTCCTACCATCCCTAGAATGTAGAAACAGTCGTCAAGCCCGTTGGGCCTTCTTTTTTGCCCAATGCCAATTTCAAATCTATCATGTCCCTGGAACAGATAACATTATAGCCCATGCCTTATCCAGACGTCCTTATTATGAACCCCTTGAAGATCGAACCTTTCCTAAGATGTTTCCCCACACAATATTTGTTGCCCAAGCAATTACCCTCCTGGAGGATATTCAAATTCAAACCCAGTTCTCTGCACCTTGGAAGGAGTTTAAGAGAAACAATCGATGGAATCTCAAAACAAAAGAAGGATACCTGTTCAAGGACAATTGCTTGGTCAATCCCACTCCTGGACTGAGACAAAAGATCACAAGCCTTTGTCATGATACTTTCCATTCAGGACACCGTGGCATCACCAACACCCTCCATCTAATACAAAGACAGTTAGGGTGGCCAAAGATGAAGGATGATATCAAGATCCATATCCAGACATGTGCAGTCTGCAATCAGAACAAACATGATAACAAAAGACCAGCAGGTCTCCTGCTCCAACCAGCAATACCAACAAGACCCTGGGAAATCATAGCCACGGATTTTATCATGGAACTACCCTCTTCCAGGGGCTACACAACTATAATGGTTACCATTGATTTGTTCGCTCATATGGGTCATTTTACACCTTTAAACAAACTGCCATCCTCATCTGAACTTGCTTGATTTTTCCTGGAACACATATTCCAGCTTCATGGGCTACCTTCCAAGTTCATTTCTGACCGTGGACACCAGTACATATCCCAGTTCTGGAAACAGTTATGTCGTATACTGGGAATCCAACGTGCCTTGTCTTCGGGTTATCACCCACAGACCAATGGAGCCACTGAACGAGTAAACCAAACCTTGGAACAGTATCTTTGTTTCTTTGCCACCAAGGTCCAGGATGATTGGTCACTCTTAATACCTGTGACCAAATTCGCATACAACAATTCGGATCATTCAGCTATCAAAACCAGTCCTTTCTTCTGTAGTCAAGGATTAAATCCTTCGGTCCTACCGTCCATTCTTCCACACCCATTTCCTGTGGTTGATTCCTGGATTGAAACACTAATTAATGTGCACAAAGAAGCAAAGGAACACCTAGAAAAGGCCCGAAGAGACGTTAAACATTATGCTGACTCCAAAAGAAGACCTGGGCCTTCCTATTCAGTAGGCGATAAAGTCTGGTTATCCTCGAAACTCCTTCCCCATCACCTACGACCAAATAAATTGGCTCACAGGTATTACGGGCCCTTTTCTATAAAATAAATCGTCAATCCAGTGGCCTTTCGACTCCGACTACCAGAATCATGGAAAAGGATCCATCCAGTCTTCCACACCTCTCTGTTAAAACCATATGTCCAGCCTTCTCGAACTGCTCAAAGATCTACCCCAGTAATTGTCAATGACCAACTCGAATATGAGGTCTCCAGAATCTGTGACTCTAGGTACCGATGTGGTCAATTACAATATTTGGTCGAGTGGAAAGGTTATCCTCCCAGTGAGCGCACCTGGGAACCCGTGTCCAACATGAATGCCCCAGGCTGATTCGAAGATACCATCTTATCCATCCAGGCAAACCCAGAGGAGCTGAGCTTCAGAGGAGGCATACTGTCATGAACCGTCACCTACGTCCTTTCTGGACTTCATGGTCCCTGACCCATAGGGGATTAAATGAGGTAATCCTTCCAACATGGCCGCCTGATATGGAATGCTGCTTGCCAGTCCTTGCGCTCCATGCTCTACGTTCTACTAAACAGACACGCCCCCGCGGCTCTGCGCGTCTCAACGCTACCGCTTGCTGTAGTTGGACGTGTGTTGCCAGAGTTCGCTCGGGGCTTTCTTCTGAATCCTGTTTCCCAGTTCCTTGAATCCCCCTTCCTTCTTTCTTTTCCTCAAAACTTACCTTTGAACTTCCTGGATTTTCGCCCGCGCTCGGGTCACGGCGTTCCGTGTCTCCGAGCTCGGACATTGTTCCTTCCTGGTCCTTCCTGGTCTCTGTCCCGAGCAAAGGGACCATAACGCCCAGTACGGTCCGTGCTATCGGTCCATGAAGCCTCCAGAACACCCCTCAGGGCCTCATACAGCACATTTTGCATTGATTGTGCCCTAAAACATTATTCAGTGTGTCAAATCATCACGGCCAGGCCCCACCAGATTAGCTAAGTGGGCCTGGGCGTACACTTACTGCACGACAGTGCACCTTCAGGATTGTGCCAGTTGAACATAACGGGCCCCATGCCGAAATTGCAGCAGCATTAACGTTAATCAACTACATATTAGTCATTCAACAAAAAAGCTGAACACATGTGTAAATGAACACTTTCACACACACACACATAAGTGAGTAGCTGCAATGTTTCACTACACAACGTTGAAGCTGCTTGCATATGTACATGTGAAAGTGTTCAAGAACACCCGTGTTCATATACACACGTATGGTGATTGTGAACAGCATCCTATACCGCAAAGCAACCAGCTACAATGCTGCTTGCTTTGATGTATGTGAAAGTGTACACATACACCCGTGCAGGCAGCTCCACAGTTATTACAACCCGATTGGCAGGCTATAATCAATCTGCGGCCTATACCAGTTAGTATAGGTCGCAGATTGCCCAATAAGCTTTGCTAAACACCCGCTAGGGTGTTACAATACTGAGTACATGTGTCACAGGATGCACTTGTGCCCGTGCCTTTCATGACAGTGAACAGATGACAGACAGAACATGTGTACGTTACCGACTATCTACATCAACAAGTACATTATGATGTCAATGAATAAACATGAAGGGAGTGTAAGGGCAAGTTCAGGCATCACATGCAATGTTCATGCAATAGGTTGCATGGCTGCAGGCAACTCCCCAACCCTCTTAGTGAAAATGAAGGGAGGCATTGCATGGCAGTGAAAGGTTGACCAGAGAACTGTGTATTGGCAGATAGTGCTGAGTAGCGTCAATTGCATCATCTGAGTCAACTGACAACACAGCAGATGAGAATGGGACAGTAAGCAGGACACATGATGAACCCTCTGTATTACACCCATTTGTGCAGAAGGCACTACACCAGTTGAACAGAGTCAAGGGGGTGGAGGGGCAAGGGAGCATGCCTATGTGGAGTACCCGCATGCAGGTAGAACACACATGCACGTCAGTCATGCGATGACATAGTCCGAGTGCTGAGCGGAAAGACACCCCAGGCTACATGCAGAAGGCCCAGTGAGCTGGAACATGTACTGGAGGGGCAGCCGGGTGACTAGCATGTGAGTAGGGTGCAAGTGTGCTCTACATGTCCAGCATGCTGCACAGCAGGCACGCATTAGTGAAGCATTGCATGACTGGCACATGAGAACCATGTACACATAGCATTTAGTGGCAGTCAAGCACAACACATCGCACAAGCAAACCAAACATGGGCTGGATAAACACGCAACAACACTCACTGGACGGGGCATCAAAATCCAGCATCTCTCCCACTCCTTCAATCAATTCTGCCGGGATGAACTCCACAGTGATCACCTTGTGCGGAGTGAGATCTTCCTCCTCAGGTGGTGGCCCACTGCCAGTCACCCGAGTCATGGCATAATTGGAGGCACGCTTTATCTTAGCACAGCGTCAGAGGTCATCCCAACGCTTTTTGCACTCCTGAGCTGTGTGCACCTCATGTTCGAATGCACTAACACCCTCTGCAACATGCTTCCAGTGGTCCCAATGCTGGTCAGCCGTAGTGTGACAATTTGGGCCCACTAGCATATCATGTTTGTGTTCTGACACGTAGCCCATAAGGAAATTAATTTCCTGCTTGCCGAAAGGCTTATTCCTTGACGTGCTGGAGGCCGGAGCCGTGTCTGGGGTCCCAGACTCTTGTGAAGGAGCAACCTTCCTCCTCTTGGACAGTGGTCCGGACCCTGACTGGCAAATGCCGCCCTGATCAGTAGGGGCAGTGCCGCTGGTGGACTGGTCCAAGGGAGTGGCAAGTGGAACTAGGACAGAAGCTCTGACTTGCGTCAGTGGCTGCTGGGTGCTCTTGACTGGACCCAGCATAGCAACCGCCCGGTGCCAAGGTTATTGACCGAGACTGTCTTGGCTGGCAGACTCACAGCCGGGGTGGGGTTGGCTGCATCTGCCCATGCAGTTGCCAACACCCGGATGCTCGGGGCAGCAGATGACAACACTGCCCCTAGGACATGTGCCTCGGTCAGAGCAGCCCTGCCTCCTGACCACCTGAAATTCTGCCTGGGAATCGCCAGGTGCCAACGCATCATGCACTGGCCGACCCTGAGCCTGAGTGGTGGTCGACACAGCTGCACCTGCAGCTACCACTACCATTGGGCCCGTGGCAGTCGATGAAACTGACTGCCGGGTCACATGGGTGCCAGTGTCAGACGCAAGAACTGCATCTCTCGGCGCCGCAGGGGGAGGTGGCATGACTGCACCAACATGTGGCAGAACATCCTGCTGAAGTGGCGCACCCCTGCCTCTTCCCCTTCTGCAGCCACCCTTGGCACCCTGGACTCCTCCTACTCCGTGGTCACCCCAGCCACGTCCCTGACCATGCCCACCACGTGGAGGACACCCAGCTGAGGTGCCCCTCACCTTTCGTGGCCTCCCAACCATGGCACAGATGTAGTAGTGCCAATGGGAGGTATACACGACAATTGTCCTGTGCAATTGGGGTGAAGGGGGTGGGTACTAGATGTAAACAGCACCCCTGTGTGCCCGCAAGGCTGTATGTGACCCCGGTGAGAAAATGACGGGTCACGCAATGCTCAGGCACCCCAAAACTGCAGTAAAACTGTGTACACAACCCCCAGTAGCCCACATTTGTGGAATTAACCTCCCGCAGTATGTAGTGGCACCCATGGACACGCAAAACATGTACGCTGGGACACACAGGCTACTATGACCTCGAAAATGGGTAAGCGATACGCAGGGTGACCCGCAGTGGGAAAAATAGCATGCGTGACTCACCGTCTGACTAGCATGGTAAGGAAAAACACGTGTAGGCAAGACTCCGCCAATAGAATAGATACGTCCTCGATCCGCTGTGAAGTAGTGATGGTGCGTGAAACAACAAGAAGTAGCAACACACGCGTCGGTCTCCATGTAAAGCATGTACAGCGAACTGCTGGTCCCCGCTCACCTTTAACCCGTGCTGAGGGAAATTCCTGCGCGCGTCACGTCCCTTGCGCGCTTAGGCCCTTTCCTCCAATTACACGCATTAACATGGGGATGTGCTGTTTTTGCACGTGCGGATTCACTATGCACCCGTGACGAGGGAAATTCCAGCGTGAGCCACATCACTTACACGCTTACGCGCTAAGGGCTTTTCCTCGAATTACATGCTGACGTGCTGTTTTTTCATGTGCCAAATAACTCTGCATCAAGCTGGCCACGTGACAACACACGGAAGACCACGCTCCTGCTCAGAAGGCCATTTTCCTAGCCCGAGGCCACCTCCCATGAGCCATCTGTTGCTGCCTGCTGGCCACGTGCCCTGCTATTTGGTACCTGCACGTCAGTCATCTGCAGGGGTCCAGGTGCTGCGAACACCCCTGCTGGAACAGAAGACTCCCGACTGCAGTTCCATCGCTCCACAGCCCAGCGCCAGGTACCCCATGGCGGGCCAAAATCCATCTGTGGCCAGTGGCGACCCCCCGGCAGAGAGGCTGCCAGCTTCACTGCAGGAGAAGTTGGCATCCTGGTGGAGCAAGTCCTGGTGCATTATGATGCCCTCTTCGGACAAACACGCGCCGACAAGGATGGACGGAAGAGGATCTGGATGGACATCGTGGTTGCCATCCACACGGAGGGGGTGGCAACCTGCGACCTACCACACGTGCATAAGCGCTGGGAGGACTTCTGGTTCAAGACCCTCAGGAAGGCCCAGCACCTCTTGGATGCAGTGGGGTGCCGGGTCCACCTTACCACCGACCTGATGAGGGTCCTGGAATGCATTCACCCAGCGCTTCACCTCCAGGTCCTCGAGAGCCAGACCCATCTGGAGTCGAGCGGTAAGTGTCCATGCGTACTAATTGGACGCAGTGCATGTTGAGGTGTGCCAGGAGTGTGCAGCTTGGACATATGTCTGAAAAGGCCCATGTATGAATGTGTATGTGCAGGGACATGACCGTGCTGCATGTGAGTCCAGTCATGTGTGATGCACATCTATGGTGTATGTGTTCCAAAGCATGATGCACAACTGCATGTGGAGATGCACATATATTGGCATTTCTGTGTATGTACTATGCCATGGTTGAGGTGTGACACATGGATGCTGGTTCCTCCTTCATGTACGTGCATGGCGTACATGTGCGTGTGTGTGTTTGACATGTGTGCGACTGTGATACGCCACGGATGCATGTGACAGAGCCATTTAGGAACGCGATTGGCAGATGTGACATAGTTGCCGATGATTGCACTGTGACAGGTGGTGGGGATGTACAGATGCATGTCTTTCTGGTGCCGTGTATGCATGTGTTCGGCACTCCCCATGTTGCTTGTGACGTCATGCCAACCTTCTGATGTTCATGCTGTTGTGTGTGTATGGAAGCTGCTGCCTTCTGCACGATTCCTGTTAATTTGTGCATGTGTGTGGGTTCAAATGATATGAGTGTTGGGGAGTGTGATGTCATCTGTGAAGTTTGACACTGCCACTCATGTGCAACTGTCATGTGTGTATACGATAATGGTACAGTCCCCTGATGCCTGTGTTCTGTCTCTCCCTGTATGCAGCATCGACTGATGAAGAGGGCGGAGATGGTGCTGTGGAGCACAGCGGCAGGGATCCCATCACCAGCCGGAGACGCAAGGCCCAGCTCCCCTCCCAGGTAGTGATATCTTCCTGAAGTGAGGAGTCTGGTGCCGCGTCCATGGCCGTAGCTGCCGAGGGAAGGTCCCAGAGGTGGAGTTTGGAGGTGGACTCCTCAGCAGCAGTAGGGGCAGCTGAGCCCCCACAGGGGCCTACGGAGGAAGATGGCATGGAGTCATCCAGGTTGGTGGGGGGGTTTTGTTGAGGAGGAGGACGTGGAAGCCCGGCGCAAGGGGCCTGGAAGGGGAGATTCCATAGGTGCTAGTGGTGCAGTCCAGGGACAGGAACAGGAGGCAGCACAGGCCGCTGCAGAGGTGCCTGTGTGTAATCCTCTCCCTGATCCTGTGACTGCATCATCCAGCACCAGCAGGCGTGCCTCCGTCCAGATCCGTTTTCCTGCGGACGTTGCAATCCGTGACCAGATTGAGCCTGTTTTAGCTGGGGTGGCGTTGCACCAACGTGGAATTCAAAATGACGTGCAGGGTTCTCGTCTGGACAATGCACATCATTTTGAATACCTCTTTGGCCGTGTCGACCTACTAGGACAGGTTGTCAGCACTGGGTTCATCCGTGTGCTGGATCTTATTGCGACTCCCTCCTCAACTAAACCCCCTATGTGCCAGTAGTCCTCTGTGCCATCTTCCCACCCAAGTATCACCTGGGCCCCCTGTGGAGCTGCCCCTGAGCCAGCGGCCAGGCTGGTAAAGGACACATCCCTGCCACAGTCGGAGGTCCAGCAGGGGTGGCCACCCCACCAACTGGACTCCAGCAAGAGGAGGACGTGCAGGCATCACCATACAGGGCACGTGCACGGCAGCAGCAGGCTCAGGGTGGGAGCGATCATGGCTCGGGGCCATCAACATCCCTGGGGCAGGCATTGGCCAGCGGGCAGGAGGACCCAAGATTGGGAGTGTCTTCCGTGTGGCAGCGGTTGTGCCAGCATATTGATGCAGCGGCGGGCAGAGAGCGCACAACTCACAAAGGTCAGGGCAGAGAACTCCAGGCACCGGGTGTTGAGACGGGCTGAGTGCCTCGAGGCAACTCGCAGGGAGTTGGAGGAGACCATGACTGTATCCCTGCGAGACCTCGGAGTGGAGCCCGCTGCATTTGTAAATAGTTATGTAGGTGTAGGTTTCCTTTTTTTTGAATTTTTCTTTGGGGGGGGATGGACTATGCCCCGCCTTTTTGTAAATAGTTATTTATTAGGTATGTTTTTGATTAGGTTTCCTTTGGATTGTTGGGCTCATGGACCCTTGAATATTCATTTGTATATAGTTATGGACCTGGATTTACTTTATTTTCTAACCCATGGAGGAAAGCTTTGCTTTTTTTGGAACTTTGGATTTTGTTTTATGGACTGACGCTTTGGAGCCATTTTACTTTGGATTTTAATGATTACAGCCTTCATTTATGTTGCTCTATTTTGGACACCCGGACTTGGATTTATTTTTTTTCTTCTTGTGTGCTTTTGTTTTATTCATTCAGTTTAGTATTTAATACTGTGTTTTTCTACTTTACTTGTGTGGTCTTCTCTCATTCGTTTTGGGCATGTCATAATGTGGGTTTTCTCAGTCATGTGTCACCATTGTGTGGGTCTTACGGACATGTATTCATAGGCATGCTGGTTATTTGGTTTCTATCATGACAAGGGGTATTCAATGTGGAGTGGATGGAATGCTTGGTTGGGTGTTTGGACTGGGGTGGCGTGGGGTGGGATTTGGGTGGCCATAAAGGCCATGGGTCTGGATTGTGATGACGTGTTGGGTGGGGGGACATGAGTCGGGACCTGCTGGCAGGTGCCCGTCACTAGGGGTGGAGTGCGGGACATGAGTCGGGGCCTGCTGGCAGGTTGCTGTCAATGGGGGTGGGGTTGGGGACGTGAGTCAGGGCCTGCTGGCATGTTGCCATCAATGGGGGTGGGGGACATAAGTCAGGGCCTGCTGACAGGTTGCCGTCAATGGGGGTGGGGTGAGGCGACATGTGTCAGGGCTCCCAAGTGCATGGTGCCATGTGGCCTGCCTGCAGGTCATGGTCTGGGGTGATGGGCTTGCTGCGGGTCATGGTCTGGGGTGATGGGCTGCCTGCGGGGCATGGTCTGGGGTGATGGACTGCCTGCAGGGCACACCCAGGGGTGTAGGGTGGTTCCCTGTGGTGTGGGCTGCCTGAGGGGTATGGAGAGGTTGAGAGAGGCACACCCGGAAGGGCCCACACTGCCAAATCGCGGAATACGCCTACCCCGCTCGCATCAGGCCAATCGCGTGTGAAACTCCCAGCGCACCCCCGGAATATGTGTACCCCTCTCGCGCCAGGCCAATCACGTGTGAAACTCCCTGCTCACCTCCGGAATACGTGTACCCCGCTCGCACCAGGCCAATCGCGTGTGAAACTCCATGCGGATCCCCAGAATACATGTACCCTGCTCACACCAGGACAACCACGTGTCGAACTCCCAGCGCACCCCCGGAATACGCGTACCCCGATCACACCAGGACAATCGCATGTAGAACTCCCCGCACACCCCAGAATACGCGTACCCCATTCGCGACAGGCCAATCGCATGTGAAATTTCAAGCGCACCCCCAGAATACACGTACCCCACTTGCGACAGGCCAATCATGTTTGGAACTCCCCGTGCACCCCTAGAATATGCGTCCCCCACTCGCACCAGGCCAATCGCGTGTAGAACTCCCTGCGCACCCCTGAAATATGCGTACCCTGCTCGCGCCAGGCCATTCGCATGTGAAACTCCACGCACACCTCCGGAATATGCACAGGCGGCCCATCCACACTCCCCAGGCTCCGCAGGCAGCCCATCCAACCTGACCATGCCCCGCAGGCAGCCCAACCACCCTGACCATGCCCTGCAGGCAGCCCACACCACAGGGGACCACCCTGGACATGCCCCACAGGCAGCGCATCACCCCAGACCATGATCCACAGGCAGTCCACACCACAGGGGACCACCCTACAACCCTTGGCATGACCCGCAGACAGCCCATCCACCCTGACCATGCCCCGCAGGCAGCCCATCCAACCTGACCATGTCCCGCAGGCAGCACGCACCACAGGGGACCACCCTACACCTCTAGGCATGCGCCACAGGCAGCCCATCACCCAGACCATGATCCACAGGCAGCCCATCACCTCTGACCATGACCCGCAGGCAGTCCATCCACCCTGACCATGACCCGCAGGTAGCCCATCACCCCTGACCATGACCCGCAGGCAGCACATCACCCCAGACCATGACCCGCAGGCAGCCCATCATCCCTGACCATGACCCACAGGCAGCCCACACCACAATGGGGACATTGTCCATGCAATTTGCCTGGCGCAGGCGGAGTACGCGTATTCAAGGGGTTGCGCAAGTTGATTTCCACACCTTTTCGCTGCCGCGAGCGGGGTTACCGTATTCAAGGGGGTGTGCGAGTACATTTTCACGAGTTTTGGCTGCCGTGGGCAGGGTACGTGTAGTTTTTCACGCGATTACAGTGTAGCGGGCCTGTAAGCTGGTCCAGGGTTAGCACGGCCCTTTGCGCAGTATTGGGGATTTCGATGGCTTTTCCTTGCACAAGGGGCGTTCTTGGGGGCGTAACTGCCACTGCGGGATGTTTGCTGCTCAAAATGGCTTGGGAAATCCATGAATACACGATGCTCCAGAATGCTGTTTAGCGCACACGGCAGGCGCACGCTCCCTCTCTGCGCTGCCTGTGTGCGCTGCTTCTGCGCTGAATTCTATGAATTACCCCCTTTGTTGTGAATATTTATATTTTGATGTATTGTAAAGTGGTCTCATATTACTACATATGCTTATGGGGTCAGGTTGAAAAGCACACACATTACTACATATGTTTATGAGGTCAGTTTGAAGAGAACACACACTGTTAAGGAACTTTGCTATATAAAATTGCAAAGTTGAGTATTATCTCATGTGTCGGTGTGTAAAGGTAGGGTACCCACAGGTGAAGTCTGCTTTGTATATCAGGCGAGGTGGGGGATTTTATTCTATAACTGACAGGGCTTGCCACGGGTCAGGCTGTAACAAAATTACAAGCCTCCAAACTGAGAAGAACTGTGTCTGGCGAAGCCAGCACCACCTCATCGCCCTTATCCACTGCAATTAATCTATGTGACTTATCAACCTATCCCACCAGGAAGACTCAGTGGGCCTCATTACGAGTTCGGCGGCAGCCATGCCGCTATTGGCGGCATGGCTGCCGCCGAAATCGTGTCCGTGTCCGTGTCCGTGTCCGGGTCCTCGGAATGAGGATTTACCGGGACATTCCGAGTTCGGAAGGCCCGGTAATTCCTCCCTCCAAGGACCCGGACACGGTCCTTCCCCATTCCCATTTCAGCCCCCATAGGGCTGAATGGGAATGGGAGAGGGAGCAAACAACGGGCCATTACGAGATGGCCCGTTGTTTGCTCCCTCTTCCCCTCACGGGACCCGCTCTGCACGTCTGGTAAAACCAGGCATGCAGAACGGGTCCTGCAAGGGGAACTCGTAATCGGGCGGTACGGGGTTGACGGCACCGGCACCTTGACCGGTGCCATTAACCCCGTACCGCCCGACTCGTAATGAGGGCCAGTGTGTGAAAGTGTCACAACCCGCAATGATAGAGATTTAAATAAGGCTCCATCTATTTCACCAACTCGACTACCTAGTGGTGTGCCAAATCACATCCAAGCCGAGAATGAAACTAACAATGCGGGTAAAAAAACAAAGAGCACTCCCTGAGAGCAAAAATCAGCTGCAGACTCTACATTAAACCGGAAATTAACAACAAATCAAAGACACCAGCGAGTTCATTATAGCTCTAAGGTCCATCTGTCAAATAATTCTATATCGTCAAGGCAAATTTGGAAATTGAAACTGCAAAACATCCAGGCTGACGAGACAAAAATTATTTAAATGTGTACCCTCACTACGAACCATCGATTCAGACGACATCAAGATCGTGGAATATGCTACTGAGAAATTTTCGGATCAAGTCTTGCTACACATTGCGTCGGCTGTTGTTCGGAAAACTATTTTGAAAGCCAATGAAGAGCTCCTCTCTTTTGGCTTTGATATATCACTCGAACCAGAACAAGAAAGCTACATGGACCGGGATCATGCAAAAAAAATCTACAGACAGCTTGACCTTCGAGCAATGTCATGAGGAGCTGTGAACATCTCTGTCATGTGTACAGAATGGGGATATGCAGTTGGACAAGCCAATTCGACAGCCCACAAACCTTGGGAAGCGTCATCACCACCAATAACCATGATCCGATGTGCACGAGTGGGCATGTGAAATTCTATCCTGGAACATACGTGGCTTTATGCACTTATTTAATGACTTTGGAGTTCCTTTAGACAAGGTCCTTATAATTTGCCTGCAAGAAACGTGGCTTCGTGATCTGCCAACCAGGAATGGCTTCAGTATTTTTCGAAATCCAGTGGAAAAAAAACAAAGAGGCCGACCTTACTCTGGCCTCTTAACTCTGATAAAAATAACTCAGTGGTGGTGCCCTTTGAAATCGTTCAATCCAAATACTTTTTTTCAAGACACCATTATGCAGACTAGAGATGTGGACCTTTTAAAACGAAAACATCTCATGGTAATAAATGGCTATTGGAACCCAGCAAAAATAAGCACAAAGAACTTTGTGAACTCGGTCACCAAACTTGTTGACAATGCATTTCTGACATATAACAACTTGTCAATAATCTGCTGTGGTGACTTAAACTGCTCATAGTTTGAATATGATATAGACTGATAAATAAATAAACGCCAACATGATCACGATGTAATCACCAGAGGCCAGCAATGGCAATCGGCTATGGCAATTAGAAATTGTTATATGCTAAATGGAAATGTGAGTGGTGACCAGCCATCAAAGTCAACATTGCACCATGCTGAGACCCACAAAACACTCGATTATATATGGTCGTCTATAAATGTGGTTGAAAAAGTTGTTGACCTCCAAGTGCTCCCGATGGAGAACAGTGATCATGATCTATTGCGACTAGGTTGCAAAATGGAGTGGTCACCCGCTCCCAAAGGCTACAAAGAGGTAATTACTGTAAATGCTGGCAGAAACCGACTTTGCGTCAATAGTTGCCAAATTCAGAAATTGAGCCTAACATTCCACAAAAATGACCATCTGCAAACTGTGGTCTATGTGCCTCACTTGGCAGACTTTACCGTGGCCCTAGCATCTTCTAGACTATTGGGCTTTGCACATAAGCACTTGTATAGCAAATGTACTACACTGCGCAAAGAAATCCATGAGGAGCGATGTGAATCAGCTCCAAAAGAAATTGCCTAAAAATGAAGCTGGAGCTGCAATCAAACGCAGACGACAAGGCTATCGAAACTGGGTCAAATCCCACTTGATCGTCATTGAACAAAATCGAGCAGAAATAATGATGAAACTATTGGTCACAAAAAACTAATGAGAAATTTGGGCAATTTTAAATGCAGGCCGCACAAAATGTTGACCCACCGTCATAAATGAAATAAATGGTTCCGTGTTGGGAAAACATTTTGCGGAACTATACAAGAAACCAGAATGGGAATCAAATAACATTGACAGCCTTTGCCACGTGAAAATCAATCTGCAGGAAATGGAAACAGCAATTCATGGATTGAAAAAACAAATGTGATGCTGAAAAAATACATAACTCAATGGGCTCAGTTCATTGAAGTTTTGTTTTGTTGACTCACAACAATATAGCGAATTCCGGAACCGTGGCTGGAGGCCGTGGTGGTTCCAATATACAAGAAGGGTAGTCGGGATGATCCTGAAATTTACTGCCCGATTGCCCTTCTCGACACCCTTGGCAAAATCTTTGGTTCTTTCTTGCGACAAAAGCTGGCATCATGGGACCTGAGTGCTGGGATTTCAGACATTCGCCAAACTGGCTTTACCGCCAGAGTAGGAGTCGAAGTAAACATTTTGATCCTGAACATACTAAAATTAGAAGCCCTGAAGGAAAACAAAAAATCGATCTTACCTTTATTGATATGAGACAGGCGTTTGACAGTATAAATCGTGGAAAGCTTTGGCAGAAGCTGCTCGCCTGGTACTGCCTGGTTAGCCTGGTTAGCCTGTTGGACCCAGTAATGGCCTTACACACAAAGACATCAATACGTGTAGGAGTGAATAACAAGGACGACCTTTCGGACAAAATACAAACCAAGAAGAGAGTAAAACAAGGTTGACCTTTGGCCGCAGTGTTGTTCAAGCTGTTCATAGCTGATTTGCCTGGACAGCTTGATCAAGTCCATTGTTTTCCAGAGACGATATATAACACTCCAATAAAATGCATAACGTATGCGGACGATCTTGTCCTGATGGACTGCACCCAGATAGGCCTGCAGCGTCTGCGAAATAAATTGCACAAATACCTCAGCGAAAATTACCTGGAAATAAATACCACAAAAACAAAAATTATGAGCGTGGGTCCCAGTGGCAACAAGAAAGACAAATCATTTCGTTGGAAGATTGACAACGAAGCTCTGAGCATGTTGGACTCAATAAGATACTTAGGAATCATGTTTAACAACTCAGCATGCGAACTGCCTTGGATTGGAGACCTTACAAACCGGATGACGAAGTTTGGTTTGCAGGGTGCCAAAATTTATAAAGATCATGTCAAATTTACGATAGCACCAGTAATGACCTTCTATTTGCAAAATTTCCAGCTATTGCATTTGGCACCGAAGCAGGGTGGAATATCCAAACGATTAATTGGCAAATATTAGAAGGAAGATTTTGGCGTCTAGCACTAAGATTACCTTCCTACATTTCGATGACAGCAATAAGACATTAACTATCCATTAATTCTCTCCACTCTTTGGTAATGTGGAAATCTTTGGCTGCAATGCGGAAAATGCACCTGCGTCCTTCAATCCCGGCCTTCCAGCTGTTTGCAACTGAAATGGAGGGTGAGCAAACTGGCCTACTAAGATCTTGGATATCTATTTTAGAAGCAACCCTGTCAGCCACTAATATAATGAAATCAGAATTGTACCAACAGCCACAAATTGCGAAAAAGAAATTTGAGAACTGGTGCTGTATACTAAATCTTGAAAAACTTGCAAAATTCAATTCAACATTGAATCCAAGTCCAGGCAAAATTGAGTTAAACGCTCAACCAAGATATTTACAACACTGCCCCTCGTGGCACCATCGTAACCAATTTCTGAGATTCCGATTCAATGCGATAAAACCAAAGAAATGATTTGGCAAAGATGTGACAAGGCTGTGAAAGACAACCAATGCCATTTCTGTGGATCAGCCACAGAACATTGAAACATCTAGTAACTGCCTGTACAGGAACAATTAGTCAGCGTTCATTACATATAAACAAAATTAGGGACTTCCTCAACAGTGGTTATGAACCCGAAGCATGCCTTGAATGGTATGAGCATTTGGGGGGGACACAAGCAAATATGACAAACCAACTCCTTCCTTGACAGCATTTATTGAGAACAACTAGTTCATATTGAGACTCCTCTCTAATAAAATCTCAAATTTGATATATGTAAAATATTGCCAGTGATGCAGAATGTGCTTAAAAAGTACAGAACATTTGGAATGTTCATCATGTGTGAGAAAGCATATTTAACAAAACATATATGTTAAATTTAGACTAGTATTTGAAGTCGTCTTCAATTTTTGTCTCCCTTTACTTTAAGATGTCTCTACAACTATAGGTGCTCACTATGCCCATTTAACATTGTTTCTCTGTTCCAGTTTTGTAAAACTAATATTCAGTATTTCCTTCATAAACCTATGCAATTTCAGCCAGTTCTCTCATCCATGTATAGATCTAAGAAAGTCCTGTGTCTGGGTCATTGGCTATAGGATCAGGGCATCCCATATCACATCTCTCCTGAAATGTAAGCTATGGATGACCTTTGTGGGAACTTTCTACTTTTCCGCACTTACAACAGTAGGATATTTGTTCCAAGATATTTTACAATCTGAGGTTGTTGACAGAAACATTCATGGAACAATGAACAATGATGCATACACATTCAGAGAGACCTGAACGCATTCCAAAGCTTAGTTGATATATCATATAAAGGTTGGGAAATTCCAACAGATCATTCATTTTAAAACGTTATTCTGTTTGTACTAAATTGGTGATCTTTACTTCCCCGAACATGCATTTCAGTTCAGGGGACAGGCAGCAGGCAGGCAGGGAAAATAGGGGAAGGGAAGGGAAGGTGAGTTGGGAGAGCAGTAGGATGGCGAAAAGTGCATTCATTAAAAGCTACCAAAGTGAATAATCAGAGAGATAAGGCCCTGTCACTCAGTTGCTCTGCCCACCTCCAGTTTTCATGCCTTTCTGCCTCTACTTAAGTACTCTAGGCCAGCTCCAGACAGACAGCATTGAGTAGGCTGCTGGTCATGTGACCAGGCCCTGCCCCTCAGTTGCTTCACCCACCTACAGATGCCGTACCTCTGTAAAGGCTCACTCCCCAACTTACTAATACAATTTCATAAAATAAAACACATCCCAGTAGGGACATCCCAGTAGGGAATGAGACTAAGAGAACCGGTAGCGAGATTTAGAAGACTTTATATAAAGTTGTCATCCAGAGAACTCTGCTGCCTCGAGAGCACTCTGGCAAACAATACACTTACATGGAAATATAAAGGAAAACAGCATCATCACTGACATCACTAACATAGGGTACTGCATTAGAACAGGATTGGTTGCATAGCTAGGCGGCATATGGTGGTGTAGGCGCTGCTTCTTCTGGATAGACTGCCCAGTTGGCGGGAGGGTGAACATCATGAGGTCCAGCTGCCTGTGTCCAGGAGGGGTGAGGGTTAGGTCACGGCGAGATAGAGTTGACACTAACTAAGCTGGCATGAGAAACTATCACCATACATATAATAAACAAAAATCATTGATATACCTTTGAGTAAATCTTGCAAACCCATAAATTGCATACATATTATTACATTGTCTTTCATTAGGACTTTTATGAGGTACATGGTTTAGGGGTCTTGTCCCCTGTGATAACCTGGGTGACGGGTGGTTCTTTCCTTGAAGTGGAAATATAATGATGTGTGTTACTTTTAGGACACAATATACTGCGACAGAGGTCTGGATTTACTGGGGGCACTCTGGGGTGGGCCAGACAGCAGGGTCACACTTCTGGTACATCAAGAGAATACCGCAGGAGGGCACAGGGTTACATTGGCAGTCATTTTCCAACAGCGGGGGCAAAGGAGTATAAGCATGTTTGTGGAGATGGATGAGCTACAGGGCATGGATCAAGCCGGTTCACACACAGGACAGTGATCACAGAGGAAGGTGATATGTTACAGTTCACCATTTGTTGCAATTATTCTTGGCACATCCATGAGAAAGGGATTTGTGAAGCTTTCAGACAGTGGAAGAAAAGGTGGGGGCCATGAGTGCGCTGTGCGTGGCGCTGCAGAAGGGAGAGAAGTCTATTCGTACTATCGGAGTGAGGTCTAGTCCAAAGATGGAGTTTGAGGGCACACAAAATGGATGCCAAGTGTATCCCACAATAGCCCCTTTTTATGCTAGTGTTAGCATAAGGGCAATGGAGGCGTCCCCCGCTAATGCCTGAGCAAGTGGTCCATATCGTGCAGAATGTGCGAGGGGGATCCAAATGGCCCCTCACTCCCACACACTTCCAAGCCTCTACTTAAGGACTCTATGCCAGCTCCAGACAGACAGCATTGAGTAGGCTGCTGGTTACGTGACCAGATCCTGCCACTCAGTTGTTCTGCCCACCTCCAGTTTTCATGCCTCCCAAGCCTCTACTTATCGACTCTAGGCCACCACCAGACAGACAGCATTGACTAGGTTGCTGGTCACGTGACCAGGCCCTGCCACTCAGTTTCTCCACCCGCCTCCATTTTTCACACCTTCGAAGCCTTTATTTTAGGACTCTAGGCCAGCTCCAGCAAGAATGTATGGATGAAGCTGCTGGTCATGTGACCAGGTCCTGCCACTCAGTTGCTCCAGCCACCACCTATTTAATCAGTCCTCCTTAGGCATCTTCATCCCGGAGTGCTCAGCAAAAGATGGGCGAAGAAAAGGACCTCACCTGTTTGTGCCTGTTAGGGCCTGATAGGGCCAGTCTGACGGAACTGCATTTCACCTAGAAACTAATTGCTACTACTGCTACTCACCAAAATATATCACAATGTGTCTTCTCCTCCCTCCACAGCCATTCTCCACTCTCACTAGGGTTTGAATGGCCAAGCACCATGGGGAGCCCTGGCAAACTACCCTAGTGAACCTCATCTATATTGCCCTTGCGCCAATCCAACACCCACGGACCACATGCACACACCCTCTCATGTTGATCAATGCTCGCTCCGCAGTCGCTCAAGCTGCAGTGATTGCTGACCTTATCCTGTACAACAACCTTGATGCTGTGTTTAATCCATGAAACATGATATGACATTTATAACGCGCATATACACAAGTGTTTCAAAGCACAAGGTTTATCCCATGCTCCACACATGTTTTCAAAGTCCTCTTACCCCAAGGCTACTGCATCCAACATGCTGACCAGCCAGAAGGGGCAGGAGGTGAAGTGGCAATCATTCACAGGAGCAATTGGCCGTGCTCCATCATCCCCAATCTGAGAAAAAGCTCATTTGAATCACTCGCCAGCCGTTTCACTCCATCGATCGGTCAAGTGGCACGGCAAGTAGGGCACTTGCTTTGACATCAGTGCAGAGCCTGCCCACACAGGTTCCAATCCCGGCAAGGCCGAACTCAGCCTTTCATTCTTCCGAGGTCGATAAATGAGCACCACACACCGTAGGTAAAAATAAGCAGCGCTCAGATACCTGAGGGTTCATAGCGCTATATAATGCAAAATTATAAATTGTTATTATTGAACAAGGAATCCATCACCTTCCACCTCATCTACAGACCAACTCGGAGGAGTGACTCTTTCATTTTAGACATCTCCAACTTACTCTCCTCTGCCAAATTAGCACATTCTAGTTATGCCTTTCTTGGTGATGTTAACATCCCTGAGTCACAGCTTTTCACACACATCACTTTCAAATTGTGCTCTCCCTCACGCACAATAAAGGCAACACAAAGGACTGTGGTAGGGCTACATAAAACTGATCATGTATCAGAAGCACGAAGATCACTACATTGGCTGCGTATAGTAAAAACGGTCATGTTTGGCACCTTGTGCATTGCACATTTCTGCCTTTTTGGAAATAGTCCTTCTTTCCTTTCAAAGCAGTTAACATGGCTACCAGACAGACGCAGCTTAAAATCCAACAACTCAAGTTTATTGCAAATCCCTAAATTAAGATTATCGCTAGTAAAAGACAGATACTTTCCAGCCTCTACAGCACGACTATGGAATGCTCTCCCCCCTGCAAAATGTCAAGCCCTTCCTCCCTCTGGACAGCCATAGATCAATCATTCAAGCACTGGTCCTATCACACTTGGATGAGGGCAATGCACTCCTCGAAGGCCTCACGTCATCCTACCTTCTGCCCCAAAGAAGTGTCCTTCATTTGGCCACACGCCTCCTCAAGGGTCTACGCAGATACGCCCACATTACCCCAGCCCTCATCGACCTTCGCTGGCTCCCACTGCACGCAGGAATCACCTTCAAGTCTTGCTGCATCATATATAAATCAGTCGACCTCAAGTCACCCAGCTACCTTGCGGAGAAACTCAGCATCTCCGTTGAACAGTGCACCACCAGATGCCAGGACAGGTGCAGATTTGCAATCCGCTGCTGTAAAAAGGAAAGGACCAGAAAACAAGCCTTCTTTGCCTACGCCCCAGGACTATGGAACCTCCTCCCCTGTCAGCATCAGACTTGCCCCCATGCTTTTAGAATTAAAAAAATAACTCAAGATCTTCCTCTTCAAGGAATCTCTCCACCTCAGCACCTAGGCCATCACATTGCCCCTTGCTCCACCTGATTCGCTAGACACTGCACACCCCTGTCCTCCCTGCCACTTTGCACAGCTGTACCCCTCCTTTGTGCCCCCCTGTATCCCATCCCCTGCTGTATATCTGTTCTGTTGTTACCTCTGAAAAGCGATCCATTATGAAACTGTACTTTTGTATACCTCTGTAAAGTGCTCTGTTATGTATCTGTATTGCTATATACCTCTGAGGAGTGCTCTGTTGTGTCTAGAAGCCAGGTCTGCACTCTATGAATATAATAATAATAATAATAATAATAATAATAATAATAATAATAATAATAATAATAATAATAATAATAATAATGATAAAAGAAGGTGGGTGGGGCTTAGGCCAGGTGGCTTAGATCCACTTGCACCTGCTCAGCAACTGCAAAGGAAAAGAGACTAGAGGCCTGATTATGTAGGAAAAAAACGTGGTAAACCAGGAAGGCACCCCAGGTTTACAATGATTGACAGGTGAGCAAGGCTTAGTCCAGGTGACCTAGATCCACTTGCACCTGCTCACCACTGCAAAGGAAAAGTGGCTGGAGGACTATTTAAGTAGGGAAAAGGAGCAGCAAACCCGGAAGGCACGAACTGTTTGAAGTGATTGACAGGTGGGCGGCCAGGTGACCTTAATCAACTTGCACCAGCGCAGCAATTGCAAATTATATTATATTGCGTCATGGGTTGTCCCATAGTCATGTTAGCTATCTTGCAGGAATCTCGTGTTTGAGGGAATCCATCAGGTACTTTTAGCCATTCATACATAATGCTTTGTGGGTCAGACAAAGCACCCTCAGGTTGATTCTCAAAGTTTCGGTAAAAGCTCACAAGAATTCACACACAAACAATTGTTCTCTAGTAGTATTTTTAAAGCTAAACCTTGGTCTACGGTTCAACATAAGAGTGAAGAAGACAATCTGGATATTTGTCATCTCTCCATGGTAAAACTGAGAACAAATACTACGCGTATGCGTGTGCTCATTTTGCAATGTTAGCTCTGCATGCAATGGCACAAAGAGAAAGGCCAGTTGATCTTTAAATGCAGATAGTTTATGCAATTTCTTACAGATGTTACCTTCTCTTTACCTCTTACCTCAAAACTTTGCCTAGCATAACTCTTGGTACATTGTGCACAATTATGCAGGTTACTGCAAAAGTGAAGTGGACCAAATCAAGTAAAATAATATCCTATGAAATAAAGCATTGAACCTCTCATTCTCTCCCACTCTTCCACTTTCTTAGTCACACCAGCCTTCATTTTTTATGTAAATGACGGAAACGATGATTGAAATATGTATGCACATTTTAATATATGAATATTTCAAATCGAGGTGCTTCATAATACTCTTAGGCCTTTATGAAAAACATAAATCCATTAAGATGAATGGCAGGCATGGCATTTTTAAAATTAGTAAATTATAATGTAACCTTAGGAAGTGATTTACGTGTGCAACCTGGTATTAAATGATCTGCCATGTCATTACCATAGATCTGTCAATTTATTTTGAACAACTATTTTAGGTATGGCTGAAAAAGTGTAGCGCTCATTCGGACGTTGGAGCCTAAAGTGTCAGAAGTAAAAATAGGGTTTGTAGTGATAAGGTTAGTGGCAGGTAGCAAACACCATCTAGTCTAGGAGATATCAACCATAGCACACATACCTTTTTGCAGAAGAAGCCCACTTCTCTCCTAAGGTCCCTCTAGGTTAGAGGTGTGAAACATAAGGGCTGCATCAGGCCATTGACTTCACGTTTGTTGGGTCTCCACCCAGATAGTGCCTATTGCACTTGGGAGAGGAAAGACAAGACTCTGCTGCAGTGGGTCTGGTTTCTGTCACTGATTCTCTATATTGCATCCAGGGGCACCACTGGATTAAAACCAAAACAGGCTAAAGGTTGGGATATTGAAGCAAGATAAAGAAACCACTGATTAGCAAAAACATACCCAATGAAATAAATACATGGAAATAGACAGTCGCCTTAAATGAAACCGCTACTTTAATTTCAGCAAAAGCTTTATTGACAAATGCATGCTTCTTTCCCCAAAATTCTACACCCCTAGGGCCTCATTACGACCCAGGCGGTAAGTTACCGCCTGGGTCGTACCTTTACCACCATGGCGTAAACTATGTTTACGCCATGGTGGTTGGCGGACTTACCGCCCCATTCCGAGGTTGGCGGGGCGGTAAGTCCCCAATCCCCATTTACCCTTCCCCATTCCCATTTTTGCCCCATAGGGCATAATGGGAGTGGGGAAGGCGTTAATTACGCCACCGTAAATTACGGTGGCGTAATTAACATCAAGGTCCCTTAGCGCCATGGATTTTAACACCTGCTAAAAGCAGGTGTTAAACCCTCCATCCCTCCATGGTGCTAAGGGACCTCGGAATCAGGCGGTAAGGGTCGGCGCTGTTTACGCCGCCGTAAACCCCTTACCGCCTGAGTCGTAATGAGGCCCTAGTCCCAGTTTATACAATATCCCAGACATTTAGAAAAATGGCTGATCATATGCTGTTTTGCTCAATTGTCAGGAATTGTGTTAATGGCCCCACAAAAATGTTGCCAGGGAAGAAAGGCGCGGTTTTCTTGCGGCAACATTAACATGTGGAACCTGCGGGGTCACGCCCACTACCTCCACATTTTTTTAAAGGGACTGGGGGACACGCCGGCAACCCCCACCTGCATTTACCCCAGATATTGACCCCACAAATAATGTTGCCTATGCCATTTTCCGGCGACTATATGTATGGTAACATTATTTGTGGGGACAATATTACCTGATACCGGATTGACAAGCGTTTTCTTTGTACTCCACGTCCCTGGTTTAGGTTTCTCATTTGCTTTAGTATGAGATAGAGGAAGGGCAAGAACGCAGTGCTTTCATGGTCACAGAGGGCACACACACCCGCTGGGCAGTTTAGGGGTGGGTGTGGGGTATTTGGCTGTTTGTCTAACAGTTTTTCCTCAGACATCTTAACCTGTGTAAAGGTTGTAGGTGCAAGAGCACAATTCAGTCATTTTGTTTTCGAAAAAATGGCATTTCGAAAATATGTATTTGGGAATTTAACTGGATACCTTACATATGAGGCTTTTCTCTAGCTCACGCAGTGTGCATACACTGTTCCCTGACAATCCCTCCCTACCCTTGTAAGGAGACCCCTTAAAATATACATGAATGAAGCATGGCTGTATTTGACCTGGTTTCATCATTTTGCTTTAACGCAGAGATTTGGAAAGAACTCACTGGAGACCCTTGCTTAGTAAGAAGCCAGAGAGGGTGCATACTCGCAGCTCCATTGTTATTGGAAAGTCCATATTACCCCCACCAAAAATCAATTTCTGTCACTGCCAACATGCTGTTCTTCATTATCTTACAGCCACCACCCTGCATTTTTAGGCCAAGGTGCTGTTGAGGAATGCACACTCCACCTTCTATCTTTTCTGCTCCTTTTTTCATCATGAAGAAACCCCTGCAGGGTTGCAACATTTCTGGGATATCGAGGTCCTGTGGCTACTTCGTAACCTGGTGTGTTTTGGCCTTGGAAGGAACAGGGTGCGATGGGAGTTTCATTTTGAACTGCATGAGAAGAGTTTTTGACTCGTGGGATAGAGCAGGGTTGCCTTCTAGGAGAAACCTGCATGGATTCTGACCCCTGTCCTGGCCAATGCTGACCAATGCCTGACCAACACCTTGCCTTGTTTCGAATGGCCCTGCCCTCCATGGGAAAAAGTCCCAGAAGGCCACTGAGCAAAGCATCTGAGCATGTTAGAGTGAGGTTTAATGCTTCTTGTTACCTGACGCCTTAATGCCCCGGCGTGAGGGGCTTATTGCAATTAGTATTCTGGGGTGACAATCCCTGGGATAGTAGTGGCATTGCATTTGTATTTGGTGTCTGCCTTTGCGGTTTTCACCACAGCATTCGCAGGACGTGCTAGTCACAAAAAGACTAGGCCGCGTGTTCTGCTTCTTGATATGGAGCAGCAAGGTGCCATTTTAGCTTCCTGTTGCTGCATATTAAAGGATTGAAAAATGGTATGAAAAAAATAGGATTACCATGACATTACAATTCCTCTTCAGTAAAAGTGGATTACTGAGGTGGAATTGTAATGTCAAGGAGAACATTATAAATGGTATACAGAACCTGTAAAGAATGTAAGATTTTTAATTTCACCATGACATTACAATTCCACTTAAGTAAAAGTGGATTACTGAAGTGGAATTGTAATGTCAAGGTGAAAATTAGAAATGGCATGCTGTATGTGGTATGGCAAGAAAACAAAGTAATATGGATATGTTTTTTGAGAATAAAAAGACATAAGAAGCTTTTCTTTATGAACACATTTAGTGATATGAATCATACACAGATAGCAATTGTTTGTAGTGAGAGGCTACATACATATATTTTGAAACAAATAAAATAAGAGTAACATTAAACAGATTGAAAATTAAATTTGGACCAGAAAAAAATTAGTGCTATTTGATAATTGATGAAAAGGTGAACAAATACGGAGTTATGGTTAGATATAATAGCAAACTTGGCAAGGAAAACATTAGTGCTATTTGCTAGTCATTTTTAAATTGAAGTTTAGAGAACAAAGTGATTTGGTAAAATAAAGGGAATGAAAACAAGAAAATGATTTTGAATTAAATTGGACATTCCTGTGGAAAGTAAAGGAGCAATATGAAAAATGGGGATTAGAAGTATTTTCGGAAATGTTGGACATGATAGAAGTGAAAGAATTAGATGGAAAAGGAAGATGAGAAGTAATACATGGCATTTCTTTTTTGATACAGGGTATTGATTCAGGGAGAGGAGAATAATATGTGGCCCTTGGCCGTGGTGCAGAATTGTAGACCATTCATGACCTCGTGTTGGCTGTGGTTCCAGTAACTGGTAATTGATAATGGGTTTCGATGTCCAGTTACAGACATAATTTTTCTAGTATCAAGTCCAGCATTTGATAGTAGTTTTATTGTGGTTGCACGAATGCAGTGATTTGTGTAGACATTACTGAGGTGGGCACGTTGATTTATTAGTTGCATAAAGGATCGTAGAGTGTTTTTACCTAGGTGGCGATTTGTATACCATATTGGTTCTTCGGAGCATTGATTTTTGTGGAAGTGACAAGGCATTTAAAAAAAACAAGGATCATCTGTGGGTTATTTTGAAATGTACAGTAGAAGAGATTTAACAGGACAGTCTGGATCCGTGGGAATTGCATTCATCCTGCCTCTCAAGTTACTGCGGTGTCGTTCAAGTAAATTACGGTTATTTTTGGTTGGTTCATTTTTTTTTAAAAAAAAATCTTTTAAAAGGTAAGCATAGCGTATTGTTTACCATTTTCATCTGTTTACTATTGCTAGTAGTAAACAAAGTCCCTCTCGTCCTTGTCACACAAAGTGAATTTGTATGTCAAACCATTTTTTATACTGTAAAGTATCTAGAAAGGCAGTATTGAAAATGTCAAAGTAGCAAAGTTTTGTACGGTCAGCACGTGTGAATGGTTTCTTGTATTTTGCTTGGTCCTTTCTTTTTTAATTATGCTGATGAATACATTGTTGGCTGAAATAAACTGGTCATTGTGCATAATGTTATCATTTCTGGTTTAAGGTGGATTATTAAGATGACGATTAAGACCAGATCTCAGAGAAATCAAACTTTGAGGCTGGTATTCTGCTCCATTCACTGTTCGCACTTCGGCATAAAATGTGCTTAAAGAGAGGCAAGAATATTAAAAGGTTGCATTTCAAATGAACATGTGTACCCTTTTTGCAGAAGCCATCCTTTAAAGGTGTCAACTGCCCATTTTGTGGCAGACTGAGTGTTGATTTCAGATCCCTTTAGTTGTATTAAATCTAGCCACTGAAACATGTCTGTCTGCATGTTTAGTGTTGTTGTTCTTAACATTGCTTTGCAAACTCTCTAGTGGTCCTTCTTCACTTTCAGTGCTGCTGTCTTCCAGCCACTGCTCTTTGGAAAGAGGGCCTGTGAGAGAGAACGTAATGGCAGCAGGAGGCTCAAAGAAGTACGAGTTTGCAGCAGAGGTTGCCAGGAGGGGCAAAAAAGAACCTTTTTTGCTGTTTTGTGCGTCTGGATCGATTAAGTGAAAGATTTTTGTTCATTTTTTTTGAAAAAACGCATGAGTGTCCAAAGGGAGTTAATGAATAAGGAAGAAAACAAAAGGGCAGCAAATCCCAGAGCTGGAATGTCGGGTCTGCACCAGCGTGAGATGCACGCTGTTGTGTGAATTGGATTACGTAAGGTAAGGCCTGGAAATTGACCAATCGCTGCAAAGATCTTTTGATATTTGTGGTGCGCCGGGTACCAATAAATAATACAACGGTGGGGGTAATTCTATCTCAGAAAGGGTGGTCTGCTAAGCAGCACACCCTTTCATTAAACTCAATGCCAAAATAATGGGTTACACCCGTGCTCTGCTGCATCAGTATCCTGTCTACAGCTCCTCCTGTCCAGTGCATTTAGAGCTGATGTGACAGCCAAGTAGGGGCACTGCAGAGGCTGCATTTAAGTTTGCACTTCTGTTCCCAAACCATCATAATTATGATAAACCATCACTTGGTGGAAGGATAATCTGGACCTATGAGCCATACCTAGATTGTGGTGTGGTGGCTGATGGTTCACATAATTAGTAAAGCCACATATGGCATGTAGCATACCAGTGTCAACCCTTCCAGCTCACTCCAGCTATGAGATGCGAAGAAGATTTCAGGCACCTGACTGTCTACATTCCAGTGCTTGGGGAATCTGTTGACTCTGGAAGTAACTTCTCGGTGCCAGGCACAGTAGCTCACCACAGGAGATCTCGTGGGAGCCTGGTTCCAGAGAGGCCTGTCAACGGCCTGTTACACACTAGGGAGTTAGACCCAGAGAGACTTTGGAGCTTCAGGCTGAGAAAAAGGTGACATTAGGACAGTCAGGGAGCATAATTGAGCATGACGAAGTGTTCCTCCTTCATGATTTTCTGTGGTCTTTTCCCTTATTCCTGTCCCCTACACTTCCTCCAGGGCAAGGTCCTCTGGGTATGACATCAGGAGACAAGGGTCATTTGTCTCAAGGATGGAGATTGGGTCCCTTAATACAGGCACACTTTTGTCCAATTCCCTGAGGCCTTGCACTTATAAAATAGGGGCTCTCCAACTTATTTGTGAATTCCCTTTTGTGCCTTCACAGACATCGTTTTGAAATAATATGTTTGCATTTCTTGCCTGTTCCCTTCCTGACAATGTATCCAGAGTGCCAACACATATAACCTTAATTGGACATTCTTTTAGTTTGGAACTGTTGTACCATTGTTGTACCACAAAAGGTGAAAGAGGTATATCGTTTTGGTGTGCCTGTTTTATCTTTTTGATTGGTATCATTGTTGGTTTGTAGAAGTGGTATAGGGCATACTTTCCGAGTTGATAAAATCACATTTATTTCAAAATGCTTCCATGCAGGTTTTCAAAAGGCAATCACATAAACTGGGATTTTTAATCAATATGGGTTTTCTGCTTGAACAAAGTAATTCAAGTGGAGATGTTGCTGTTTTTGTTTTGGGCCTCAGAGAGTATCTTCTTTTCGATAATTTAAGCCAGCAGACAATTGAATAACACCAGTAACAAGGTTTGAGAAAATGGGTCATTAATCTAGTTTTGCTTTCCCTTTTTAGTTTTAGTAACATCATATTTGTGTTAAAAATAATGCGTGTGATATGTTTTGTTTGATGGCACAGCTTTCTTACATTTCGGAAAGTGCTTATTTATTAAGGAGGAAGTTCCATGCTGCGAGCGAGCATTTGCATTTTAATGTGCATAAGGCATGCTGTTTTGTGTTCATCATTTTGAAAGGTTTACTCTCATCCTGTGTGCCAAGACAGTAAATAGTAGTCATTCCACATGTTCCCGAGGGTACAAGTGCAGTTATCAATTCTGCACCATGGCCACCTTAAGCAAAACACTTTTTTATATCACCTAAATTATGAGCACGTTTGTACATAACTTTTAATCACAGGTTCCATGTTTATATCAGGGACATGAAAAACAAACGATTCCTGAGGCCATATATGTTAATGGAAATTATCTACCAAGCTGTTTCAATATATTTATTCATGTAAAAGCAACCAAAGACGTTATACAATCAGTACATTCAAACCACAACATTGTGGGATAACTCCATTTTAGCGATACACATTCGAATGATAGTGAAGGGAAAAGCCACTCATAGCTATGGTTCGATGTCATGTTAGGAGTGTGATGAAACGTTCAGTAGTGGTGGGGAGAAGCAAAGGCGTTCAGATTGCTTTTAAATAGTAGATAGATGTACTAATGCCTAGAAGAACAAAGACGATTCTTACCAATACATCTAAAATTTGATGCCGTAATCTCAGTAAAACTACTCCTCAAGCTCTGGTTCCAATGTTCAATCCATTGTCAGAGGACTCGTTTTGTGGGAAATCTCTGGAAAAAAGATTGACCTTTACAATGCTCTATTGCAGTCTGCCCTGGACGTCGTCAGCAAAAAAAAAAAAAAACAGCCACCGACTGCCCTAATATCGGAAACCTATATATGGTTAAACGGAGAGCTGAAAGGAAATGGCATAAGTCTGGCTTCGAGGAGCATAAGATAGAGTGGGCTAATGCACAGGCACAATATAGGCTAGCTCTGGTTGCCTGTAAAAAAGAGTTCTATAATAATTTTGGATTTGTATTTATTTTATTTGTATTGCACACCTTGCCCTAGGGTATCTGGACGCATAAAATAAGAAAGTGGTTACATACAATCAAAAGGCAGTTTTCCCGAGGGAAGGATCGCAGCAAACAGATCACAGCATACAATAACAGTACCATTACAAACCTCAAAGGCAAGTACAATTAACAGTGGTTACTATATAAAATACAGTACGCTATGTAAGGAAGGCTGAGAAATGAAAGTAGCAGGATTAGTGACAGGACAGTGTGGTTATGTGGACCCGGAAAATGCATCAAGCTCATGTAGCCAAGATTTAGTTTTATTCTTAAAGGAATGGATAGAAGGTTCTGTTCTGAGTGCGGTGGTTATGGTGTTCCATAGTTTAGCTGTGATACAATAATAATAATGTAGGGCGGGAAATACAAGCCTTTAAGCAGACCAGGCAGGCTGGGGAATCTCAGACCCAAAAAACGGAAGAGTCAAAGTAAATGACAAAGGTCTGTTTTACTATCAATCATGTAAAACAGGGATAGCCTTAAGTAACAGATTTGCAGACCTCTCAACTTCTTTAATGCAGGTAACAGGTTTATAAACATCAAACGCATCATCGTTAGCACAATGTGAAAAACTTAGTTCCAAAAGCCGATGAGGGTAGCGCATTGGTTAGGAGAATTATCTACATATATTAACTCTGGACTGGCCAGTGCATTTAATTATGAGATATCATGAATTGATGCTAGGGATTGGTTGGCAAGGACTTTACCAACCTTGATTATTTGGCAGGTCATCAATACATGATTAACTGTACTGGTAGGGGGAGAGACATTGAGAGGCCACTTTCCCAATTAAAACATACCATTTCTAATTCTCTAAGCCATGAGTCAGGGCTTCCAGCTTTGAACTTAACCTTGGCCCGTGTCATAGTTCTGAGAATATTTTAAGGAGTTGCTGGGAAGTGCAGCTCTATATATAAAACATTAATGAATAGGCACTGTTTTCAACTCTAGGTCACAAGTGCCGAGACCATGTTTTGACTAATTCTGCACATCTTTTACTGGGATTTTATTCCATTTGGATAAGGGTGTCTTTCCCTTGCCATCATCTAGAGACTTGTTCAAGCTACATTTCTACAATATTGTCTCTTACATATGAGCACCTGGTTTTTATTGAGTTGTTCGTTCCCTAACATAATCTTAAGAGAAATGTGTTTTGTCCCTGGGTGTTATCTTCTTCCATCCCCCTAGGTGCTGGCCAAATCCTCCCCTTCGTCCTGCAATCTCGGCAAGGGCTGGCAGCTGTCTTCTGTGTTGCTCAGCCCAGTGGTGTTTTTGCACATTCGGTAGGCCTGTTTGGCTTGCAGGCTCCATGTTTCGCTTAAGGTCTTTCAGTCAGTGGACTGCGGCTTCGACGTCCATCTTGTTTTACATGGCTGCTTAACACTAAGCATGCCTTTTTTGTGTTCTTATGCATCTTGCATTTCAGTCTATATTGGCTATGTGTTTTCTAACCTATTGGGTGCAAGCATATTCTTCATGTCTACATGCAGTTTGACCTATTGTTCGTGTAGCTTCATGGTGGATGCGTATTTGCTGCTGTCACTTTGGTTACAGCAAGTTTAGTTCTTCTGGATCCTGCATGTCTCCTTCCTCTTTGATTATTTCAGGTTGGGGATGACACAGTTGCCTTAGGGAATATCGTCCTTTCTTTTCATGATACAGCGGTGTAGCAGCAATATGAAGCTTAAATGGTGCTCTCCCGTCATTCCTTCTATATGGTGGTGGGGGAGCCGATGATGTAGACGACGTAATCATCTGTCTCACGACATTCCCCCTTCTGGGCGAGACCTCAACCACATTTCTTGGAGGACCCTCCCCCATTGGGATTCCTTGGGGGTCCATATCTTTATCACCCCCCCTGAGGTCACCAGAATTTGTTGTGTGTTCATCCACACTCCAGGTCATAATGCAGCACTTCCCATCTCTTTGGCAGAACACCCTCCATCCCACGTAATCATGAGGGTATCAGGAATACCAGAATTTTGAACCCGGATGAACAATAGGACTCTGTTTTAAATCCAAATGAGGTATAACGATGGTTGTTTACTCGGACTCATGTATCCTTCTGTCCATGTTTATCACTATTTTCATTTGTACCACCTTCTTAGCTAGCTTCTTGCATTGACTAATGACAATCCTCAGGGTGCAGAATCCTAATAGCACTAACACTAACATGTCTATCAGTATCTTGAAGGTATTAGTTAACCAGGAGGGGATCCAGGAGAAGAGATACAAAAATCATTTATTGCTTAAGGTATCTTCTGCTCCTTCTACCATTTTAGTGTGGAGGCCTGTTCGCATTGTGAGTGCCTCTGTGATGGTCCCATTTTCCTCATCGTCAGCAGGTTTGCATGCACAGCAAGACCAGCTGATTTATGCACAGATGCCACCCTCAATTGCTGTTATCAGATCAAGGACATACCTATTTTGGATGGTCATTAGCCTTTTTGCCCTCAATTCATCTCTTATGGTATTAAAGCCCTTCACTGTTGAGTAAATCATTTGCAGCAGTTCCCATCTTGTAATCTGCATCAATTTCCCATTTGCGGCTGCCTGTAGGCCGGGGAATAATATTGCTGAAAGAACAATTTTGTCACGCCGAACAGCTTGTGCTCCTCTGGTTTATTGTAATGAGCGTTAGTTTATCTTTGTGAGAAATTGTTTCCTCCCTTAAGGTGTTTGAGAGAGAGGGTCCTAGTATTCCTCAAATGTGTATCCATTTAAGGGAACTCTGCAATTTGTATGTCGCTTTGGGGTACTGCAAGGGCAGGCGTGCCCAATGTTACTAAGGAACAGAGTCCTCCCCAATTAGGAGGCAATTTCATATAGGCCTTGGCCCCACAGGTCCAATGGTAGTACATTAATACTGCTGTCCCCACTTTTATTTCGGGGAAATCATGCCTTTTCTTGCACCCCTTGTTTTCTCCGACTTTTAATTTGCCCGTGTTTCTTATACATAATGACATGCTTTCTACAGGAGTATACGTAACAGGCCTGCTTCATCCTCCACCCACGTCAGCATCCTGCTGTGTTTGCTGTCACTCCTTGTGACATTCAGCATTTACTATGCAAATAACTACTCTCGGTTGTTTGGTGAGCGCTACCGCCTTACAGCTAATTAGCCCGTTGATTCATCCTTCTTGTGTGAATATGTGGCCTTTTATGTGTAGTTGGCCTCTCTCCCAACACCCAGAGATTTATTTCCCCTTCTCATCAATGCAGTTTAGGAATTGGTTTTGTTCGGTTATTATTTCCCTGCTTCTTGGGCCTGAAAAAATGTACCATATTACTTCATGGTTCCTCTCCCCACCACCCATAGTGGGCCCTGCTTTTATGAAATTGTCCACCCTTGGAGAGTTTAACTTCATTGCCCAAAACATTGAGACCTCCCAACCTCTGGCAATTCTGTGGCTTTGAAGATCCTGAAAATGCCCATGGAGTAGGGAATGAGAGAACACACGTAACAACCCTCATCCAATGTCTCCCTCCCCACCTGGGCCATGTGCTGATATCATATATTATTATTATTTATCTGGTCGGAGTAGCATTTATGTGCTGGAGGTTAGACCCAGCGTTTTGCTTCATTCTTTTCATCTGGCTAGTATTGATGGAGAAAGATTTGGTTATGGCTTTGTTCATCATGGGAATGGGGCTTATGTTAATATACACTTGTTTTGGTCCTTTATAGAAATAGAAATAACAGAATGTAAAGAAAGTAGCTATGAGCATGATCACTACAGTGTCCACCTTTTGAAGAGGGCTAGGTGAGTTAGGTGGTCTTTGAGCCAAAAACATACAGGTTATCTTCTTATCTTGCTTCACCATGTGTATCAACTAGAAATGTCCACACCTGTTAAAAGAAAGGCACCTTTATGGCAATAGGAGAGAAATGTTACAAAAGAAATTGTAAAATAATTGCTAAACAAACACTATCGATAATAGGATGAGTTTTTGGATTTGAACAGAGTGTCACCAGTGTGATTTTTAAGGAGTGGAGAGCCGGGTCGTAATGTACTGTATAGGAAAGGATTGCTTGTATTCATCCTTGTAGGGGTGGCATTGGGTTTTTGTTGGATTTCATGCAAGCCGTCTGCTTGTGCAGACATAGTTTGTAGGGGGGAGAGTTTGCTGTTTCCTTGGGTAACACAAGACAGTTTTGTATGTTTCTTCTCCCATGAGCTCCTGTCTTTTCCTTGTAGCTGATCGAGTCTGCACTCTCATTGCTTCCTCTTTTTATTCCAATGTGTGGGTTGCTGGCAGGGGCATCCCACCTTTGTAGGGTTTAATGTTACTGAGGTGAAGACAAGCTTGTCTTCCTTAAAACTTGACAGCTGTAGGGGTGGTGTTCTCTATGAGAAAAGGACCATTGAACCTTGGCTTGTTCCATGTTCTATAGAAACTTCTCACCAGAACTAGATCTCCAGGGTATAATGCAGAGGACTTGATAAGAGTTTGTAAATTGAGCAGTTGGTATGATATGATATGATATGATATGGCATTTATAATGCGCCTGTACACAAGTGTTTCAAGGCACAACGAGGCAAGGGAGAGGGAACAAAAGGACAACAGACAACAATTTTACTAGGCCAGGTGTCATTCAGACCGCACACGTGCAAGTGAAGGGGCAGAGGTGAAAGTGCAGTACATGGGATATTAAAATAACATAACAAGATAAATAAAAGAGCGGCCAGCTGATGGCAAGTGCAGGGTGAGTGCAGACATATGTGCTGAGGGGGTACTGTAGGGATACAGAAAAACACTCCCCAAGTGCAAGGGTTGCCAGGGAGGTAGTTCAGGCGTGCAACTGGCAGGGCTTGGGCTTGAGATTAGATCATTCTTTATCATTCTTTTTTGACCCCCTCCAGCCAGGCTTGCAGCTGTTGAGACATAAAAGAGACACTTACTGGCAGAGCAGTCAAATATTCATGCGCTTCTGATCTAAGAACAGCAGACATATTTTGGGTATCAGTTAGCGCTCCAGTGGGAAGAGCAAGGGGCGTGTGCATGCAGCGTCCCGTCAGCAGCTCATGAGGAGTCAGGTGATAGTCTAAGCTGGGCTCATTGCGTAATACAAACAGGGCTGGAGCCAATCTTTGTTCAGGGTCAATTTTATCTTTGCTATTCTTTCTTTGAGAAGGCTGTTGCTCATAATTTCCGTTTGCCTGCGGGTGATAAGCAGAGAAGTTGAGCTTAATACCCAGTAAATTGTGATATGCTCGAATAATTCATTTAAAAAATGTGTTCCGTTGTCAGACAGGAGAACCTCGCACACTCTCCATCTTGGGAAAACTTTGCGTACAAGGAACTTGCAGCATAAGCGGCATTGAGGTGAATACATTGACCAGCCTCGATCCTCCTGGTAAATTGGCATTCAACTACCAGCAAGTACCGATATCGGTTACAATTCTGGATCATATCAACATAGTCGAAATGAAGGTGCTGGAAAAGTCTAGTAGGATGGGTATTGCTCCTCTCACTAGTCGCAAGGTGTGTCCCGCCATGAATTGTTGACCTATCATGATTTTAACAATAAACACAGAAACATGTTTGGCAAAATTAGGTGTGAACCAATCCTCCGAAAAATCAGGGTTGCAAGACTCTCTCGTGTTGTATGTGTGTGGTAATGGAGCTGTTCTAACACTACTTTAAGCAATACGAGGGGCATCACCGCCTTGCCGGTGTTGTCCTGTCTCCACAGTGCATTGGGGGAAACTGAGCACCTCCATTGTTCTACAGCTCTTGTTTTTCTGTTGGTGCACACCCCTGAAGTTCTATGATGTATGTTGTGGGCAAGGAGTTAAAGCCGTCCTTCAACATCAAGCAGCATGCTCTTGTGTAATCATAAGGTGGTGTGTCAAATTCATCTATTTAAGGGAGATGTGCTGCTTTTTGGGCTTCTGTGTCAGAGGATTTGTTGCTGTGTGAAATCAAGTCTCTCCCTCTAGTATGGGCTATGCACTTTACCATGGAGATGGCTGATGGTAGTTGTAGTGCATCTATGAGTCTCGCCAATAAGGGCGCATGTTGCACTTGTGTGCTTTCTGAGCGTTGGAATCCCTGCCTCTTCCAACATGACAGACCTGCGTGTACTGTTGTCGTCACTTTGGCAGTCGGAATACACTGTTATTTCCTCATCCTCATGCATCTCAAGGGCTACAATATGTGCTACAAACTCTGCTGCATGCACTGAGAAATGTAAAGGAAATCTTACACTTGCTACTACTTCAAAGTTGCTGTTCTGTTTTAATTTTATCACTGCAGTCCCAGTAAGTCTTTTCCCTGAACTCTGATTGATAGTTAATGACCCATCAATAAAGAGCATTTTCTCTAACATGGGGTATATCATAATAACGCTCTGTATATTTGGTGAAGTGATGCACATAGACTCATTCTTTTACAGGCTCTGCTATGAATGTTGATGGGTTTACCTCCCTATACCTGACAATCTTGATTGCTGGGTTGGATATAATTACTTTGCACTGTGAGAAACCAGAAGGTGTCTCACCCGCTAGTCCCCGTGGATCTCTCTCTCAGGTGGCCAGGGCACAGCCATCGCCTTTGGATCCAGACACTGAGTGTGGACCAGTACGGGAGGATCACTTGGGTGAGGGGTCTTCAGGGAGTGGGTAACATCTTTTCTCCATCCTACCATGTAGGATATATGGACACTCTACCCCCTCCCCCTTTTCCTGCATAAACACTTTCACATGGACTGCCCGCTCGAGGAGAAAACATACTAACACCAGAGCTGTGTACCTGACATGTCCCATTACTATGGTCAGGCAAGGTCAGGCAATTACTAACAATCCCTCACACCTGACTACCACAAAACTTCCACACATGGATAAAAGGCGGAGCACAAGAGCACACAAAGGTACAGCAGTTTTGAGTTGGCAGCTGAACGAGGAGAGAGAGACGGCAAACCAAGGAGGGTTTGTAAGAAGGGAAGCACCCTTGAACTTTTCGGCAAGATGCTGTTACTTTCAAGAATCCGGCAAGGCAGAAAGCGTAAGGCTGCGAAACCAAACTGAAGATTCCTGTATTGTGTATCGGAGATACCAAGGGCCTTCCCTGTAACTGAGAAAGGTGGGGAGGAGCAACAGATGATGTGGTATTGTCCTTGGCTCCAAGAACAAAGAATCGAAATAGAGCTCAACACAACCGGTGAGTTGGGCAGACCGATGCAATACCGTCTGTGTTGAAATCAAGGTTTCAAGCGCGAACATAGTATAACGAGTGCTGAAACAAACATTGTTAAACGCGTGTAATGAAAGACAGAAGTAAAGCTAAACTGATGATGAATGTTTGAACTTGAGAAGGAAAGATACGATACTTTTGACAGAGTGGTCCGGCAGCATGAATGTGCTCAATTAAAAGCGTCTCTGAGGTATCCCGCCAGCAGAAAGGAAAGTAGAAGATTGATCAGAACAATTGTGTGAAGTGAATCAAAGTGGTCCTGCGACAGTTTAAGCAAAACCCATCACACATTCGAAAGTCTTCGAATCGGATATCAAGAAGATCTGAGCCCAAATGAGGGGGATCCGTGGTCCGAGACCGAACGAAGCAGACCAATTGTGAACACTGTGGGAAAGGGGTCTGAGCTAGAACGGGGGCATCCATGGTCCGAACACGTACGAGGAAGACCAGTTGTGAACTTGTGAAATCCCTGACAAAGGAAAGGAACTTTTGTGTTTTGGTAGTTACATCAGGCCCTCTGCAATAAGAGACTGTGATTGGGAGAGAGACTTTGGTGGAAGACCTTGATGCCTACTCATTGAACTGTTACCTTGTGTCAAAGAAGCCAGAGTATGTGCGAAGCTCACACATGCTGCCTTGCCCCATGCTGAAAACGTGGGGAAGGGGAGCCAACTTCTCAACCATCCTGACATATTCTTTCTTGAACACTTTTCTTTTGCATACCTTGCTATCCCACACCATTTGTATTTAGAAGTTAGGATTGGCAATAAGTGTATTAGCATAGGCCACTGTATTTTGACAGACTCCACAAGGACTGCACTATTATTATTCGATAGTCATAGCTTGCTTCAAACCTTAGATTTAGGTTTAGATAGGCATTAAACCAACACACTTGAAGTTCAATATACACCCTTGAACTGTGATCACTTGTGTCTGTCTTCACTGTTTGATACCTTACAGTACCCAGACACCCTTTGTGTGGTTAATGTGCTTTTCGTTTTTCAAGAATGGGGAACAGGGCATGCTCCACATACAGTATTGCTTCACAGCCCATTTACTGATTTCTCAATTGCAAAGGCTGCAGCAATTGTTCGCAGGGGTAATGTCCTCCCATTACTTGCCAATCTGTTATGATAAGCTAGTGGTTTGTGTCCTAGGGTAGGCTTCTGTGTAAGCACTGCTGTCGTTACCACCCTATTTGAGTGTGAAAACAGGAACAATTCTGCACCATAATCCATGGTCCCCCGGACTAGTGCTGAGCATATTGTTCTCTTCCATTTGTCTAAGGCTCCTGCCATCTCTTCTGTCCACGCTATGTTTCTATTTTCTTTCGTGCCCCTTCAACAAGGGTCTGATGTATGTGCTGTAGTCAAGACCCATGCCCTGCAATAGTTTCATAGGCCCAAAAACTGTTGCATCTCCCTTACTGTCTTTTCATAATTGAGGTCACACAGAGGTCACTTTCCTCCCATTTTGGGATATCAATTGCCCAATATACAAGACCTCCTCCTGGCAATATTGAAACATTTCCTTGTCTACCTTATACCGCTTGTCTCCCAGGACTGTCATCAACCGAACTAAGTCATTTATTTACTGTATCTCTACACACCAAATTCGTCCACATATTGAATTACTGTGATTTCAAGGTGTGCATTCCAAAGTAAATATGGAGGACCCAGTTGACTCACAATACCCCTGTACTAAACAAGTGTGTTTCTACATTAGATTTCGGTATGAAATGAGGTCAAGTCGTGTGACTCCTCATGCAGGGGGATTGAGAAGAATGCATTCTTTAAGACTATTATTGTAAAACATTTGGCTTTAGATAGGATGTTGCTCAATATCGTGGCTGGATATGGAACCAATGGAAACTCGGCTTGAACAATATATATATTTTTTTATTATTATTTATTGAATATAGTTGAAATTACATCAACTTTTTCAATTTATACAAAATAGAGAAATCCATAAGCATCAAATCCAAGTAGAAATAAGATTCATAAAAATGCACAGAATACTATAAGAATATACAAAATATTTTTTTCAAAAGTGAATAAAATGTTATCATACAAATTTATCGGAAAAAGATAAACAAAGCAACTCCATTTTTTTTTCTTTTTTTTTTTCTTCATTCCATGTCCAAAGCCTTTAAAAAGTTGATAGTTGCAATTCTTATACTCATACATTCAGTGGCTGCCAAGGCGACCCACTATTTCTAGGATCAATTTGTGCAAAATACGCTAAGTGGTTAACAAAGTGCAATCTTCTTAAAGGGTTAAGTGCAGGACAATCCAATATTAAATGTTGGAGAGTTTCTACAATCGTTACATTTTTGCAGAACCTACACCAGTTGAGGTCAGAGGGAATTTGCTTTCTTCTTGTTTTAACCTCACAGGTAGGCCAGAAGTTAAGCCGCAAGCGAAGAATGGCAGTTCTTATAGCAGCAGATGGTGCCAAGCGTAGGTAAGAAGCAGTGTCTTTATAACGCTTGGGTCCAAAGATTGTAGAATCAAAGTCTTTGTAGGTTAAACACTGAGTTCTAGTGTCAATCCAGTCCATCATATACACCTTCTTCTTTGCTTGCTCCGGATGAAACGCAAGAAGATCAAGTGATATGTCAGCGTTCACCATAATTGTTAGAATTTTTGTAGACCAGTGTTTCGGGAATACTTTTACGGAGCTAAGCAAATAACTAGAGATGGAAGATAGTGTGGAATTATCACGAATGGGTAACAAGCATTTGCGAAATAAGGCACATAAACGCCACTTGTGTAAGGCAGTTAAAGAGATTAATCCCAATTCATAGCGTATAAACACACCGGGAATGCACTGTGGTAGATGTAAAGTTGCATGCCAAAACTTAGCTTCTAATAAATTGAGAAACCCTGGGGGAACAATTAACGTGTCTAAACCATAAAGGATGGTTTCTACAACATTCTGGTTCCAATATGTGATGGCAGCTTTGATAGAAAATTTGCCATATTTGGAAACAATTACTTGTGTTTGACAGATTGCCATGGTTAGCTTCTGTTTAATTTTATTCAGGTGCGAGTCTAGCGTTGGACAACCATCGAAAATAAGGCCCAAGTAAACGTAATTTGGTACCATCTTTATGGGTATCCCCTCAATTTGCCATTCTAACAAGTGTTTGCGTAAACCTTTAGGAACATACGTGACAATTTGCGTTTTACCAGTGTTTACTACAAATTCGTTTTCTTTAAAGTAGGAACATAGTGCTGACAGAAGATTGCGTAAACCACTGGGAGTTTTTGACACTAAAACAAGATCATCCGCATACCACAAGGCACAAATATTTACACCGTTCAGTTTAGGAGCATCAGTCGTTACTTTGCTGAAGATCCAGCGTACATCGTTAATGAAAAAATTAAACAAGGCAGATGCTAAAATACACCCCTGTTTCAGCCCTCTAAACGTTGGAACTGGGGATGAAAGAAGACCCTCAGAGTTTAACCTTACATAGACCTTAGTGTGTGAGTGGAGGGCAAAAATGATGTCAATAAGAGTGGAAGGACAGTCCGCTTTGAGTAACTTAAGTTTTGGTTTTGAGACCGAATCAAAAGCAGAGTGAAGATCCACAAACGCAAAATATCTGGTTTGTCTCTTGTTATATGCTTGTTGTCTTATGGCATTTAAAGCAATTAAATTGACGCCAGTACCTAAACCAGCCACAAATCCAGTGTGTGCTGGGTCGCGTTGATTTGCTTTATTTGACCAAACATTAAAATCTCTTAGCACCAACCTGGAGAATATTTTGCCTGGAACGTCCAGTAACGTTATTGGACGATAACTTTTAGGGTCCATACGATCGCCTTTTTTATAGATTGGAATAATCACAGAAGAACGCCATGATTTCAGAATGATTTTGGTTTGTAAAATGTGGTAAAAGCATTGTTCAAGATCAGTGCCCATTCTGTTATGTTTTGTTTGAGCATTAAATTAGTGAGTCCATCCAGGCCTGCCGCTCTAGACGATGAAGATGTTTTAATAAAGTCTTGAATAATAGATCTTGTACAATGCAAAGCCCAACTATTTACAGAGTTGCTGTTATACTTATAGCAGGTCATCTTGGAGTCGTCATATAGAGTGGAAAAATGTGTGACTCACACCGATTCAGATACTCCATTGAGTTACGCGTGACCTTGGAGTGATGTGTTACATTTGTTCAACAACTCCCAGACCAAGGCAGAATTTTTGCTACGACAAGCTACCAAAAAGTATTCACTATCTATTTGGTACATGGTGGCTCGCCTCGCGCGAACCCAATTTCGATATCTCGAAGTAGCAAACTGCTTTAATTTGATCAATCGTGGGGAGTTTTCGAAGATTTCTGATCTCTCTTCTGTAAGCTTTCTTTCTTTCACAGAGAGCTAGATCAAACCCATGAACATGTCTTTTAGCTGATTTACTATGAACGGGATAAAGATTTGCGAAGGTACTTAACACATCTATATACGAACCAGCCTTATGTAACCGTTGATTGTTTAGAATAGCACCATTCAGAGCTAGTAATTTATTGACAGACCATTTGAAGCGGTTTTTGCCATTATTGACAGATACAGTCTGATTATAGTAAAATGCAATTTTCGAATGATTTTCAATTTCAACCGCCCAAAATAGTGCTAATAGATGGTGATCACTAGATGTCTGTTTTACTATAAAAAATTTGCTGGTATTCATAAAGATGCTATTAGACATAAAGATGTAATCGATAGTAGATTCTGAGTTGCCTCTCTCCCATGTGTTCATTGGGGGAATGTCACCTATAATCGCACCGTTTGCCATCTTTAAGTCATGATCTTCCATAAAGGATATCCATCTTGCACCCTCACGATTCTTATTCCTTATGTTCGAATCCAAGCAAGAAAGGTTCAAATCACCCATTAGTAAGATTCCAGAGATATTACTTTGAGGAGAGATATACTCGAAGAGAAGAGAAAGCGCATCATAAAAACTGTCATCAATGATGCCCCCCGGATTCCTATAAAGATTAATAAGTGCGTATATCTGTGAGTTAAAGGAGATCCTAACCAATTGCATGAATTTGTTTGGTGCTTGCCAGGGGGAGATTTTTAAACCCTTACTCACTTTCACTGCAACTAACAGACCAGCTGTAGTTCTACCTTTACCAGCATGGACTGCTGGCAGCAGACTAAGCTCATGATCATCCCATATAGGGGGATTTACTAGCCACGTTTCTTGTAAGGCCACTATGTCATAAGTGTTCAAATGGTTGTTTAAAGTCCACTGCAGATGAGAATAACCTTTAGTATTCCAGCTAGCAAGCAAAAGTTCAGTAGTGGGAATAACTGCTCGTGGTTATGAGCGAGAATTAGCAGATACTCCGGGATCTAATGGAGATTCTTAAGTACAAAAATTGCAGGCACACGAAGGTGCAGGAGTAGTACCTACAATGGATTTATTACCATCAATCTCCTTAGACGGGTGACGTGCTGGATCTTGAGCTAGTAAAAAGCCAAGATTGAATAAATCCATTCTGGCGTTCCATAAAGTATTACGAACGATTCCAGACTTTATCCAGAGTCTAACGATGGAAAGATTCTTGTCACAAAGAAACTCAACTTGATCCAAATCAGTGGAAGATATGGCATCCAATCCCTCTTTATCTCCAAATATGTTTAAGACACTAGCATGACATAAGTCGTACTTTGGAAAGGGCCCATCGCGACACTTCAGAATTAAAGTATGGAACATATTGAGTTTCTTTGAGAATGCAACGCTATCGTCATTTATGTAGGGTTTAGTGCCACCATTACGTAAATCAGAGTTTCTCCTATTGTCTTGTTTTAGAGGATCTTAAGGACAATGACTATTACAGGGAGGTGGTTTGGGATTCGTACAATTATCTGTTCTGATTTTAAGGAATGAGGCTTCATTTTGGGTATTGCTAGAGGGGTTATGTGTGTGAGGGGACTGATCAATGGCACGTGAAGCTTCAGGCAACACCTCAGATATTCTTTTCAGTAGATAGGAGTCCACTGCAGCTATTAATGAGCTTAGACGATCTTCAACTCCCACTGTAGGAGCGGCAGAGGGAGGTACCTTGCCAGCACCTGTAGAGATGACACCGCATTGAGTAGATAATGTTGTTTGTACAACAGGAAAGGATTGTTTTATTTGTATATTATCAGGCTTGAATGTTAACAGCTCTATCAATTTATTGAAGGGATCATAATTAAGAGGAGAAATAGGAACGTCCTTTGAAGCAACTTGGGAAGATGGAAAATTGGCTGGCAAAACTTTATCCACAGGAGATTTGCTGGCCGTAGCGGCTGATTCGCTATTCGTAGTCTCGTCGCAAATATCTGAAGGGGCAACAGCACTGCGAGCGGAAGATTTCGTGACACCTGAAAAGGGATGTGTTTGAGGTAGTTTTTTTGAATCAGCCAGAGCTTTTTTATTTCTTTGTGTAGCTTTGGTTGACACAAATTTTGTTTTTCTATTGTTCACAATTAAGGATCCAATTTTTTGTGAGTTTTGGTTAACGCCCCCACGATACTTGCAGGCTGCAGGTTGAACAACACTCTTCACAGGAGAGTCAACGCTGATCCAGGACTCATTATTTTTTGAAGTCACAATTTCCTCCACACATTCAATCGGGCGTATAATTTTAGAAAATGTTGGTAATACTGAAGTAGTAGTCAGAGGGTCTCGGATCAAACATTCTAAGTCTGAAAGACGCTGTGTAATATATACCCCAGAGTGTTCATTTAAACCTTGATGAGATGACAAATGAGATTCAAGATGGACTACTCTTTGTTTCAGGTTTCCTAAAGAGAGGCTTTTAGAATATTTATCGAGGTGTCTCTCATCCAGTCACTTATGTGGTCTAGCTTAATGGTTTGTACAGCTATCTTCTGATCCAAAGAACTGAAAAGCTTAAATAGAGTGGACATAGTGGTGTTAATGGCCCCCAAAGTGATTTCTAATAGGGCAGGATTGGCCGAGGTAGCAAAAGATTGTTGTTTCTTGTCAGTAGTTTGACAGCGGCGGGGAGTAGGATGTAAAAAAGACACCTCCTCATACAGTCTTGTTGAATCCATGGAGCATGGTTGTGCATAGTCAGTCATTATTGAGGCTCTTGAACTTTCTAAGTACCTGCATTCAGGGGGATTTTGACAGGGGGGTGAAAGAGATCTATTTAGACTAACGTGTCCCACGTCTTCGATAATTACTGGAGCCAACGAGACATATCTCGTGCTGTTTTATGGCTTTCATTTGCCATGTCTTCAATATCAAGAGTCGACTCTTCTAAAACAGTAGCAAAAATTTGAATAGGTTTAATAGATTTAATAGGGGAATGGGGTACAGTTAATAAAGTTTGATCTGAAATAGTAGAGCTCAAAGAAAGAGCGGGAGCCTCATTGTTAAGGGTGGGATGTTGAGTTGGAGTTACACCACTTAGACAACAATTAGGTAGCGGTGGATCCGAGGAAACCCTCACAAGAGATGCCAAATGAATCGGATCAGACGTTACAATACCACATGACTTTTTCTCAAAAAAATTACGGATGTCATGTTGAGTGGGAGTTTTATTGATTGGGGTTAAAATAATATTTTTCTTAGAAATACGAGTTTGACTTTTGGTCTTTTCCTGTAATTTAGGAATATTTTGATTCATGGGCGTTTGGGGGAGCGGAGCTAGATCCGGTAGATTAGGCATTGAACTTGGAGAGGTAACCATAGGGTCTCTAGTAGTCTCCGATGGCATTCCTGTTTTCAGGGTGAACATGGAATGATTCACAACAAATTGTTAAAAATTAGTACAGCTTTCTCCTTTGATAAAAATACAAAACAACAGGCTCAAATATTAACAACGTTAAAAACTGATATAATTTCAAACACTCATCAATTCAGGATTTAAACGACTTATGTTAGTAGATTCAGCGGGATTAGACAGTACCTGAGGCAGTATGGTTAAATGCCACCATCCGCCAAACAGGGTGGCTCTGGCGCGGCTTTGAGTGTGCTGCCGGGTCACGTGATCGCCCACGTGGTGTGGGCTACCTCCGCCTCCACCAGGAAGCGGAACGGAGCAGGCAAGAGCAAAGCTTGCAGTGCCTGTACAGTTCAGGTAGTAAGTTCAAAGTTCCACAAAGCACAAAGAAGTGACAGGAGTCCGCTCCTGTAACACACAAAATTCTGGTGAGCAGAAGCAACTACGCCGCTCGGGCGGCTCTGGCGCGGCTTTAAGTGCGCTACCGGGTCACGCGTTCGCCAACGTGGTGTGGGCTAACTCCGCCTCCACCAGGAAGCGGAACGGAGCAGGCAAGAGCAAAGCTCGCAGTGCCTGTAAAGTTCAGGTAGCAAGTTCAAAGTTCCACAAAGCACAAAGAAGTGACAGGAGTCCGCTCCTGTAACACACAAAATTCTGGTGAGCAGAAGCAACTACGCCGCTCGGGCGGCTCTGGCGCGGCTTTGAGTGCGCTACCGGGTCACGCGTTCGCCAACGTGGTGTGGGCTAACTCCGCCTCCACCAGGAAGCGGAACGGATCAGGCAAGAGCAAAGCTCACAGTGCCTGTACAGTTCAGGAAGCAAGTTCAAAGTTCCACAAAGCACAAAGAAGTGACAGGAGTCCGCTCCTGTAACACACAAAATTCTGGTGAGCAGAAGCAAGTACGCTGCTCGGGCGGCTGTGGCGCAGCTTTGAGTGCGCTGCCGGGTCACGTGATCGCCCACGTGGTGTGGGCTAACTCCGCCTCCACCAGGAAGCGGAACGGAGCAGGCAAGAGCAAAGCTCGCAGTGCCTGTACAGTTCAGGTAGCAAGTTCAAAGTTCCACGAAGCACAAAGAAGTGACAGGAGTCCGCTCCTGTAACACACAAAATTCTGGTGAGCAGAAGCAAGTACGCCGCTCGGGCGGCTCTGGCGCGGCTTTGAGTGCGCTGCCGGGTCACGTGATCGCCCACGTGGTGTGGGCTAACTCCGCCTCCACCAGGAAGCGGAACAGAGCAGGCAAGAGCAAAGCTTGCAGTGCCTGTACAGTTCAGGTAGCAAGTTCAAAGTTCCACAAAGCACAAAGAAGTGACAGGAGTCCGCTCCTTCTTAGTAAGTGCAGAAACAGATGGCTGTATTACATACAGGTTCCAGAACGCTTCTCTGCTATCCAGTCACCTTGCATACAACTTCGGCTCCAATGCTGTGCCGTAGAGGGCTACACAATGCCTGCAAAAACACGGCCATGTCACCATAAATAGACACCTCCTGCACCTAACAAAAGTACAATAAACCCGGCCGCACCAGGGAAAGTATTAGCTTGAACAATATTGTTTAGGAGAGCAAATCCTGCATAAACCTCCTTGACCCCCCATTAATTTTTTTCACATGGTACACCCCTGTGTTACATGGAAATTCAGATGGTACCAGTATTCCCTGTCTCACTAGCGGTGAGATTGTTTTGTATTTGCCCTTGTCTGCTTCTTTTGACATGGGATACTCTTTCACTCTTGGTAAGAACGCTCCGGGCATCACTTTAATTTTAACTGCACCTACTCCTTTCAACAGGCCAAAATCATAAGGACTACTGGTCCACAGTATGCTTGGAACTTGTGTCAAATCTTAGTGAAAAACTAGACAGTGGCTTTTGTATCAATGCCAACCTCTGTGGCACTTCCCTGTTTTCAATTCTCATCCAGTACGTGAGGGTTATGCACAAAGGCTACTTGATTGTCCTTGTATTTGAATAGTTACTCGTCTGTCAAGTCAGTCTCTGCCCTTCATCCAAAGTGATCACTGCTCGCCATGCTATCCCCTCCTCATCCGTACCTTTGAGGGTTACCCTCTTGTCTCACACTATGACTGTTTGTTGTTCATGTAGGAACACATGCCCAACCTGCTTGTCCATGGGGAGCTCTGGTCTGAATGATAATTCTGCAGGTAATCGTAACACCTTGCCCCTTATTCCAGGAAGCCATGCTAACTAAATGTTGGAACACTTCAGGATCCGTGGGTATGCCCCGCTGTACCAATATACATTTTCTTTCATTCACATAATGAATCCCTGGAATGGAGCCCACTCTTCCCTGGTCAGTGAATGAGATGGTCATGTTGAGCCTACTCATCATGTCCTTTCCCATGATGTTAACGGGTGTCTGACGGAAATATAACAGGAAATATAACAGTGGCATGGAGAGGTTGTGTTCCCTGATAGTGATAGGTAAGTCTGATGACTTGGAACCAAATTTGTAGCCCCAGAAAACTCTTGTGCATGCACGGCATTGCTTAACATTGGGAACATCCTTTCCCTAACACAGGCCTTGGTCGCCCCCGTATCTAGGAGGAAGAATATTTTGTCACCTATTGTTACCCCGACTCATGGTTCCTATTGTGGGTCAGGTGTAACAGATAGGATTGTACATATGAAGTCGATCTGTGGGCTGTCCTATTGTGGATACAAGTTCATCCCTGTCCCAGTAAAAGGATTCCTTCCCCTATGGTCACACTACCTATTCTAAGCGTAGGTAGGGGCCTGTACTCCTGCATTGGTGTTCCAGGTTGCCATCTAATATTCTGTTGTCCTGGTGCTTGAGGTTTAATCTGTGCTTGCTGTGTCTGTATGGTCACTTACTGAGCCTGTGCTGATGGTGGTTGTGCTTGCATTGTCGGCTGTTTTATATGTTGCATTTCTGGTGTATGTGTCTGATATTGGGTGTGATGTTGGACATAATACTCCTGCCAATTCTATTGCATCCTGTGCATCTACACACTTGGGCAATGTGTCCCATTTTTCTAGAAGTCCAACACTGCTGGGGTGGTCCCCAAATCTGGGGGGTCCCACACTAAATGCCCTCCTTGCGGTGCCTGGAACCTGATCTCTCTTGCTTGTGGCGCAACCCCTCTTCCTCATGGCCAATAATTACATTCTCCCTTCCTGTGTAATTCCCCCAACCATTATCTGTCCTTGATGTGCGTCTTGCGTAACCCCTCCCTCTCCACATGTCAATGCAGCACCTTCCACAGAGAATTTTGATGTTTTTTTCTGAACTAGCTTGGCTTTTTCTATTTTTCACCCCTCAAACTTCTTTCTCGCCTTCTCTTGTAACAGTCGACAATGGTGAACTATTGTCAACTGAACCTCTGGCCATGGTTTTCTTCAATTGTCTATGCACTTGCTAGGGCAAACTTTGGCATAGTATGTGCTACAAAATAGTTATGGTTTTGTCGCATGGCTTTCGAGTTTTGAGACGTCAACGCTCTTGAATTTCTGGAATGTTCCCAACAGTGTTCTTCTTCATCACGCGTGTCATGATCGCACTCATGTCTGACGTGTCAGGGTATTGTACTCTGAGTGCCTTCCATACTGCTGCCATGTAATTATTAAATACTACTCCATCATGAGCCATGTTCTGTGCGTTCACTCCGGGATACCCGTCTTGTTTCCAAATGTCATCAGCTCTTTCCCCAATGGTGGCAGCGAGCAAGCTTTTTATGTGGCCCACGGCTAGTGTCATCCTCAATGTCATTCTTTTATAGATCATAAATATATTTTCCTGCCCCCGATGTCGGAAACTTACATCTTAAATTATCTTTTTCCAACGGTGGTCATGGAATATATTGTGGTCACCCTCCTCTCTTTTGTAACAATGGGGAATGTGTTAGTTCTGCATTACGTCTAGGTTCAATCATACCCTTCGTTTTTGTGAATGCTCCTGTCATTCTCACTTTCTTTTGTGCTGGTAATGTCCTTAACCTATTCGTATAAAGGGTTGTTTCTTCTAAGCTACGTGACTACTCCTTTGAACGCTTGGTGTGTGCTGTGGCTTCAGAGTTTTCCCTCTACAGTTCTTATAAATCCAACCACTCTATTTCTCTTTCTTGGTTCACTCCCATGGATGGGCCGGGCCTTGCTCTGCTCCCTCTTCTTCCTCATGGTCACTTTCATACCTTTCCTCATCTGAACACATTGTCCCACAATTGTCATCTTCTCTGTCCTCAAAATCTCTTTTGGGGGGAAGGGGTTCCCATATATTCCCCTGAACACCTGTTCCAGTAAACTTGGCTCCCTTGATGGAAATTCTACTACACTCCACCTTCACCCTATAGGTGTCCCTTCTGTCCCTTCTGCTTCTATATAGGATGCCAATCCTCCTGCGTATTGCTGCTCCCTCATCTTCATCTGGAAGAGTATTATTCCTCATTATGTCCTCTCTAGGCTTCTCTCTTCTGCCCTTTCCTGTCCCAAAATTTCTCCTTCCCTTGAAGAATGCTCTTCTTAACGAGCCTTTGTACTTCCTGCTGACACCTTTCTCTGTCCACTGTATCTGTCTATCTCTTTCTTCTTCTGTTTCCTTTGCATCATTTTCTTCTAATTCTCTTTCTCACTATCTCTCTCTGTCTTCTCTCTCTCTCTCTCACTCTATCTCTCCTTTTCCATTTCTCTTCTTGTCATTGCTTCTCTTTTTCTTTGCTCGCCCTGTCGCCTTTCCCTTTCTTTCACTTCGTTCATTACTCTGCCCCATTCTCTCTCTTCCTCTTCCAACTTCCTTCTCTTCTGTTCCTCTAATTCCTCCTTTCCTATCACCGCTCAGCTTCCCCTTCTTCATCCTTAGTGTCCTCTACTTTCCTTCCTTCTAGTTTAAGTAATATGTGTCCTCCCATCCACTCATTTCAGGTGATCGCTGCTTCCTCCTTGACCTTCAGCTGGCCTTTTTGTCTCTGTATTTGTTGTTCTCCCTTGGTTAGCCTTGCCCGAAACTCACAGCACTCGCTGTATTCATTGTGCATGGTCAGAGTGTTTTGGTTGTTTAATTTAGCTCCACCAATGACATCTTAATTACTATAAACAGGTGGCACATATATGGAGTTGGTGTAATCTGCCACTGCTTTTAATTCTCTAAGTGGGTAGGATCCCTGTCCTTCATTTTGCCGATCGATGTTCTGGTAAGGAGGGGGAGGAGCTGCGGGCACTGGGCCCTCTCCTTTATGTTGGTGAAGCATCCACTCTTTTTGGGGTGGCTCTTCTACCTTGTCCCCGAACATTTTACAAAACTCTAAAATGGCTAATCTCTTCTGCAATTTGTTTCCCTTAACCACAGCATGTATGTATGTGGTTATGTGTTGCAGCACTGAGTTTGAAAGAGTGCCTTCTTAGGGCCATGGTAAAAACATATTATCTGCTGTCTTAATGACTCACTGTGCATCGTACTTTTTTGATTTTGTCCTTGTACCTCGGCAGGGATTTGCACAAATGCATAAAAGGAGTGTCCCATCCCATAATGGCATGTCACGTTCTTGACTGTCAATAGGTACTGTATCTCAAAAACCTTCTCAAATTCTCACTCGCCCTCCTCACATTTTTCTCATCCTCTTTTACTACCATATTAGCCTCAATTTTGACCACTTTCTGTACCAGTCCTTATACTTTTTGGATTCAACACCACCAATTTAGGCACGTCCTCCAAACGCTGCCCCTGCTCAGGACTCCTCTCCTTGAGTCCAAACAAAAATTCCACGCTCTACCATATAAACAACCTAGCCACAAAGTCTCGTTATTCCAACTGAACCCACTTTTTCACCTTCTCCACTGGCGCCAGCAATCTTTACACATATGGGTGCACCCCCAAGACAACACAACAATATACAACCCCCCAAACTCATGGCCATCTTCCTGCTTTCCTAGCAAGGTAACATTGTATAACGTTTTACCCCACCACCGAGGTTTATCAAGTAGTCTTTCAAAGCACTTACCAGAGGATAACCAATAATCAATATCCCGTAAGAAGATTTACTATGAGATCTTTTAGAACCCTTGTCCTAGGCTATTCACATCTTCAATCCCTCCAATATATATTTACATATAACAGCAAGAAAAAAGATTTTTTCAGGTCCATGCTCTATACTAACATTCCATGGTTCGGCTGAGGTCCCTGGTATTGTTTTTCCCCCAATCTGCCACTCGTCTTTTGCCATGTGCGGCTCTCCTGTGTGGATTGGGCAGGATTGTCTCAATGAGGGCTCCTGGCAACCATCTTTTATTCACGCGTGGTCTCCACAGGTCACCTCTGCATTATTCAGGCTTGCGACAGGATGATACAACAATTCTGGGGGTCCTGGCCAACCATCTGCTCTGCTACCATATGTAATAGCAGGGCAGGAAATCCAAGCTCTTGAGCAGACAAGGTAGACCAGGAAATCCCTTGTTCCAAAACATGGAAGAGTCAAAGTAAATGAAAAAAGTCTGTTTTATTATCAATCATGTAAAACAGGGACAGCCATAAGTAACAGATTCTCCGAGCTCTCAACTTCTTTAATGCAGGTACCAGGTTTATAAAAGTCAAACGTGTCATCTTTAGTATGGTGTGACAAACTTAGTTACAAAAACCTATGAAGGTGGGGGATTGGTTAGGATAATTGTCTACTTATATGATATATAGGGGTTAGTACTCGTATTGTTAAAGCCATATCTGATAGATCTGCCCAGAACCACTTCTAAACTGATAATATTGGCTACATGTAATTTCTTTACCTCTGATTGGCCTAGCATTTAACTAGGGGATATCGTAAATTGAGACTAGGGGCCTCATTACACGGTAGGCGGTAAGGGTTTACCGGTACCCGTAAGGGCACCGGTACCAGTAAAGCCTTACCGCCTTACTACGAGGTCCCTTTGCCGGACCCGACCTTAACGGCTGGTGTAGATCAGCCGTTAAAATTGGGACCCGCAAAGGGACCTTGGTGCTAATTACGGTACCGCAATTTGCAGTACCGTAATTAGCCCCTTCCCCATTCCCATTGAGCCCTATGGGGCAAAAATGGGAATGGGGAAGGGCCATGGAGAAAGGGGGAATTACCGCCCCGCCAACCTTGGAATGGGGTGGTAATTCCCTTTTCTCCATGGTGGTACCGGTATGGTACTGGCGGCAATAATGGTGCCAATAGCACCATGGTTTACCGCATAACGTGTAATGAGGCACTAGGAATTGTTTGGCATGGACTTTACCAACCTTGATTACTAGGCGGGTCATCAACACATGAATGTAATGATAGGGGAGAGACATCGAGAGGCCCCTTTCCCAAATCAAATGTACCATTTCTAATTCTTTATGCCATGACCCAGGGCTTCCAGCTTTGAACTTAACCATGTCTCATATAGTAGGTCTGAGAAATTGTTAAAGAGTTGCTGCCAGGTACATCTCTGTATCTAGCATACATGAATAGGCACTGTTTTCAACTCTAGGTCACGAGTGCCGAGACCACATTTTGACTTATTCTGCACGTCTTTTACTGGGATTTTAATCCATTTGGGTAAGGGTGTGTTTAGCCCTGCTGATCTCGAGAATTTTTTGAGCACCTTTCTTCAATATTGTGTCTTACTAATGAGCACCTGGCTTTTATTGAGTTGTTAATTCTCAAACGTAATCTTAAGAGAAATGTGTTTTGTCCCTCTCTATTATCTTCTTCCGTCCTCCTTGGTGCCGGTCCAATCCTCCACTTCCTCCTCTAACCTTGGCAGGGCTGGGAGCTGTCTTCTTGTTGCTCAGCTGAGTGGTGTTTTAGCTAATTCAGCAGGCCCATCCGGTTCCCTTGATGTCTTCCATTCACTCGACTGTGACATCGCCATCCACCTTATTTTACATGATCACTCATTCTTGTTGCTTCTTTTGCACTAAACAAGCGTAGTGTGTGTTCTTATGTATCGTGCGTTCCAGCATATGTATATAGATATGTGTTTTCTAACATATTGGGTGCAGGCATAGTCTTCATGTCTACATGCAGTAGGACCTATTGTTCGCGTAGCTTGATGGTGGATGCCTTTTTGCTTTGTGTCTAGTGCGTCTACATGTGTTGGCTTCTGTAGTGATGTTATCTGCTGTTTTCACTTTAGTTACAGCATGTTTAGTTCTTCAGGATCCTGCACATCCCCTTCCTCTTAAATTATTTCAGGATGGGTCTGTTACGGATGCCTTAGGGAATATTGTCTTTTCTTTCTATGATACGGCGGTGGAGCAGTGATAGGTTCCATAAATGGTGCTCTCCCATCATTCCTTATACATGGTGGTGGGGGAGGGGCCAATGATGTAGGTGACATACTGATGCCTCTCCCGACAGAGCCTTCTGATCCTGACAACTTTTGGCCTATCACCAATGCTAGCTTCCTACTTAAAATACTGGACAAAATCACCTACTTACAGCTGCAGCATTTTGTCATTACTCACAATATTCTGGGCACTTACCAGTCAGGTTTTCGACCAGTAGATAGTACGGAGATGTATATGTTGTGCATTCAGTCTGGCATATTTGACATATTTGACATTCTGGATGAGGGCAAAGTTGGCTTGCTGATGTTCTTGGATCTATCAGCTGCCTTTTATGTGCATGATCATGATATGCAGTTGTCACACCTTGTGCATGACGTCAATCCTGATCACCTTGCCATCAGCTGGATTATCTCTTTCCTACAAGGAAGGACTGCCTTAGTGGTGTTGGGCCAGCACTGATCTTATTCCCAGCCGATATGCAGGGAGTTCCTCAGGGTGTATGTATCGCTTCCCTTCTTTTCAATTTATATAGAATACTCCTGCATGATCTACTGTATAACAGGAAGGTCCGGTTTCAAAACTATGCCAATGATACTCAGCTGTTGTTTATGTTATCTGGTGACATTATCTGAGATACCAATCATATAAACAACATCTTTAATACCATGAGTTTATGAATGAGAGATAACTGGCTATGGCTAAATGATCAAAAGACAGAACTACTTCTACGAGCAGCCCTAAACACTGTCAAGAAACTTGGCAACTTCTATGACTCCATGTCCATAAACACTCACACCATTCCCATACTGAGGAAAGCCAAGCCCTTGGGCATCTACCTTCAGAATGAGATGAACATGGATGAACAGGTTTCAGCCACTATTAGCTCGAGTGTTACTATTGCCACCAGCTTCATCAGATAACACCTTTCATTTCTGATTCCAATTCTGCCACTATAGCCAGGGTTATCAATCGGAGGAAACTGGATTATATCATTGCACTGCTTGCTGGAGGACCATGATATGTGGTTGCTAGACTCCAAGTGATACAGATTGTAGCTATGGGATTGTGGTCAATATTCCCAGAAGATCTCATATCACTTCAAGGCTGACAAACTTACATTGGTTTCCAGTTGCCCAAAGAATAAAGTTCAAAACCATAACTATTATTCATAAATGTGTGTATGAGGATGCCCCTTCATATCTTTAGGTCTGACTACAATCTTATAGCCCATCTGGCTCTCTCCGCTCAAGCAAACAACAGCTCCTAACTAATAAAAGCTACAAGCAGAGTTGTGCTGGTGGCAGATCTTTCCAAAACTCAGCCTCAGCATGGTGGACATTCTACCACTGTGCTTGCTTCTTGAGTATAATTGTGTCGCTTTTAAAAAAAACTCTTGAAAACAATTGGGGAGGAAGGATAGCTCAGAGGCAATGCATTTGTCCTGGAAGCAAGACACAGCGCAACACAGGTTTGAATCTTGATCTCACACTTAGAAACCACTCCTGGTATTAAGCCTGTTATAAATGAACAATTATAGTTATATCTTTTCAGAGAACACTTTGCATAATTATTCATGCCCCTTTTGGACTGACTCTTTTGGATGACTGGTCCCGTTTTTCATTCTTCAAGTCTGTTATATATTATACTGCTGTCTTGTTTGTGGGAGCCTTTGGCACCCACAGGGTTAAGCACTCTATAAAAAAAATTATAATACATCAAAAATATTGGGATGAGGGTGAGGAATAGATAAGATGCACAGGAAGGAACACAAGGAAAAGTTAGAGGAGCTATGTGTACAATTGTACCAAATGTATTGTGGGGCGCAACTGTATACTATGAGGTGAAGTGCCAAGAGGAGAGATTGCTGGAGCGGAGGTGTTCTCTGCACAATGATTCAATGCATGGTGAGCCTGCCATGTTGAAGTCATGACAAAAAAAAAAAACATCCAGCAAAGCCCTTACGCTTACTTCTAAGGCCCCCGACAACCATTGGGAGGTGTTGTATGTCAGAAATCCAAATTTCGGAGGCTGCAGAGTGTGCTGCAATCTGTGTCACCTGTGGATTATACTGCCAATTGAGTCTGTTTGCTGTGTCTGCTGTTAGAGGGAGGAGCGTAACGAGCAAATCTTACACAGTGTTCTTCAAAAGAACACTGTGGCCGCACAGAGTGAGCTGGAGTCTGTGCAGTCCGTGCGAGTTCAGCGGCACGGCTGGATAGCATACTTTGGGCTAGGCCTTAATTAAGGTAACCCTGCACAAGGCTACTTAACACTTAACACAAAGCTCTGTATGTGCATGTGACATTATAGAACACTCGTTTCCCCAGGCATTAATTAACCATGTCATATTAATCGAATTCACAACTGAGCGGGGACTGTGGGCTTCAGAAAAAGTACAGAAGCATCTGGCTGTGGGAGCGAAACCTGAAATACTGTCTTTCAGCTAGGGACTGTGGGTGAATCTGCTTTTGACCTGTGCTGAAATCTGTTCTGCTTTTACTCAAAACAGGCTGGTAGAGGTGGAATAAATTACTGCTGCTGTTAAAACCAAGGATTCTAATACTTGGCACGGAGTAGGGCTAGTTGCGATCTTTTGCCCACTGAATAAAGTTCTATTGAAAAACAACGTGTTTGGAAAAATACAGAGACTTAAAATGACAAAGTGGTATAAATTGCACAGCACTACCTCAGGAGAGGATTTCAGAACCTCTGAACCAGATCTTACTGGCATGGATAAAAATCTGTTTACGGTGGAAAGAGCCATTTTTAGACCATACCAATCAGGGGTGGTAGGTTCTATCCCCTACAAAATATTTTTCCAATAGACAGCCAAAAACCTACCGGCTCAGGTATGGTTTTCACCCCTAATGAGAAATCAAGGGAAACTGCAGAATCAACACCAGCTCACCAGTGTATAAGAGACATTTTAACATCAAATTTGAATTATACACTAACTGCCACCACAATGAAGAATACAATTATGGATTACTTCCCGATGGGAGTGACTGGCCAAGAGGACGAAATCTCAGATGAGCAGCGAAGTAATGATCAAGGAACACCTAGAAGACTGGATGACCAGAAAGAATATGATGGAAATAACATTGACTTGTTGGATAAAGAAATGGTGAGGCGGATAGCTGAGTGCCAGTAGACTCATCATTTGAACTCAATGCCATTTCAGCAATACTGGAGGACTCTAATGTTGCCAAGGGCGTGTGAGATAAAATTCCACAGAGAGAATTGCGGAAGATGCAATACAAGAATCAAAACAAGCACAAGAACTAGGAACTCCAACAATAGTAGCTTTAAATTTTGTTTTAAGTTCTTCGGTGAAAGTTTTTGAGAATTTGAAAACAGATGAACAACAACATTCTGGAATCCTACTGGAGATTACTAAAGTTATGGAAATTAATGAATCGACTATGGCGGCACTTAAATCAGCTGTTAATGAGTCAGTGGGTGAAACACTATCTGAATTTCACTCAATATCCAAGCCGCAAATGGAAAAGATGGACACTCTAACTGACCTGTGGAAGGGAGTAAAAGAGGAGTTAAGTATCGTAAATTCTAACTTATGTGAAGGCATGAATGGTATTTCGCAAGGAAGATGTCTCTGATGCACACAATTGTTACCAACAAATCCCCTGAACAGTAACATGAATTGTACGCCTTTGTCGGAATCAATACTGGAAGAGTTTGCTCGGCTGGCACAATTGCCAGACCAGGAGGTCATTGCCACACCTACAAAAGAGGATCTTGGAGAGAACGTAACCCCGGCATTAAATGAAATAGGTGATAAACAACGTAAAAAATGTAATGGAAAGACGTAAAAGCGTAGATAAAAAATGAACAGAGAACAAAAGAAAACTCCAATGATTGACCTGAACGAGGCTACAGTGATTGATGGGCACAAACAAAAGAAGAAAAACTGAAGCACTGACACCAATCGCTTTATTAAAAACTTGAGTGAATGCAGAGGAACAACGAAGAAATAAAAAGAATGGAACTAATCCTGATATGGGGAAAAACCAGAAAGAAAATGCCCTAGATAAAGACATACACTTGGAGACTCAAACTACCATGCCAGAAGTAATAAAGGTCACAGTGGTGATTCAAACAGATACAAATCAACCTCCCCAGAAGATTGCTGCAATCTTTTTGAATGCTAAACAAAAAGCAGCAATGAAGAGTTTGGTTGAAGTTAGCTCAATAGCATGTCAAAAAGAGAAAAACTTGCAATTTGGCTTGAAGGAACAACCCGGAGTGGCACAGAAGAATATTACAGGCCGTGACAGACTAATATCAGCCAAAGAAATGAAGAATGGGGAAGACCAAAGTATTTGAAAAAATCAATTAGGCTCCACGCCAATGTTAAGTTCTAAGGAATATACATCTACCCAAACAAGAAATAAAGTCCAGGATCAAACTCAAGGACTAAAGGTGTTCTTGTCAAGAAGGATTACGGATACTAACATAATATCTCCATTAACTCGAACAAGAATACTCTCAGAGATTAAATTTATCCCTGACTTAAAATACTTTTCATCGTGTGATATAGACTCTGCGGAACTGGATCTGAAATCACGACTGGGGCTAGAAACGATTTTGGGTGCTAAAAGGGAATAGGCAAAGAGGGGTATTTTGGCATCTAGAGAACTTCCAGAAATAGGTGCAATATCCCTGCCAAAATTATTAAATCAGGAGTCAAAATATACTCAACGAAGTACTGTGAAGATGTCTACCCCTTTCCCCAATGTTTGGAAGATGGTACCAGAAATTGTCTCTCTCAAATATTTTTTAAGTTGTGTATCTCAGCGCAGATACTCTAGTTAGTGATTTGATCTAGACATTATCCTGGAATACAAGGGGGCATTACTCCTTTTGTGCAGATATCAGGAAGTGTTATGTCTTTGAGAACTTTGACCTAATATTGTTTCAGGAAACGTGGTTAAAATCTTCTTTTGGCTTAGATGTTTTTTCTATGTATCATCAACTGACAGTGGGATCAGGCATGGGTCATCCGGCTGGGGGCTTGTGTATCGCATGTAGGAATGAGGTTTTCTCATGTTCTAGATTACTCTCGGATGACACCCTGGGTATTTTGGTGGTTACAGCAGAAAGGAGGGGAGATGAGATCAAGTCAAATTGGATAATAATAAATATATATTGGAATCCTGTGATAACTCCACTACTAGAATTCCTTCAAAAACCTTCAGACCTACTGATTGACTATAACTCCCAATTCCTGTTAGATTAAATGTTAATAATGGGCGATTTTAACTCTCAGCGTATTACAACTAGATCCACTAATTCAGATAAATGTAAATGTAAGACTAGAAATGGGTATATATGGTGTAACTTAATGATGAAATGGGATCTATGGATGTTAAATGGAAATATGAAGGGAGTCATCCCCTCTGCTCCTACCTGGAAGAGAGGATCCTCTTACTCAACAATTGATTATATTTTTGTATCCAAAAAGATCTTTGATAGTTGTTTACAATTTAATCCTATCAGTGGAAAATCTAGTGATCATACGGTGTTGGAAACCTCCTTTAGCTATAATCAGGAAAATCTAAAACCTTGTTATACCCAGGAATTGTCTTTGAACACTGCCGGGAACCGAATAGTAGGGTTTAACAGAGGGGGATATATTCTTACTAAGCAATATGACAGATCAGCAATTGTCGAAACACTGTGAGTCTAGCTGCTTTATTGACTTCTTATGGGACCTTAACTCTGCAGATAGTTAAGACCCAACACAGCGTGTGTCCCATCAGCATTGATTTGACATACAAATCCAAGAGAAGAAAAGAAATAGAAGAGATCAAAAGGCCATACTAAAAAAACAGCAGAAGATGCAAAAGAATATGAAGAAGAAATTAGACTATGAATAATAGCTACAGAATTTGGATTAGTTCCCAAAGGTTCATGAGGTTGCAAAGAGAGGGCGAGGAAATTCTGAAATCAATTTGCTTGAAAAATTCTCGTAATTTATGGTCCATTATAGGCTTGATGGAGAATCCCATTAGCTATTCACAAAATATAACTATTCAGGAGCAGTCCTGGGAAGATCATTTTTCTAAGGTTTATAGGCCATTGGATACCCTTGAACTGAAGATTACAATAAATTCAAATTGGGCTTTAACGTGTACAAGTGAAGAAATTCCAACTCTGATAAAAAATCATCATCATCCCGAGCCCCTACCCCAAATGGACTTAGCAATGCAATTCTGAAGATACATCCGGCCTTATGTGTGAGGGTCCTAAAATATTTGTTTGATAACATAATTGATACAAAAAAAATTCCTGAGTCCTGGAGAAATTCTATTATAATCTTGATTTAAAAGAGAGGAGACTGGCAGCATCAAATTACCTCCCAATCTCACTCTTAGATGCGGATGGTAACATATTTGCAAGACTAATCTTGACAGATTTGGAAAATTGAGCAAAAGTTAAGGGGATAATACCAAAACCGCAGACAGGATTTAGGATGGGACTTTCTACTTCTTTGCATGGCCTCATCCTTAGCTGTGTCAGTTCAGGGTCTTTCATAAAGGGAGGTATACCCCTATTCGGAACCTGGCTATACTTATCCCAGGCTTTCAATACCATCAACAGAGATCGGTTATGGGGAAAATTGAAAAGCTGGAGTTTACCTGATAACCTACTAGCCATTCTAATAGAATTGCATCAAAACTCGTCTTTACAAGTTAGAATGACTAGACTGGGGGACTTGACTCAAGCAATAGGTATCGAAAGTTGAGTTCGACAAGGTTACTTGGTTGCACCATTCCTTTCCAACCTGCACCTATCAGACCTGTTCCAATGGCTTGAAGAGATAGGATTGGTTAGTCCTAAAATCGGCTGTATGTAAATAAACTGGTTGGCATATGCCGATGATATCGTAATATAAGACCACACACAAATTGGATTAGAGCGCTCACTGAATGCCCTATCTGAATATGCGCTACAAAATGACTTGAAAATAAATCCAAATAAATCCCAAACAGTCATGTTTAAACATCCTCTGAGGGCCACAAAAGCATTAACTTGACATATGGACAACCAACCAATTCCAGTCACAAATGCGGTAACCTATCTGGGATCAGAGATTAGAGCATTCCCGACTAAAACCCATCTACTCTCAATCTTAGATCTAAAGATGTTAAACATGGGATCACAAATGAAGAAAATCTGTACAAAATATTGTTAATTCTCTATTCTCCCCGTAGTAACATTTTAAATTGGAAAAGTAGAGCCTGTCCTTCTATTTGGTCTAGACTCTAAATACCAAGCCTCTGATATTAATTGGGACAAAATTGAAGCAAAACTATGGAAAAGAACTCGTGATCTTCCCAATTGAATCCCAATAGTCTGTATAAAATACAAACTGACAGGGTAATTCATAGAATTTCGCAGAAAAGTGTCGCAAGCGGCTGGCGCAGAGTGTCCGCGTGCGATTGACTGCACCAGGCACGTGCGCTAAAACCGATTTCCGCGCACAGCGTATTCATGGATTTCAGGCTTCCAAACCAGCCGTGGCGCAGAGAATCGCAGCGACCCTGCAGCAGCGCCAGTAACGCCCCCAAGAACGCCCTCGCGCAAGGAAAAGCCATCAAAATCGCTAAATCATCGTAAAGGGCTGCGCTAACCCTGGACCAGTTCACCGGGCTGGCAAACAGCAACGCCAAGCGGGGAACGTGTATTGCAGGGGTGCGCGGGAAGTTCCACACGCGACTGGCCCCGTGCAAGCAGGGTATGTGAATTTCAGGGGTGCGCGGGAAGTTGCACACGCGATTTCAGCAGGGTACGTGTATTTCAGGGGTGCGCAGCAAGTTCCACACGCGATTTCTGCAGGGTACGTGCATTTCAGGGGTGCGCGGGAAGTTCCACACGCGAATGGGCCAGTGCGAGCAGGGTACGTGTATTACATGGGTGCGCGGGAAGTTGCACACGCGATTTCAGCAGGGTACGTGTATTTCAGGGGTGCGCAGCAAGTTCCACACGCGATTTCTGCAGGGTACGTGCATTTCAGGGGTGCGCGGGAAGTTCCACACGCGAATGGGCCAGTGCGAGCAGGGTACGTGTATTCCATGGGTGCGCGGGAAGTTCCACACGCGATTCCATCAGGGTACGTGTATTTCAGGGGTGCGCGGGAAGTTCCACACGCGATTGGCCCAGTGCGAGCAGGGTACGTGTATTTCAGGGGTGCGCGGGAAGTTGCACACGCGATTTCAGCAGGGTACGTGTATTTCAGGGGTGCGCAGCAAGTTCCACACGCGATTTCTGCAGGGTACGTGCATTTCAGGGGTGCGCGGGAAGTTCCACACGCGAATGGGCCAGTGCGAGCAGGGTACGTGTATTCCATGGGTGCGCGGGAAGTTCCACACGCGATTCCATCAGGGTACGTGTATTTCAGGGGTGCGCGGGAAGTTCCACACGCGATTGGCCCAGTGCGAGCAGGGTACGTGTATTTCAGGGGTGCGCGGGAAGTTCCACACGCGATAGTCCCAGTGCGAGCAGGGTACGTGTATTTCAGAGGTGCGCGGGAAGTTCCACACGCGATTGTCCCAGTGCGAGCAGGGTACGTGTATTTCAGGGGTGCGCGGGAAGTTGCACACGCGATACCAGCAGGGAATGTGTATTTCAGGGGTTCTGGGGAGTACTACACGTGAATTGGCTGTGTGGGTCCTCCCAGGTGTACGCTCCACAACCTCCACGGCCCCTGCAGACAGCCCACACCACGGGGGACTACCCTGCACCCCTGCTCATGTCCCGCAGGCAGCCCATCCACCATGGGCATGCCCCCCAGCCAACCCACATGTCACCTTGCACTACTGATCAACAATGCATGTCTCCCACCACCCCCACCCCCCAGCAGTGCAGGGGCAGCCTCCACCAGGCCCCCACTCATGTCTCCCACCACCCCCACACCCCAGCAGTGCAGGGGCAGCCTCCACCAGGCCCCCACTCATGTCTCCCACCACCCCCACCACCCAGCAGTTCGGGGGCAGCCTCCACCAGGCCCCCACTCATATCTCCCACCACCCCCACCCCCCAGCAGTGCAGGGGCAGCCTCCACCAGGCCCCCACTCATGTCTCCCACCACCCCCACCCCCCAGCAGTGCAGGGGCAGCCTCCACCAGGCCCCCACTCATGTCTCCCACCACCCCCACCCCCCGGCAGTGCAGGGGCAGCCTCCACCAGGCCCCCACTCATGTCTCCCACCACCCCCATCCCCCTGCCACCATGGGCAGACTCCACCAGGCCCCCACTCATGTCTCCCACCACCCCCACCCCCCAGCCACCAGGGGCAGCCTCCAGCAGGCCCCCACTCATGTCCCCCTGCACCCCCACCCCCCAGCATCCAGGGTCACCCTCCACCAGGCCCCCACTCATGTCTCCCACCACCCCCACCCCCCGGCAGTGCAGGGGCAGCCTCCACCAGGCCCCCACTCATGTCTCCCACCACCCCCACCCCCCAGCATCCAGGGTCACCCTCCACCAGGCCCCCACTCATGTCTCCCTCCACCCCCACCCCCCAGCATCCAGGGTCACCCTCCACCAGGCCCCCACTCATGTCTACCACCACCCCCACCCCCCAGCCACCAGGGGCAGCCTCCAGCAGGCCCCCACTCATGTCCCCCTGCACCCCCACCCCCCTGCCACCATGGGCATCCTCCACCAGGCCCCCACTCATGTCTCCCACCACCCCCACCCCCCAGCCACCAGGGGCAGCCTCCACCAGGCCCCCACCCATGTCTCCCACCACCCCCACCCCCCAGCAGTGCAGGGGCAGCCTCCACCAGGCACCCACTCATGTCTCCCACCACCCCCACCCCCCCAGCAGTGCAGGGTCAGCCTCCACCAGGCCCCCACTCATGTCTCCCACCACCCCCACCCCCCTGCCACCATGGGCACCCCCCACCAGGTCCTCACAATCCCCAATCATGTGCGTAATGGTCAGCCTCCACAGCCAAAAAGCCCTACCAAGTAACCCATTCACCCACATGGAAATGGAAATCACATGTTACACCCCCAATGTTCATGAAGCTAATGAACCCATGTCCGTCACACACAATGGTTGCAATTGAATGGGAAAACACACAACATGACATGCATGAAACCAATGAGATGATACCACACAGTGAAGTATGGAAACAAAATTGTATTGAAAAAAATAAAGAATGCTAAAGAAAGAAAACAAACTACAAGGTGAATGAGAAAAAAAAAGCTGCATGTCTGTATATAAAACACAAAACTGGAAATCCGAATCCAAAAAATTTTTGTCCAAAGTCAAATGTAAAAAAATCTCCATGCAATAAAGAACTATGTACAAAACTACCAAGGGTCCATGAGCCCAACTGAACAAAGGAAACCTACTAAAAAACCTACCTAAAAATCAACTATATACAAAAAGTGGAGCAGTGTCCGTCGACTCTAAATCATAATAAGAAAGAAAGGAAACCTAAAACTAAAGAACTATATACAAAGGCGGCGGGCAAGTCCAGCGGCTCACTCCGTGGTGTCCCGGGCCAGGGCATCATCGAACTCCTGTTCGATGTCCCGGAGGCGGTCCAGTTCCATGGCCCCGAGGGTCCGCAGGGACGACGCCGTGTCCTCCTCCAACTCCCTGCGGATTGCCTCGAGGTACTCGGCCCACCTCAGGGCCCTCCGCATGGAGTTCTCCGCCCTGACCATTGTGAGCCGCGCCTCTTCCGCCCGCTGCTGCTCCGCACCTATGGCGTGGCCCAACCGCTGCCACACGGAAGACACTCTCTGTCCTGGGTCCCCCTGCCCTCCGGCCGATGCCTGCCCCTCCGATGTCGAAAGCCCCGAGCCTTCATGTCTCCCACCATGTTGCTGCTGCTGCTGCTCTGCCTCTGCCCGTGCACTGCCTCCTGCTGCCTGCACATCCTCCGCCGGCTGGGGTGCACTTGTTGATGTGGCCACCCCTGCTGGACCTCCGACTCCCGACTGTGGCAGGGATGCCTCCTCCACCAGCCTGGCCGCACCGTCAGAGGCAGCTCCACAGGGCACCCAGGTGACTGATGGGTGGGAAGATGGCACAGAGGACGACTGGCGCTTAGGGGGTCCAGTTGAGGAGGGGGTCGAAGCAAGCCCCATCAGACAGCGGAATCCGGCCTGGGTGACCTGTCCCAGCAAGCTGACGTGGTCAACGAGCCATTCGAGATGACATGCAGTCTCTCCATGAAAAGACTGCAGGTCACCTCGCATGGCCCGTTGACGCAACGCCACACCAGCCAGGACAGGCTCAACCCGGACCTGGATGGCCACGTCCGCAGGCAGAGGAAGGCCAGTTGACGTCAGCTCATCCCCTGCCTGAAAACGGGTCTGGACGTAAGCATCCCTGCTGGTGCAAGATGATGCAGGGACAGGATCGGGGACAGGATTTCACACAGGCACCTCCGCGGCCGCCTGTGCTGCCTCCTGTCCCTGGTCCTGCACTGCACCACTAGCACCAGTGGGATCCCCACCTCCAGACCCCGTCTCTGGTGCTTGCACGGCCTCCTCCTCCACCAAACCCCCCACCAACCTGGATGACTCCGTGCCATCTTCCCCTGTTGGGCCCTGTGGGGTCCCAGCTGCCCCTTCTGCTGCCGAGGAGTCCAACTGCAGCCTCCGCCTCTTGGACCTCCCCCCGGCAGCTGCGACCTGGGACGTGGCACCGGACTCCTCACTCCCCGACGAGATGACAAAACGGGAGGGGAGCCGCGCCTTGCGTCTCCGGCTGGCAGGCGGATCCCTGCCGCTGTGCTCCACAGCACCTTCTCCGCCCTCTTCATCAGTTGGCCCTTGCAGACAGGGAGAAACAAAACACAGGCATCAGGGCACTGTACAATGGACACATACACGCATGACAGTTGCACATGAGTGGCATTGGCAAACCTCAGACATGTCATCACAATCCCCAACACACATGTCATTGCAACTCGCACACATGAGCCATACCACAGCCATATCGCAACTGCCACCACCATCCATACACATACAACAGCATGAGCAGCCAAAGGGGAGCCAGACATCACATGCAACACAGGAAGTGCACCAGACATGTACACACACCACCACACTTGCATGCATGTCTACACCTCTGCCAAGTGTCGCACTGTTCAGACGGGCATCCATGTCACATCTGCCAATCAGGCTTCCACATACCGCTGTCACATGCATCCATGTTGCATCACTGTTGCACCCTTGTCAAATACACACACATGCACATGTACACAGTGCTCATACATGCAGCCGAAAACAACATACATGCCATACATCACGGACATGTCTACTTACATACACATTCATCCAAACATGTGTGCACGCACAACAGCATTTGCCATGCAAGCCCACACACACAAGCACCATCCATGTCTCACGCATTACAGCCCTCGCATGTGTCAGCCCCACGGCCCTGTACACCCCCACCCATACTCGACCCCATACAAACAGATGTGCAACCGGCACAATGCCGAATAATCACCACACGCACTGCTCACAATCAGGATGCATGTACACTCACCGCTCGACTCCAGACGGGTCTGCTTCTCTAGGACCTGGACGTGGAGCGCTGGGGATATGCGTTCCAGGACCCCCATCTGTTCTTCCGACAAGTTGCCCCGGCGCCCCTTGGCATCCGCTGCCTTCAAGAGGTGCCGGGCCTTGTTCAGGGTCCTGGACCTGAAGTCCTCCCAGCGCTTCCTGACATGTTGTAAGTCCCGGACTGCCACCCCCTCCGCGTTGATGGCAGTCACGATGTCAGTCCAGATCCGAGTCCGTCTTTCCTTGTCGGCGCGGGAACTTCTGAAGAGGGCATCATACTGCCCCAGGACTTGCTCCACCAGGACACCAACTTTGGTGGCACTGAAGCTGGTGCCCCTCTGCCTCTCTGGCTGGGGGTTGTCAGTGGTCACAGATGGTGTTTGCCCCGACATGACAACCCCAGAGGCAGGAGTGGGTGGGCAACTGGGTCCTAAGGCTGGGCTGTGGAGCGATGGAATTCCAGTCGGGAGTCTTCGGTTCCAGCAGGGGTGGTCACAGCAACAGCACCCCTGGCTGATGTGCAGGCAGCAAATGGCAGTGCACGTGGGCAGCAGGCAGTCAGGCAGCAGCAGATGGCAGGTGGGAGCGTGCTCGGGGCCCTGGGGGGCAGTAGTTCGGCCTTCTGGGCAGGAGCATGGTCTTCCGTGTGCTTACGCGTGGCCAGCTTGGTACGGAGTGATTTGGCACGTGGAAATCCTGCACGTCAGTGTGAAAACCGAGGAAAGGCCCTTAGCGCGTAAGCGCGTCAGCACGCATACGCGATTCTATTGGACCAAAGGCCCTCAGCGCGTAAGCGCGTCTGTGACGTGACCCGCACGGGTGTTTCCCACACAGCACGTGATGACAGAGCACACGTGGAAAGACTGCACGTCAGAGTGTCATCACGTGTGATTGGTGGAAATGGCCCTACACGCAGAAGTGACAAAGCGTGTAATTGGTGGAAATGGCCCTACACGCATAAGTGACAAAGCGTGTAATTGGTGGAAATGGCCCTACACGCATAAGTGACAAAGCGTGTAATTGGTGGAAATGGCCCTAGCGCGTACACGCCGCGTAAGTGACGCTGGACGTGTGGGCCTGTATAAAAGGTACGCGTAGAACACCATTTCCTTGTACGTGCTTTTCGTGGAGAGCGAGTGGGTGAATTCTGTACTTCTTGTCGGTTCACACGCGATTTACTTCACGGCGTTTCAAGTTCGTATTCCCTGTTACCTCTGACAGCTTTTTCTCTTTTTTCTCTTTTACTGGTTTACCTGGGCCTGTTCCCTCAAACAGTGTTCCCTTCTACTGTTGTCCTGTCTCCTCAGACAGCGTACAAATCTTCTTTTGGCGGGGGTGTTGCCAACCAAACGCGCTCCTTTTTCACGCTCTTTTACCTGGCAGACGGTGAGTCACGCACGTATCTAACATCTGTGCTTGCCCCGTGTGTAGCCTACCCCTTCAGAGGTCATTCTAGGCTGCGTGTGACACGCATACGTTCATTCTTGTGTTACTGGGTGCCACAGCGTAGTGCAGGTTTTTATTTCTGCACACGTGGTCTAGGAGGGGTTGCGTGCACGTCATCTCCCTTTTTTGGGGCTCCTGTGCATAGCGTGACCCGTCATCTTTCCCCAGGGGTTACAATCAGCCTTGCAAGAGCACTAGGGTACAATTACCATCTGGTACCCAACCCCTTTGACCCCCAATTGCCCAGGACAATATTTTACAGCCACTCCCATACGCACATTAACATCAGTGCCATGGCTGGGAGGCGAGGATTCCGTAAGGGTGGCAAAGGTGGAAGAGCCACAAGTGGTGGCCGTGGTGGATCCGGTAGGGGACATGGTCGTTACTTGCAGGGTGAGCCTGTCCCCCCATGTGTGGAGGACCAGTCAAGGGCACCCATAATCCCCCCACCCCCCCCTCCCGTTGAGGCTGATGTGGCTGACACCATCCATGCTCAGCCCTTGTTGGACCAGCCCATTGTGGCACCAGACCTGGCTGACTCCATGGCTGACTTCCAGGTCAGCAGGCCTATGACACGTGCGCTGGTGCACGTTGATGTCACCATGCCACGTGCATCTGGGGCAGCAAGGTCATCTGCTGCACCAAGTAGGCAGGGCGGAGAGGCTGCAGGGGCAGCTGCGGCTCCATCCACCCCAGCCCTCACACACCCAGCCCGGACAGTGTCGGTCCTAGTCCATGCTGCTGACATTCCCCCTGACACCATCACACTAGAGCCAATGCCTGCACCAACTCCCATGCTGAGTGTGCAATCCCACACTCCTGATACAGAGTCCACCAGGGCTCCTGCCCCTAGTGTCCAGAGCGGCGCAGGACACTCAGGATCACCACCACCTTCCAAGCGGAAGAGGAAGAGTGCTCGTCCGGCACAGGCTGATGCCCCAGACACGGCTACACAGTCCGGCCCGTCCAGGAAGCCCAGCTTCACGGATGACGAACTGAATGCACTTGTCGAGTATGTGTCCGCACATGACAACGAGATGGTCATTGTTGCAGGATCCAAGACCACACCTGCACAACGCCAGGCACACTGGCAGACCGTTGCGGACATCGTAAGTGCCCTTGGAATCGTGAGGCGCACAGCCAATGATTGCTATAAGCGCTGGAATGACCTAAAGCGCAGGGCAAAGAGTAAGCTGGCCTCAAGTCATGCCGCAACTCTAGTGACTGGAGGTGGGTCTCCAGTAGTAGACATGGAACACACTCCACATGAGTCAGTCGCTGGGACCTACGTCACGGAGGAACAGATCCAAGGCGTGGGAGATTTGGCTGATTACGAGGCATTGTCCCGTGAGTGCACATGCATGTGTGTGTCATCCATGTGCATGGTGTGTGTGAGGGCTTCTGTTTGTGTGACAGGTGAGAGTGTGTGCGCCTGAGTCGTATGGGTCAGCCATGTGCTTCATGCAATACATCCTGCGCAGCTGCATTTGGCCATAGCAGTATCCCTTCTGCCAACAGTAGACATCTAGCCCAACTGCACGCCAGTTGCCCTTGAAGTGTCACCTTGCCACAACATTGTTGCTTAATTTTCCACTGTTCATTTAGTCAGATTGTTTGCATTCCACCACTTTTACTAGGCATGTCGCAGTCCTCTAGTCACATGTCTGACATGGCTATGGTAAAGTGGAGTGACTTTGTTACCTGGATATCATTTGTTCAAACATGTCCCTGTGCAATTGCACCATTTCGGACTGGCAGCTCCAGGTGAAGAATCTGACCTGTTTGAATTAGAAAAGCTATTACATGTGGGAACTGGACTGAATGAATAGGTGCTGCCCTCCTCTCCATCTTCACTCAATAGCAATGGTACATGCCATCTGTGTGATGGCATGTGTGTTTCACCTGCCAATCACAGGCCAATGTGTGATGCCACTGCCAGGCAGCATGCAGAAAATGTGTTCATCTTCCATCTTGGTGTCATCAGTGTGTGCCATTTGCCTGCCCTTCATACGCAGTGAGGGTGCATGCATGGGAGGGTTTTAGTCATGTGGGACATGTGTCAAACAAGTACTGGTTCTCTTGCTTCTCAGCCCTCATTGTGTGCCATGGTGCTAATGCCTGTTTCCATTTCTTTGTTTTTATGTCTTTGCAGGGGAAGACGCTCCTGATACTGCTGGGGTTGTGGAGATGGTGCAGACCCAGGAGGGGTCCGAGGGCCGACCAACCACCAGTGAGGGACGTGGTGTGGTGGTGGGTGAGAACCCACAAGTGCTGCAGGTCCTGCTCTCAAGGGGTGTCTCTGGCTGCACCTCCCCCGAGCTGTACTCAGGTGTTGATTCGGATAAGACCTACGTGCCGTCGCAGGTGAGTGTTCCAGGGAGGGATTCTGTTCTGTCTCACCCACCTGCACCAGGGTCAGAACCCTCAATGGGGATGTCAGCTACGCCTTTGGTGGTTACGGATGCAGGGTCACACTCCGCGACATCTGATCCTGTTCCTGGGCCAGCAGATCAGAGGGGGAATGCAGTCCTGCAGCCTCAGGCAGTGCCGGCACAGCAAGGCGCAGTTCGCCTTGCCCCAGACAGGTGTGGTGCCCGCCGATGTGGTGGCCGTACGCCACCTGGCAATACCGCATGGGAGCAATCCATTTACGGTATGGCAACCCAACAGGCAGCATCATCCGAGATGATGGCTCAGGCCATGGATAGGGTGGCCACTTCCATTGTCCCCCCTGAAAGGCTGATGGAGCGACTAGAGCAGGCAACCGACTCCATCTGCCAGTCCCACAGGGAGGACATGTTGGGGTCCAACAGGGACAGGCGGGCGGCACTGGCGACTCTGCAGGAGGCCATCTCCATTGAGTCCCAGGGCCACAGGGAAGCCCTGAGGCAGGAGCTCCTTCACCTCAGGACGACTCTTGTTGAGCTTGAGGCTTCAACACACCAAAGGACAGAACAGCAGCTGGAGCGTCTCACCCGTACGCTCTCAGCTGAGATGCAGGCAACGAGGGCGGAGGTCCGGGCATCCCGTGAGTTGTTGCATGGGGACCTCCGCACACTCATCCTCCAGAACCAGACCTACCACACCCGCATGCTTGCAGCCATGGAGGAGCAGACTAGGGCCTTGCGTGGGCTGCCTCCCATAGTGCAACCACCTCCGGATGCAGCTGCACAGGGTGATAATAGCGACAGCAGTGATACTCCCACAATAGGGTAGCCGTGTGGGCCATGAGCCCATGGAGGTGTTTTTTTTTCCCAGGATCCACGCAGGTGGGTTCTGGTGTGCATCCTGTCCTCGGACCTCCTGGGTGGCCTCCCCAACCCCCCCCCCCCGGGCCCTTCAATGGCCATTTTTTATTTTTTTTTATTTTTATTTTTATTTTTATTTTTATTTTTATTTATTTTATTCCCAATTTTTTTGGGACGACTTGTTGGCTTCCGTGGTTCCTGTGGGCATACGCTGCATTGTGGCTGGGCACATGCAGGCTTGTAATGTATTTGGTTCAGATGCTTGGGTTTGAGTCACACACACCCCTCCTGCTTCCCGTTTCCATGGGCTTGCAAAGGGTGTGCCCAAGTGACAGTGAATTACACAGTGACGTTGGACTCCCATGAGCTGTGTGGGCAGTCTGTAGTCAATACTGTGTATACATTCCTAGTGCATATTGCTGTTGTGTTGTACACTGCATGTTGCATTGATGTGTAACTCATCTTCTGTGTCTACCTCCCAATTTGCAGGTCCCTTCCTCATGTCTACACAAGGCCCTCTAGTCTGGAGATGTGGTCCATGTTGGCAGCAGTGCACCTACAACTCTACATGGCGCCAACACTGCACAGTTGGTAGTGGTGGGAGTGCAGGCATTTCCAGGTGGTGAGACTACTAATATTTAACATTAGTGATGTCATGTTAATGGTAGTACGTGCTCGAGTTTGTTGTTGGTCCGGCATTACTGTGAGCATTTCAGGTGTTGCAAGTTTCTAATAGGGACACTGTACATTGTGACACTAGTGTCATGTTGTGGGGATTACTTTGTTTACCTGCAAATAGCATGACATGGCACGGTGTGTCGTGTGGCGGTGCTGGGGTTGGGTTGGCTGACATGGCACTGTCCTCTTGTTGCATTTTGCGAGTGGGTATTCATTTTAGCTGCTTGAATGTGTAACTTCACAAAACTGCATTGGTGGTGTCTGTGTGGGTAGGGATGCACACATTGTGACACTTCCAGGTGAACAATCTCAGGCTGATATCGTTTTCACGGTTCTTTCTCCAGACATTCAGGATCAGTGTCAGGTTGAGTCATCATTGATTGTCAGATGGAATGTGCCAGGGCAGTGTGCACTCCACAGGGGTGTGATTTCTATGTGAAGTAATTAGCCACTAGCTGTGTACGGGCTGCCTCCCCCCGTGCCCTTTCCCCTCCCATGCGCAGTGGCTGTGCATGTGGTTGGGGATGGGGGGCACCACCATGTCCACGGACAGGCCCCGGCGTGTTGCAACGTTGTGCAGGACACATGCTGCCACTATGATCCTGCACACTACTGGGGGAGCGTACAACAGCTGCCCGCCAGAACGGTCAAGGGAGCGAACGCGTGACTTCAGCACTCCGAATGTGCGCTCCACTATGCCCCGGGTTATAATGTGGGCTGCGTTATATCTTACCTGGGGTGGCGTGGTGGGGTTCCGAATTGGCGTCATCATGTGGGGGCTGAGAGGGTAGGCACTGTCCCCTGTGGAGGTGGTGATTGGTATCATTGGTGGGGTTGTGACCTTGCTCAGTATCTGACATGTATGCATGTGCAGTGGCATTCATACTCACCAAGCAGCCATGTATCGCCATGCCGGCCAGCTTCTAGGTCCCGGTTTAGGGTGGACATTCGGTAAATGAAGCTGTCGTGGGTTGACCCGGGATAGTTGGCATATACTGAGGTGATGATTCCCTTGGCATTACATACTACCTGCACGTTGATGGAATGCCAGTGCTTGCGGTTCCTATAGCTGTGCTCAGATGCCCTGGGGGGACGTAGAGCCACATGGGAGCAGTCGATGGCACCTAGCACTTTGGGGAATCGTGCCACAGCGTAAAAATCCAGGGCGGCAGCATGCCTTTCTGCAGGGGTTCTGGGCAGGTATATGTGCCTGCGGACTGATGGGCGTGCAGTGATGATGTTCAAGACCTGGTGTAGGCAGCGTGACTGGGTGGCCTGTGATACACCACCCACAATGGCACTTGTCCGCTGAAATGATCCAGTGGCTAAGAAGTGCAGTACATTGAGGACCTTCTCCAGGGGGCTGAGTGCTTGGGAGCACAGGGTGGGTGATGTGAGGTCATCCTCCCACTCACTCACCAGGTCCAGTATGATGTGTGGTGGAAACCTGTACCTCCCATGCACCTGGTCATCTGGCATCCCGAAAAGGCTGGTTCTGGGTGTGAATATTCTGGCCCTGACTATCCTCCTCCTCCTCCTTTGGTAGGCCACGCCCACTGCTGCTAGGAACGGTATGTTCATCCTGGGTCTGAGCTTGTTATTTTGTTAGTGCGCAAATTAATGCGTTGCGCGTGTTGTAGGCGAGCGTGTGACCCGCGCACACCTGAAATCCAGTACCCAGTCCAATAGCGTGTGGAAATTCCCGCGCACACCGGGATACAGGTGCGCTGACGTACTTGCGTGTGTAAGTGTCCGCGCACACCTGATATACACGTACATAGGCCAATCGCGTGTACGCGCACTTTTGTCCAATTACACGCGATGACACCCTGACGTGCTGTCCAAATACACGCGATGAGACTCTGCTGTGCTGTCCAATTACACGCGATGAGACTCTGACGTGCTGTCCAATTACACACGATGAGACTCTGACGTGCTGTCCAATTACACGCGATGACACTCTGACGTGCAGTCTTTCCACGTGTGCTCTGTCATCACGTGCTGTGTGGGAAACACCCGTGCGGGTCACGTCACAGACGCGCTTACGCGCTGAGGGCCTTTGGTCCAATAGATTCGCGTATGCGTGCTGACGCGCTTACGCGGTAAGGGCCTTTCCTCGGTTTTCACGCTGACGTGCAGGATTTTCACGTGCCAAATCACTCCGTACCAAGCTGGCCACGCGTAAGCACACGGAAGACCACGCTCCTTCCCAGAAGGCCGAACTACTGCCCCCCAGAGCCCCGAGCACGCTCCCACCTGCCATCTGCTGCTGCCTGACTGCCTGCTGCCCACGTGCACTGCCATTTGCTGCCTGCACATCAGCCAGGGGTGCTGTTGCTGTGACCACCCCTGCTGGAACCGAAGACTCCCGACTGGAATTCCATCGCTCCACAGCCCAGCCCCAGGACCCAGTTGCCCACCCACTCCTGCCTCTGGGGTTGTCATGTCGGGGCAAACACCATCTGTGACCACTGACAACCCCCGGCCAGAGAGGCAGAGGGGCACCAGCTTCAGTGCCACCGAAGTTGGTGTCCTGGTGGAGCAAGTCCTGGGGCAGTATGATGCCCTCTTCGGAAGTTCCCGCGCCGACAAGGAAGGACGGATCTGGACTGACATCGTGACTGCCATCAACGCGGAGGGGGTGGCAGTCCGGGACTTACAACATGTCAGGAAGCGCTGGGAGGACTTCAGGTCCAGGACCCTGAACAAGGCCCGGCGCCTCTTGAAGGCAGCGGATGCCAAGGGGCGCCGGGGCCACTTGTCGGAAGAACAGATGGGGGTCCTGGAACGCATATCCCCAGCGCTCCACGTCCAGGTCCTAGAGAAGCAGACCCGTCTGGAGTCGAGCGGTGAGTGTACATGCATCCTGATTGTGAGCAGTGCGTGTGGTGATTATTCGGTATTGTGCCGGTTGCACATCTGTTTGTATGGTTTCGAGTATGGGTGGGGGTGTACAGGGCCATGGGGCTGACACATGCGAGGGCTGTAATGTGTGAGACATGGATGGTGCTTGTGTGTGTGGGCTTGCATGGCAAATGCAGTTGTGCGTGCACACATGTTTGGATGAATGTGTATGTAAGTAGACATGTCCGTGATGTCAGGCATGTATGTTGTTTTCGGCTGCATGTATGAGCACTGTGTACATGTGCATGTGTGTGTATTTGTCAAGAGTGCAACAGTGATGCAACATGGATGCATGTGACACCGGTATGTGGAAGCCTGATTGGCAGATGTGACATGGATGCCCGTCTGAACAGTGCGACACTTGGCAGAGGTGTAGACATGCATGCAAGTGTGGTGGTGTGTGTACATGTGTGGTGCACTTCCTGTGTTGCATGTGATGTCTGGCTCCCCTTTGGCTGCTGATGCTGTTGTATGTGTAGGGATGGTGGTGGCAGTTGCGATATGGCTGTGGTATGGCTCATGTGTGCGAGTTGCAATGACATGTGTGTTGGGGATTGTGATGATATGTCTGAGGTTTGCCAATGCCTCTCATGTGCAATTGTCATGCGTGTATGTGTCCATTGTACAGTGCCCTGATGCCTGTGTTTTGTTTCTCCCTGTCTGCAGCGTCAACTGATGAAGAGGGCGGAGAAGGTGCTGTGGAGCACAGCGGCGGGGATCCGACCGCCAGCCGGAGACGCAAGGCCCGGCTCCCCTCCCGTGTTGTCATCTCGTCGAGGAGTGAGGAGTCCGGTGCCGCGTCCCAGGCCGCAGCTGCCGGGAGGAGGTCCAAGAGGCGGAGGTTGCAGTTGGACTCCTCGGCAGCAGAAGGGGCAGCTGGGACCCCACAGGGCCCAACAGGGGAAGATTGCACGGAGTCATCCAGGTTGGTGGGGGGTTTGGTGGAGGAGGGGGCCGTGCAAGCACCAGAGACGGGGTCTGGAGGTGGGGATCCCACTGGTGCTAGTGGTGCAGTGCAGGACCAGGGACAGGAGGCAGCACAGGCGGCCGCGGAGGTGCCTGTGTGCAATCCTGTCCCCGATCCTGTCCCTGCATCATCTTGCACCAGCAGGGATGCCTACGTCCAGACCCGTTTTCAGGCAGGGGATGAGCTGACGTCAACTGGCCTTCCTCTGCCTGCAGACGTGGCCATCCAGGTCCGGGTTGAGCCTGTCCTGGCTGGTGTGGCGTTGCGTCAACGGGCCATGCGAGGTGACCTGCAGTCTTTTCATGGAGAGACTGCACGTCATCTCGAATGGCTCATTGACCACGTCAGCCTGCTGGGACAGGTCACCCAGGCCGGATTCCTCCGTCTGATGGGGCTTGCTCCGAACCCCTCCTCAACTGGACCCCCTACGCGCCAGTCGTCCTCTGTGCCATCTTCCCACCCATCAGTTCTGGGTGCCCTGTGGAGCTGCCTCTGACGGTGCGGCCAGGCTGGTGGAGGAGGCATCCCTGCCACAGTCGGGAGTCGGAGGTCCAGCAGAGGTGGCCACATCAACAAGTGCACCCCAGCCGGCGGAGGATGTGCAGGCAGCAGGAGGCAGTGCACGGGCAGAGGCAGAGCAGCAGCAGCAGCAACATGGTGGGAGACATGAAGGCTCGGGGCTTTCGACATCGGAGGGGCAGGCATCGGCCGGAGGGCAGGGGGACCCAGGACAGAGAGTGTCTTCCGTGTGGCAGCGGTTGGGCCACGCCATAGGTGCGGAGGAGCGGCGGCGGGTGGAAGAGGCGCGGCTCACAATGGTCAGGGCGGAGAACTCCATGCGGAGGGCCCTGAGGCGGGCCGAGTGCCTCGAGGCAATCCGCAGGGGGTTGGAGGAGGACACTGTGTCGTCCCTGCGGACCCTCGGGGCCATGTAACTGGACCGCCTCCGGGACATCGAACAGGAGTTCGATGATGCCCTGGCCCGGGACACCACGGAGTGAGCCGCTGGACTTGCCCGCCGCCTTTGTATATAGTTCTTTAGTTTTAGGTTTCCTTTGTTTCTTATTATGATTTGGAGTCGACGGACACTGCTCCACTTTTTGTATATAGTTGATTTTTAGGTAGGTTTTTTAGTAGGTTTCCTTTGTTCAGTTGGGCTCATGGACCCTTAGTAGTTTTTTTTACATAGTTCTTTATTGCATGGAGATTTTTTTAATTTTGACTTTGGCAAAATATTTTTTGGATTCTGATTTCCAGTTTTGTGTTTTTATACGGACATGCAGCTTTTTTTTTCTCATTCACATTGTAGTTTGTTTTCTTTCTTTAGCATTCTTTATTTTTTTCAATACAATTTTGTTTCCATACTTCACTGTGTGGTATCATCTCATTGGTTTCATGCATGTCATGTTGTGTGTTTTCCCATTCAATTGCAACCATTGTGTGTGACGGACATGGGTTCATTAGCTTCATGAACATTGGGGGTGTAACATGTGATTTCCATTTCCATGTGGGTGAATGGGTTACTTGGTAGGGCTTACTGGCTGTGGAGGCTGTCCATTACGCACATGATTGGGGATTGTAAGGACCTGGTGGGGGCTGCCCATGGTGGCAGGGGGGTGGGGGTGGTGGGAGACATGAGTGGGGGCCTGCTGGAGGCTGACCATGGTGGCAGGGGGGTGGGGGTGGTGGGAGACATGGGTGGGGGCCTGGTGCAGGCTGCCCCTGGTGGCTGGGGGGTGGGGGTAGTGGGAGACATGAGTGGGCGCCTGGTGGAGGGTGACCCTGGATGCTGGGGGGTGGGGGTGTAGGGGGACATGAGTGGGGGCCTGGTGGAGGGTGGCCATGGTGGCACGGGGGTGGGGGTGGTGGGAGACATGAGTGGGGGCCTGGTGGAGGGTGACCCTGGATGCTGGGGGGTGGGGGTGGTGGTAGACATGAGTGGGGGCCTGGTGGAGGCTGCCCCTGCACTGCTGGGGGGTGGGGGTGGTGGGAGACATGAGTGGGGGCCTGGTGGAGGGTGACCCTGGATGCTGGGGGGTGGGGGTGGTGGTAGACATGAGTGGGGGCCTGGTGGAGGCTGCCCCTGCACTGCTGGGGGGTGGGGGTGGTGGGAGACATGAGTGGGGGCCTGGTGGAGGCTGCCCATGGTGGCAGGGGGGTGGGGGTGGTGGGAGACATGGGTGGGGGCCTGGTGGTGGCTGCCCCTGGTGGCTGGGGGGTGGGGGTGGTGGGAGACATGAGTGGGGGCCTGGTGGAGGCTGCCCATGGTGGCAGGGGGGTGGGGGTGGTGGTAGACATGAGTGGGGGCCTGGTGGAGGGTGACCCTGGATGCTGGGGGGTGGGGGTGGTGGTAGACATGAGTGGGGGCCTGGTGGAGGCTGCCCCTGCACTGCTGGGGGGTGGGGTGGTGGGAGACATGAGTGGGGGCCTGGTGGAGGCTGCCCATGGTGGCAGGGGGGTGGGGGTGGTTTTACGACATGAGTGGGGGCCTGGTGGAGGCTGCCCCTGCACTGCGGGGGGGTGGGGGTGGTGGGAGACATGGGTGGGGGCCTGGTGGGGGCTGCCCCTGGTGGCTGGGGGGTGGGGGAGGTGGGAGACACGAGTGGGGGCCTGGTGGAGGCTGCCCATGGTGGCAGGGGGGTGGGGGTGGTGGTAGACATGAGTGGGGGCCTGGTGGAGGCTGCCCCTGCACTGCGGGGGGGTGGGGGTGGTGGGAGACATGGGTGGGGGCCTGGTGGGGGCTGCCCCTGGTGGCTGGGGGGTGGGGGAGGTGGGAGACACGAGTGGGGGCCTGGTGGAGGCTGCCCATGGTGGCAGGGGGGTGGGGGTGGTGGTAGACATGAGTGGGGGCCTGGTGGAGGCTGCCCCTGCACTGCTGGGGGGTGGGGGTGGTGGGAGACATGAGTGGGGGCCTGGTGGAGGCTGCCCCTGCAGTGCTGGGGGGTGGGGGTGGTGCGAGACATGGGTGGGGGCCTGGTGGAGGCTGCCCCTGGTGGCTGGGGGGTGAGGGTGGGGGGAGACATGAGTGGGGGCCTGGTGGGGGCTGCCCCTGCACTGCTGGGGGGTGGGGGTGGTGGGAGACATGAGTGGAGGCCTGCTGGAGGCTGCCCCTGGTGGCTGGGGGGTGGGGGTGGGGGGAGACATGAGTGGGGGCCTGGTGGGGGCTGCCCCTGCACTGCTGGGGGGTGGGGGTGGTGGGAGACATGAGTGGAGGCCTGGTGGAGGCTGCCCCTGGTGGCTGGGGGGTGGGGGTGGTGGGAGACATGGGTGGGGGCCTGGTGGGGGCTGCCCCTGGTGGCTGGGGGGTGGGGGTGGTGGGAGACACGAGTGGGGGCCTGGTGGAGGCTGCCCATGGTGGCAGGGGGGTGGGGGTGGTGGTAGACATGAGTGGGGGCCTGGTGGAGGCTGCCCCTGCACTGCGGGGGGGTGGGGGTGGTGGGAGACATGGGTGGGGGCCTGGTGGGGGCTGCCCCTGGTGGCTGGGGGGTGGGGGAGGTGGGAGACACGAGTGGGGGCCTGGTGGAGGCTGCCCATGGTGGCAGGGGGGTGGGGGTGGTGGAAGACATGAGTGGGGGCCTGGTGAAGGCTGCCCCTGCACTGCTGGGGGGTGGGGGTGGTGGGAGACATGAGTGGGGGCCTGGTGGAGGCTGCCCCTGCAGTGCTGGGGGGTGGGGGTGGTGCGAGACATGGGTGGGGGCCTGGTGGAGGCTGCCCCTGGTGGCTGGGGGGTGAGGGTGGGGGGAGACATGAGTGGGGGCCTGGTGGGGGCTGCCCCTGCACTGCTGGGGGGTGGGGGTGGTGGGAGACATGAGTGGAGGCCTGGTGGAGGCTGCCCCTGGTGGCTGGGGGGTGGGGGTGGTGGGAGACATGGGTGGGGGCCTGGTGGGGGCTGCCCCTGGTGGCTGGGGGGTGGGGGTGGTGGGAGACATGAGTGGGGGCCTGGTGGGGGCTGCCCATGGTGGCAGGGGTGTGGGGGTGGTGGGAGACATGAGTGGGGGCCTGGTGGAGGCTGCCCATGGTGGCAGGGTGGTGGGGGTGGTGGGAGACATGAGTGGGGGCCTGGTGGAGGCTGCCCCTGCACTGCTGGGGGGTGGGGGTGGTGGAAGACATGGGTGGGGGCCTGGTGGGCGCTGCCCCTGGTGGCTGGGGGGTGGGGGTGGTGGGAGACATGAGTGGGGGCCTGGTGGAGGCTGCCCATGGTGGCAGGGGGGTGGGGGTGGTGGTAGACATGAGTGGGGGCCTGGTGGAGGGTGACCCTGGATGCTGGGGGTTGGGGTGCAGGGGGACATGAGTGGGGGCCTGGTGGAGGGTGGCCATGGTGGCAGGGGGGTGGGGGTGGTGGTAGACATGAGTGGGGGCCTGGTGGAGGCTGCCCCTGCACTGCTGGGGGGTGGGGGGATGGGAGACATGAGTGGGGGCCTGGTGGAGGCTGCCCCTGGTGGCTGGGGGTGGGGGTGGTGGGAGACATGAGTGGGGGCCTGGTGGAGGCTGCCCATGGTGGCAGGGTGTGGGAGTGGTGGGAGACATGAGTGGGGGCCTGGTGGAGGCTGCCCATGGTGGCAGGGGGGTGGGGGTGGTGGGAGACATGAGTGGGGGCCTGGTGGAGGATGCCCATGGTGGCAGGGGGGTGGGGGTGGTGGTAGACATGCATTGTTGATCAGTAGTGCAAGGTGACATGTGGGTTGGCTGGGGGGCATGCCCATGGTGGATGGGCTGCCTGCGGGACATGAGCATGGGTGCAGGGTAGTCCCCCGTGGTGTGGGCTGCCTGCAGGGTCCGTGGAGGTTGTGGAGCGTACACCTGGGAGGGCCCACATGGCCAATTCACGTGTGGTACTCCCCAGAACCCCTGAAATACACATACCCTGCTGAAATCCTGTGTGGAACTTCCCGCGCACCCCTGAAATACACATACCTTGCTGAAATCGCGTGTGGAAATTTCCGCGCACCCCTGAAATACACGTACCCTGCTCGCACTGGGCCAATCGCGTGTGGAACTTCCCGCGCACCCCTGAAATACACGTACCCTGCTGAAATCGCGTGTGGAACTTCCCGCGCACCCCTGAAATACACGTACCCTGCTGAAATCGCGTGTGGAAATTCCCGCGCACCCCTGAAATACACGTACCCTGCTCGCACTGGGACAATCGCGTGTGGAACTTCCCGCGCACCCCTGAAATACACGTACCCTGCTGAAATCGCGTGTGGAACTTCCCGCGCACCCCTGAAATACACATACCTTGCTCGCACTGGGCAAATCGCGTGTGGAACTTCCCGCGCACCCCTGAAATACACGTACCCTGCTGAAATCACGTGTGGAACTTCCCGCGCACCCCTGAAATACACATACCTTGCTGAAATCGCGTGTGGAACTTCCCGCGTACCCCTGAAATACACGTACCCTGCTCGCACTGGGCCAATCGCGTGTGGAACTTCCCGCGCACCCCTGCAATACACGTACCCTGATGAAATTGCGTGTGGAACTTCCCGCGCACCCCTGAAATACACATACCTTGCTGAAATCGCGTGTGGAAATTCCCGCGCACCCCTGAAATACACGTACCCAGCTCGCACTGGGCCAATCGCGTGTGGAACTTCCCGCGCACCCCTGAAATACACATACCTTGCTGAAATCGCGTGTGGAAATTTCCGCGCACCCCTGAAATACACGTACCCTGCTTGCACTGGGCCAATCGCGTGTGGAACTTCCCGCGCACCCCTGAAATACACGTACCCTGATGAAATCGCGTGTGAAACTTCCCGCGCACCCCTGAAATACACGTACCCTGCTGAAATCGCGTGTGGAAATTCCCGTGCACCCCTGAAATACACGTACCCTGATGAAATCGCGTGTGGAACTTCCCGCGCACCCCTGAAATACACGTACCCTGCTGAAATCGCATGTGGAACTTCCCGCGCACCCCTGAAATCCACGTACCCGGCCAAATCGCGTGTGAGACTTCCCGCGCACCCCGGTATACACGCACACGTATTTTTTGTCAGCGGGTGTCCGTGTTTGTGGGTACCCCTTTGCACGTCATTTGTCCTGGAGGGCTACAGTATAGGACATTCATCATGGCAGTATATAGGTGCTATTTGTTGGCGCACCTTTTGACGCACATTTCTTACAGCCGCAGAGACGCTACCGCCTGCTTTCTTGTGGCGGTCGTGTTTGTGCCTGTGTGCTGGTTTGAGCGTGCGCTTTTTTGCCCTATTCTATTCCATGAATACGTGTTGTAGGCGAGCGTGTGGGCGTTCCGCGCACTTGTGCCCTGTACTTCCCCCGTGACGCCCACGTTTTGGCAAGTTGTTCCCCATTCCGAGTGTTACGCCCGTGTTCCGCCTACTTTTGTTGCGTGCGCCGCGCTATGTGCGAATTTCGCTGTGGCCTGTGCGATTTTCGCTGTGACCTGGCGCACGCTGTTAGATGGCCTGTGCGCCAACGTGCGCCGCACACTTTTTTATCGCACATCCCCTGGTTTTCTCGCGCACGGACTTCCATGAATCGATGTGCGCTGCTTTTCGTGCGATTTTCGCACTTGCACTGCGATTTTCGCTATTCCACTGCGATTCGCACGTTTTTGCCCACTTGAGCCGCGCTAATTATTCCATTAATCGGCCTCTGAGTCTTACCTCACTCCTGGCTTCGTTGGAATGGAAAAGGGTATTTATATATATATAGACTGATCCCTGAACCTCCTCGATCGCCACTTTATGAGGATGTGGCAATATTAATGCATAAAGCAGATTATGTATTTGTGAATACATTAAGGTCAAAGTGTAATGAAATATTAACGCAATCGGATAGTATGATAGAAACCCTGATCCAAAATCCCTTAAAAACGAAAGAATCCATGAAGACAATGGATTGGATAAGGACAATAGAGAAGATGAGATTAGCAAAAATATCATCTTCCTTTACCCCAACAGACACACCTAGGTCCTTTCTGACCTCTTATCTAAGGGAATTGCCAGACCCAGGAATTAGAACAGACTTCATTAGATTTCGATTTAATATCTTGCCTATGTTAGAAATTCAACACATTAGACATAAAGTAACTTTTCCCACAGACATGTGCCAAAAATGTGAGGAAATCAAAAGACAATCTATCCAACATCTCCTAGTGAAATGCTCAGGGACCTGAAATTGCAAAGATTTCAAAGATTTGTACACAATGTAGGGTCATTAGATAATAATATAGATCTTTGTATGAATTAATGTTATTAATTATTTGTTGTAATTTTTCTGGAGATTTTGTATGATGTAATGTGTAAAAAGTCAAGATTTTGTTTTGGTTAAGACACAAGAAATAAAAAAATAAAAAATAAAAGAAATCCGAATTTGCCAAGTTTGCAAAAGCTCCCCGAAAAGCAAAAAAAAAAAACCATTGTTTTTGGTTTCCTCATTTATGTCATGGTTACTAAAATCATAGGCTCGTGTGCAAAGTGCTCATCGCCAGGCTCTGAGCCTTCCACAGTGTCATGATAAGCCAAGGCATGTAGAAAACCATGACTAATAAAACACAGCATGCAAAGCCCCTCTACTGACTCCCAAAGCCCCAAACAGCCAGATTCGATATATGGGAAAGCTGGAAGGAAATATGGGCAAATTAAACTGAGGGTGGGATTTCAACCACAACTTTCTTGGGAGCAAAATCCCTGTCCGACCTTCCTGGAGGTTCCTGAGTCCTGCTAGGGCCTTTAAGGTAATGGTTGTAATGGTTGTAATGGTTTGAGAGGAAGGAATCCTCTTAGGCTGAGGCTGGGTGATTATGGGAGTTAATCCACATAGTCCAGCCTTTGACCAGCCTTCTCATTCTGGGCTGTTGTTACTGTGCACTGTTAATAGAATGCATCATGTGAATGGTAGGTCAAAATAGGGGTGGATGGTCTGGTTAACAGATTAGAATTCCATGTATGGTTTTTTTTGGTTGCATGTTCAAGGGATTGCTACCTGCTTTATTCTAGCTGCTTCAAAATCACTTGAAAATTAAACATTTAAACCAGCTAGTATAAAAGGAAACTATGATAACATTCTCCCAACACACCGCATAAGTAGTGAATGAGTACAAACAGTAGCACTCAGGCAGATTTTAATTAGCATGCATTAGCTTGGGAAAATAACACATTGATCCAGGAGACCAAGACATTACAAACATGTTTACACAACTTAAAACATGACATATCATTGGATTACATAACACAGTATAGTATACCAAACCTAATTCAGTGTAGCACTTCAAAACATGGCTTTGCATAGTTAATAAAGCTTAGCACAGGCACATAGCAAAACACACACACACATACATACACACTCCTGCAGACTCATCTTCTGCTCTTGGGTTGACTGAATTGAAGATAAAAGGACTGTCCTTTTATCTTCCTTCATTCTGCCCTGTGTGTTTCCTTTTATTAAGAAGTGCCATTCCTCCTTTGTTTTACGAGATGTCATCTCTCTTTGCTGGAGGGAGGGACATTTGGGTGATTTTTGGGAGGAGAGTGATTGCTCATCCTTGGAAACAACTGCTGGCTTCCATACACGGAGTTTCTTTTTTATTCATTTATTTTATTTGACCAACCCCTAGGCTTGTGCTTCTGGGCAGAGTGCATAAGGACCCAAAACACGGCATTGACTCCACATTGGTCATACTAATGAGTCTTCTGCAGTGTCACGGTGAGCATGAGTATGTTGAAGTCCTACCAAGAAAACACAGATGGCAAAACCCCTCTACTTACTTTCCTAGGGCCCCCAAAAATGTTTGGAAAGGGTTGTATGTCAGATGTCCTAATTATCAAATGTTTTTTCCATGGTGTAAACAGTATAACCAGCACAGTATGCCACAACATTTCAGATGGTGGGAAAGCAGAACATATCCAGTTGTTTAAAATATACAGAGGCTATTCCTTACCCTCAAACCAATTTTTGGTGCATCCCGTGTCTGCCCGGGTTTCCAGTGATATAGCAAGTTGAATCCCTGTGAATGCTACAGTAAAAAATAAAATGTGGTCTTAAAATGGGTCTCTGCAAACAATCCCTAACTAAATTTCCTGTTGAGAAGGGAGATCTTTGGCTCTGTAAACCTTGTGTTCGTTTGGAAATCTTCAACTTTTCCTCTTTCAACTGAGTTGGCAGAGGCTGGCCATGCCGTCGGTTTTTGCTGGGGCCTTAGAGGAATGCTCTTAAGGGCATTATAAAGTATCCAGCCATTCCCTATATGTCCCAGAATATTCATGATATACCAGATGACTGTATGCCACCCTCTATCCTGGGGACACCCATATAGGGCCACGTTTTGTAAACAGTGGTGATAGGCATGTGAGGCATCATGGCATAAAATCTTGTAATAAAGCTAGCAAGGCCGGAAAACTATAACCTATTTTTCTCCCCTAACATCCCTAGAGGGAAGCAGATGGTGATAACAAAATGGCCATTACTCTTTTTAATTCAGAAAAATATAAAAGTGATTGCTTTAAATAATTCTGATAATACTGGCAGAAAATTGCTTCAGATTTAAAGAGTCTATAAAATCCTCCAAAATTGACCCACCACATATCTCAGTTTCTGAAAATCTACTCGTTATTTGTCATTTTACGCCATCACTCTCCCAATATATAGTACTTTTACAATATCACCCTCTGAATGTGGGGTTAGTCTTGGACGGCATCAGTGATTTTACTGCAACAGTCATAGCTAAATGTGCCTCATGTATGCACTCTCTGCTATTGTCATTATTAGCTAGACATTACAGCCAACATGATATCCAATAATGTCCTTGCTAGGCTGACTCTTAAACACACTAATACATGGACATACCTTGGGTGGTGTTTTCCCAGTGGACCAAGCTAGTATTGCCAGTCGCCCTCAAACAGCAACCTAGTTAGTCTGATCATTTTCGCATACCAAAACAATGTATGGTTGAGGGAACTAAGCAAATAGCCACTCACTTAACAAACTACAACAACAGGCCTCAGATGAGGTAACATATCCTTTTAATCAACGGTGGCCATTTTAAAGCTGATATCTGTGGCGGTGATCAGCAGCCTTGCATATTCACAAGATATGTTTAATGCCCTCTTAGGCAACCTAGAATCTTCCTTTGAGAAACTGGCTTGCTAAAACAAGGGAAAATTAACAGAAGAGAGATATCCCAACCTTGGTATAGCCCTAGCTTGTGTGATGGAAAAATCTCCTATAGAAATTTGGAGAGAAAAATAAATAATTTTAAAACACAGACCATAAACAAAACAAACAAAACAAAACAAACAAACATAAGCCGTGCTTTGTTGGCAAGATCTTAAAGGAAATGTTGGGGAAGAGAAAACAAAATTCTTGACCCAACAGAATGTTCTTTCCAGCATTTCCTTTTCGAAATCTGTTCAATTTTCGCAGCTCACTTACTACGCCAAAAGTGCTTCACCAGGATACTGCTTCTTCACTTGAATTAAGAAAAAGATTGCCAAATACTTTCACACCAAAAGGTATACTCATAAGAACTTGCCCCACCACTCAGACATATGCAGTTAATATGGAGTTTATTCACTCTAATTTACCAATGAATTTGAAACCTTTCAACCCATTTCTCTGTCTTACACTGAGACATTTATTTGTCAATCTAAGCCTTTGGGATCTCTGAAAACCGTTGTCCAGCTAAGATTGGCAAGAAACTATGTATCCGATTTTTAATTGCCTTGATGCTTTATCAACTCATCCTTTCAGTCTGGTCACAAAGAATTCAAACATGCTATGATTAGTTCTTTATTAAAAAAGCCCACCCTCTCTCCAGCCCTATTTCTGAAAGATTTTTGGAGATGGTGGCTACAATACAACATCAGAATCATAAGAAAGGTTGCACCATTCTGTACCCTTCCCAGATATGCTTTTGACCTTAAATGGGGACAGATGTGGCAATTACATCATTGGCTGATGTTGGCTGGATACTTGCAGTTGGAGGCATATCAAACACTCTAGCTTTGCTTGATTTGTCAGCTGCCTTTGATATATTCCGTCATAGCATCCCAGTAGGTCATCTGTTGCAGTTTGGGGGTCACCAAACTGCTCTGAAATGAAGTGGTGGCCGACAAAAACAAAAATGGAATATGCCTGAATATCCAAGCTCAAGGCTGACTGACCTGCGCCCGAGAGATGCTGGCCTGGACTCCCAGAGGATTCACACATGCACCGGTAACATTTTGCACTTGGCGTTACTCCATGGGCCTCATTACGAGGTAGGAGGTACCCATTGTGCTGTTAGCACCATGGCTAGCCCCTTACCGCATACCGGGTCCAGGTTCTCGGAATGGGTACTTACCGGGTCAGTCCAACCTTGGAGGACCCAGTAAGTCCCCATTCTGAGAACCATTCCCCATTCCCATTCGAGCCCCTATAGGAGCCTGTTATTAGCTCCCTGGTCCCTTAGCGGCTGCCGCTAAGGGACCTTGTGATGCGGCCGTAAGGGGTTACCATTGCCATTAACCCCTTACCGCCGACCTCGTTTACATGCTCACCACATCGCAGTAAGTGGACATATTAACAGCCAAGTCTTGGGCAACTGTTTTCCTCTTTCCACCGGCATCAAGCACAGGGTCCTAATGCCATCACAGTCGCTTAATGTCTAGAGGATTCCGACAAACATTAAGAGTTACTATACATTGTAGGAGACAGTTTTGAGAATATAAACTTGCACTTAAGCAGTGCAAAGGCCATGTCTGCACAGAAAAAGAGAATGAAGAATCCCAAAATGCAGTTCTGTTATGGGAGTACTTTTCACAACGCGACTCATTTTGATGGGCAATCATAAAGAAAATAGGCTTGCAATGGTTTACCAGCTGTGATTCAGATATCGTGCATAATAGGCAATCTCTCATGCTCTTTCTCCCTCTCTGCCTCTCTCCTGCTCCCTCCTTTTCTGTCGTTTTCCATCTCTTTGTCTGGGCGTTAACAAGTGCATGTTTGCTAGAGCCATCCTACCTGTTCCTGATAGCAGCCCGAACAGAAGAAAAAACAGATGGCTTGAGAGACTCTTATGTTTTTAATCTTTAAAAGCCCTGGTACCAGCCTGGTATTTGGAGACATTTAGGGCCTAATTCATGGAAATGTGTGCAGAAATCCTGCAGAATGAAAAATGTGCATGCCGCTTATTCATGAAATGTACTGCGCAAAGTAACCATAATCACAAGAAACTCCACCCAAGTCCCGGAAAAGTACCACTCATTTGATTCCATGAGTCGACGAATGCGGATTTGCACAGATTGGCACGGAAATACCCTTTTTTTCCACGAAAATAATTTCATGAATTAGGCTCATATTGTAATTGTGAGGCTACTGCAAGCCTATTGCCATCACACAGATGCCACATTGTTCCAACATACTTTGTAGTCCTATTAAGAAGTTTGCACGCGTCTTATTTTGCAAAATATTTGATTAAAACTTAGAATAATCACATAAAATATTTTCTGACAAGAGTTTATTATTTCAAAATGAGCAGTCTGGTACACTCCTAGTATAACCTTCTGAAATACCCATATGAAAAATGTGAATGAGGACAAATGGCATCAATGAGGGTTCCTTGTTGGTTTGGTTGGCATTTTAGGGGAACATAAAAAGAACTTTATATTTGACAACTATTTCAATCATAAATGGGTTGTATGTTTTACTCACTAAATATATAATGCACTTTATGCTTGGCGCTCTTATCATTTTTCAAAACATTGGGCCTCATTACAATACCGGCAGTAGCCATGCCGGTATCACCGGCACGGCTGCGCCGGTGTCATTTTTTTTCCAGCGCTCAGGAATGGGCAATTACCTGGTCATTACGGCCCGGCCGGACCCGGTAATTGGCCATTCCTGGGCGCCGGAAAAAATGCTCCCCATTCCCATTCAAGCCCCATAGGGCTCAATGGGAATGGAGAGGCCGGATGCACCGGCACTGTTCAGAATGGTGCTGGTGATTCTGGCATGGTCTACTCGCGGGTGCCGGTCCGCCCGCCAGGTCAGACCTGGCAGGCGAAAAGGCACCTGCGAGCAGAACTCGTAGTTTGCCGGTACGGTAACAACAGTACCGGCAAGCTTACTAGTACCGTTGTTACTGTACCAGCAAACTTGGAATGAGGCCTATTCACCTAACATTAAATGCTGTGTAACCATGAACAGTAAATATTTGTAAAGCTTCCGAATTTCATTGTGAGGGTAAAATGGCTATATCGTCTATCATTCCATGGTGGTCCAATTATGTTTCAGAGCTAATGTTTCCTCTCATATGTGAGGAGAGACTAAGCTGGGTTTGCGATTCTCACTGAATGGAGATTGGGTCTCCTTTTACAAAGATGCCTCGGTGTACATCACAGTGCTCATACCCTGTACCCAATGCACAGCATTGCAGCATATCAGATGTTTAGATTTCAAGCTGATTTGTTGCTACTAAATGCATATCACTCCTCCAGTGATCTCCTGTGTGCACTTCTTTGGCTAGTGTTGGGAACTGGTACAGTAAAACAGTGTATACAAAGTTATTTGCTTGTTCATTGTTTTATTTGTGTATGTTTCCTACATTGACAAATATTACCTTCAGATTCAGAACACCTAATCAAAATGCATCCACTGATTTTGTATTTGTTAATTAATCACAACGGTACTGCATCGCTTGTTCCCACCACCTGTGCAATACAACTTTTGCTTAGTGAGGCTTCGGTACCCCTCTGCAAACTCCTGTCTGGCACCCACAGGCCTTCCCTCTGCTCCAGAGCTGCAATCAGGTGAATGGAAAGCCATGGATCAGAGATGTTTCTTTGGGCGATAGAAGCAGGTGGCAGCCCAGGGCACCAGTGATTTCATGACACGTGATCATTTGTTCCCACAGTGTTCGCAGACCGACTTCGGAGCTCAGAACGCAACATTTGTGCTCCTGTTTGTCTTTATTCATTTTGCATTTGAGCACAAAGGAACACATTGGGCAGTACCGGACATTGCTCAGAGGCCCGTCAAACATCTTATTAATATGTCTCTATGTTATCAGCGGAGCGTACAAAACGGAAAGCAATTCATGGTAGATGGCCGCTAACAGTGAGTGGATACTTGGGAGTGACTATTGTATGTGACACGTTCCATAAGAAGTGTCAATGTTAGCCGGTTAGAATAGACAAGAGTGAATAACAAACTACATTCTCTGTGAACAAATAACTGCAGATGATTGCATCTTACATTTTATTTCCCAGCGTGCCTTGTAAAATCCAGAGGATATTTTTGTGGGTTTGCATTGTCTGCATTTAGGCAGTCCTTCAACCTGGATGGAGAAAATAAAGCTGCAATCTATTTTCGCTCAAGGTGTTACATTTGGTGATTTGCCTAATTTGCAAATCATCTTCAGACAATAGCGGTATTGCAACTCTTGAAAATAAACATTAAGAAATAGTTGTACCAACAGAAGCTTAGAAGGCATGTGTGTGATGCTTCTAAATTGCCAACTGGGATATAATCCTGGTTTCATCACTTAATCAAAGTGTGTGATCCTGGCTCAAATCATTTAATCTGACTGTGAATTAGCTAGAAAATGTTCAGTCCCTAAAAGTGGTCCAGTTCACAATGCTCGCCATTCGTAAAACACTTAGGGCCTCATTACAAGTATCGCGGATATTGTTGGTAATGGTAAATCCTCCAACTTTAAACTGAAAAATTGGCAAAATTGGCCGAAATACCGCTGGCGGTAATTCAGCCAAAATCCCCACGGAGTCCCAATGACTCAAAAAATGGGAACTAACTCCACCTACCAGCACTTGTAATCTGGCAGTAAATCCGACAGACCAAGTGGCAGTAACAGTATTTCTTTTGTGTGGTATTCTGGCAGATTTACCACTGGTAAATTTACCACCTCCAAACACGTAATAAGGGCCATAGTGTTTCTCCATATATAATTATAATATTGATCATTCATAAATTGAACACCTTTATCACTTGAAAACCATGACCTCGTTTGAGTTCAGAGTGTAAGGGCAGAATTGGATTTTCAGACACAGGACAGAGGACGTTCTTTTGTTTCAAACATCTGGAAACAGACAGTACTTAGGTTTGTTGAGGCTAGGAAAGGGATGGGTAGGATTTTCTCCAACCGCCCCACTGAGCCATTACAGTAGCCAATGGATTGAATTTAGCTCAATTTATGAGAGTTAGCAATGTATTGAACAAAACTGAAGTTTGAGACAACTGTCCACCAACCCAATAACAACTCTCAAATATCTTGCTAACTCACCCTTAAACACAGAACAAAACACATATCTCTACTGCAGCAACGTAAAACCACCACAAACTGCACACACCACGTAACACCAAACAAGAACTAAACCAACCACGCAAATCTCCACACACACACACACCAAATCCTACATAACTGCTACCAACTAAAAACAAATGACCACACAGTGACTATTTTTTCCAAACGGAGTTAAACAGCACATAAAAGCTCTTCTGTTATTTTCCCTCTCAATCCTAACTAAGCCCTCCCAGCCCTCGTTCATTTTGAGATCTACTAGGGCGCCAGGAAACCATGAAAATGGCAGCAGGCGCGGAACAAGTCACAATAACATAACATCACAAACCTTAAGATGAAGACTACACTTCCCATGATGCTTCATGGTACAGGGTCATAACATCAGCTACTCTGATTTTGAGATGTCCACTGAGGGATCAGCGGGGAACGTACAGAGCTCCTTTTTACTTCTGATGTGCAAAACAAATCACTTCTCTGTATGAGGTCTTGCTGAGCACTGGGAATTTAGATTCCGTCACGCCCTGTGGTACATCTCTGTGAGCCACATGGTACAGCCCTGGGTCCACGTAATGATCCGGTGCAGGTGTGTGAGGAAATGAAATCTGGCAAGGCTGAAAAGCACTGGCTTTTTGATTTTTTTTTTATAAATAAAACAATGTGTTCATTTCCATCTCCAAATGGGCAATCTTTTGATCAAATGTGCCCTTTCATAGCTCCATGGCCAAAAGCATACTGCGCTTTGCCCTCCTGCATCAGTAGCCTGATCTGCAGCACCTGCCCTCCCAGCGGAACAGAGTTGGTGCCCACTCGACAGCCACAGTGACAACCAGGTCTCTGTGATGCAGGGTTGGCATTATTATATTATAATTGTTCTTTTATAATGCACTTAATACCAGCAAGTGTTTTCTAAGCGCATGGTTGGGATTCAAAACTGGGTTGTGCCGCGTTGTCTTGCTTCCAAGAAAAGCATGTTGCCCCTGAGCTATCCATCCTCACTGAGGAACACATGGCCATTTGTATCAGAACTTTGATGATCATAAGTAACCCATGATGGTGGCAGGGAAAATTCTAAAATAAAGCTGTGCCGCAGATTATGCATAGTGCATGGTGCTACTTATGATCATAGCTGCAACATCCAAATTGATATTACATATGCATGAACTCCGGTGAATCAGCTCTGCTGTGGAAGGTGAATTGTATTCTCGTTTGAGACTGTCAAATGACAGGACAGGAACATGCATGGCCATTCCTCTTCTTTGATATCTTTACGAGGGCAGGTAACACCCTCTGCCAGAGACAGCCTCACAGCAGACAGATGTCCAGGGCCCAGGCATCAAAGGAGCACACCCATTCGGAAGGAGAAGCCTCACACTGCAGATGTGGACCTTTAGCTCCACCCCTTTATCCAAATTAGGCTGACCTATAAAATAAGTATGTGTGCCTTTTGTCCATAAAGCAAGTTTATAGGACAACTGCTGAGAGGTGGTTTATATGACATCTAACAGTCAAACTAACCCTGGTCACCCTGAACCACACAAAGAACACATCATATATACATTTTGCAACAGTTAATACGCTCCCCAAGATACCGTTACAAAGGCATCCCCCAAAACATGATGGGTCGCCTATATAGACAAATCTAAAACCACACAGTTCGTTGGACACAGACATTATAACCCAATCCCCTAAAAGCTTATAATTATAAGGTTTACATTTTCAACACACCTCTCCCCAAAAACCTCTCCATATTTGGTGAAGAGGTTACACAATAACAGAATAGTTAATAATAGTTACACAATAACAGAATTCCTACTAATGACGCACACACGCACCTGCCCTAAAAATACCTAAGCACATGAAGATGAGAGAAAGACACGTAGATTCCCTTTGACCTATTCGTGTTTGCTCGCCGCATTGCCCAAACCTGTCCGGTGTCTGATTTCTATGACTATTGACCTTTCCTATTCACATGAGTTCCGCCCACTCTCTGACAACACAATCGCTCTCCTGAAATGTATTACTACTGGTCTCTGTAAGTGTCCTGGGTGAAGCCATCAGTTCAAACAATCCAGCGAGTTTCAAAAATGCCTATCCCTTACAATAATGAGCTTGCTTGTTTACTAGAGATCATATCTTTCCTTCACCCTCCAGCATTTGAGCCATCTGCAAACTGACAGCAACCACCCTGTTGACCAGCTTATGAGACATGTTCTCTGACTGCTGACAGGCATTTGCCATGATTGCGAAAACAACCTTCTAATTAATCCACAATACGGAGACCCATGTTACACAGAGCAACCCCACCTCATATTTAATATCTTTGACTAAACTTGAAAAATATTTCCCATACATGTATACCATTATGTGTGCATTGTATACCTATTATGATCTCTTCTCATGACCGCCATTCATACAGCTAAACTCCAGCTGCATATATTGGTCACCTGCTTCACCTGAGTGGGATGGGGCCCTCCGTGTGACAATGTTTCCTCATTATGTGCATGCATGCATGTAAATCTACAAATGTATCGCCTCTACACAAAATAACACAAAGTAAACTAAATGTAATAATTCTCCCATTTACCATAAATATTGCAATATTGCAAAAGTGACAGAAATGACGATGATGACGTGGCCACCCCCCAGTCATCCGTATGATGTGTGAAGTTCAAACTTTTCCAATTTCCCAACACCACTAAGGTGTTACATCTCTAAAGGTCTTTGTTCTTAGTGAGAAGGGAAGGGGAACAAACAGAGTAGACAGGAGGGCTATGCTCAATGGAAGGACATTTCCACCATTGTGTTTCTTTCTGTCTCTCTTCCCTCCCTATCTCCACCTCTTTCTCTGGAGAAAAACACTTTGGGTGTGATGTCAGAAGGGCAAAGTCCACATCTTTCAAGAACAGGAATTGGACCACTAAGACAGGATAGCTTTAGTTCAATAACCTGGAGACTTGTGCCTTTTTTAAAATAAGGGGTATCCCCCCCTTCTCAAGATCCTCTCAAGATACTCTGAGATTCTCTCTGGCCAACACCTAAGAAGGACTCACTGGACTTCCTTTGGGAAAGTTAAACTTTTTAAAGCCCTCAAGAAGAAGCCATCCAAGACAGAAGAGAGCTCTGCCCTGGGTGACTTATGCTGTGGACCAGGATCTGCCACTCTGCACTGGAGTCTCCAAAAGCTAGGAGAGCAACTCCTGAATGGAATCATCCTATCCTTGGATCCCCCTGAGTGGACCCCATAGCAGCCATAGGACCATACTAGTTGAGGTTCCCTGTTCTGCCACACCAAACCTGACACTCTGTGTTCACCAGCGTTAGAATGACAGGGAAAATGCCAGCTCTGGCTTGGGCAGTCCTCCACTCATCTGAACTCTAACACTTGCACCTTGAACCAGCTCTATGCTGCATCATGCCCTATCATAGCCTGTCACCTGCTATGCTCGAATCAACTGCTTGACACCAAGACCCAATCCAAATCACTGCTGAGTCACACGCTGACTCTTCACAGGGGTTAAATCCATGACTCAACCCGATGAGCCCTGGAAAAGCCGCTTCACTGACCCGCATATCAGAGCATCCAAGATCACCAATTCGACGGCCGCTGTCCTCCGACTCTAGCTGCTTGAGCATTATGCATCAACCCCTTCTATCTGCTAAAGACTAACTCATCCTGGCCCAACCTTGATGAGATCCTCGTGAACGTCCTGACCTGCATCGCTGAAAGCCCTGATTTGACCATATTCACCCCTGATAGAAGCTGGCTGATACTGGGGTTGGCACTGTTAACCCACAAAAGAACCAATACCAGGTACTCATGACCACAAACTTCCCCCTCGGTCCGGTGCTAGGTTAGGTCCCCTCAGTACCTTTTTTCACCTAAGACATATCCTTTTTCGTGTTTGGTATTTACCTATCACCTCTGTATTCACACTCAGAGTGCTACTTTCTTCAGTCTATTGCATCTTCTCTCTTCTTTCAGAGGGTTGGATTTTTGTAAAGTGTTTTTGATTATTTCTATTGCAGATGGTGTGTGTAATTAAAGTATATATTTTTATAGAACCTTGATTGGATTTTCCCTTTATTTTGGACTGTTATACTGTGTTGTTTGGGTCACTACTGAATCACATTCACACTCCTCTTAAGATCATAGCCTTCCCTCGGCTCACATTACCACAAAAGGCAAAGGAGGTATATCTCTTAACTGTCCCTGTTTTACCTTTATGATTGTGTTGGGTTTTGGTTTGTAGGAACATGATGGCTGAGTGGGCCATTTGACCCCTACTCATCCTTGTACTACTGCAGAGCATAATCCATTTTGTGACATGGTGTACGGGAACCGGCCCTCATCTCCAAATTGATGTATTTTAGCACACACTTGATGAGGGCCCAGGTCTTTAGTACTGCAGCACAGATCTATTCACACTGCCAGCTCCTGTAACTGTCCCTGACAGAATGCCTTTCTTGAATCTGGCAGGGTTCTAAAGAAGGAACTATGTGACATGGCTGCGTTCTATTTGTAGCAGTATGTGAATGCAGATGTCCTTAACGTGATGTGTGAGATGTGATAAGGTGAACTAGATGCAACAAGTACCCTGAAGGTGCATAATAGAACTGCTCTGCTACATATCTCACCCAGCAGAGGTGAGTCCTTTTAATGGGGGTCATTAGGACCCTGGCGCCAAGGTATTACCGGTACCGGTAAGGGTACCGGTAGTCCCTTTGCGCCCAATTCCCATAACGGCAGCTGGAAACAGCTGTTATTGCAGGGACCCGCAAAGGGACCCTGGCGATAATTACATTACCGCAATTTGCGGTACCGTTATTACTGCCTTTCCCCATTCCCATTATGCCCTATGGGGCAAAAATAGGAATGGGACAGGGCCATGGTGAAATGGGGATGTACCGCCACGCCAGCCTTGGAATGGGGTGGTACTTCCCCATTTCACCATGGCGGACTCGTTACAATACCGGCAGCAACCATGGTGCTAATAGCGCCATGGTTTAGCGCCAGTGTTGTAATGAGGGCCAATGTGTTTTTATGTTAATTTCCTAAGGAGCTAAATGGTGTGGTGGGTGGACTGCTCTTCGTTGTTGATAGTCAATCTGTGGCATGAATCTCAAATGATAGTTGAAGAGCTTTCTAACTCAATAGTTTGCAGATGTTCTTCAATGGTCTAATTTTAAGACTGTGTTTGTTTGATGAATGCATTGCATCCTATTAGTCATATAAAACTTACAATAACCCCATTGGATAAATACAAAGTCTGCCGCCAATTAATCGTTCCACACTCATGGCATTGTTCAGTAAAATTCCTTCATTAAGGATCTTGAACTCAGGAGGCTTTGACTTTATTGAACCCCTGCGTAACCTACAGCAAAAAACAATGCTGATACACTTGCCTCCCCGAGACAGCGGCACTAATACGTCAACACCAGTCTTCCCTGGTTCATCTGGGTTATCTATTAGATGTTCAGCTGCCCGTAGAGGTGAGGCCTACGGATTGCTCTGAGTGCAACTGCTCTCGAGCTGTAATAAAACCTACATCTAATCAGAAGAGATCAGTAAAGTTCAATGATGACCAAGGATGGGAATGGCTGATGCGAATGATTCCTCAAAAGAAACTGATACAGTGAAATAAGTTCATCCTAAATTGGAACACCACAGGTTTTGAACATTCGCTTTGCCAGGTGGGTCTTGGGACTCGCTTACGGCCTGTGAAATGTTTGCCCTCCAGGAGACCTGGGTCACCTTTGAGTTGGAGTTACATGGGTATATAATACTCCAAACCCAATTCAAAAAGGGTGAGCATGGTGGGCCTGCTGGTGGCATATTGATTGGAGCAAAAAATAGCCTCAATACACGAATAATCTATCAGGGTCAGCTTGGAGGCAACACATTGGCTGTAAAAGCATCTGTCCCCGAGGGAGGGGGGTTATGTAAGAATATACTGGTAGTTAACATATATGACCCACCTGCCACTTATATAACAGAGTCCATATTTGACAAATTGGATTCAATATTATCATCCTGGTATGAAACAGCAGTGGTAACCCGGTGATCCTGTGCGGTGAATGGATTGCCAAATGTGTGAACAAAGATGGGTATGGGACATACAGAAATGCATCAGACTATTGTGCAATGTTAACGGGTAAATCCAACGATAAGGCAAGACTGTGGTTGGACTTTCTAAAAGAATGGAACTTGACCATATTGAATGGCTGTACCATTGGGGACCAACCTGGCCTGGCAACTTGGTTGGTTGGTGTAAAAGAGGCAACATTGGACTATATGGCTGTGAACTACCGTTTATTGGAGCAAGTGGCTTGTCTAAAAGTCTACCTCAATGATTTAGTAACCACGCTACCCTTAAGTTGGCAGTTATGTCACCTGCTGTTGGGGAGGACATTGGATTATGTAGAGATGTAATGCCTAACCATGCCGAAAATAGATTCCGATGGACCCAAGAAAGTATTGATAGGATGCATGTTATAGCCTTTCACGTCGAGTTCGAGGTGGATAATAGCTTCAGGGATAAAGACCCTGAGGCTATTAAAGCATGGATACAGACACTAACCCACTCAGTCTTTAAGAGAAACAGTAAACCCAGCTTAGTGTGGAAAGCTGGGGGAAGTAAAACTTTTGATGTAAACATTTGTGAACAAAAGCGCAGGATGCCCAGAGAGATCAGTGCCGCCATGGCGCAAGCCCAGTACTTTGGCACGGTCTCCCAGGCCCGTAGAGTAAATAATACTGTAAGGGAGAAATACTGCTCCTGGCTGAAACATTATTGGTTGTCTGAGCAAAGGATGACTTGGCAGCATTGTGTCCAAGTAATGATTAGCAACCCCATATCTGGTACCCAATGGCCCACACATATATCTGCCAAATTTCATATTGATAAGCCATCTCCTATGGCTTTTGATGAGCCTTGGCTTTTACCTTTGAGCCGAAGGATTTTGATGGATCCATATTGAAACTTAAGTCATCTGATGCCTGATGAATGGCCTGGCAAACATAGTGTTAATGAAAGACCCAACTAATTGGTCCCAGATTTTGTTGATCCTATTTTCACGAGTCTGTGGACTACGCACTATTCTGTCTTCATGGCAGCGATCGGACACACAAAAAGAGGGACCGGACTAATGTTACTAATTATCGCCTTCTGTCCATGTTAGACGTAACTGGAAAGATCTTTGCGTCACTAGTATTGAGGGAATTACAATCCTGGGTAACCACTAATAAGATTGTTAACCTTGCGCAGCCTGGTTTTCCTTTTTTTTTTTTTTTTCAACTAATTTTATTGAGTTTACAAATAGAACAATAGACAACAACCCCAAATGTGGGGAATGCTGGCTCTCAACGTGGTTCAGGCACTTCTCATAACATCAGAGTCTTGGATTAATTTACCCAGACCATGCATAGCAGAAGGGATGCTACGTTATACATTGCTTTTGTTGATTTCAGAATTGCCTTTGACCTGGTCAACAGGGAAACACTATGGGCAAATCTTAGAGACTTGAAGTGTCTGACTTGGCTAATACATATTCAAGTTCTCTTGCGTAGTAACATGTTTGCTAGAGTAAGACTGGACAATGAGGGGCAAGTCTCTGATCCCATACATATAAATATGGGTGTCAAGCAAGGGTGCATGGCTGCCCCTATATTGTATAACCTATATAATGCCGACCTTCTTCCTCGCTTGTCTGATAAATCTAACTGCCCTCCGAAGATAGGAGACCTACCAGTGGTGGGCATGTTATAAGCCAATGATTTGGTCCTATTTGATCAGACCATCACTGGCATGAAGAACATGCTGAATGAGCTGGCCAAATATTCCTCCCAAATGGTTCTAACCATCAACCTGGAGACATAAAGCATAATCTTGGTCTCCAGAAATAAGATTAATAGGACTAGGATGGACACCTTAATTGGCATCATAAATTATTCCTTGCCCTATTCCTATCTAGGCCTTGAGTTTGACGCCTAGGCTGATTAGGGTCTGCTAATAACCCATAAAAGGAGGCGAGCAAAGTATCTCACTCTGCAAGCATGAAAGTTTGCCAGAGGACAAGCCGGATACAGCATGCTAGGGATCATCAAGCTGTATAAGCAATGTTTTGTTCCAGCCTTCCTGTATGGTCTTGAGAAATTAGCCATTCCTGATCTAACCTGGCTAAATAGATTAGAAGGACACAACTGGCGATTGGACTTGGGTCCTTCCTGCTCAATGGAATATCTCTGGCTAGAGCTGGCATTAACATCGTTAAAGGGCATGGCACTCCGGGTTAGGGGGTGCTTTTATTTAAAATCTTGCTCTGACCCAGTCTGCAAGCTGCTGGCAGAGGTAGGGTAGAATTACGTTAAAGAGATGGTATTCAGAGGCTTGAATTATAAGTCCCTGAATGAAATGCTCTTTACAGAGATTGACTGGACTTTTGAGCGCAAGAAATAGGTCCTATGTCCATTTGAAAAAATCTTTTGAGGAGAAATTTAATAAATGGGATTGATGCAGGAATTACATCCATCTCTCAAAATTAAAGGGGTATGAAGCAGTATTGCATGTAGTCCATCGACACAGGAAAATTCAACCATACCTTCTTTTATGTCCCGTCCCGGACGTAACACTTTTTCTGTTGAAATTACGCACAAACCAACTTCCGGTTCTGTCAGTTACGAGATCCTGCTTAAAACTAGCCATTTGGCATTGCCGCCTTTGCGGCATAACAGGCACATTGGAATTGGCCAGACATGTACTCACACAGTGTGACAACCTGGGGCCACTGTGTATGAGCAATTTGGGTAGCCATGTACATAGATATGAGGAAATCATAGCAGACTCCTTTTGGGATTATTACTTAAGCACAGGCATCATTGCCATGTAAATCGCTTTATTTCGGGTGTGGTTGCATGTTAAATCTCTGCTGCTAGATTAAGGGGCCATTCCTTTATTTAGAGTTAAGATTCAGGCCTATGCTGGGTTACAACATTATGAACTGATTCACAAATTGATGAACTGATGAATTTGCACAGCCTCGAAAGAAAATTTGAAAGCTGTGAATTTTAATCCTTCCCTTTGATGCTTATGTGAATTGTTGAGCTGTATTGTGTTTGTTTTTCTTATGTTCATTTATCTGATCTTAATTGACTTTTACATATTTGTATTTTGTATTGTGCATTATATAATTTAGTTTGTGTACAGTTCTGATTTTGAACTAAATCACAATAAACATATTATATTATATAATTATCATGTCCTGTAACTGCAAAGTCAATTTTCATTTAAAACCTATGCCAAACAAAATTGTATTGTCAGTGATTTTTCTGCGAATTGGTAACTCAGTGTTTATATGGGGGCTGCATTGCATAGAAAGGGAGCCGTAGCATACAACCCGTATGCCAAAAAATATGTATACAGTACAAGACAAAAGCTTCCTTTGTGCATGCACCCTAGTTCCTTGGTTAGTATATTTTACTTATAAAGATCAATACTTTCCATACACCTGCAAATAATTTGGGGTTATTCTTACTTTATTTTATTGTGGTTTAATCTGTACCAATTACCAAGAATGATGTGTGCTATTATGAATTTCCATCAGTTGTCATTACCAGAAATTATTGTGTACGCCTAACTTTTTCAGAAATTGCCATTGCATAAATTCACATTCCCTTTGCCTAAATTAACCCAAATTGTCATTGTCTTTGCCTAAGTTAACACACATTTTCATTGCTGACATCATAGCCACGTGTTTCGTACTTGGGGCTTTTTCAAGCATTAAACATTGTTATCCTCTTATCCTACAACATTTTGACACACTTGTGAGCAAATTCAATTCAATTCAATATTAGCTGTTAAAGGTTTCTGATACCCATAATTGGTCAACATTAAAAGAGAAAAAAGGAAGAAGAATGGGTAAACACCAAATTGGGTCAATAATCAAATGTCATTTCCATGCATGTAAAATCAATAAAAGCAATTTATATGTGCAATGTACACAACAAATAGTGGAAATAATGAAAGAGAAAAAAGGTATAATAAACATTTGTTAGTATGCTGAACCAATGAAGTAAATTTTGATGTGAAATATTTATCACAAACCAGAATTTCCTTAGTAATTCTTACCCAAATTATATCTATTCTGGATTTATGGTCATTTAAGCGTTGTGAGAAAATTGTATAAATACTGGGATTCGAATTACATGTTTCGATTATATTATATCCCATTAAAAGTAAAAAAAAGACATGCTCTTTGGTCTGATAGTTGTACTAGGTTCTACATTCGTGCATTAATTCTTATTGTTGTGTAAGGGTCTTCTACTTACAGTTTTCACATTTAATACTCATCAAGGTAACTTGTATCCTTCCTAGATATCCATTTCTATTCACATTCTGTGTTTAGATATCCTCTCAAAATAAACTAAAAGGTGTACTCAGCTCCGGAAGTCATTTTGTGGGATAATGGATTCAAGATTTAAGTAAGTGCATGTATTGAATAGTTAGATGGATGTCAATATATCCTGCTGTATACAGCAAACTCTGGCAATCTGCGTGCTTTACTGTGGCACCATTTTGTAAATCGCATAATATACTCATAATGACGTCATCGAGTATCACGTTATAGGTTAACATCATTACAGCTATGTGTGCATGTGTAATTGCACGTGTTGTTCTTATTGTTTGTGCTGTACTTGAGCGGGTATTGTCAATATAGCAACATAATGCCCAAGTCTATTATTTATACGTCGTCCAAGAAAAGTGATAGTTGATATTTTTGGTGACATTAAAATGACATTTTATATGATATGTTTCTGTGTTCTTACTAATAATAATCGGAGCCTCCAACAACACAGCACCACCTAACAAGGTGGTGATACATGTGGAGTAAGAGTCATATATACATTGTTTCTTATGCACTAACCAATTATCCACCATATTCATGTAAACAGTGTAAGAAAGACCTGGCATCAAAGTAAGACATACACACAGTTCAAGGGTGTTTATTAAACTGTACAAATGGGTGAGATGAATGCCTTATCTAAACCTAGATCTAAGATGGGAGCAAGCTACGACCATCAAATAATAATAACACTGTCCAAGTGGAGTCTAGTCAAATAAAAGGGCCTATACTAAGAAACCTATTGCCAATCCTTAGTGCTATGTTACAAAAGAGTGTGGAATAATGTTCACAAGAAAGACAGTTCACAAAATTATAAGTCAAGATGTTATAGCCGGGGTCTCTCTTCCCCATGTTTTTTTAGCACAGGACAATGCAGGACTCTCGAGCAGAGCACACTCCTGGGCTTCTCCGGTACAAACTTACAGTTCCTTTTCTCAATATCAGGGCCTTCTGTGCCCAAGTCTCTTCTCATGCAAAGTCTCTTGCTTCAGAGGGCCTGATTTGCAAAAACAACAAAACAACAGTTCCTTCTTTTAACCTTTACCTGAGGTGATTGCCCTTCACCCTTGGATCCCCTCAGCTGGGCTCCGATCCATCCTCTTGTTAATCTTTACGTTGGGTGATTACCCTTCACCCTCAGCTGAGTTGAGCAGAGTAAAGAGAGGAGGAAATTACTTCTCAAAAGCATCAGAGACAGCACTAGATGAGGTTCCAGCAGAACACAGGCTGTTCAGTAGGACGCATATTTTCTTTGCACCAATCATACCATCTGTACAGGAATACACAACGGGTTCAATGTAATAAAAGAAGAGCTCCGAGCAGTGAGGTTGGTGGCACTCCAGAAAAGATATGTCCTGGATCGGCTCACAGCAATGGAAGGAAGAGTTTGTGCAAACATTGTGAGTTCCTGTTACACGTTCATACCTGCTAATGATGAAGACAATGGTAGCCTGTCAGAAGCAGTATTTCATCTATCGCAGATGCATGCCCAAACGGAAGAAGAAGCAAAGGGGACTGGAAAGGACCAGCACTGGATAGCGTACAAGTGGCTATGGATATGGCCATGGCCAGTGATAATGGGAGCACTGATACTGGCAGCAGTGTCAATGTACGGGATAAAGATGTGTTTAAATAAGTGTAAGACGATGGCGAAGGAAGCTATCAGGATGCAGGTCCTGATGGATGTGAATATAGCAAAGGACAAGATTGTGGCAGAAGGAGACAAGATGAGAGAGAAAATATTGACATGGACATTGTTCCTGATTGCCGCAATGAAGTTGGACCACCCATTCAATGCAAAGTATTAGGAAGGAAAGTGGGGGTAGTGCAACCCCAAAGGAGTGTGCTGTTATTTGAACTGGTGTTTCGATAATCATACAAATTACTACGGACACCTCAGAAGAAAAACAAAGATATGGCCACCAAGAGCAAAAGGATTGACGTATAAGAATGTGGTCAACAGGCTGACCAGAGTGGGGACTGAAGAGGGAGTCAGAATCCTGGGACCACCCACTCCCAACAAGTTCAGGACAAGACGGAAGGCCTGGAGACAACACAACCACCAATTCTTTTTTGGCCGAATCCCAAATGCTCAAACAGCCAAATACACTGAGAAGTACCCTCTCAGTCAGCCATTCAGACCAGGTGCTGACATCATTATAGACACCACGACACAGCAGCATTAGACATGAAGTACACGTGCAGTCCACACGGGACCACACAAACACACACCCGAATACATGAAGAATATTAGTGGACAGTTCTATAGTTAGAGGACAGATCCATATACATACTGTCATTGCTTTTATTATTTTATCATTAGCCAAATGCAGTTATGCAGAAACTGCAAGGTACAAGAGAACCTAAGCAAGCTTTCTGATGCTTAAAGCTAATAATAACGTGGACATAAAGGAGTATATACAAAACCTGGTCAAACCACTTATGTCTAACCCATAGGGAATGTAGTATAACATGGACAATGTAGACACCGCATTGTAAATCATTGAGCAGGGGATGAGCTGAGCCAATTGACGCTGGACAGAAAGCATGACACGTGAGAAAGAGCCCACAGCCAAGGTCATGAAATACAAAGGCAGTCGAATCGCCAATTGACAAAGGGACCAGTTGCAGGAAAACTGAACAAATACTCATAATTAGGAGCCGCAAAGCTCGATTTTGTTGTCTCTAAACACGTGGTTCAGCCAAATGGAACAATAGACTGTCTTCCAGGGTGGGAAGAAGAAGCAAGCCGTAGGTTGCTACAAATGTTGCTACCGTTAGGGAAATATTCTCATAAGGCAAAGGTGGTGTACACAAATTACAATACAGATCCATAATCATTCACATTACCTTGAAAAGGTACACTGTGAGCTAAGAACTCGATCGAGTACCAGACCTGGGGGAATCAGAACTAGCCAATCACAGTTTAGCCATTCAGGGGTGGGTAGCAACAGGAGAGTACCAATAGTAGCCCACTACTCTGCAACAATGTTTTAGTTAGTAAATTGGGGATGGGACAGGCCAGCCACCATATGAGTTATTAGACTCCTGACGGCCAATCCCACACATCGATAGGTTTTTGGAGAACAGACCGAGAAATGATGGAGTAGTGACGTACTTTTACACTAAAACTGGCCTAAGAGCCAGGAAAAGCGGAGACATACTGTAATCAACCCGTGTTCTTGTATAGATCTCTGTTGGTTTTGTCTGTAATAAACCCCAGTTTGAACTTGCCATTTACTGAGCCCTCTGTGTATACTGGAAAGGGAGTTGGGCTCTCCAAGTCCGCAGACTTCCAGCATCACTCTGGCATACCTGGGAGTCTTTCCCAACACATATACACACCCAAACAGCTAAACCACATAACATGCACCTAATAGAAAGACCATTAGGGCCTCCAGGCACTATGTTTGAGCACCCTCTTGACCCTGACAACTGCATAGATTACTGGATTGATTGTGAGAGATATGGGGACTGCTGCTTCATGGCATGTGTGCCAGAAGAATACATAGAACAAGGAGGCAGCTTGAGGAGTGTGTGTAAGATATGGATACCAAAAGATGAATATGACAGGAAAATAATATGGGTGTGGTCAATGAATTGACTAGTGAGGGGAGTGTGGTAATGGAGAGGAGAGTTGCACCAGGATCAGACACCCGCAACACCCCCACCTGTTCCCCATTATGAGCATGAACTGAAGTGTAAGCTGAGAAATGTGCAGTATGCCATTATCATTGTTAGGATCCAAGCAGTTGCTGATAGAAGAAGTTTTGATGACCTGGGACAAGTAGGGTGGCTGGTAGTTGCACATAGATATACACAAATACGCACGGAGCACATGAATAGACAGATAAGAAAACGTAGATATGAAGAATGTTCACACAAAGACATGAAGTATATTCACACATATACATGAAGAAAACTGGCATGCAGACATGAAGAACAGGTACACATAAAAAAGAAGAACATGAACATGCACAGGATGAAGGCACAACATGGAGAAGAATGAACCACAGTACTGCCATTATTTAGACCAATCTTTGCTAGACCTCAATTTGAAAATATTGTAGCTGACATAAAAACATTTAAAAACAAGTTTCCAGGCTTCACACTGCTCAAATGAGCCACAGACACCAAGGTCAGAGCGCCGATAGGAGTTCTGCTTAGCAAGCTGAAATCACCCCAGATAACGTTTCCCATGGCATACATCACACACTTATTAAATATAATTCATTTTAGTTGGTAGCAGTGAGAAGCACACATATCCTTGAAGGCCATGTGCAGGCAGTTGCCACGTCAACCGATCCAATAACCTATCAATATACATTGCCCTGAGTGGCTGCTGGAGGAAAGCACACGCACGTTAGAAGCAGAAACTTCCATAAATAGATGAAATTGAGCTCCAACTTATGCTAGAGTCAATTAGATAGTGCACCTGCCATCTCCCTATCACATCCAAACACAGAGACGGCACACCAAGGCCACACACAATATCAACAGTGAAAGCCTCAGGCATGGGAATGAGTAGGGAGTCTCTTCTTTAACTAGACCATAGCAAGTTGGCCATTTTTCCTTCCCCAAAAAATATTTTGTGAACAAGTTGAATCCAGTCATACCAGCCTTTTATATCCACCAAAAAGTACACAAAAACAACACACATCCCCCATTCAGACCAATTATCTCTGCAATAGGTTCAGTTTTAGATTCACATTTCTTCTTAGGCCCTTTGTCCAACAAATGAGATCGTATATACGTGATACTATGGAAATTATTAACATTCTTTCCAATGTCAAAATGGACCAACACAGCCTTTTGGTGACACTTGATGTAGAAGCCCTCTAGACAAGTATACCTTCAGATGCAAGCTCACAGGTGATGAAATTCTATCTAGACAGATGAACAAACATGCTCAATAAGGTACCAGCTACCTTTATTCTAGAATGCATCAGGATAGCCCTTACTGAAAATGTCTTTCTTTTTGAAGATCAGTTATACAGACAGACACAGGGCACGAGCCTTGGCATGACAATTGCATCGGACAATGCCAAACTCTACATGTATAATTTTGAAACCCTCTCCATATATGAAGAAGGCAATCCATTCAAAGAAAACATCACCAGCTGGTATTGTTACATTGATGACATGTTGATGATTTGGTGAGGACTGCACAACAGCTCCCAAACCTTCTCAATTGGTTTAACTCATTTGACATGCATATTAAAGTTCACTATGTCCTATGATTTACATTTAATCTGTTTCCTCCATTGGACAGTAAGGAAAAATTATGAAGGAAAAATTGAGACCACTCTCTATCGAAAGCCCAAAGACAAAAATACGTTATTACATTTTGGGAGCTTCCATCCTTTAAGTCTAAAAGAAAATCCTCCTTATGGACAGTTCCTCAAGATCCGTAGGAACTGCTCCACCATCCAGGATTTCAAAATACAAAGTAAGGATTTACAAATGAGATTGAAACAATGAGACTATCCTGAAAAGGAAATACGTAATTCTAGAAAAAGAGCAGGAAATACGAGGAGGTTACTTAATCTTATGCAACAGAATAAAACAAAGGTTGAGAAGATGATGTGTGTTACCGCATTCATCGCAATCAGTAATGCCCTAGGAATCACAATCTTAAAGCATTGGAATATTTTGAAAACCACTGATTTTGACCCTGGGAAACCATGTTTTGCTTTTAAAAGACATACAACTCTGAAACAGACCCTAGTGCACGGAAATTAATATAAAACACTCAAGCTCACTTCAATAACAACAATGTGGTGTTTGCCTGCATTCACCGTCCATTATAGATGTGGAAGCTACTCTGCTTGTGCCCTTACAAGCAATATGATGTGAAATATTTATCACAAACCAGAATTTCCTTAGTAATTCTTACCCAAATTATATCTATTCTGGATTTATGGTCATTTAAGCGTTGTGAGAAAATTGTATAAATACTGGGATTCGAATTACATGTTTCGATTATATTATATCCCATTAAAAGTAAAAAAAAGACATGCTCTTTGGTCTGATAGTTGTACTAGGTTCTACATTCGTGCATTAATTCTTATTGTTGTGTAAGGGTCTTCTACTTACAGTTTTCACATTTAATACTCATCAAGGTAACTTGTATCCTTCCTAGATATCCATTTCTATTCACATTCTGTGTTTTGATATCCTCTCAAAATAAACTAAAAGGTGTACTCAGCTCCGGAAATCATTTTGTGGGATAATGGATTCGAGATTTAAGTAAGTGCATGTATTGAATAGTTAGATGGATGTCAATATATCCTGCTGTATACAGCAAACTCTGGCAATCTGCGTGCTTTACTGTGGCACCATTTTGTAAATCGCATAATATACTCATAATGACGTCATCGAGTATCACGTTATAGGTTAACATCATTACAGCTATGTGTGCATGTGTAATTGCACGTGTTGTTCTTATTGTTTGTGCTGTACTTGAGCGGGTATTGTCAATATAGCAACATAATGCCCAAGTCTATTATTTATACGTCGTCCAAGAAAAGTGATAGTTGATATTTTTGGTGACATTAAAATGACATTTTATATGATATGTTTCTGTGTTCTTACTAATAATAATCGGAGCCTCCAACAACACAGCACCACCTAACAAGGTGGTGATACATGTGGAGTAAGAGTCATATATACATTGTTTCTTATGCACTAACCAATTATCCACCATATTCATGTAAACAGTGTAAGAAAGACCTGGCATCAAAGTAAGACATACACACAGTTCAAGGGTGTTTATTAAACTGTACAAATGGGTGAGATGAATGCCTTATCTAAACCTAGATCTAAGATGGGAGCAAGCTACGACCATCAAATAATAATAACACTGTCCAAGTGGAGTCTAGTCAAATAAAAGGGCCTATACTAAGAAACCTATTGCCAATCCTTAGTGCTATGTTACAAAAGAGTGTGGAATAATGTTCACAAGAAAGACAGTTCACAAAATTATAAGTCAAGATGTTATAGCCGGGGTCTCTCTTCCCCATGTTTTTTTAGCACAGGACAATGCAGGACTCTCGAGCAGAGCACACCCCTGGGCTTCTCCGGTACAAACTTACAGTTCCTTTTCTCAATATCAGGGCCTTCTGTGCCCAAGTCTCTTCTCATGCAAAGTCTCTTGCTTCAGAGGGCCTGATTTGCAAAAACAACAAAACAACAGTTCCTTCTTTTAACCTTTACCTGAGGTGATTGCCCTTCACCCTTGGATCCCCCTCAGCTGGGCTCCGATCCATCCTCTTGTTAATCTTTACGTTGGGTGATTACCCTTCACCCTCAGCTGAGTTGAGCAGAGTAAAGAGAGGAGGAAATTACTTCTCAAAAGCATCAGAGACAGCACTAGATGAGGTTCCAGCAGAACACAGGCTGTTCAGTAGGACGCATATTTTCTTTGCAGCAATCATACCATCTGTACAGGAATACACAACGGGTTCAATGTAATAAAAGAAGAGCTCCGAGCAGTGAGGTTGGTGGCACTCCAGAAAAGATATGTCCTGGATCGGCTCACAGCAATGGAAGGAAGAGTTTGTGCAAACATTGTGAGTTCCTGTTACACGTTCATACCTGCTAATGATGAAGACAATGGTAGCCTGTCAGAAGCAGTATTTCATCTATCGCAGATGCATGCCCAAACGGACGAAGAAGCAAAGGGGACTGGAAAGGACCAGCACTGGATAGCGTACAAGTGGCTATGGATATGGCCATGGCCAGTGATAATGGGAGCACTGATACTGGCAGCAGTGTCAATGTACGGGATAAAGATGTGTTTAAATAAGTGTAAGACGATGGCGAAGGAAGCTATCAGGATGCAGGTCCTGATGGATGTGAATATAGCAAAGGACAAGATTGTGGCAGAAGGAGACAAGATGAGAGAGAAAATATTGACATGGAAATTGTTCCTGATTGCCGCAATGAAGTTGGGCCACCCATTCAATGCAAAGTATTAGGAAGGAAAGTGGGGGTAGTGCAACCCCAAAGGAGTGTGCTGTTATTTGAACTGGTGTTTCGATAATCATACAAATTACTACGGACACCTCAGAAGAAAAACAAAGATATGGCCACCAAGAGCAAAAGGATTGACGTATAAGAATGTGGTCAACAGGCTGACCAGAGTGGGGACTGAAGAGGGAGTCAGAATCCTGGGACCACGCACTCCCAACAAGTTCAGGACAAGACGGAAGGCCTGGAGACAACACAACCACCAATTCTTTTTTGGCCGAATCCCAAATGCTCAAACAGCCAAATACACTGAGAAGTACCCTCTCAGTCAGCCATTCAGACCAGGTGCTGACATCATTATAGACACCACGACACAGCATCATTAGACATGAAGTACACGTGCAGTCCACACGGGACCACACAAACACAAACCCGAATACATGAAGAATATTAGTGAACAGTTCTATAGTTAGAGGACAGATCCATATACATACTGTCATTGCTTTTATTATTTTATCATTAGCCAAATGCAGTTATGCAGAAACTGCAAGGTACAAGAGAACCTAAGCAAGCTTTCTGATGCTTAAAGCTAATAATAACGTGGACATAAAGGAGTATATACAAAACCTGGTCAAACCACTTATGTCTAACCCATAGGGAATGTAGTATAACATGGACAATGTAGACACCGCATTGTAAATCATTGAGCAGGGGATGAGCTGAGCCAATTGACGCTGGACAGAAAGCAAGACACGTGAGAAAGAGCCCACAGCCAAGGTCATGAAATACAAAGGCAGTCGAATCGCCAATTGACAAAGGGACCAGTTGCAGGAAAACTGAACAAATACTCATAATTAGGAGCCGCAAAGCTCGATTTTGTTGTCTCTAAACACGTGGTTCAGCCAAATGGAACAATAGACTGTCTTCCAGGGTGGGAAGAAGAAGCAAGCCGTAGGTTGCTACAAATGTTGCTACCGTTAGGGAAATATTCTCATAAGGCAAAGGTGGTGTACACAAATTACAATACAGATCCATAATCATTCACATTACCTTGAAAAGGTACACTGTGAGCTAAGAACTCGATCGAGTACCAGACCTGGGGGAATCAGAACTAGCCAATCACAGTTTAGCCATTCAGGGGTGGGTAGCAACAGGAGAGTACCAATAGTAGCCCACTACTCTGCAACAATGTTTTAGTTAGTAAATTGGGGATGGGACAGGCCAGCCACCATATGAGTTAGTAGACTCCTGACGGCCAATCCCACACATTGATAGGTTTTTGGAGAACAGACCGAGAAATGATGGAGTAGTGACATACTTTTACACTAAAACTGGCCTAAGAGCCAGGAAAAGCGGAGACATACTGTAATCAACCCGTGTTCTTGTATAGATCTCTGTTGGTTTTGTCTGTAATAAACCCCAGTTTGAACATGCCATTTACTGAGCCCTCTGTGTATACTGGAAAGGGAGTTGGGCTCTCCAAGTCCGCAGACTTCCAGCATCACTCTGGCATACCTGGGAGTCTTTCCCAACACATATACACACCCAAACAGCTAAACCACATAACATGCACCTAATAGAAAGACCATTAGGGCCTCCAGGCACTATGTTTGAGCACCCTCTTGACCCTGACAACTGCATAGATTACTGGATTGATTGTGAGAGATATGGGGACTGCTGCTTCATGGCATGTGTGCCAGAAGAATACATAGAACAAGGAGGCAGCTTGAGGAGTGTGTGTAAGATATGGATACCAAAAGATGAATATGACAGGAAAATAATATGGGTGTGGTCAATGAATTGACTAGTGAGGGGAGTGTGGTAATGGAGAGGAGAGTTGCACCAGGATCAGACACCCGCAACACCCCCACCTGTTCCCCATTATGAGCATGAACTGAAGTGTAAGCTGAGAAATGTGCAGTATGCCATTATCATTGTTAGGATCCAAGCAGTTGCTGATAGAAGAAGTTTTGATGACCTGGGACAAGTAGGGTGGCTGGTAGTTGCACATAGATATACACAAATACGCACGGAGCACATGAATAGACAGATAAGAAAACGTAGATATGAAGAATGTTCACACAAAGACATGAAGTATATTCACACATATACATGAAGAAAACTGGCATGCAGACATGAAGAACAGGTACACATAAAAAAGAAGAACATGAACATGCACAGGATGAAGGCACAACATGGAGAAGAATGAACCACAGTACTGCCATTATTTAGACCAATCTTTGCTAGACCTCAATTTGAAAATATTGTAGCTGACATAAAAACATTTAAAAACAAGTTTCCAGGCTTCACACTGCTCAAATGAGCCACAGACACCAAGGTCAGAGCGCCGATAGGAGTTCTGCTTAGCAAGCTGAAATCACCCCAGATAACGTTTCCCATGGCATACATCACACAATTATTAAATATAATTCATTTTAGTTGGTAGCAGTGAGAAGCACACATATCCTTGAAGGCCATGTGCAGGCAGTTGCCACGTCAACCGATCCAATAACATATCAATATACATTGCCCTGAGTGGCTGCTGGAGGAAAGCACACGCACGTTAGAAGCAGAAACTTCCATAAATAGATGAAATTGAGCTCCAACTTATGCTAGAGTCAATTAGATAGTGCACCTTCCATCTCCCTATCACATCCAAACACAGAGACGGCACACCAAGGCCACACACAATATCAACAGTGAAAGCCTCAGGCATGGGAATGAGTAGGGAGTGTCTTCTTTAACTAGATCATAGCAAGTTGGCCATTTTTCCTTCCCCAAAAAATATTTTGCGAACAAGTTGAATCCAGTCATACTAGCCTTTTATATCCTCCAAAAAGTACACAAAAACAACACACATCCCCCATTCAGACTAATTATCTCTGCAATAGGTTCAGTTTTAGATTCACATTTCTTCTTAGGCCCTTTGTCCAACAAATGAGATCGTATATACGTGATACTATGGAAATTATTAACATTCTTTCCAATGTCAAAATGGACCAACACAGCCTTTTGGTGACACTTGATGTAGAAGCCCTCTAGACAAGTATACCTTCAGATGCAAGCTCACAGGTGATGAAATTCTATCTAGACAGATGAACAAACATGCTCAATAAGGTACCAGCTACCTTTATTCTAGAATGCATCAGGATAGCCCTTACTGAAAATGTCTTTCTTTTTGAAGTTCAGTTATACAGACAGACACAGGGCACGAGCCTTGGCATGACAATTGCATCGGACAATGCCAAACTCTACATGTATAATTTTGAAACCCTCTCCATATATGAAGAAGGCAATCCATTCAAAGAAAACATCACCAGCTGGTATTGTTACATTGATGACATGTTGATGATTTGGTGAGGACTGCACAACAGCTCCCAAACCTTCTCAATTGGTTTAACTCATTTGACATGCATATTAAAGTTCACTATGTCCTATGATTTACATTTAATCTGTTTCCTCCATTGGACAGTAAGGAAAAATTATGAAGGAAAAATTGAGACCACCATCTATCGAAAGCCTAAAGACAAAAATACGTTATTACATTTTGGGAGCTTCCATCCTTTAAGTCTAAAAGAAAATCCTCCTTATGGACAGTTCCTCAAGATCCGTAGGAACTGCTCCACCATCCAGGATTTCAAAATACAAAGTAAGGATTTACAAATGAGATTGAAACAATGAGACTATCCTGAAAAGGAAATACGTAATTCTAGAAAAAGAGCAGGAAATACGAGGAGGTTACTTAATCTTATGCAACAGAATAAAACAAAGGTTGAGAAGATGATGTGTGTTACCGCATTCATCGCAATCAGTAATGCCCTAGGAATCACAATCTTAAAGCATTGGAATATTTTGAAAACCACTGATTTTGACCCTGGGAAACCATGTTTTGCTTTTAAAAGACATACAACTCTGAAACAGACCCTAGTGCACGGAAATTAATATAAAACACTCAAGCTCACTTCAATAACAACAATGTGGTGTTTGCCTCCATTCACCGTCCATTATAGATGTGGAAGCTACTCTGCTTGTGCCCTTACAAGCAATATGAGAGGATCCACCTCTGTTGTGTAGACTGGGAGCTAAGGGAGTTCACTAATTGTAGATACACATGGAATATTTATGGAATCAATGCCTGTGTGAGTTACTTTACAATGGCAAAACAAAAGGGGAGGATTGTCAAATAATTTGAGAAAATAGCTCTTGCTTAAAGAATCAAGTCGCTGATGAACCACTAGCAGAACATTATTATTATACAAAGAAGCATCAACTTTTGGAATTCATGTGGTTTTTATCCAAACAGTTGACCAACAACCACGAGAGGGAGATAGATACATACAAGGTGGAGCAGAGAGTGATACCGAGACTAGATACTGTAAGACATGCCCTAAATATTAATATAGAGTGGTCTTTGTTCCTATAATTACCAACCACAGTATGGTATATTAATTAGCCTCAAACATTCCAGGCATTACCTGCACCACCATCTGTATTATATAGGGAATTAAGTCAATTGGCCCCACAATGGCAATTCTAAATGATTGCATATCAAACATACTAAAATAGAGGCTTATTCATCATCATGGTTAAATTATTCCACTCAGTTTTTTTAATATTTCTTGATCCAGTTAATTAATACATCAGAAGTGGGAGCATTAATAGGGAACGTGCAACAATGCATCCCTGCAGGTTTTAAAATAACTTAAAGATGAAAATCTATATATGTCTGCATAACTGTTGAGCAATGAAGGAATGTCCTTTAGTGATTGCACTTAATTAAAATTTTGAGACTAGGAGTAAAATCTTTCTCTCACTTTCTCAATATGGGCCACCCCCGTATCATATGTAAATTGGAGTTTACTGCACATAGGGCATTAGTAAGCGGTTAATTAACTCCCTTCTAAGCTGACCACCACCTTTGTCAGGTTACCTATATGGCGACCGTAAATATGATGCATGCTGTTTATGTGGTCACGCATGAGTGGTCCATAGATTGGCTCGATTTGACAAATATGGAAGTAAGCCGAGGCTGTGGTTTCTACATTGAGTAACTCATGCAGAGCACATCAGTTTTGCTGCTAGAAGTGTGCATAAAAGGTAATTAGGCTTGGCCTACCAGTAGGAGTCCTGGCTTTGAAGTAATAAGAAAGAAAATTTGAGGGGAGCTTGTCACTCCACAAAATTGTGCATTTTGTAATTTTGTGTTAGGGAGAATTCTCTGTTTAGGCTGAATTTCCTAACCTAGTGAGTCCCCCAGCAGCTTTGCTGGATTTCGGGAGTTTGTTTTTTTCCATCCTGCCAAGAGTGAGACTCTTTTCTCCCACTCTTGGACATGTAGGTGTGTAATTCCTTCAAATGTCAATGTGTTCTATGGGCTATGGGGTCTTTTACTCCATAGGGTCTCATATGTTTTTCTATGTGTGTTACACCGCACCCTCACCCTACGTGCCGTAACACGGGGGCGTCCTAGCGGATCCCCCACCATAGACTCCATACCCGGGGACTGACTACTGTCTCCCTGGGCATGTAAAGTCACCATTGGCTTTACTAGACCTAAATTTACTAACAGAACTAGTACAAACCATCTTATTGTGGACGTACTAGTGGGGGTAATTCAATTACTCCTGGATCTGTTACTCGAGGGGGCACTGTCCCGTCCCCCCTCGTCGAGTTTTGGCTGGTGGCAGTGGAAACTACTTGTTAGGTTCGTCCCCGAACATAACCCTATGGGACTCGTCCCATTGTTGGAGATTGATACTTTTTCTCATTAATCTCTAGCGTACCACCGATCTACTTATCTTAAATAGGTTTATCGGGTGGTATTTTCTGCCAGAACTCGGTTTGTAAAATGGCGTCTGTGTTCGTCTCTGTGACTCCTAAACTAAAGGTCGAGCCCTTTGTTCCACTTGTGGCGGGCTCTGTACAGAGACCCTCCAAAGTGGTGCCATTCTGTCTGGGATAACACAGGGGTGTGGGAGGGGGTTTAGGCACCCTGGACCGAGTTGCCTTGCCAACTCCGGTCGCACTCTGGAGTGATTGGCCCAGGTGGTGAGCCTTCCCGCTCACCACTTAGCATGTGTTGTTTGACAACTAGGCTGAATGAATGGGGGTTTTCTGCATAAAAGCAGGGCTTTTGGGACTGGATCTTCAGAAGTCGCCACAGGACCTAAGAATCCGACGAGGGTAACGCTGAGCCGACCTGCACGACGACACCTCCGTTGGAGCCCTGCGGAACCGACTCACCACTTCCCGACGACAGAGGAGATCTCCCTGCCGGAGAGTCTCTTCCCCTGACTGGTGGGAACAACCAGTCCCCTTTGCTTTTTATTCACCTCAGGACGCAGTGGTCGAATTGCCCGTGCAGAGCACCTCGGCAACCGGATAGCCACTACCCCTGAACCGCGACCAAAAGGTGGTGCGTTGTGATGGAGCACTCTGCGGCTGGTCTCTTCCCTGGTGGTGCACTGGACTTCATTTTCTTCGACGACAAGATCATCTCTACTCTTGGCAAAGACCCGACGTGCATCCACCACCAGGAACAACTGCCCCCGCCGGAGCTGCCCACCACAACAAGGTACCGTGTCCGCTTGGCTTCCCTTTCGATCGGTTCGAGTGAGGTGTCTTAATCCTCTCCGTTCCGTTGGGTCGCCTCCAAGCTTTTCTCATTCTTTGTTCTGAACTGGTTCAATCTACCGATAACAATTTGCGATACAGACTTGAATGCATCTCCACTAGAGACTTTTTGGGACATCGCGCCTTGCCTCTCTCCGAGTGGGCCTGGCCTCTGAACTTTACGATCTATTGTGATTCTTGCCTTCCTGCCTTGCATTTTATTCCGCTAGGATTGAACTGTGTTGATTTCATAACCTGCCTATCTTTTTCTCTCCCGTCCTAACTAATATTCGAGTGTCATTTGGGTTGAGGTATACACCTCTGTCTGAAAATAAGTGGTACCGGTAGAACCTAGAGTTGTCGATATTGCTAGGGGGATTGATCATCCACTTCGTAGAGTAATTGTGTTTGATTTGTTTGCCGTGATTTGCCTTAGTGTTTTTCATAGACGTTTTGTTATAAATAAATACCTTAATATCTTTACACTAAGCTTCGTTGCGTGTTTGCTTGTCTTGCTGTGAAGAATTGCCCTATTTTGTATACTCCACATACTGCTCAACTTTTCTTGAGAGAAGTCTGACTGCTCAGCCACAGCTACCATGTGAATCTGTGTGGTGCAGACTGCTACCAAGTGGGTTCATCGCCAATGCCTGTAGTCCTAAATCTTTTGCAGTGGTCCCAGAGGGAACTGCACAGGTTTCCGCCTAACACTGGTGTACAGCGGTGGGATTTGTATCGAGTATACAGTTTAGAGTGCTTTTCGACACTGTAGGATAACTAACCACAAAACTTTGCACAAAAAGCAACTTTCAAAAAACATGTCTACGATGGAAATTTACAGTCAAGAGTCTTTGTCAAGTGAAAATACTGAGAGTCTGCGAGCTCTCTGTAGGCAAGAGAATCTTCCTGTAAGAGGCAAGAAGTTAGAACTAATCGATAGATTGCTGGCGAACCAAAGTCTGGGTACTGGTTCAGAGGAACCAATCTCTCCAGCAACTGTAGATAACAGTAATGGTGTTGATCTGAATCGTATTCTGATGATAGCGATGAGGACGGAGAGGCTAACGAAACTGTCTCCCCTGCTCCTCTACCTGCCTTACCATCTGTGCCTACGGGGCCCATACCAGGTCCCACAAGTAACCCTGCTTATTTTGAACTTGAAAAAATGAAGCTCGAACTAGAATATAAACAGTTCTTGGCTCAATCTGAACGAAACCAAGAGCTCGAGTTCAGATGGATGAATGCCCAGGCTGAACAGAAGCAAGCTGAGTTAAGACTCAGAGAAATAGAACTTAATCACGAGTTAGAGATGAAAAAGTTGTCTATGGAAAATGCTTCTCTCTCCTCTGGTTCCTCTAGGAGCTCCAGTCCCAAAAGACCCCGGATGCCGAAGGAATTAGTGGGTATGTATGAACCGAGATTGGATGTGTTGGATTGGTTGAAACTGTTTGAATACAATCATGGGCTCCAGGACATCACCGGGAATGCTTTGCTCCCCTGGTTGTTCTCTAGGCTCCCTCCTGTTGCGACTGATGTGGTAATGGAGTTGGGGGAGGCGGATAAGACGGATTACGAAAGTGTGAAACTAGCTTTAATAGCTAGATTCGGGAAGACCCCTTCCCAGTATCTTAAGAGGTTTAGAACCCTCAAAAAGCATGATGGTACCCCTTGGGCTACCTGGGTGAGTGAAGGGTTGAAAAACTTAGAGGGATGGATTAAGGGTTACAAAGTGAACACTTATGAGGGTATGAGAAATCTTTTTATGTTGGAGTCTATTTATGATGCCTGTTCTCCTGAGCTCAGACAGCACTTGGCTGATTCGAAGGAATTGGATTCCAGGGAGCTAGCTAAGGCTGCTGACTTGTGGGTTGCCAACAGGGCTACTCATAAGGATTCTGGGGCAACTCAGAAAAAGGATGAGGGAAAACAGCCAGCCTAAAAAAGACTCAAAAGAGAATTCGAATAACTCCCATTCCAAAGAGGGCCCCAAACAAAACCAGAAGGGTAAGCCACCAGGAAAACCACAGCAGAATAGTGTGTCTTCTGGTGCCAAACCGGAAGGAGGTCAGAACAAGCCATCATTCCAGAAAGCATTCGGTAAATGCTTTGTTTGTGGCTCGACTGATCACGTGAAAGGAGATCCCAGATGTAAGGGTAAACCTTCAGGGGTCCAGCTTGTCTCCTTAGCCTTCGCTCCAGAGGAGGTGGAAACTTTCTACTGCTAGCTGACAAACACATTGGAGTCTGAGCCAGCGTTTCTTTAGTATCTCTGGGGTTGTGGGAACAACAGAATTTAGATGTCTATAATTCTATCCCCGATAATACTAAAGAGTATTATAAGGACAGTGTCCAGGTGAATGGTCAGGAGACTCCTGCCATTAGGGACACTGGGTCCAGCATAACTGTGGTGGATAAATCGTTTTTTCAGGCCGAGGATGTTGCTAAGGCACCCAAACGCCTCACCAAGTTAGCTGGAGGGCCTGTGCAGATGCTTCCCCAATTACCAGTTCTCATCCAGTGTAACGACATGACTGTGAAGATACCTGTCAGCATACAGAGTGAGGTACCAGGACGCATACTGTTGGGTAACGATTTGAAAACTCTCTGAGTTGTATCGCATACTCCCAGACCGCCTAGTAAACGGTTACAGGAGCTAACCAGACCCGCAAGAGAGAGGACCATGCGCGGAACTCTCCAGGAGATGATGAAGAAAGATATCACTCCTGCTCCACTGGAATTGTCGGCGGCTGTCTCCAAGACATCAGAAGCAAAAGGGAAACCTAAGGCTTCTACCCCGACCACAGCAGCCCGCATTCCAGTGCAGCCAACACGGACTTCCCCGCGGTTGTCCAAAGTTACACCCGTAACTCCACCTCCAGCCGAGGCTGAGAGGGAGGTACAACCCTGTGTGGTAGAATTAGACTCTGAGGAAGAGCTAATGGAAGGCCAGGAACTCATTGGAGATCTGGATCCTGTTGACCATCCTGAGCTGCAGTCTTTACTGGCAGAAGTTGGACTCAGCAGGGCAGACTTCAATAAGGGACAGAGAGAATGTCCAACTCTGGAAGGTCTTCGCCACCAGGCAGAAGCTCAGGCTGATGGGCAAGAGCCTGGGAAATACAGGTTGCACTGGGAAGATGGCCTCTTCTACAGTGAACCGACCGAGTCTGCACCTGGAGACTACAAACGACTTGTAGTACCCCAAGAGAACAGACCACAGTTCTTGCAGTTAGCCCACGAGATTCCTTTGAGTTTCAAGAAGACTAAGGAAAGGCTCTCGCTCTACTTCTATTGGCCAAAGATGGGGGCCGAAGTAGAAAAACACTGCAGGAGCTGCCACACCTGCCAGATCTCTGGTAAGGTTTGCTCCAAGAATGTGGCACCGTTAGTGCCTCTCCCAGTTGTGGGAGTCCTATTTGAGAGAGTAGGGATTGACATCGTTGGTCCCCTTGATCCTCCAACCTCCTCAGGCAACAGGTTTATACTTGTTGTAGTAGACCATGCTACTAGGTATCCTGAGGCAATTCTTATGAGGACTGTTACAGCTCCCGCTGTGGCTAAGGCCCTCCTTGGTATTTTTACTAGGGTCGGGTTTCCTAAGGAAGTAATCTCTGACAGGGGGTCAAACTTTATGTGCCACTACATGAAAGCCATGTGGAAAACCTGTGGAGTTACTTACAAGTTCTCAACAGATTACCACCCACAAACCAATGGGTTGGTAGAACGGTTCAACCGAACCATGATTAGCATGATAGGTGCTTTAGAGGAACCCCTTAAGCGTAAGTGGGACCTTCTACTGCCATGCCTTCTCTTTGCTTATAGAGAAGTCCCTCAGGATGGAGTAGGTTACTCTCCCTTCGAACTACTCTATGGTCATCCCGTCAGAGGTCCATTGGCCCTGATTAAGGAGGGGTTGGAGAGTGCTCCTTCCCCCAAGCCAGTCAGAGTGACTGACTACGTGATAGGTCTCCGGAGGAGAATGTCGCACATGATGACAGAAGCAAGCGATAACTTGAAAGCTGGACAAGCATTGTTCAAGCACTGGCACAATCAAAAGGCTAACATGGTTGAGTTCGCTCAAGACCAGCTCGTTCTCGTTATGATCCCAACAAGGCAGAGGGCCTTGTAAGATAAGTGGATGGGACCCTTCCGAGTAGTGGGTAAACTCGGGGAGGTTAACTATCTGGTGGACTTGGGCAATCCCAAGGAGGCTCCGACAGTCTTTCACACCAACCGACTTAAAGCGTATGTCTCGCGACCTGATGTAGGAGCGTTGCTTCTAGCGTCATCCGAGGAAGAAGAAGAGAGTGAAGCTCTTCCGGATCTCCTCAGAGGCTTACCTTTAGATGAAAAAATTGAAGGAGTGAATCTCTCCTCCAATCTGACACCCGAGCAACAAGAAGAGTGCAAATCTATGTTGAATCAGTTTACCTCTCTGTTCTCGCTTTCACCAGGCTTGACCCCTTGGGGCCAGCACAACATACTCACTGGTGACTGTCTGCCAGTCAAAAGCCGAGGATACCGCATGTCAGAAAATGTACGAACCCACATCAAAGGTGAGGTCAGCAAGATGCTCGATCTCGGGGTAATAGAGCCCTCTACTAGTCCATGGTCTAGCCCAGTTGTGTTAGTACCAAAGGCCGGATCTAAAGAGCTTAGATTCTGCGTGGATTATAGAGCTCTTAATGCAGTCACCAAGACTGATGCCCACCCTTTGCCAAGAACAGATGAGTTGGTGGATAAACTTGGTGCCGCCAAGTTCCTCAGCACATTTGACTTGACGTCAGGCTATTGGCAAATAGCCCTGACAGACCATGCCAAGGAGAAAACTGCATTTTCTACCCCCGTTGGCTTATACCAGTTTAAGGTAATGCCTTTCGGACTGAAGAATGCACCTGCTACGTTGCAACGGATGGTAAACCAGGTTCTAAATGGGATGGAGGACTTCTGCATGGCATACTTGGATGACATCGCAGTGTTCAGCAATTCCTGGGAAGAACATGTAACCCACCTGAGAGATGTTTTGCAGGCTCTTGGACGAGCCAATCTGACCATAAAGGCAAGCAAATGCCAAATTGGACAGAGTAAGGTAGTCTATCTTGGGCATGAGGTAGGCGGTGGAGAGATAAGGCCTTTGCTCAGTAAAATTGAGGCTGTGCAAAATTGGACAACACCGACTACTCAAACCCAGGTGAGAGCCTTCCTAGGCCTCAATGGGTATTACAGGAATTTCATTGAGAACTATGGGACCATAGCTTCTCCACTGAATGTCATCTCCTCGCCCAAATTTCCGAGAAGGGTTAAATGGAACGAGGAGTGCCATCAGGCTTTTGAAAACCTGGAAAAGGCTCTTTGCCAAGCCCCAGTACTCAGAGCTCCTGATTACCGCCAACACTTCATTGTGCAGACAGATGCTTCAAATGTAGGAATAGGTGCCGTACTCAGTCAACTGGATGGCAAGGGTAGGGAGCACCCCGTTTGCTTCATCAGCCGCAATCTGAAGGATCCTGAAACAAGGTGGGCAACAATCGAAAGAGAGTGCTTTGCTATCGTGTGGGCGCTGAAAAAGTTTAGGCCGTACTTGTATGGTTCTACTTTCGTCATTCAGACTGACCACCAACCCTTGAGATGGTTAATGCAAATGAAAGGGGAAAACCCAAAACTACTGAGATGGTCGATCTGCCTGCAAGGGTTTGATTTCACCATTGAGCACAGGTCAGGATGTCACCACCAAAATGCTGATGGTCTCTCTAGGATGTATGTCATCGACTAGAGGTATGAGATTCATCCAGGAGTGGATTAAATCCTCCTGTCCCTTAGTCTGGGGGGGCGAGTGTTAGGGAGAATTCTCTGTTTAGGCTGAATTTCCTAACCTAGTGAGTCCCCCAGCAGCTTTGCTGGATTTCGGGAGTTTGTTTTTTTCTATCCTGCCAAGTGTGAGACTCTTTTCTCCCACTCTTGGACATGTAGGTGTGTAATTCCTTCAAATGTCAATGTGTTCTATGGGCTATGGTGTCTTCTACTCCATAGGGTCTCATATGTTTTTCTATGTGTGTTACACCGCACCCTACGTGCCGTAACACGGGGGCGTCCTAGCGGATCCCCCACCATAGACTCCATACCCGGGGACTGACTACTGCCTCCCCGGGCATGTAAAGTCACCATTGGCTTTACTAGACCTAAATTTACTAACAGAACTAGTACAAACCATCTTATTGTGGACGTACTAGTAGGGGTAATTCGATTACTCCTGGATCTGTTACTCGAGGGGGCACTGTCCCTTCCCCCCTCGTCGAGTTTTGGCTGGTGGCAGTGGAAACTACTTGTTATGTTCATCCCCGAACATAACCCTATGGGACTCGTCCCATTGTTGGAGATTGATACTTTTTCTCATTAATCTCTAACGTACCACCGATCTACTTATCTTAAATAGGTTTATCGGGTGGTATTTTCTGCTAGAACTCGGTTTGTAAAATGGCGTCTGTGTTCGTCTCTGTGACTCCTAAACCAAAGGTCGAGCCCTTTGTTCCACTTTTGGCGTGCTCTGTACAGAGTCCCTCCAAAGTGGTGCCATTCTGTCTGGGTTACCACAGGGGTGTGGGAGGAGGTTTAGGCACCCTGGACCGAGTTGCCTTGCCAACTCCGGTCGCACTCTGGAGTGATTGGCCCAGGTGGTGAGCCTTCCCGCTCACTACTTAGCATGTGTTGATTGACAGCTAGGCTGAATGAATGGGGGTTTTCTGCATAAAAGCAGGGCTTTTGGGACTGGATCTTCAGAAGTCGCCACAGGACCTAAGAATCCGACGAGGGTAACGCTGAGCCGACCTGCACGATGACACCTCCGGTGGAGCCCTGCGGAACCGACTCACCACTTCCCGACGACAGAGGAGATCTCCCTGCCGGAGAGTCTCTTCCCCTGACTGGTGGGAACAACCAGTCCCCTTTGCTTTTTATTCGCCTCAGGACGCAGTGGTCGAATTGCCCGTGCAGAGCACCTCGGCAACCGGATAGCCACTACCCCTGAACCACGACCAAAAGGTGGTGCCTTGTGATGGAGCACTCCGCGGCTGGTCTCTTCCCTGGTGGTGCACCGGACTTCATTTTCTTCGACGCCGAGATCATCTCTACTCTTGGCAAAGACCCGACGTGCATCCACCACCAGGAACAACTGCCCCCGCCGGAGCTGCCCTCCACAACAATGTACCGTGTCCGCCTGGCTTCCCTTTCGATCGGTTCGAGTGAGGTGTCTTACTCCTCTCCGTTCCGTTGGGTCGCCTCCAAGCTTTTCTCATTCTTTGTTCTGAACTGGTTCAATCTACCGATAACAGTTTGCGATACAGACTTGAATGCATCTCCACTAGAGACTTTTTGGGACATTGCGCCTTGCCTCTCTCCGAGTGGGCCTGGCCTCTGATTTTTTACGATCTATTGTGATTCTTGCCTTCCTGCCTTGCATTTTTTTCCGCTAGGATTGAACTGTGTTGATTTCATAACCTGCCTATCTTTTTCTCTCCCGTCCTAACTAATATTCGAGTTTCATCTGGGTTGAGGTATACACCTCTGTCTGAAAATAAGTGGTACCGGTAGAACCTAGAGTTGTCGATATTGCTAGGGGGATTGATCATCCACTTCGTAGAGTAATTGTGTTTGATTTGTTTGCCGTGATTTGCCTTAGTGTTTTTCATAGACGTTTTGTTATAAATAAATACCTTAATATCTTTACACTAAGCTTCGTTGCGTGTTTGCTTGTCTTGCTGTGAAGAATTGCCCTATTTTGTATACTCCACATACTGCTCAACTTTTCTTGAGAGAAGTCTGACTGCTCAGCCACAGCTACCACGTGAATCTGTGTGGTGCAGACTGCTACCAAGTGGGTTCATCGCCAACGCCTGTAGTCCTAAATCTTTTGCAGTGGTCCCAGAGGGAACTGCACAGGTTTCCGACTAACACTGGTGTACAGCGGTGGGATTTGTATCGAGTATACAGTTTAGAGTGCTTTTCGACACTGTAGGATAACTAACCACAAAACTTTGCACAAAAAGCAACTTTCAAAAAACATGTCTACGATGGAAACTTACAGTCAAGAGTCTTTGTCAAGTGAAAATACTGAGAGTCTGCGAGCTCTCTGTAGGCAAGAGAATCTTCCTGTAAGAGGCAAGAAGTTAGAACTAATCGAGAGATTGCTGGCGAACCAAAGTCTGGGTACTGGTTCAGAGGAACCAATCTCTCCAGCAACTGTAGATAACAGTAATGGTGTTGATCTGAATCGTAATTCTGATGATAGCGATGAAGAGGCTGACGAGGACGGAGAGGCTAACGAAACTGTCTCCCCTGCTCCTCTACCTGCCTTACCAGCTGTGCCTACGGGGCCCATACCAGGTCCCACAAGTAACCCTGCTTATTTTGAACTTGAAAAAATGAAGCTCGAACTAGAATATAAAAGGTTCTTGGCTCAATCTGAACGAAACCAAGAGCTCGAGTTCAGACGGATGAATGCCCAGGCTGAACAGAGGCAAGCTGAGTTAAGACTCAGAGAAATAGAACTTAATCACGAGTTAGAGATGAAAAAGTTGTCTATGGAAAATGCTTCTCTCTCCTCTGGTTCCTCTAGGAGCTCCAGTCCCAAAAGACCCCGGATGCCGAAGGAATTAGTGGGTATGTATGAACCGAGATTGGATGTGTTGGATTAGTTGAAACTGTTTGAATACAATCATGGGCTCCAGGACATCACCGGGAATGCATTGCTCCCCTGGTTGTTCTCTAGGCTCCCTCCTGTTGCGACTGATGTGGTAATGGAGTTGGGGGAGGCGGATAAGACGGATTACGAAAGTGTGAAACTAGCTTTAATGGCTAGATTCGGGAAGACCCCTTCCCAGTATCTTAAGAGGTTTAGAACCCTCAAAAAGCATGATGGTACCCCTTGGGCTACCTGGGTGAGTGAAGGGTTGAAAAACTTAGAGGGATGGATTAAGGGTTACAAAGTGAACACTTATGAGGGTATGAGAAATCTTTTTATGTTGGAGTCTATTTATGATGCCTGTTCTCCTGAGCTCAGACAGCACTTGGCTGATTCGAAGGAATTGGATTCCAGGGAGCTAGCTAAGGCTGCTGACTTGTGGGTTGCCAACAGGGCTACTCATAAGGATTCTGGGGCAACTCAGAAAAAGGATGAGGGAAAACAGCCAGCCTAAAAAAGACTCAAAAGAGAATTCGAATAACTCCCATTCCAAAGAGGGCCCCAAACAAAACCAGAAGGGTAAGCCACCAGGAAAACCACAGCAGAATAGTGTGTCTTCTGGTGCCAAACCGGAAGGAGGTCAGAACAAGCCATCTTTCCAGAAAGCATTCGGTAAATGCTTTGTTTGTGGCTCGACTGATCACGTGAAAGGAGATCCCAGATGTAAGGGTAAACCTTCAGGGGTCCAGCTTGTCTCCTTAGCCTTCGCTCCAGAGGAGGAAGTCCAAATGGCAAGTGGAAACTTTCTACTGCTAGCTGACAAACCCATTGGAGTCTGAGCCAGCGTTTCTTTAGTATCTCTGGGGTTGTGGGAACAACAGAATTTAGATCTCTATAATTCTATCCCCGATAATACTAAAGAGTATTATAAGGACAGTGTCCAGGTGAATGGTCAGGAGACTCCTGCCATTAAGGACACTGGGGCCAGCATAACTGTGGTGGATAAATCGTTTTTTCAGGCCGAGGATGTTGCTAAGGCACCCAAACGCCTCACCAAGTTAGCTGGAGGGCCTGTGCAGATGCTTCCCCAATTACCAGTTCTCATCCAGTGTAACGTCATGACTGTGAAGATACCTGTCAGCATACAGAGTGAGGTACCAGGACGCGTACTGTTGGGTAACGATTTGAAAACTCTCTGAGTTGTATCGCATACTCCCAGACCGCCTAGTAAATGGTTACAGGAGCTAACCAGACCCGCAAGAGAGAGGACCATGCGCGGAACTCTCCAGGAGATGATGAAGAAATATATCACTCCTGCTCCACTGGAATTGTCGGCGGCTGTCTCCAAGACATCAGAAGCAAAAGGGAAACCTAAGGCTTCTACCCCGACCACAGCAGCCCGCATTCCAGTGCAGCCAACACGGACTTCCCCGCGGTTGTCCAAAGTTACACCCGTAACTCCACCTCCAGCCGAGGCTGAGAGGGAGGTACAACCCTGTGTGGTAGAATTAGACTCTGAGGAAGAGCTAATGGAAGGCCAGGAACTCATTGGAGATCTGGATCCTGTTGACCATCCTGAGCTGCAGTCTTTACTGGCAGAAGGTGGACTCAGCAGGGCAGACTTCAGTAAGGGACAGAGAGAATGTCCAACTCTGGAAGGTCTTCGCCACCAGGCAGAAGCTCAGGCTGAAGGGCAAGAGCCTGGGAAATACAGGTTGCACTGGGAAGATGGCCTCTTCTACAGTGAACCGACCGAGTCTGCACCTGGAGACTACAAACGACTTGTAGTACCCCAAGAGAACAGACCACAGTTCATGCAGTTAGCCCACGAGATTCCTTTGAGTTTCAAGAAGACTAAGGAAAGGCTCTCCCTCTACTTCTATTGGCCAAAGATGGGGGCCGAAGTAGAAAAACACTGCAGGAGCTGCCGCACCTGCCAGATCTCTGGTAAGGTTTGCTCCAAGAATGTGGCACCGTTAGTGCCTCTCCCAGTTGTGAGAGTCCTATTTGAGAGAGTAGGGATTGACATCGTTGGTCCCCTTGATCCTCCAACCTCCTCAGGCAACAGGTTTATACTTGTTGTAGTAGACCATGCTACTAGGTATCCTGAGGCAATTCTTATGAGGACTGCTACAGCTCTGGCTGTGGCTAAGGCCCTCCTTTGTATTTTTACTAGGGTCGGGTTTCCTAAGGAAGTAATCTCTGACAGGGGGTCAAACTTTATGTGCCACTACATGAAAGCCATGTGGAAAACCTGTGGAGTTACTTACAAGTTCTCAACAGATTACCACCCACAAACCAATGGGTTGGTAGAACGGTTCAACCGAACCATGAATAGCATGATAGGTGCTTTAGAGGAACCCCTTAAGCGTAAGTGGGACCTTCTACTGCCATGCCTTCTCTTTGCTTATAGAGAAGTCCCTCAGGATGGAGTAGGTTACTCTCCCTTCGAACTACTCTATGGTCATCCCGTCAGAGGTCCATTGGCCCTGATTAAGGAGGGGTTGGAGAGTGATCCTTCCCCCAAGCCAGTCAGAGTGACTGACTACGTGATAGGTCTCCGGAGGAGAATGTCGCACATGATGACAGAAGCAAGCGATAACTTGAAAGCTGGACAAGCATTGGTCAAGCACTGGCACAATCAAAAGGCTAACATGGTTGAGTTCGCTCAAGACCAGCTCGTTCTCGTTATGATCCCAACAAGGCAGAGGGCCTTGTAAGATAAGTGGATGGGACCCTTCCGAGTAGTGGGTAAACTCGGGGAGGTTAACTATCTGGTGGACTTGGGCAATCCCAAGGAGGCTCCGACAGTCTTTCACACCAACCGACTTAAAGCGTATGTCTCGCGACCTGATGTAGGAGCGTTGCTTCTAGCGTCATCCGAGGAAGAAGAAGAGAGTGAAGCTCTTCCGATCTCCTCAGAGGCTTACCTTTAGATGAAAAAATTGAAGGAGTGAATCTCTCCTCCAATCTGACACCCGAGCAACAAGAAGAGTGCAAATCTATGTTGAATCAGTTTACCTCTCTGTTCTCGCTTTCACCAGGCTTGACCCCTTGGGGCCAGCACAACATACTCACTGGTGACTGTCTGCCAGTCAAAAGCAGAGGATACCGCAGGTCAGAAAATGTACGAACCCACATCAAAGGTGAGGTCAGCAAGATGCTCGATCTCGGGGTAATAGAGCCCTCTACTAGTCCATGGTCTAGCCCAGTTGTGTTAGTACCAAAGGCCGGATCTAAAGAGCTTAGATTCTGCGTGGATTATAGAGCTCTTAATGCAGTCACCAAGACTGATGCCCACCCTTTGCCAAGAACAGATGAGTTGGTGGATAAACTTGGTGCCGCCAAGTTCCTCAGCACATTTGACTTGACGTCAGGCTATTGGCAAATAGCCCTGACAGACCATGCCAAGGAGAAAACTGCATTTTCTACCCCCGTTGGCTTATACCAGTTTAAGGTAATGCCTTTCGGACTGAAGAATGCACCTGCTACGTTCCAACGGATGGTAAACCAGGTTCTAAATGGGATGGAGGACTTCTGCATGGCATACTTGGATGACATCGCAGTGTTCAGCAATTCCTGGGAAGAACATGTAATCCACCTGAGAGATGTTTTGCAGGCTCTTGGATGAGCCAATCTGACCATAAAGGCAAGCAAATGCCAAATTGGACAGAGTAAGGTAGTCTATCTTGGGCATGAGGTAGGCGGTGGAGAGATAAGGCCTTTGCTCAGTAAAATTGAGGCTGTGCAAAATTGGACAACACCGACTACTCAAACCCAGGTGAGAGCCTTCCTAGGCCTCAATGGGTATTACAGGAATTTCATTGAGAACTATGGGACCATAGCTTCTCCGCTGAATGTCATCTCCTCGCCCAAATTTCCGAGAAAGGTTAAATGGAACGAGGAGTGCCATCATGCTTTTGAAAACCTGAAAAAGGCTCTTTGTCAAGCCCCAGGACTCAGAGCTCCTGATTACCGCCAACACTTCATTGTGCAGACAGATGCAGGGCAGACTTCAGTAAGGGACAGAGAGAATGTCCAACTCTGGAAGGTCTTCGCCACCAGGCAGAAGCTCAGGCTGAAGGGCAAGAGCCTGGGAAATACAGGTTGCACTGGGAAGATGGCCTCTTCTACAGTGAACCGACCGAGTCTGCACCTGGAGACTACAAACAACTTGTAGTACCCCAAGAGAACAGACCACAGTTCTTGCAGTTAGCCCACGAGATTCCTTTGGCTGGTCACTTGAGTTTCAAGAAGACTAAGGAAAGGCTCTCGCTCTACTTCTATTGGCCAAAGATGGAGGCCGAAGTAGAAAAACACTGCAAGAGCTGCCACACCTGCCAGATCTCTGGTAAGGTTGGCTCCAAGAATGTGGCACCGTTAGTGCCTCTCCCAGTTGTGGGAGTCCCATTTGAGAGAGTAGGGATTGACATTGTTGGTCCCCTTGATCCTCCAACCTCCTCAGGCAACGGGTTTATACTTGTTGTAGTAGACCATGCTACTAGGTATCCTGAGGCAATTCCTATGAGGACTGTTACAGCTCCGGCTGTGGCTAAGGCCCGCCTTGGTATTTTTACTAGGGTCGGGTTTCCTAAGGAAGTAATCTCTGACAGGGGGTCAAACTTTATGTCCCACCACATGAAAGCCATGTGGAAAACCTGTGGAGTTACTTACAAGTTCTCAACAGCTTACCACCCACAAACCAATGGGTTGGTAGAATGGTTCAACCGAACCATGAATAGCATGATAGGTGCTTTAGAGGAACCCCTTAAGCGTAAGTGGGACCTTCTACTGCCATGCCTTCTCTTTGCTTATAGAGAAGTCCCTCAGGAGGGAGTAGGTTACTCTCCCTTCGAACTACTCTATGGTCATCCCGTCAGAGGTCCATTGGCCCTGATTAAGGAGGGGTTGGAGAGTGCTCCTTCCCCCAAGCCAGTCAGAGTGACTGACTACGTGATAGGTCTCCGGAGGAGAATGTCGCACATGATGACAGAAGCAAGCGATAACTTGAAAGCTGGACAAGCATTGGTCAAGCACTGGCACGATCAAAAGGCTAACATGGTTGAGTTCGCTCAAGACCAGCTCATTCTCGTTATGATCCCAACAAGGCAGAGGGCCTTGCAAGATAAGTGGATGGGACCCTTCCGAGTAGTGGGTAAACTCGGGGAGGTTAACTATCTGGTGGACTTGGGCAATCCCAAGGAGGCTCCGACAGTCTTTCACACCAACCGACTTAAAGCGTATGTCTCGCGACCTGATGTAGGAGCGTTGCTTCTAGCGTCATCCGAGGAAGAAGAAGAGAGTGAAGCTCTTCCGGATCTCCTCAGAGGCTTACCTCTAGATGAAAAAATTGAAGGAGTGAATCTCTCCTCCAATCTGACACCCGAGCAACAAGAAGAGTGCAAATCTATGTTGAATCAGTTTGCCTCTCTGTTCTTGCTTTCACCAGTCTTGACCCCTTGGGGCCAGCACGACATACTCACTGGTGACTGTCTGCCAGTCAAAAGCAGAGGATACCACATGTCAGAAAATGTACGAACCCACATCAAAGGTGAGGTCAGCAAGATGCTCGATCTCGGGGTAATAGAGCCCTCTACTAGTCCATGGTCTAGCCCAGTTGTGTTAGTACCAAAGGCCGGATCTAAAGAGCTTAGATTCTGCGTGGATTATAGAGCTCTTAATGCAGTCACCAAGACTGATGCCCACCCTTTGCCAAGAACAGATGAGTTGGTGGATAAACATGGCGCCGCCAAGTTCCTCAGCACATTTGACTTGACGTCAGGCTATTGGCAAATAGCCCTGACAGACCATGCTAAGGAGAAAACTGCATTTTCTACCCCCGTTGGCTTATACCAGTTTAAGGTAATGCCTTTCGGACTGAAGAATGCACCTGCTACGTTCCAACGGATGGTAAACCAGGTTCTAAATGGGATGGAGGACTTCTGCATGGCATACTTGGATGACATCGCAGTGTTCAGCAATTCATGGGAAGAACATGTAACCCACCTGAGAGATGTTTTGCAGGCTCTTGGACGAGCCAATCTGACCATAAAGTCAAGCAAATGCAAATTGGACAGAGTAAGGTAGTCTATCTTGGGCATGAGGTAGGCGGTGGAGAGATAAGGCCTTTGCTCAGTAAAATTGAGGCTGTGCAAAATTGGACAACACCGACTACTCAAACCCAGGTGAGAGCCTTCCTAGGCCTCACTGGGTATTACAGGAATTTCATTGAGAACTATGGGACCATAGCTTCTCCACTGAATGTCATCTCCTCGCCCAAATTTCCGAGAAAGGTTAAATGGAACGAGGAGTGCCATCATGCTTTTGAAAACCTGAAAAAGGCTCTTTGTCAAGCCCCAGTACTCAGAGCTCCTGATTACTGCCAACACTTCATTGTGCAGACAGATGCAGGGCAGACTTCAGTAAGGGACAGAGAGAATGTCCAATTCTGGAAGGTCTTCGCCACCAGGCAGAAGCTCAGGCTGAAGGGCAAGAGCCTGGGAAATACAGGTTGCACTGGGAAGATGGCCTCTTCTACAGTGAACCGACCGAGTCTGCACCTGGAGGCTACAAACGACTTGTAGTACCCCAAGAGAACAGACCACAGTTCTTGCAGTTAGCCCACGAGATTCGTTTGGCTGGTCACTTGAGTTTCAAGAAGACTAAGGAAAGGCTCTCGCTCTACTTCTATTGGCCAAAGATGGGGGCCGAAGTAGAAAAACACTGCAAGAGCTGCCACACCTGCCAGATCTCTGGTAAGGTTGGCTCCAAGAATGTGGCACCGTTAGTGCCTCTCCCAGTTGTGGGAGTCCCATTTGAGAGAGTAGGGATTGACATTGTTGGTCCCCTTGATCCTCCAACCTCCTCAGGCAACGGGTTTATACTTGTTGTAGTAGACCATGCTACTAGGTATCCTGAGGCAATTCCTATGAGGACTGTTACAGCTCCGGCTGTGGCTAAGGCCCTCCTTGGTATTTTTGCTAGGGTCGGGTTTCCTAAGGAAGTAATCTCTGACAGGGGGTCAAACTTTATGTCCCACCACATGAAAGCCATGTGGAAAACCTGTGGAGTTACTTACAAGTTCTCAACAGCTTACCACCCACAAACCAATGGGTTGGTAGAATGGTTCAACCGAACCATGAATAGCATGATAGGTGCTTTAGAGGAACCCCTTAAGCGTAAGTGGGACCTTCTACTGCCATGCCTTCTCTTTGCTTATAGAGAAGTCCCTCAGGAGGGAGTAGGTTACTCTCCCTTCGAACTACTCTATGGTCATCCCGTCAGAGGTCCATTGGCCCTGATTAAGGAGGGGTTGGAGAGTGCTCCTTCCCCCAAGCCAGTCAGAGTGACTGACTACGTGATAGGTCTCCGGAGGAGAATGTCGCACATGATGACAGAAGCAAGCGATAACTTGAAAGCTGGACAAGCATTGGTCAAGCACTGGCACGATCAAAAGGCTAACATGGTTGAGTTCGCTCAAGACCAGCTCATTCTCGTTATGATCCCAACAAGGCAGAGGGCCTTGCAAGATAAGTGGATGGGACCCTTCCGAGTAGTGGGTAAACTCGGGGAGGTTAACTATCTGGTGGACTTGGGCAATCCCAAGGAGGCTCCGACAGTCTTTCACACCAACCGACTTAAAGCGTATGTCTCGCGACCTGATGTAGGAGCGTTGCTTCTAGCGTCATCCGAGGAAGAAGAAGAGAGTGAAGCTCTTCCGGATCTCCTCAGAGGCTTACCTCTAGATGAAAAAATTGAAGGAGTGAATCTCTCCTCCAATCTGACACCCGAGCAACAAGAAGAGTGCAAATCTATGTTGAATCAGTTTGCCTCTCTGTTCTTGCTTTCACCAGTCTTGACCCCTTGGGGCCAGCACGACATACTCACTGGTGACTGTCTGCCAGTCAAAAGCAGAGGATACCGCATGTCAGAAAATGTACGAACCCACATCAAAGGTGAGGTCAGCAAGATGCTCGATCTCGGGGTAATAGAGCCCTCTACTAGTCCATGGTCTAGCCCAGTTGTGTTAGTACCAAAGGCCGGATCTAAAGAGCTTAGATTCTGCGTGGATTAAAGAGCCCTTAATGCAGTCACCAAGACTGATGCCCACCCTTTGCCAAGAACAGATGAGTTGGTGGATAAACTTGGCGCCGCCAAGTTCCTCAGCACATTTGACTTGACGTCAGGCTATTGGCAAATAGCCCTGACAGACCATGCTAAGGAGAAAACTGCATTTTCTACCCCCATTGGCTTATACCAGTTTAAGGTAATGCCTTTCGGACTGAAGAATGCACCTGCTACGTTCCAACGGATGGTAAACCAGGTTCTAAATGGGATGGAGGACTTCTGCATGGCATACTTGGATGACATCGCAGTGTTCAGCAATTCATGGGAAGAACATGTAACCCACCTGAGAGATGTTTTGCAGGCTCTTGGACGAGCCAATCTGACCATAAAGTCAAGCAAATGCAAATTGGACAGAGTAAGGTAGTCTATCTTGGGCATGAGGTAGGCGGTGGAGAGATAAGGCCTTTGCTCAGTAAAATTGAGGCTGTGCAAAATTGGACAACACCGACTACTCAAACCCAGGTGAGAGCCTTCCTAGGCCTCACTGGGTATTACAGGAATTTCATTGAGAACTATGGGACCATAGCTTCTCCACTGAATGTCATCTCCTCGCCCAAATTTCCGAGAAAGGTTAAATGGAACGAGGAGTGCCATCATGCTTTTGAAAACCTGAAAAAGGCTCTTTGTCAAGCCCCAGGACTCAGAGCTCCTGATTACCGCCAACACTTCATTGTGCAGACAGATGCAGGGCAGACTTCAGTAAGGGACAGAGAGAATGTCCAACTCTGGAAGGTCTTCGCCACCAGGCAGAAGCTCAGGCTGAAGGGCAAGAGCCTGGGAAATACAGGTTGCACTGGGAAGATGGCCTCTTCTACAGTGAACCGACCGAGTCTGCACCTGGAGGCTACAAACGACTTGTAGTACCCCAAGAGAACAGACCACAGTTCTTGCAGTTAGCCCACGAGATTCCTTTGGCTGGTCACTTGAGTTTCAAGAAGACTAAGGAAAGGCTCTCGCTCTACTTCTATTGGCCAAAGATGGGGGCCGAAGTAGAAAAACACTGCAAGAGCTGCCACACCTGCCAGATCTCTGGTAAGGTTGGCTCCAAGAATGTGGCACTGTTAGTGCCTCTCCCAGTTGTGGGAGTCCCATTTGAGAGAGTAGGGATTGACATCGTTGGTCCCCTTGATCCTCCAACCTCCTCAGGCAACGGGTTTATACTTGTTGTAGTAGACCATGCTATTAGGTATCCTGAGGCAATTCCTATGAGGACTGTTACAGCTCCGGCTGTGGCTAAGGCCCTCCTTGGTATTTTTACTAGGGTCGGGTTTCCTAAGGAAGTAATCTCTGACAGGGGGTCAAACTTTATGTCCCACTACATGAAAGCCATGTGGAAAACCTGTGGAGTTACTTACAAGTTCTCAACAGCTTACCACCCACAAACCAATGGGTTGGTAGAATGGTTCAACCGAACCATGAATAGCATGATAGGTGCTTTAGAGGAACCCCTTAAGCGTAAGTGGGACCTTCTACTGCCATGCCTTCTCTTTGCTTATAGAGAAGTCCCTCAGGAGGGAGTAGGTTACTCTCCCTTCGAACTACTCTATGGTCATCCCGTCAGAGGTCCATTGGCCCTGATTAAGGAGGGGTTGGAGAGTGCTCCTTCCCCCAAGCCAGTCAGAGTGACTGACTACGTGATAGGTCTCCGGAGGAGAATGTCGCACATGATGACAGAAGCAAGCGATAACTTGAAAGCTGGACAAGCATTGGTCAAGCACTGGCACGATCAAAAGGCTAACATGGTTGAGTTCGCTCAAGACCAGCTCGTTCTCGTTATGATCCCAACAAGGTAGAGGGCCTTGCAAGATAAGTTGATGGGACCTTTCCGAGTAGTGGGTAAACTCGGGGAGGTTAACTATCTGGTGGACTTGGGCAATCCCAAGGAGGCTCCGACAGTCTTTCACACCAACCGACTTAAAGCGTATGTCTCGCGACCTGATGTAGGAGCGTTGCTTCTAGCGTCATCCGAGGAAGAAGAAGAGAGTGAAGCTCTTCCGGATCTCGTCAGAGGCTTACCTTTAGATTAAAAAATTGAAGGAGTGAATCTCTCCTCCAATCTGACAACCGAGCAACAAGAAGAGTGCAAATCTATGTTGAATCAGTTTGCCTCTCTGTTCTTGCTTTCACCAGGCTTGACCCCTTGGGGCCAGCACGACATACTCACTGGTGACTGTCGGCCAGTCAAAAGCAGAGGATACCGCATGTCAGAAAATGTACGAACCTACATCAAAGGTGAGGTCAGCAAGATGCTCGATCTCGGGGTAATAGAGCCCTCTACTAGTCCATGGTCTAGCCCAGTTGTGTTAGTACCAAAGGCCGGATCTAAAGAGCTTAGATTCTGCGTGGATTATAGAGCACCTGCTACGTTCCAACGGATGGTAAACCAGGTTCTAAATGGGATGGAGGACTTCTGCATGGCATACTTGGATGACATCGCAGTGTTCAGCAAATCCTGGGAAGAACATGTAACCCATCTGAGAGATGTTTTGCAGGCTCTTGGATGAGCCAATCTGACCATAAAGGCAAGCAAATGCCAAATTGGACAGAGTAACGTAGGTGTCCAGTCATTTGGTCAACTGAAAACTGGTCGAATGACATTTGGTCGACGCAATTTGGTCGAAAACCAAATGGTCGAATTTTCTTTTTATTTATATATTTATTTTTCGGGTTTTTGTTTTTTAAAAAAGGGGTTTTTAGAGAAAAAAAGGGGGTTGAGGGGGGGGACCCCCCAAAAAATAAAAAAAAAGGGGTGAAAATAAAAAAAAAAAAATTCGACCATTTGGTTTTCGACCAAATTGGTTCGACCATTTGTCTGGTCGACCAATTTCTTTCGACCAAATGTCTGGTAACCAGTAAGGTAGTCTATCTTGGGCATGAGGTAGGCGGTGGAGAGATAAGGCCTTTGCTCAGTAAAATTGAGGCTGTGCAAAATTGGACAACACCGACTACTCAAACCCAGGTGAGAGCCTTCCTAGGCCTCACTGGGTATTACAGGAATTTCATTGAGAACTATGGGACCATAGCTTCTCCACTGAATGTCATATCCTCGCCCAAATTTCCGAGAAAGGTTAAATGGAACGAGGAGTGCCATCAGGCTTTTGAAAACCTGAAAAAGGCTCTTTGCCAAGCCCCAGTACTCAGAGCTCCTGATTACTGCCAACACTTCATTGTGCAGACAGATGCTTCAAATGTAGGAATAGGTGCCATACTCAGTCAACTGGATGGGAAGGGTAGGGAGCACCCCGTTTGCTTCATCAGCCGCAAGCTGAAGGATCCTGAAACAAGGTGCCCAACAATCGAAAGAGAGTGCTTTGCTATCGTGTGGGCGCTGAAGAAGTTTAGGCCGTACTTGTATGGTTCTATTTTCGTCATTCAGACTGACCACCAACCCTTGAGATGGTTAATGCAAATGAAAGGGGAAAACCCAAAACTACTGAGATGGTCGATCTGCCTGCAAGGGTTTGATTTCACCATTGAGCACAGGTCAGGATGTCACCATCAAAATGCTGATGGTCTCTCTAGGATGTATGTCATCGACTAGAGGTATGAGATTCATCCAGGAGTGGATTAAATCCTCCTGTCCCTTAGTCTGGGGGGGGCGAGTGTTAGGGAGCATTCTCTGTTTAGGCTGAATTTCCTAACCTAGTGAGTCCCCCAGCAGCTTTGCTGGATTTCGGGAGTTTGTTTTTTTCCATCCTGCCAAGAGTGAGACTCTTTTCTCCCACTCTTGGACATGTAGGTGTGTAATTCCTTCAAATGTCAATGTGTTCTATGGGCTATGGGGTCTTTTACTCCATAGGGTCTCATATGTTTTTCTATGTGTGTTACACCGCACCCTACGTGCCGTAACACGGGGGCGTCCTAGCGGATCCCCCACCATAGACTCCATACCCGGGGACTGACTACTGTCTCCCCGGGCATGTAAAGTCACCATTGGCTTTACTAGACCTAAATTTACTAACAGAACTAGTACAAACCATCTTATTGTGGACGTACTAGTAGGGGTAATTCGATTACTCCTGGATCTGTTACTCGAGGGGGCACTGTCCCGTCCCCCCTCGTCGAGTTTTGGCTGGTGGCATAACTACTTGTTATGTTCGTCCCCGAACATAACCCTATGGGACTCGTCCCATTGTTGGAGATTGATACTTTTTCTCATTAATCTCTAACGTACCACCGATCTACTTATCTTAAATAGGTTTATCGGGTGGTATTTTCTGCCAGAACTCGGTTTGTAAAATGGCATCTGTGTTCGTCTCTGTGACTCCTAAACCAAAGTTCGAGCCCTTTGTTCCACTTTTGGCGTGCTCTGTACAGAGACCCTCCAAAGTGGTGCCATTCTTTCTGGGTTACCACAGGGGTGTGGGAGGGGGTTTAGGCACCCTGGACCGAGTTGCCTTGCCAACTCCGGTCGCACTCTGGAGTGATTGGCCCAGGTGGTGAGCCTTCCCGCTCACCACTTAGCATGTGTTGATTGACAGCTAGGCTGAATGAATGGGGGTTTTCTGCATAAAAGCAGGGCTTTTGGGACTGGATCTTCAGAAGTCGCCACAGGACCTAAGAATCCGACGAGGGTACCGCTGAGCCAACCTGCACGATGACACCTCCGGTGGAGCCCTGCGGAACCGACTCACCACTTCCCGACGACAGAGGAGATCTCCCTGCCGGAGAGTCTCTTCCCCTGACTGGTGGGAACAACCAGTCCCCTTTGCTTTTTATTCGCCTCAGGACGCAGTGGTCGAATTGCCCGTGCAGAGCACCTCAGCAACCGGATAGCCACTACCCCTGAACCACGACCAAAAGGTGGTGCCTTGTGACGGAGCACTCCGCGGCTGGTCTCTTCCCTGGTGGTGCACCGGACTTCATTTTCTTCGACGACGAGATCATCTCTACTCTTGGCAAAGACCCGACGTGCATCCACCACCAGGAACAACTGCTCCCGCCGGAGCTGCCCTCCACAACAAGGTACCGTGTCCGCCTGGCTTCCCTTTCGTTCGAGTGAGGTGTCTTAATCCTCTCCGTTCCGTTGGGTCGCCTCCAAGCTTTTCTCATTCTTTTTCTGAACTGGTTCAATCTACCGATAACAATTTGCGATACAGACTTGAATGCATCTCCACTAGAGACTTTTTGGGACATCGCGCCTTGCCACTCTCTGAGTGGGCCTGGCCTCTGAACTTTACGATCTATTGTGATTCTTGCCTTCCTGCCTTGCATTTTTTTCCGCTAGGATTGAACTGTGTTGATTTCATAACCTGCCTATCTTTTTCTCTCCCGTCCTAACTAATATTCGAGAGTCATCTGGGTTGAGGCATACACCTCTGTCTGAAAATAAGTGGTACCGGTAGAACCTAGAGTTGTCGATATTGCTAGGGGGATTGATCATCCACTTCGTAGAGTAATTGTGTTTGATTTGTTTGCCGTGATTTGCCTTAGTGTTTTTCATAGACGTTTTGTTATAAATAAATACCTTAATATCTTTACACTAAGCTTCGTTGCATGTTTGCTTGTCTTGATGTGAAGAATTGCCCTATTTTGTATACTCCACATACTGCTCAACTTTTCTTGAGAGAAGTCTGTCTGCTCAGCCACAGCTACCACGTGAATCTGTGTGGTGCAGACTGCTACCAAGTGGGTTCATCGCCAACGCCTGTAGTCCTAAGTCTTTTGCAGTGGTCCCAGAGGGAACTGCACAGGTTTCCGCCTAACACTTGTCATCACTCAGGATTGATTAAAAACGTAATGATGACTACACGTTATGGCTATGGCATCCCGTGTTATTCAGATCAATGAGAAAGGTCATTTGTCAACACACTGAAATAAGAAATTAATAAATTACTAATCGGCATAAATGGTCAGAATTAGAATTAGAATTATGAGCTGGCCTCTCAAATAGGAGAGTAATTCCGTATTCCTACAAATTTGCAAGGTTGTTAAGAATAAATTCCGCCATAAAACGACCTGTGCAACAAGAGAACGAAAGGTCATTATCTGAAAAGTTTAAGCTTACGATTCAAAAATGGTACAATAATAAAGAGAAAATGTGGCTCTTTTGCAGATTTGTTATTTAAAGTTGGAAATGGGCGTATGCTGAAACACCCAGAAAGAAGAGTTGATAAGTGCCCCTAGAAAGCTAAAAAGACTATAAACGTCATTGGTGGTCTGAGACTATTGATAATGGTAAATGCACCCAGTTATATACCAAGCACCTCACAGGAAATTTTGTTTAGTTTTTAGTTTTTCAGCAACATGATAAGGGATTGAGCAAGGAGATATATAATCTCCTGGGGGCGGACGTACTCACTTATTCTGCATACAATTATGTTCATTCTTTAGTATATTGAAACTGCCTTTTTAGAATTATAGGAATGCTATTAGCACTCTAAAACCATTTCTGATTAAGGAAACACAAGGAGAATTGTGTTTTTGAGAGCAGATAATGTTCTTCGTGTTGCCCTCCCTCAGGTTACTAAACGAGTAATGTGAGTTGATGGGTTCTTGAATGCACAAAAGGCACTTTAACTAACCTCATAAGTACTTTGAAACTTAAAATGGTTTTGCACTTGCTGGTTTCACACAAAGTATAGGAAATAACCTGTAATGGTTTTAATGTTTTTTTCTTTTGTCTAAGTTTATTTTTATTTTTTGTGTAATAAAATTGGTTTTGAAAAGTTGGCGAAGGTATTATTGCAGCTATTAGTGTAAGCTGTTTTTCAATCTCGGACAACAGAAAATTGGTTATGCTAGAGGAAGGGGTAACCTATTTCCCTTTTGTTTGCTGTTCTGTGGAAAAAAGTAAAAGCAATAGAGGGTTTAATCAAAAATAGATTACAACTGCACCAATTCATTTTTAAATGTTTGAAAACATTAGTAACTTAAAACCATTTACAAATGCATGTGTCTGTGCAAGTTCGGCACAGCATAACTAAATAAAGTAATTATTCAGTTTGTATTTAAAAGAAATACATGTTGTCTAATGTACTGTGCAAAATACGTTGATTGCAAAAGCAGCATTTTCTTTGATTTCCTATTTGAATGCTGCCTGTACATTTCATACTGTACATGACCGAAGCAATCCAAATCAGATCTTCTGCCCATATGTCTAATTGTTATTTTCATCAATTAGCCGGAGTCATCCATATGAGACCATTCATTCTGTCAACAGGAGTTAAAGGGCAGTTCCATGGCTGCCTCTATGGACTACAGCTACCAGAATTAATTGAAGCTACAAACTTGGATAAACCAGTAAAACCTGATTTGACTTCCTCCCTGATGAGTGCAAGAGGATGGAAGCACTTGTAGGTGAACACCACCTGGACTGTAAGAGGCTGAATGTGCTGGGAACCACAGATTTCCCTCACCCCCCCTCTTTTTTGCAACATTTTTTGTGAGCACCAGACCCCAGAGAGGCAGCTCATGGGTGACACATTCCGCAAGAAGGAGAGCCACACTCTTGGTTTTCCCCCCTCCACTCACTTTGGGTCTTACGTTATATAATAGGAGGGAGAGTTGGTTCCTTTCTGCCTTTATGAACTACAGCTACCAGAATTAATTGAATCTACAAACATGGATTAACTAGTAGTACCTGATTTGACTGCCTCCCTGATGAGTGCAAGAGGCATGAACGTAGCATGTCTCTCTCTCTCTCTCTCTCTCTTTCTCTCTCTCTCTCTCTCTCACACACACACAAACACACACACACACACTCACTGCTTCTAGAATTGAAATCTGCTCCTTATGTCTATAAAAGAATGATCTCTCACAACAAGTTATGTAGCTGAACACCCAGAAAACCTTGATACAAAATAAGATACATCACAGAGCTCATAGTGATGTTGCCCTCGTCCATTTGTCACCACTCAAATGCACAAAAGAATTGGCTGTATTCTCGAAAAATTGTGAATCTCAATGAGATGAGCCATGACCCAAAGATGCACCTGTGCCATGGCACATCTCATTGGAGATGGCACATTGACCAAAAAAACACCCGAACCACTCCAAACATGTCCACTCCGCAAAGGTGCGCACATTGTGGTGTAAAAGGAGCACAAATAAGTAGGCATTTAATGATGCATCTGAAGACATGGCACATTTTCGTCAAAACCACAGTGGACATCTTACACTCCTGGGTCACATTACCCTCATCATTTCAAAAGGAGATGTGCTGGTGACTGGATGTGCCCTTGATTTATATGCATGCAACATGTCCTGTATACCTAAATGCACATTTACAGGCTAATTCATAGAATTTCGAACAAAAGTGGCGCACGCGGCTGGCACACAGTGTGCGCGTGCGAATGTCTGCGCCAGCCGCGTGCGCTAAAATCGATTTCCGTGCACAGCGTATTCATGGATTTTAGGCTCCAAAACCAGCCGTGGCGCAGAATGGCGCAGCGACCCTGCAGCAGCGCCAGTTACGCCCCCAAGAACGCCCTCGCGCAAGGAAAAGCCATCAAAATTCCCAATTCAGCGCAAAGGGCTGCGCTAACCCTGGACCAGTTTACAGGGCTGACAAACAGCAAATGCCAAGCGGGGAACGTGTATTACTGGGGTGCGTGTGAAGTTTCACACGCGAAAGGGCCTGTGCGAGTGAGGTACGTGTATTACTGGGGTTCGCAGGAATTTTCACATGCGATTTCAGCAGGGTACGTGTATTACGGGGTTTGCGGGAACTTTCACACGCAAAAGGGCCTGTGCGAGTGGGGTACGTGTATTACGGGGGTGCGCGGGAAGTTTCACAAACGATTGGGCTGGGTACGTGTATTTCAGGGGTGCGCGGGAAGTTTCACACGCGAATGGCCTGAGTACGTGTATTTCAGGGGTGCGCGGGAAGTTTCACACATGATTGGCCTGTGCATGTGTATTTCAGGGGTGCGTGGGAAGTTTCACACGCGATTTCAGCAGGGTACGTGTATTACGGGGTTCGCGGGAACTTTCACACGCGAAAGGGCCTGTGCAAGTGGGGTACGTGTATTACAGGGGTGCGGTGGAAGTTTCACACGCGATTGGGCTGGGTATGTGTATCTCAGGGGTGCGTAGGAAGTTTCACACGCGCATGGCCTGGGTACATGTATTTCAGGGGTGCGCAGGAAGTTTCACACGCGATTGACCTGTGTATGTGTATTTCACGGGTGCGCGGGAAGTTTCACACGCGATAGGGCCTGGGTACCTGTATTTCAGGGGTGAGCGGGAAGTTTCACATGCGATTGGGATTAGTACGTGTATTTCAGGGGTGCGCGGGAAATTTCACATGCGATTGGCCTGGGTACGTGTATTTCAGGCGTGCGCGGGAAGTTTCACACGCGATTGGCCTGGGTACGTGTATTACCGGGCTGCGCATGAAGTTTCACATGCGATTTTGCTGTCAGAGCGGGGAACGCGTATTTTGGGGGTGCGCGGGGAGTCCTTCACGTGAATTGGCAGTGTGGGTCCTCCCAGGTGTCCCCTCTACCCCCTCCACGGCCCCTGCAGGCAGCCCAAACCACAGGAGACTACCCCACACCCCTGGTCATGTCCTGCAGGCAGCACATCCACCATGGGCATGCCCCCCAGCCAAGCCACATGCCACGTTGCAATATGATCACCAACTCATGTCTCCCAGCACCCCCACCCCCCCAGCAGTGCAGGGCACCTGCCAGTAGGCCCCCACTCATGTCCCCTTGCACCCCCACCCCCCAGCAGTGCAGGGCACCTGCCAGCATGCCCCCACTCATGTCCCCTGGCACCCCCACCCCCCAGCAGTGCAGGGCACCTGCCAGCAGGCCCCCACTCATGTCCCCCTCATGTCCCCTTGCACCCCAACCCCCCAGCAGTGCAGGGCACCTGCCAGCAGGCCCCCACTCATGTCCCACTCATGTCCCATTGCACCCCCACCCACCAGCAGTGCAGGGCACCTGCCAACAGGCCCCCACTCATGCCCCCTTGCACCCCCACACCCCAGCAGTGCAGGGCACCTGCCAGCAGGCCCCCACTCATGTCCCACTCATGTCCCCCAGCACCCCCACCCCCCAGCAGTCAGGGGCACCTGCCAGCAGGCCCCCACACATGTCCCACACATGTCCCCCTGCACCCCCAACCCCCCCATCATTGACAGGCACCTGCTAGCATGCCTTGACACATGTCCCCCAGCCAACACATCATCACAATCCAGATCCCTGGCTCTTATGGCCACACAAATCCCACACCACAGCACTCCAGTCCAAACAACCAACCAAGCTTTACATCCACTCCAAATAGAAATCCCCATTACATGATAGATCACAAATAAGCAGTATGCGCATGAGTACAAGTCTGTCCGACCCACACAATGGCAACACATGACTGAGAAATCCCACATTGTGACATGCATGAACCAATGAGAGAAGACCACACATTGAAGTAAGAAACAAAAATGTAATCAAGTCAAAATGAAGGGAATGAAATAAAAACACACAATAATGCCAATAATAATGAAAATGCAGCATGTCCCAAAAAATGATAAATAAAAAAAATGTGAATCCAAATTAATCCAAATGAAAATGTGTCCAAAGTCACCGTCCAACAAAGCAAATCCAAAGGGAAAGAAAAGCGTAATATCCATTGCTCCATGGTGAAGAAAAATAAAGATGAAGGAGAAAAATCCACTGTAAAACTATGTACAAATAGCAAATCCAGGGTCCATGAGCGCAACGACATAAATGAAACCTACAATGAAACCTAGCAAATTACTAACTATATACAAAAATGTGGGGCATAGTCCATGCGCCCCAAATGAAATAAAAAAGAAATTAAAATTAACACTAATGAACTATATACAATGGCGGCAGGCAAGTCCAACGGCTCACTTGTTGATGTCATGGGCCAGGGCATCATCGAACTCCTGTTAAATGTCTTGGAGGTGGGCCTGTTCTCTGGCCCCGAGGTCTCGCAGGGATAACGCCATGTCCACCTCCAACTCCCTGCGAATTCCCCCGAGGCACTCAGCCTGCCTCAGCGCCCTGTGCATGGTGTTCTCTGCCCTGACCATCGTGAGCCGTGCCTCCTCCGCCCGCCGCCGCTCCGCACCTATCTGCTGGCCCAACCGCTGCCACACGGAAGACACTCCCATTCCAGGGTCCTCCTGCCCTCCGGCCGATGCCTGCCCCTCCCACGCTGCCTCCCACGTTGAGCCTGCCGCTGCCTCTGACGCAACTGCCTCTGCCAGCATGACGGCATCCAGCTGATGGAATCCACCGACGCCGTCGTGCACTTGCCCTGCTCGATGATGCCGGCACATCCTCCATCTGCTGGGGTCCAGTTGCTGTGGTGTCCACCCCTGCTGGACCTCGGACTCCCGACTGTGGCAGGGATGGGATCCCCACCAAGCTGGCTGCGTTGGTCAGGGCAGGTCCACAGGGGGCCCTGGTGGAATCTGGGCCGGAAGACGGCATGGAGAACGACTGGCGCATAGTCTCCACAGAGGAGGAGAAAGCCGCCAGAGTGGCCGACACATGTACAAAACCCCCGACCATGGACACTCCCAACTGGGCCACGTTGGCACGCTGCTCTTCGTTATGATGTGCGTGCTCCACCGGGAAGCACGCACATCATCACGAATGTCACGCGTGCACAACACGACACCAATCAGGACCTTCTCCATACGGCCAGGGATCCCCTCGTCCGCAGGTAGAGGAGTGTCAGATGACATGGACATCCCCCCTACCTGCGGACAGGCCTGGGATGGGGCATCCCTGCTGGTGCATGGTGGTGCAGTCACAGGGTCAGGGACAGCGACATGCACAGGCCCCTCTGCGGTGACCTGTGCTGCCTCCTGGCCCTGGACTGCACCACTTGCACCAGTGGTACCACCCCCACCAGGCCCCATGTGCGGCTCAGTAGCGGCCTCCTCCTCCTCTGTGGAAACCACCAACCTGGATGGCTCCACACCGTCTTCCGCCGTTGCAAGCCCCTGTGGGGGCTCACCCACCCCTTCCGCTGCAGCCGTAGTGGCAGATGCAGCACCAGTCCCCTCACTCCCGGATGATGGTAAATTCTGGGAGGGTGACTGGGCCTTGCGTCGCTGGCCGGTGGGGGCATCCCCGCCACTTTGCTCCACAGCGCCGTCTCCGCCCTCTTCATCACTTGCCGCTGTGTAGAGGGAGACATAGAACACAAGCATCAGGGTACTGTACAATGGTCCCCTAGACAGGAAGCAATAGCAGATGAGTGGCACTGTCAAACATCACTTCCATCATGTCCCTTCACAACACATGGGTCAGTGCAGGCAAAACACATGCAGTAACGGGCATGGCGCATGTTATGAACATTAGCATACATGTCCAAGGGACTCTTCAAACTTACAATGCTGGTTTGAAACTCTCATGCATCATGGGTCATGCCCATCACATGCACACACTTCACCCTAGTTTCATCCATCTGGCCTCGTACACCCCAGACACAGTGGATACAAGGAGGAGCAGGCTGCATCAGTGAATCTGAACATTGTCACAGACGTGTCATGCATCCATGGCATTTCCAAGTCACAGACACGCAAGGCAGACACACAGACATGGACACCATACATGTCCATGACAGCAGCTACCATCTCTCACACCCCATCCATGTTCAATAACAGAGAAAGGCATGCATTCATGTGTGCATTCCCCATGCTGCTCCGCATGTTGGATTGTAACACATGCATCAACCATGTGGTTCACACATTACTGGTCTCACATGCATGACCATGATGTCCCTGCACACACACATACGTACATGGCCTATGTCACACATACAGGCAAGTATCAGACAACCAGCACCCTGCAACATGCCCTGTCTCACACAGCAATGCTTGGCCACTTACCGCTCAACTCCGGACGGGTCTGCCTCCGAAGGATCTGGGCGTGGAGCGCTGGGCATACGCGTTCCAGGACCCTCATCTGGATGGTACTCATGCTGCCCCGGCCCCCCTCCACGAGGCGCCGGGCCTTGTTGAGGGTCCTGGACCTGAAGTCCTCCTAGTGCTTCTTGACATTATGGAATTCGTGGACTGCCACCCCCTCCGCGTTGATGGCAGTCACGATGTCCGTCCAGATCCTGGTCCGTCCTTCCTTGTCGGCGCGCGACTTTCCGAAGAGGGCATCATAATGCCCCAGGACATGCTCCAACAGGACACCAACTTCGGTGGCAGTGAAGCTGGTGGCCCTCTGCCTCTCTGGCTGGGGGTTGCCAGTGGTGCCAGATGGAGATGTGCCCGACATGGCAACCCCAGAGGCAGGAGTGGGTGGGCAACTGGGTCCTGGGGCTGGGCTGTGGAGCGATGGAATCCCAGTCGGGAGTCTTCTGTTCCAGCAGGGGTGGACACAGCAACTGCACCCCTGCAGATGGCTGACGTGCAGGCACCAAATAGCAGGGCACATGGGCAGCAGGCAGCAGCAGATGGCTGGTGGGAGCGTGCTCGAGGCTCTTGGGGGCAGGAAAATGGCCTTCAGGGCAGGAGCGTGGTCTTCCGTGTGTGTACGCGTGGCCAGCTTGATACGGAGTGATTTGGCACATGAAAATCCTGCACGTCAGTGTGTGATTGGAGGAAAGGCCCTTAGCGCGTAAGTGCGTCAGCGCACGTACGCGATTTCATTGGACCAAAGGCCCTTAGCGCATCTGTGACGTGACGCGCGTGGGTGTTTCCCTCATAGCACGTGATGACAGAGCACACGTGGAAAAGCTACACGTCCGAGTCAGCGCGTGTAATTGGAGTAAAGGGCGCATACACGCGTAAGTGACGTGTACGTGTGGGCCGGTTTAAAAGGTACGTGTAGGATGCCATTTCCTTGTATGTGCTTTTTGTGGAGAGCGAGTGGGTGGATTCTGTACTTCTTGTCGGTTCACACGCGATTACTTCACAGTGTTTCAAGTTCGTACTCCCTGTTACCTCTGACAGCTTTCATTTTTTGACTTTTTTTGGGCCTGTTTCCTCAAACAGTGTTCACTTCTCCTTTTGTCCTGTCTCCTCAGACAGCATACAATTCTTCTTTTGGTGGGGGTGTTGCGCGTATTTTTCACGTTCTTTTTCCAGGCAGATGGTGAGTTCCACACGTACTTAGCAACTGTGCTTGCCCCGTGCGTCGCGTACCCCTTCAGAGGTCTTTGTAGGCTGCGTGTCTCACGCGTATGCTTATTTTTGTGTTTCTGGGTGCCACAGCGTAGTGCAGGTTCATTTTTCCACACACGTGGTCTACGAGGGGTTACGTGCACGTTTATTTTTGTTTTTGGGCTGCCTGTGCATTGCGTGACCTGTCATCTTCCCCCAGGGGTCACAGACAGCCTAGTTAGAGCACTAGGGTACGAATTCCATCTAGTACCCTACCCGTTTGACCCCCAATTGCCCAGGACAATAGTTTACTGCTCCTCCCATACGCACAACAACATCAGTGCCATGTCTGGGAGGCGACCAAGCGGTAAGGGAGGCAAAGGTGGCCGACCTTCAAAAGGTGGACATGGTGGGCGTGATAGGGGACGTGGCCAGGATTTGCAGGGTGCCCCTATACCCCCATGTGTGGAGGAGCAATCAGGGACACCCATGACCCCCCCCATGGTTGAGGGAAACGTGGCTGAGATCATGCCGCTACTCTGGTAACTGGCGGTGGGTCTCCACAAGAGGACAAGGAACTCACTGAACATGAGTCTGTTGCTGGGACCTTCGTCAAAGAGGAACCGATCTGAGGTGTGGGAGAACTACCCGATTATTACACATTGTCCGGTGAGTGCCCATGTGTGTGTGTGTAATGCATGTGTATGTTGTTTGGGTGACGGGTTCTGATTGAGTGCCAGGTGAGGGTGTGTGTGACTGAGTAGTATGGGTCACCCATGTGCTTCATCCAAAACATTCTGCGGCCTTGAATTTGGGTGTGACACTATCCCTTCTGCCTACAGTAGTAATTCAGCGCAACATTACGGCAGTGTAACGCTCACCTGATTCTCACAGAGGCGCAGGTCTGGCTTCGAGTGCGGGTGCTTCTTCAATGGTGAAGCGCAGGACCCTGAAGATGGACAGGAAGGGCCCCTCTACTCTGGCTTCTCTGGCTTGCAGGAATATTCCCCTGTGCGTGAAAAGGGAGTATTACCTACTGACTGAGTTATGCTCAAGCCTCCCACTCTCCTCCAGCCCTCCAGGATACCCTTCCACGATTCCCTGTGAAGTCTCACCTTAGGGTCAAGAAGGATGAGCTCGCCATCCTGCTTCTGATGCAGGGGCGCGTTGAAACCCAGTTACTTCACTGGATTGAGGATTGATGGGAGTTTCGGTAAGCTTGACTATTCAGGTAAGGCGCTGTAAAAGTTCTGCTGCAAGTTATAAAGTCCAAGCTTAAAAATAATGTTCATTGTCTTGTTGCAGAATGCCGGAGATATGGCGCCGACCCGAAGTGAAACGTGCAGTTCCAGTAAATGACAGGTAAGTTCCGGATGAGCGCTCGGGTAATGTCTTTGCATTCGCTCATTCAATGTCTTTGTCTTTTTTCCCCATAGGGGCCGGGGTCCGGAAAATGCCTGGAAGCGGCAAGACCCAAAATGAAATGGGAATGACCCAACAGGTAAGTCTTAGAAGGAAACTGAGCTTTTCCTATTCCTTTCCTTCTGTCACCTTGTTCTTGTCTTTTTCTCTCTAGGTTCTGGGAAGTGGCTGTGGATCCGGATGATCGCTGCTGAAGATGGAGGAGTCCAGGATAGGTGAGTGAAATGCAGCGCTGCAGCGATCGTAGCGAAATGCTTTTAAAATGATGCCTTCCTTTTCAGGATCGTCGGTGTGATGTCTCCGTGGTGCTGATTTAGCAGGTAAAGTCTTTTGTCTCCCTTTGCAGGTGACCCAGGATACTGACAGGCGTGGCTGAGGTCCAGATGCAGGAGCTGACACGGTGAGCGTCCAGCTGCGAGGAGCAGAACAACACGAAGCGTGAGTTGCTGAACGGGTGTGGTTTAAATAGCTTTGGAAGAAGTTCCCAGTGTGTATCCTTCCACCGATCAGGTATGTATCCTTCCCCGACCACACCCGGGTGGAAAGTAGTCCCACAGGTAAAGTAGTTCCATTCAGGCCTCAAGAGGGCCTGGATGTAGCAGCATGGTCTGCATCAGGCAAGTGCACATTAAAACACTTGAACACATGTCTAGCTTTATGAGCCTGGCGCCAGGGGGCCCGCTGGCACTCCCCTGGGGGAAATGATGCCTGCCTCTGGGGTTGCTGGGTCGGACCTGGCTCCTTGGAGGTAGGCATCATGACAGGCAGTTGCCCTTGAGGTGGCATCATGCAACAACATTGTTTGTATTTTTCAGTGTTCTTTCAGGCTGATTGTTTCAACTCTCCCACTTTTGCAACACATTCCTCAGCGTATCTTTTCACACTATGTGGCATTTTTAATCTCTTCATGTCCATCTCACATGGATGGGTGACAGTACTCATTCACTGACATATGGATGTACTTGTGGAATGTACCATGGCTATGGTACATGCCATCTGTATGATGGCATGTGTCATTTATGTGTATAGGACATGCCACTCACAGGCCAATGTGTGATGGCAGAGCTACCCAGCATGCAGCAAATGTGTTGCTCTTCCATCTTGGTGTCATCAGTGTCAGACTTTTGCCTCCCCTTCCAACTCTATGACAGTGCAAGCATGGGAGGGTTATAGTCATGTGGGACATGTGTAAATCATGTACTGGTTCTGTAGCTTGTCAGGCCTATTTGTGTGCTATGGTGCTAATGCCTGTTTCGATTTTTTGTCTTTCATGTTTTTGCAGGGGATGACGCACTTGATGCTGTTGAGGTTGAGGAGATGGTGCAGACCCAGGAGGAACCTGAGGCACAACCGGCCACCAGTGGGGGACGTGGTGTGGTGGTGGGTGAGAACTGCTGCAGACAATTGTGTCCAGGGGTGTCTCTGGGCGCACCTCCCCAGACCTCTATTCAGGTGTTGATTCGGATGATGAGACCTTTGTGGCGTCGCAGGTAAGTGTTTCTGGAAGGGGTTCTGTTCTTTCCAACCCACCTGCACCAGGGGTAGAACCCTCTATGGGGATGTCAGTGTTGGTTAGTCAGCCTTTGGCGGTTACGGGTGCAGGGTCACACTCCACAACATCTGATCCTGTTCCTGGGCCAGCAGATCAGAGGGGGAATGCAGTCCTGCAGCCTCAGGCAGTGCCGGCACAGCAAGGCGCAGATCGCCTTGCCCCAAACAGGTGTGGTGCCCGCCGACGCGGTGGCCGTACGCCACCAGGCAATACCGCATGTGAACAATCCATTTACGGTATGGCAACCCAACAGGCAGCATCAGTTGAGATGATGGCTCAAGCAATGGAGAGGGTGGCCACTTCCATTGTCCCCCCTGAAAGGCAGATGGAGCTACTACAGCAGGCAACAGACTCCATTTGCCAATCACACAGGGAGGACATGTTGGCGTCCAACAGGGATAGACGGGTGGCACTGGAGACTCTACGCCAATCAATATCAATAGAGTCCCAGGGCCACAGGGAAGCCCTGAGGGTAGAAAGCCATCACCTCAGGGAGACTCTTGTTGACCTTGAGACTTCCACTAACTTGCGGACAGAACAGCATCTGGAGCGGCTCACACGTTCGCTCTCAGCTGAGATGCAGGCAACTCGGGAGGAGATCCGGGCATCACGTCATGTGCTGCATGGGGATATCCGCACTATAATCCTCCAGAACGAGACCTTCCACACCCGCATGCTTGCTACCATGGAGGACCATACCAGGGCTTTGCGTGGGCTGCCTCCAAAAGCACCACCACCTCCTGTGGCAGCAGCAGAGGTTAATGAGAGCGACAGCAGCAGTTCTCCCACATTGGCATAGCCGTGCAGGCCATGAGCCCATGGAGGTGTTTTTTTTTCCCAACATCCAGACAGGCGGCTGTTGGTGCGCACCCTGTCCTCGGACCTCCTGGGTGGCCTCCCCCACCCAACCCCCTGGCCACCACATGGCGATTTTTGATTTTTGTTTTTTGATTTTTGGTTTTGTTACAGTGTGTTGCCTTGTGTGGCTCTCGTGGGCATCCACTGTATTCCGGCTGGGCACATGCAGGCTTGTCCTGAGTTTGGGTTAGATGCTTGGGTTCGTGAGACACACACCCCTCCTGCTTCCCGTTTCCATGGGCTTGCAAAGGGTGTGCCCATGTGACAGTGACTTACACAGTGACGTTGGACTCCCATGAGCTGTGTGGGCAGTCTGTAGTCAATACTGTGTAGACATTCCTTGTGTATATTGTTGTTGTATTGTACACTGCATGTTGTAATTATGTATGCTTCTGCTTCCATGTCTCCCTCTAAATTTGCAGGTTCATTCCTCATGTCTTCACAAGGCCGTCTACTTTGGAGATGGAGTTCATGTTGTATGCAGTACACAGACAAGTTTTGTAGCCTGCAAGACTACAGTTGGAAGGGGGCGATGTGGTGGCATATTCAGGTTGTAAGACTACGACTACTTTAACTTAGGACTGTCATGTTTTAGTTATGTTTGAGCTTGTGTAGCTGCATTGTATTGTTGGTAAGTATTTGGTCATGTGTGTTGTTGGTTCAACATTACTGGGAGCATATTGTGTGTGGCCAGTTTCCATTAGGGACACTGTACTTTGTGACACTTGTGTCAGGTTTTCGGGATTGCTTTGTTTGCTCTCACATAGCATGACATGCCATGGTGTGTTGGGTGGTGGTGCTGGGGAGGGGTTGGGTGACAAGACACTGTTCTCATGTTGTATTTCGCAAGGGGGTAATGCATTTAGCAGCATATGTGTCTTTTGATGACACAGCATTGGTGGTGTTTCTGTAGGTAGGGATGCACCCATTGTGACACTTCCAGGTGACCAATCTCAGGCTGGTATGGTTGTGACAGTTCACTGTCCCTTGTGTCATCATCGATTGTCAGCTGGTATGTGGCAGGGCTGTGTGCACTCCACAAGGGTGTGATTCTAAGTGAAGTAATTAGCCACCAGCTGCGTTCGGGCTGCCTCACCCCGTGCCCTTTCGCCTCCCATGCGCAGCGGGCGTGCATGTGGTTGGGGATGTGGGTGCACCACCATGTCCACCGGCAGGCCCCGGCGTGTTGCAACTTTGTGCAAGACACATGCTGCCACTATGATCCTGCACACTACTGGGGGAGCGTATAACAGCTGCCCGCCAGAACGGTCCAGGGAGCGAAAGCGTGACTTGAGCACTCCGAATGTGCGCTCCACTATGCCCCGGGTTGCAATGTGGGCTGTGTTCTATCTTACCTCGGGTGGCGTGGTGGGGTCCCAAATTGGCGTCATCATGTGGGTGCTCAGAGGGTAGGCACTGTCCCCTGGGGAGGTGGTGATGGGTATCATTAGTAGGGTTGTGACATTACTCAGTATCTGGCATGCATGCATGTGCTGCGGCATTTATACTCACTGAGCAGCCATGTATCGCCATGCAACCCAGCTTTTAGGTCCCGGTTTAGGGTTGACATTCTGTAAATGAAACTGTCGTGGGTAGACCCTGGATAGTTGGCATATACTGAGGTGATGATTCCCTTGGCATCACATACTACCTGGACGTTGATGGAATGCCAGTGCTTGTGGTTTCTATAGATGTGCTCTGATGCCGTGGGGGGACGTAGAGCCACATGGGTGCAATCAATGGCACCGAGGACTTTGGGGAATTGTGCCACCCCGTAGAAATCCTGGACGGCAGCCTGCCTTTCTGCAGGTATTCTGGGCAGGTGTATGTGCCTGCGGACTGATGGGCGTGCAGTCATGATGGCCAAGACCTGGTGTAGGCAGCGTGACTACATGGCCTGTGACACCCCCCTCACTATGGCACTTGCCCGCTGAAATGATGCGTTGCTCAAAAAGTGCAGTACATTGAGGACCTTCTCCAGGGGGCTGAGTGCTTGGGAGCAGGGGGTGGGTGATGTGAGGTCATCCTCCCACTCACTGACCAGGTCGAGTATTATGTGAGGTGGAAAGGCTGGTTCTGAGTGTGAAAATTCTGGGCCTGACTATCCTCCTCCTCCTCCTGCGGTATCCCACGACCACTGCTGCTAGGAACGGTATGATCATCCTGGCGTCAGAGCTTGCTTGTTTTTTGCGCGCACTTTTATGCTGCGCGGGTCCACATATGCCTGCTTTCTGCTGGCGTACGTGTTTCCGGATTAGCGTGTCTTTTTTGGCACGTGCGTGTGGGCGTTCCGCGCATTTGCCTCCTGTACTTCCCCGCCCACCCCAGTAATACACGTACCCTGCTCGCCCAGGCCCAATCGCGTGTAAAACTTCCTGCGAGCCCCTGAAGTACACGTACCCCGCTCACCCAGGCACAATCGCGTGTAAAACTTCCCACGAGCCACTGAAGTGCACGTACCCCGCTCGCCCAGGCGCAATCGCGTGTGAAACTTCCCACGCACCCCCGAAATACACGCTATTTTTGACACAGCGGGTGTCCGTGTTTGTCGCGTACTCCTTTTCACGTCATTTGTCCTAGAGGGCCACAGTATGGGACATTCATCAGAGCTGTATATACGGGCTTTTTGTTAGCGCAGGGACGCTACCGCCTGCCTTCGTGTGTAGGGTTGTGACATTACTCAGTATCTGGCATGCATGCATGTGTTGATGTACATAGTTGACTTTTGATTTGTGTCATGAGATCGCCATTTCACTGCAGGGGGGTGGGGGTGCAAGGGGACATGAGTGGGGGCCTGCTGGCAGGTGCCCTGCAATGCTGGGGGGTGGGGGTGCAAGGGGACATGAGTGGGACATGGGTGGGGGCCTGCTGGCAGGTGCCCCTCAGTGCTGGGGGGTGGGTGTGTAAGGGGACATGAGTGGAGGCCTGTAGGCAGGTGCCGCTCAGTGTTGGGGGGTGGGGGTGCAAGGGGACATGAGTGGGGGCCTGTTGGCAGGTACCCCTCAGTGCTGGGGGGTGGGGGTGCAAGGGGACATGAGTGGGACATGATTGGGGCCTGCTGGCAGGTGCCCCTCAGTGCTGGGGGTGTGTGTGCAAGGGGACATGATTGGGAGCCTGCTGGCAGGTGCCGCTCAGTGCTGGGGGGTGGGGGTGCAAGGGGACATGAGTGGGACATGAGTGGGGGCCTGCTAGCAGGTGCCCCTCAGTGCTTGGGGCTGGGGGTGCAAGGGGACATGAGTGGGGGCCTGCTGGCAGGTGTCCTGCACTGCTGGGGGGTGGGGGTGCAAGGGGACATGAGTGGGGGGCTGCTGGCAGGTGCCCTGCACTGCTGGGGGGTGGGTGTGCAAGGGGACATGAGTGGGGGCCTGTTGGCAGGTGCTCCTCAGTGCTGGGGGGTGGGGGTGCAAGGGGACATGAGTGGGGCATGAGTGAGGGCCTGCTGGCAGGTGCCCTGCACTGCTGGGGGGTGGGGATGCAAGGGGACATTAGTGGGACATGAGTGGGGCCTGCTGGCAGGTGCCCCTCAGTGCTGGGGGGTGGGGTTGCAAGGGGACATGAGTGGGACATGAGTGGGGGCCTGCTGGCAGGTGTCCTGCACTGCTGGGGGGTGGGGGTGCAAGGGGACATGAGTGGGGGCATGCTGGCAGGTGCCCCTCAGTGCTGGGGGTGCAAGGGGCATGAGTGGGACATGAGTGGGGGCCTGCTGGCAGGTGCCCCTCAGTGCTGGGGTGTGGGGGTGCAAGGGGACATGAGTGGGGGGCTGCTGGCAGGTGCCCTGCACTGCTGGGGGGTGGGGTTGCAAGGGGACATGAGTGGGACATGAGTGGGGGCCTGCTGGCAGGTGCCCCTCAGTGCTGGGGTGTGGGTGTGCAAGGGGACATGAGTGGGGGCCTGTTGGCAGGTGCCCCTCAGTGCTGGGGGGTGGGGTGCAAGGGGACATGAGTGGGGGCCTGCTGGCAGGTGCCCCTCAGTGCTGGGGGGTGGGTGTGCAAGGGGACATGAGTGGGGGCCTGCTAGCAGGTGCCCCTCAGTGCTGGGGGGTGGGGGTGCAAGGGGACACGAGTGAGACATGAGTGGCGGCCTGCTAGCAGGTGCCCCTCAGTGCTGGGTGGTGGGGGTGCAAGGGGACACGAGTGAGACATGAGTGGGGGCCTGCTGGCAGGTGCCCCTCAGTGCTGAGGGGTGGGGGTTACAAGGGGACATGAGTAGGACATGAGTGGGGGCCTGCTGGCAGGTGCCCTGCACTGCTGGGGGTGGGGGTGGAAGGGGACATGAGAGGGACATGAGTGGGGGCCTGCTGGCAGGTGCCCCTCAGTGCTGGGGGGGTGCAAGGGGACATGAGTGGAGGCCTGCTGGCAGATGCCCCTCAGTGCTGGGGGGTGGGGGTGCAAGGGGACATGAGTGGGACATGAGTGGGGGCCTGCTGGCAGGTTCCCCTCAGTGCTGGGGGGTGGGAGTGCAAGGGGAAATGAGTGGGACATGAGTGGGGGCCTGCTGGCAGGTGCCCTGCACTGCTGGGGGGTGGGGGTGCAAGGGGACATGAGTGGGACATGATTGGGGGCCTGCTGGCAGGTGCCCTGCACTGCTAGGGGGTGGGGGGTGTAAGGGGACATGATTGGGGGCCTGCTGGCAGCTGCCCTGCACTGCTGGGGGGTGGGGGTGCAAGGGGACATGAGTGGGACATGAGTGGGGGCCTCCTGGCAGGTGCCCCTCAGTGCTGGGGGGTGGGTGTGCAAGGGGAGATGAGTGGGGGCCTGCTGGCAGGTGCCCCTCAGTGCTGGGGGGTGCAAGGGGACATGAGTGGGGGCCTGCTGGCAGGTGCCCCTCAGTGCTGAGGGGTGGGGGTGCAAGGGGACATGAGTGGGACATGAGTGGGGGCCTGCTGGCAGGTGCCCCTCAGTGCTGGGGGGGGATCAAGGGGACATGATTGGGGGCCTGCTGGCAGGTGCCCTGCACTGCTGGGGGGGTGGGGGTGGTGGGAGACATGGGTGGGGGCCTGGTGGAGGCTGCCCCTGCACTGCTGGGGGGTGGGGGTGGTGGGAGACATGGGTGGGGGCCTGGTGGTGGCTGCCCCTGCACTGCTGGGGGGTGGGGGTGGTGGGGAACATGAGTTGGACATGGGTGGGGGCCTGCTGGCAGGTGCCCCACAGTGCTGGGGGGTGGTGGGAGACATGGGTGGGGGCCTGGTGGAGGCTGCCCCTGGTGGCTGGGGGATGGGGGTGGTGTGAGACATGGGTGGGGGCCTGGCGGAGGCTGCCCCTGCAGTGCTGGGGGGTGGGGGTGGTGGGAGACATGGGTGGGGGCCTGGTGGAGGCTGCCCCTGGTGACTGGGGGGTGGGGGTGGTGGGAGACATGGGTGGGGGCCTGGTGGAGGCTGCCCCTCGTAACTGGGGGGGGTGGGGGTGCTGGGAGACATGGGTGGGGGCTTGGTGGAGGCTGCCCCTGGTGACTGGGGGGTGGGGGTGCTGGGAGACATGGGTGGGGGCCTGGTGGTGGCTGCCCCTGCACTGCTGGGGGGTGGGGGTGGTGGGGAACATGCGTTGGACATGGGTGGGGCCTGCTGGCAGGTGCCCCACAGTGCTGGGAAGTGGGGGTGGTGGGGAACATGAGTTGGACATGGGTGGGGGCCTGCTGGCAGGTGCCCCACAGTGCTGGGGGGTGGTGGGAGACATGGGTGGGGGCCTGGTGGAGGCTGCCCCTGGTGGCTGGGGGATGGGGGTGGTGTGAGACATGGGTGGGGGCCTGGTGGAGGCTGCCCCTGCAGTGCTGGGGGGTGGGGGTGGTGGGAGACATGGGTGGGGGCCTGGTGGAGGCTGCCCCTGGTGACTGGGGGGTGGGGGTGGTGGGAGACATGGGTGGGGGCCTGGTGGAGGCTGCCCCTGGTGACAGGGGGGGGTGGGGGTGCTGGGAGACATGGGTGGGGGCCTGGTGGAGGCTGCCCCTGGTGGCTGGGGGGTGGGGGTGCTGGGAGACATGGGTGGGGGCCTGGTGGTGGCTGCCCGTGCACTGCTGGGTGGTGGGGGTGGTGTGAGACATGGGTGGGGGCCTGGTGGAGGCTGCCCCTGGTGACTGGGGGGGTGGGGGTGGTGGGAGACATGGGTGGGGGCCTGGTGGAGGCTGCCCCTGGTGACTGGGGGGGGTGGGGGTGGTGGGAGACATGGGTGGGGGCCTGGTGGAGGATGCCCCTGGTGACTGGGGGGGTGCGGGTGCTGGGAGACATGGGTGGGGGCCTGGTGGAGGCTGCCCCTGGTGGCTGGGGGGTGGAGGTGCTGGGAGACATGGGTGGGGGCCTGGTGGTGGCTGCCCCTGCACTGCTGGGGGGTCGGGGTGGTGGGGAACATGCGTTGGACATGGGTGGGGGCCTGCTGGCAGGTGCCCCACAGTGCTGGGGGGTGGGGGTGATGGGGAACATGAGTTGGACATGGGTGGGGGCCTGCTGGCAGGTGCCCCACAGTGCTGGGGGGTGGGGGTGGTGGGAGACATGGGTGGGGGCCTGGTGGAGGCTGACCCTGCACTGCTGGGGGGTGGGGGTGCTGGGAGACATGGGTGGGGGCCTGGTGGTGGGTGCCCCGGCACTGCTGGGGGGTGGGGGTACTGGGAGACATGGGTGGGGCCTGGTGGAGGGTGCCCTTGGTGACTGGGGGTCCAGGGGGACATGCGTTGGTGGGCAGTAGTGCAAGTTGACATGTGGGTTGGCTGGGGGTCATGGCCATGGTGGATGGTGTGCCTGCAGGACATGTGCAGGGTAGGCCCCTGTGGTGTGAGCCACCTGCAGGGGCCGTGGAGGGTGTAGATGGAACACCTGGGAGGACCCACACGTGCAATTCACGTGTGGTGCTCCCGTGCACCCCTGTAATACACGTACCCTGATGGAATCGCGTGTGGAACTTCCCGCGCACTCCTGGAATACACGTACCCTGCTGAAATCGCGTGTGGCACTTCCTGCGCACCCCTGAGATACGCGTACCCTGCTTGCACGGGCCCAATCGCGTGTGGAAATTCCCGCCCACCCCTGAGATACACGTACCCTGCGGAAATTGCGTGTGGCACTTCCCGCGCACCCCTGAGATACGCGTACCCCCAATCGCGTGTGGAAATTCCCGCGCACCCCTGCAATACACGTACCCTGCTGAAATCGCGTGTGGCACTTCCTGCGCACCCCTGAGATACACGTACCCCCATCGCGTGTGGAAATTCCCGCGCACCCCTGAAATACACGTACCCTGCTGAAATCGCGTGTGGCACTTCCTGGGCACCCCTGAGATACGCGTACCCTGCTCGCACGGGCCCAATCGCGTGTGGAAATTCCCACACACCCCTGAGATACGCGTACCCTACGGAAATCGCGTTTGGAACTTCCCGTGCACCCCTGAAATACGCGTACCCTGCTCGCACGGGGCCAATCGCGCGAGGTACTTCCCGCGCACCCCAGTGATACACGTAGCCCGCTTGCCGTGCTGGTACAGGGTTAGCACAGCCCTTTGCGCTGGATTGGGTATATTGATGGCTTTTCCCTGTGCGAGAGGCGTTCTTGGGGGCGTAACTGGCGCTGCTGCAGGGTCGCTGCGCCACTGTGCGCCACGGCTGGTTTTGGTGGCTGGAATCCATGAATACGCTGTGCGCGGAAATGGATTTTAGTGCACGCGGCTGGCGCAGGGATTCGCACGCGCACACTGTGCGCCAGCCGCGTGCGCCACTTGTGCGCTGAATTCTGTGAACTACCCCCTAAATCTTCTTTAGTGATGGTAATACGTTCTAACACATGATCCATGCTTTTTTTAAATAGAGTAACTGATTTTGGATTCTGTGTACAGAGCATCCTAGAGAATTCTCGTAAATAGAATTTCAGGGGGGCTCCAACATTTTAGCATATGCATTCAGTTGATGCCCTAAGAGTCGAGCTGATAAACCCAAAAGACCACGTTCTATGCGTATGCAAGCATTTGGCACAGAGTTTGCCAACCCCAAAATTTGCTTCCACAACTGAACTTGGAGTGAGTTAAGAATACAATCAATATCATGAAGACATAATTCTAGATCATATAGCAGTACTGCTTCAATCTTTAACAGATAACATTGAATCGCAGGACTTAAAGAGAATTTGCAATATTTTTGAAATACTATCTTTAATTGAGAAATCAAGGGACGCATTTTTACTACTAAAGAATCATGCCAATGTTTTTTGAGAAATCATTTGTGACATCAAAGCCCAGGTACTTAAGCACAGATATTCTTTCCAGCATGATATTGTTAATTGTCCAGATGAAACATGGAGTTTTTTTTCCTCCTGACAAAATTAATATCTTTTATTTTCCTACGTTGTGACGTAAATTATGATCAAAAGCAAAAGAAGAAAAGGCCTGTAATTTGTTTTGGAGTCCCATAGATGTTTTTGTCAAATAACAGAATATCATCTGCGTATGCAAGTCGGTTAATTTGTCATAGGTTTGATGTCATTCATTTCCAGAAATGTCAACATTCTTGTGCAAACAATTGCGTTCCATTGTCAGTTACTGTCAATTTTGGAACACCCTCTCCATCAATCATTCCTTGCAAAAATGTCGTCAACACTTCAGTCGCAATCTCATTGACAAACTCAACCTCAGGCCATTGACTATAGTAATCAACTAACACTAATGCATGCGTCTTCATGACTATCCCATGAAATGGCCCTGATATATACATTGTTACTTTCTCCCACTGATTCCTTGGATATTCTGCAACCACTAACAGTGTTTAAGTCACTTGTTGAACATTGTTTGCATTCTCTAACAAATCTGCATATCTCCCTGTCCATTCCTGACCACCAAATATTCGGTCCAACCAATCCCTTGCTACCTGTGGTGCCTGGATGTCCTATTTGAGCATTTGCAAGTACCCGTCCCTCATATATGCTGGCACCATGCACTTTTGCTCCTCTCCTTAGAACCCTGTTCTCCATTGACATTTCTTCTGAGATCTTCCCATACAACTTCAGTGCATACTCTTGATTCTTGGCTAATGACCACGCTTCATTTGTATATTTACTAACTGTCTGCCATACTTAATCATTCTCTTGTGCTGTCATCCAGCTATTTCTGGATATAACATGCTCCGCTATAACACACACATCAGCAATTGATGTGTCCAATACCCTATGCATGTCTCCCTTCTCTGTATTTTTTGCAGCCAGGCAAGACAAACAATCAGCTATTTTATTATGATGTTCCTCTTTATACTCCATCCTATAGTTATGGTCAATTAATTTGGAGGATTTGCGATGTAGCCTTCCCAACCCCACTGACAACACTCTCAACAGTGGCTTGTGGTCAGTGCGAATAACAAATGGTGTGCCACAAATAAATTGCTTGAAATTATTCACTGCCCAAGAGCAGGCCAAAGCTTTCTTTTCTGTTACTGAATATGACTTCTTAGTGTGATTGTTGATTGTGCTTCCTGGACTCTCAATGTACTCCGTACCCCTGTCATTCAGCTGTGTGAGAACCACTCCCAAACTCTTCCCACTAGCATCAACTGTGATCACCAAACTTTTAGCCTCATTGAATGATCTGAGATTGAGTCTACAACGGGAGTCAATCTACAATGCCTGCAAATCATTGCATAAACTTTGTGTAGTATTCACACATACCTTGAATGACACTAACTCTGTTTTGTAAATCGCACTTTGAAACACTTGTGTATAGGCACATTATAAATGCCATATCATATCATATCAAATAGGCTTGACTACTGAAATTATACTCTTAACTAATGTTTCCTTTGTACTGATGCCTTCTTTTGACAACGTATGCCCTCAATATTCTACTTCCCTTTGGTAACATTTACATTTTTGGTGCTTAACAGTCAACCCACATACTTTTAATTTGTTTAACAATAGCATTTCATTGTGTTCCTTCTCATCTTTATTAAACACCTTCAATGCCCTAAACAGCTTTTCTGTCATCCTTTGAAATAGTGATAACGCAGGAAGCCAGACTAATTGGCATTCTGTTGGATTTAAACAATCCACAAAGTGTGATGAAGGTAGACATGTGTTTACAATACTCAGTTCAATCTGATGGTAATCGCTACAAAAATGTTGCCATCCTTTGTGTAACATCTTGGTTACATTGGGTAAAGGGTGATTGTCTGTGATTATGCTATTGTTAACCCTGCAAAGGTCCACAGACAGTTATATACTTCCATCTGGCCTTATGGCCAACACAATTAAAGATATCCATTCCTCACACTCCACTTCTTCTATCACTCCTTGACTAATCATGTCTTGTACAAGAAATTCTAAGAGACCTAACAATTGCATGGGCACCTCCCTGACTTTACTCCTGACAACAAACTTGCATTGCTTTAGTTCAATGTCATGCTGGTACCCCTTCAGCGTGCCAACGTTAACAGGAAATCCCCCTATTTTTCTTTTGCTTTGCCATCCTCTCTGATAGTTAGCACTTGTTTGCACATGCCAGGTTTTAGATCCATCCACAACTCTGCTTGATGTCACCAACTCGAATCCCATCCTCATCGCCATTGTTGTGTTACAATAATTCATCCACATAGTCTCTTGCTAGTTCAGTCACGTTTATTCAATTCAACACAAGGCTTCTACAGCCTCCTCCATCAACCTCTGTCTTTCCCTTTCTCCTGTAGCTGGTTTGGAATGCCATTACCTCACACAGAACAGGTGACCAGTGACATTCCAAACCAGCCACAGCGATAGCCAGCACACAACAATAAGGATGGCCAATTGTGTTAAATTGAAAGTAGTGCACACTTTCATGAAATTGGCACAATCAGTAATTTGGTAATTTCCAGCTTTCACTCAACCGTTTCTGCAGCCACATCCAGCTGATCAGTCTACATAATACATGCTACTTTTAATAGTTTTTAACATTCCATGCTGGTAGACCAATCAATCAACCAAGAATCAACTTCCCTGAGAAGTGAAACAAGAAATTGGCACTGAGGAAATGGGTATTACACAAATTGGTTGTTTAGGATAGACCGAATGGTACAATTGGCCGAATTCGGCCAGTACTATTTGGTCGCTTCGAAACGACCAGTTTGGGTAATCACTACCAAAAATGGGGAGTGGGGGTTGTGGGGGTGTCCCCCGCTCTCCATGTTTGGTAATGATTGCCTTTGGGGACATCGGGGATGTCCCCCGCTTCCAGAGATATGGAGGTGGGGGATGAAAAAGAATAGAAAAAAAAAGTAAAAGCGGACCATGCAGTGTCGCATCTATCCCGCATAGGAGGGACGGTTTCGAAGCTGCAGGGTCATTGAAGGTCCGGAAAGTAAAAAGGTAAGTAAGGGGTGTGGAGGGTGTGTGTGTGGATACAGGGTTTTAACCAAGCCAGTTTTGGCTGTGGCAAAATTGGCTTTGCAACCGATTTGACCACAGTCAATTCTGCCGCCACCAATTGTGCCACGGCCAAAAAGGATACATCCAAGAAATACAGTGGAGAAAGTAATATAGTATACACTTACCGCACAACCATCAGTTTGGCTAATTCTAGGCTCGAACCATCACAATTCCTTCAAATAAATCTTCCATGGTAGTCACAAACTGGTGAACATGCTGCAAACAGTAGTACAGAACCTGGTAGCAAACAAGGGAAAATTGCTGTCAAGCTCAATACCTCATCTGATTTGGTATCTTCCGACTGGCACTGAATAGATGTATGTCTTTCATACCGTACAAACGTAGATAGGGAGCAATGGAGCAATGTAGTGATGGAGGCACATTTAGGTGATGAGAAAAAGAAAATCACAGGAGGAGGAGCAAGCACTGGATAAACAGATGTCCCAGCTGTAGCTGCACGATAAGCAATGTGTTCCGATTAAAGTGTAATCGGTGCACTAAGTGCAGGAAAGGCCAGTGCTGGCCATTCCTGAACAGCACCACTTTTAGTTATTGATGTCTGTAACCAATTTTGCAACTCCTGTTAAAAGGAAGAAGCACAAATCAATCACACTCTCTAATAATGATGATGGTAAAAGTGATTCTCTTATTCCTGTATATGTGAATACAAATGCAATTGAGTAACAGCAGAACACCACAAAGCAAACAACATCTGCTGTAAACATCAGTGCCATTGTGTTGGCCAGGAAAATAAAAATTCAATTTAGCCACAATGTGGCAAGTAGTATAAATAGGGCTGAAAGAACATTATCCGGAACTGACAGCAGCCTAGCAAACGATATTAGCAGAGACTTGTCATTCTTTGTACACTGAATCAGCGAGCACTACCATACAAATAAGGAGATCTGCCACATACATTGCCACTCTGACACAGACCACCTCACCAATGTGCGCCTCATTTCACTATTAATGTGATAAATCACCACATTTCCATTTGCACACACTGTAAAAAAAGGCTGTGCATTGTGGGAAGCTGTGTACACATTAGGACACCTGGGGATTGTGGGGTTACTTGGAAAACACTCATTTAAGGGATCTGCTTATTCATCGGAGTAGAGAGTAAATGGTGGAAAGCTGCATGCCTTTCAACAGTCTCCAGGTGGCACAGAGCTGTAGTCTCTGTGTGTGCATGGTCATCACATATTTGAGCTGGGCACCACTCCACTGAGAATACTTTAACAACCACAGCTTCCAAAAGAAGTCTGAATCATGACTATTTTCTTAAAGTCTACAAAGTACCACAAAAAGCATCCCTTGATGAGTTTTTAAAATTGGAATCTGTCCACAATGTTGAAAGTTCAACTCATGCCCTTTTCATTGGTTAATAGGTATTCCAAACATTTGTCAAATACTTTTGACCAAAATATTAGGCATGCAACTGCACATATTTTTCATCAGTTGCAGTACCAGCTATTCACAAAGCTTTTTAAGTGAAAACCGCAATATCAATGATGGAGTGCACCCATACCATTACTTCTAAACTGACATGTGGACCAGTGGATAGGCAACAAGACTGTATGTGCATTACTGCACATTGGGCCACTTTTAAGGAACTGCACATCGGCCAGGCAAGCACCGCTAACTCCTTTACTGCTGAACCAAAACTATTTTCCAGGCAGCCACCCTTCAATGTTTGCCATGTAAAAGGCATGCCCAGAATCAAACATTTTGCAGTAGTGCATGCCAGTTTTGTGAGAGAGCTTACACCAAGAGCATTGACTGCTGGTTTTGCTGTGAGCAACAATGGTAGTCTCTTGATGAAATCCTGAACTGGGCTTGCCCTCCCTAAATTGGCTGGGAATGGTGCAGTGACCCCAGTCTCTACCAAGGAATGGTGCAGTGGCCCCAGTCTCCACCTGCTACGCCGTCTGCTGGGGGACTGTCTCTGTCTTCCCTGCTTCGTGCTATTTGGTCCCGTGCAGCAAACCCACCTCCTTCTCTCTCTTCTGCCTTTCACTCCCCTGTATCTCTGTGGCAAGCTAACCCTGCTGCTACGCTTAACTGCCAAATCCAAGGTCAAGATAATCACCCACCTTATGCAGATACTCCTGGAGTTTGTCTACAGACATCACAATTTACTCCAAATGTGTAGGCATGTCCACCGCATCAACCGTTGCCTCCCCTCCTCAAACATTATATCACCCTTGCCAAAACTTTTTCCTCCTCTCAACCACTGTCTTTCTCGCCTTCACAACTGTCTTTGACCTCTCATGATCCATTTTAAACCTCTGTCCCCCACAACCCCATTGGGCTCCAACACTATATCAACCTCTGGCATTGAATTCTAGAAGTTGTACATCTCTCATCTTCTTCTCCCCCAACTCCATCCAAATAATAAAAACATGTTGCCTCAATGTGCAAATTGCATATGACTGAATTGTAAATCAACACAAATACACTGACAAACAAAGGCACTCTTGCAAGGCTCGCAATATTAAAGGGTTTGTGAAATATACAAACAGTAGTCAAGATGATTTTGCACTAGGTGCACACACAAGGATTTCTCCTCTACAAATACTGGAAAGGAAATTGTTGGGTTGACAAACAGGGAACCAAGGAAAGTACAAGAGGAGCTTGTTTTCAACATTTTTTAAAAGGGATGATTAGACGTGCAGCCTACAGAACACACACACATGCAGAGGGGGATAAGACAAGGATCACAAACAACAACAATGCCACTGACAACTACAAAACACCTCCAAAAGATTCAGACAACTCAGAAACGTACCAAATTTCTATAAAACACCAGCTAATTTGTGAAACTGTCCTGTCCGCTACCTACTGCACCGCTAATCATAAACCACAAAGGAAGCAAGCAGCAATCCAGGCTTTTTAAAGGTGCTCAAACCTGTTTTGGAATAGCTCAGGGCCATTGACTACAAACCCTTCTCGTGTATCGGGTCTTGCAATTCAAAAGATTAGAGAGAGAGCCTAAAGAACACAAACAAACAGACAACAGGGGATATAACAGTGATCAGAAACTGTGGTGTAGCACAACATTTGGGGGCCCCCTCGACATTCCTTAACAAAGCATGAGGAACGCCCCACTCCAGGCCGGCCGGGACCACCACGCAAGTCCATGATGATCATACCACTGCAGGGGGATGCACTGCTACAAGTGAAAGATGTAAGTATGTTTTTAATCGAAGCTTAAATGTTTCACCCAGCATAGAAAGAATGGGCACTGTGCCTGGTCTCCAAATATACCAGCCAGCATGGAGGTTGGTGAGCTTTAATGGAGGGTGCAAATATTTTCCACACGTACATGATTTCGACCAGGCGCAGCAAAGGAGACTGAACCAACAAAAATGTGTTTGGGAGTTTGGGGGTTTCTTCCCCCAACCTCCTGAGGAAATGATTTGACTAATGGGTTAAAATGGTGCATTATACCGCGTACTTTCTGTGAAACATAATCCAAAATAATCCAATAGATGCAAGTCACCAAATGTTTAAAGGAGCATTTCCCATTGCATTGTCATGCCTTTCCGCTCAATATATGTAATTATAAAGAACATGCCCATGCTGGCTCTGCCCATATATGTCCATGCTGGCTCAACCAATATATGCCAGTATTCCCATTTCAAAACATACTCATGTTTGCTTTGTGCATAATGCCAGTATTTGTACTCTAAAAAACATGTCAAAGATGGCCGTGCCAATATATGCCAGTACTTATATGTAAGAAAAAACTCCTTTTGGATTGACAGTTAAAAGTGCCATGCCACAATAAGAACACATGTCCAAACTGCTTCCAATGTAGGCAGGTCTAGACCTGAAAGAACACTTCTTATGCTTGTTTTATTATAGATTCTCAGTAAATGCAAATCATGCCACAGTAAGAATTAGCTAGGCTGGCTGCACATACATGCCAATCTAGCAATGGAATACCACTTATCATGCTTGATTAATCATAGATGCCCAGAAAAACTGTCATGCCACAGTAAGCAATGGCTAGAATGGCTGCGCCAAAATGCCAGTTTACCCACGTAATAACACACATGAAGTTGGCTTTGTCTGGAAATGCCAGTAAAACATGCCATGTCACTAAAGGAAATGTTAAAATTACTTCAGTGATACTTGGCGACACAGACACACACACACACACACACACACACACACACACATACACATACACACACACACACACACACACACAATCACATTCATCTCATTTCATTACCCACCAGTCATTCACCCATACATCTTATATCTCACACCCACTCACACTGCATTCTCCACAAAAGCACCATTCCACCCAGAACATTCTCACACACACACCACACACACACCACACACACACACACACAATCATATTCATACTCATTCACCCACCAGTCACTCACCAACACACATTCACTCACAACTACTCACACCTCATTCGCCACACAGCCAGAACTATAAAACACCAACATAATCACATTCATAGCCATTCACCCACCAGTCACTCACCCATACACATTCTCTCACGACCACTCACACTGCATTCTTCACACAGACACACGCCCACCCAGAACATTCAAATACACACTGTCAAACTCATACCCATTCGCCCACCAGTTATTCACTCATATCCCTTCTCCTCTAACATCCATTCACACTATATTCTCCACACAGGCACACACCCACCCATCCAGAACATTCAAACACACACTAGCACATTCCTACCTATTCACTCACTTATCACTCACCCATAAACCTTCTCTCACACTCACTCAAACTGCATTCTCCGCACAGGCATGCACACACCCAGAACATTGAAACACACACTATCACATTAATTCCCATTCACCCACACCCAATATACACATGCACATTTTTTAAAGCCTTCTTACATGTTTTCCACTTATGCGTCACTCCAGACCTCCATCTCCACGCTGCTCACAGACAGGAACCAGGAAGCTAGGAGAGCTTCCTGGTTCCTGAATATGACGTGGCATGAGGAAGCTGGAGGAGAAGGTGTAGGACCTGAATGTGGCATGTGATCTGTGCAACATTTCACGTTTAGCTGATGAATGAGGACTGGGCAAGCCCCCTGGGGGGGGGCGCCTGCACCATGGGCACTGTGGGGGCCTGCTATGCCAATGATCAGAAATACCTGAAATGAAGCTAACAACTAACAAACTCCTCCAAAAGACTCATAACCCCGTCCACTCCTTATCCAACAGCTGAACAAAAACCACAAAGGAATCAGAAAGAAATCCACAAATCTGTTTTGGAATGGTTCAGTGGCTCTGATTAAACTCTCTTCTTAGGTCTTGGGTCTTCGAATTATAAATATTACAGAGAAAGCCTAAAGAACACGCAAGTACTGACAAAAGAGGATAAAACAGCGATAAGAAATGCCAGAGTTGACACTAACAACTAACACACCCTTTGAAAAGACTCCTAAACTCTCCATAACTCACCACAACACTAGAACATTCATGCAAATGTGTAAGTCTGGCCTGTCCACGCCTAACCCGACAGGAAAAAAAAAAAAAAAAAAACACTAAAGTAGTAGTAAACAAGCTGGTCCTTTTAAAGGCCATCAAAACTGTTTTAGAATGGCTCAGGGCCTCTGATTAAACTCTCGTTGTGGGTCTTAGGTCATGCAGTTGGATTGGTAGATAGAAACCCTTCTGTTAGACCTACATACAAAACTTCAAGAGGTCAAAAACACAGCAGCTAGACTAAACTACTCAGACTCAATGGGAGGAAACACATAACACCTGCTGCCAGGGCACTCCATTGGCTACCTATCAAAAAAACTCAGTTTAAGGCCCTCTGCATCACCCACAAAACAATTGAAGTTCAAGGAGAAGATTTCCTCCAAAACAAACTCGTGCTATACCAAGCAATGAGAGACCTAAGATCGAGAAATGTCATACCATTACAAACTGGAAGAGCCCTTTTTCACTATTGTGGCAAAAATACTGGAACATATTGTAATCAGTGCTGTAAAGGACCACCTGAAATTCAGCAGAAGACTAAAAATCTGGTTCATTAATGCTTACCAGGAATTAAAGTTTAACATACACACATCAAGGATTGAAAATGGCACTTGTCAATATTTTGGCTTTCACATGCAGAGACAACCAAAGGGTACACCATACCAGCTCCGACCATCTGCCTGGAACGCACCACATGGCACTGAAGAGAACACCTTACCTGTCTCTTGGGATACCTAAACTTCAACAAAGGCCATCTTCATTCATCAACCAATAAAGCAAAACACTGCTCACCATAACGCGACCGACAGCAACAGCAATCATTTGAAAACATTACGGGAACTCCAAGAACACGCCCCACCTTTTGACTCACCCTCAGTTTGTCTACCCCTTACTCACCATGCACAAATGCAAACAAGCCGCTCGCACACAGATTTTAAAAGGAATGCCTCTCCCCAGACTACAAAATCACAAGCTTACACCTATACCTACAACTAACATACTCGGCTCCTGGTCAACACAGAACCACACAACAGGCGTGAGGCTGCCCTTCTGCCTTTCTAGACAAAACGCTTGTGAGACTTTAAACAATTCACACCAAGAAAGCGTACAAGCATGCAAAGATCAGGTTACTCCCGATCTGCAAACTCATAACAAAGCACTAACATCTCGACTTTCCCTCTCCTCCCAACTAACCTAAACCACCCACTCTCCTTCTGCAGACCATGCAATGGCACCAGCGTGTGGTACATATCACAATAATAGAATATAACAGGCCATTAGCAATAGGGGGTAATTGCAATTTGACCAGTAAAGGCAAAATCCTGTGCAGTTTTCCAAAGAGGTGAGGTTACAAATCAAGGAATGGCTGAAGCTTATTTTAAATGTATTGAAGGGAACCATCTGATTCCTCTACAAAGCAGTACAAATTAAGTATTCAGCATGGTCCAGGGCAAGGAGGTCAGAAGGTCAGCATATCTTGCCAATCTACACAGGAAAGGTATGAAGAGGTCAGAATTGGCCAGTTTCTGTAGTAAATAACTTTACAGTAGTGGTATGAACCAAGTTAGACTCTAGACACTTCCTCACCTGCCTCCCCTCCTCCTCCCCCATGTAGTGTCATGTATAAACCTTGATGTACTATATCTGTATAATCCCTCATGTACTTTCTATGTGTTCTTTCTTCCAATGTTACTAGTGCCTAGCTACATAAGGGTTAGGTGCACTGCAACACATACAACAATAAATAAATAAATAAATACATAATGCACATTACACCTTCTTCAGTTGAAAGTGGGTCTGCATTCAAAGACATGGTAAATATCACTTGTTAGGGCTAGCAGTGGAGGAGAGGGTATTTATGGAATACCTTCGGAAATATTACAGAAATACCACCTCTGAATTGGAAGTTTTTGTGACATACTACCGGCAGAGGTGACAACCACTAATGATGGTAATTTACAAAACAAATCTGCCCAATTCATAATGACTCACTGAATAATGACTCCAGTAGTGACCGGTATTACAGTAAGTATGTACAGTAAGTATGGCCTGTATGAGCAGTATGTATGGCCTGTTGCTACCCTAGTTACTGCAAGCCATCAATGATAAGACAATCATGTGTTACATTTATTGCAAGTGTTCTGCATTCCCGTCAGGGCGAATGCCACTTTCGTGGATGCATCTTCTCACCTCTACACATGAGAGATGGTCCTATCTGTTATGAAATGCTCATTGAATAGTTATTGTGATGGTGACCCACCCCTAGGCGGATAAGTATGATGGGCTAAAGCATACAAAATATGATTATGCTTGATTAAATTGCAAAGCATAACTAAACAATAAATGTTACCTTCATGATCACTAACTTTAATATGTATAATGCGAAAAGTTAGATGTATTTTCTCTTCACAATGAATGATATATAATACAAATGTACCTTATAATTGATAGTTTCCAGGAACAACCAACAAAATTCAAGGAAAGACATTATAATCCCATTGATTCAATCATCCAGTTGCTTTTCATGTTGATGACCTTATGTAGGTATTTTTGGTTGACTAATTAGTGTTTTTCCCCTTGTTTTATTTTATTTCACAAAAAATGAACATTGTTATTTTCGTGTTTATAATGTCTTGCAAACCTATCCCTAGTGGACCAACTGGAATTAATGTAGAGCAAGAGAGTCTGTCTAAGGGTGTGTCAAAGAATGAATTTAATATAAAGGGTCTGGAAGGTAGGAAAGACTACCTACCTATAATTAATCTGCAAGGTAGGAAAGGTAGGGCCAGGGAGAATAAATAGGAGGTATTTGTTAGATTTGATCTATAGGATCTCTTCTTTAAGAATTCTAACCTCTAATGATTTTGAAAAAATTGCATTGACATCCCATAACAACTATAGGATGACATGTCATCTAACATCAGAACAGGTGTTGAAAATGATTTGGTCATTTTGTCAGGAGTTAGCTGACATGGGGTTTGTCCTACATACTTTTAATGATGTTAAAAGGGCAGAAGAATTTCTTCAGTATACTCCAACTCCGCCAGTTGAAAATCTAGGATGAGATTTCGCAAACACTCAAAGAGAAAAATTATGTATTTCGCAATTGCTAGCTATTTTTCACAAAATTCCAACTTAGTGTGGTTAGAACCACTATTAAAAACTATTTTCTCTGTGAATCCAACAATAGAAGTAGCATAGAGCAAGGCGAACCAGTATTTAAGGATAATCTCATGGAACTCATGTGGGTTTTCGAATATTGCAACATGGTTTTTGTTGTTTCCATCAGAGAATGCTCCTGATATTTTTTTTTTCAGGAGACAATGAAACTAGACAAACTTGTATTATCTGATTATTGCACTTATTGTTCTTCTGCTCGCAAAGGTGCCGAGGGTCGTCCCTTCGGTGGGTTAGCTATTACCATAAAAAACTCAGTTGACTGCCATTTCGAAATGATCTACTCCTCTTCGCAAATCTTAGCTGTTATGATCAGTTTAAAGAATGTCGAGTACAATAGGATTCTTTGATTTGTTGATATTGGAATCCGCTAAAATACACCTTTGATTAGTTATTTGATGACATTTATGGTTGCTTTGAACATGCATTTGCCCTCAACTGTAAGCTAGAGGTAATTGTGGGGGGAGACTTCAATTCAATATGTAACAATTCCAGTGAAGGGGACTCTAGAAAGCATTCTACAAGAACATATATGATGCGCCATAGGGGTAAGAAATGGAGTGACTATTTGTCAGATTGGGAAATGTCGTTTGTCCAATATCGTGTTTCACACTTGGCAAAGAGGCTCTTCCTGCTCTACGATAGATTACTTTTGCATTTCTGATTTGTTACTTTCTAAGATCAAAGATGTAACTATTAAGGAATTTATGGGAAATGACAATGCCCCCATCCAATTAGTAATAGTGGTTGAGTACAGAGCTTTACAGGTCAACGACAACTTAGGCATTTTGGAAACTAAGAGTACTCATACCTCACTAAAATGGAACTCGGCATTATGTAGGAAACTTATGGAGAAGGTGGCATGTGAACCTCATGGTAGAGAGGACTCAAAGAGTACTGAATGGTAAGATCAGCGAATTTGGGACAGATACGTGGTTGAGGCCATTCAGAATGCACTATTGCATCTAATGAGAAATCAAAGAACTCGTCTAAAGGAAATATGTCATCCTTTCAATCCAGAGATTACATATATAAAGATGGAAAAAAATAGAGAGCTGAGAAAATGAAAGAATGAAAACATCAACAGCTCTATATTTGGCTATTTAAAAAAATGAATTATACAAACCTATAAGAATAGGATTAAAGAATTGCATATACTAAACTATAATCACCAAAATTGTGACATGATTAGAGAATTGTGCAAACACAACAGCATATATGTATGGTCTACAATAAAGTCCAACCAAAGCAACTTCGGCTTTAATTCTAATACAAATATTTCAGCTGACACATGGAGGACTTTTTTTGGCTCGAAATTTAGAATTCCTGAAAGATTTGCCAATATTAAATTTGACATCCCATTAAGTGAATCCATTACATCTTTCAATTGGACACTAGGAGATATTGAATGGGCCATTAAAAAACTATCGAACTCCAAAGCAGCCGGCCCGACCAAATTCCAGCAAGTGTTTTTAAGGCCAATGCAAAATGTTGGGCTAACATTCTAAAAATCAAATTCAACACGTTATTGATGGCTGGAAAGATACCGGTATCTTGGGTATCTGCAATTCTTATTCCTATTTTTAAAAAAGGTGATGCATTATGTCCAAATAATTACCGGCCTATTTCGCTAACTGATGCAGCAGCTAAATGTTCCCTATCCTGTTTTTTTTAAATCTAGAACTCCAATTTGATTCCTTGAAGGCTTACTCCAAGTTCCAAATTGGCTTTAGAAAAAAAACGAGTACTTCTTTGAATGCAACAATCACGACTCACCTACTAGCAGGTACAAAAGCAAAAGAACTAACTATGATTTATATGGCATCTAGCGATATGAAGTGGCTTTCGACACAGTGGTACGTGAGTTGCTGTGGGAAAAGATGTACAAAATTGGCATACCACTCTATCTAATTAATTGTATCTCCAAATTCCATCTCAATACGACCTATCGGATTCGAATTACTAAAGATGGGGCCGTTACTGAACCAGTGAAATCATTTTTAGGACTTAAGCAGGGTTGCAACTTTGCTGCAATTTTATTCAATTTCTATCTTAGTGATCTAGACAAAATATGGTAAGATTGTGAAGTTTATCCAGCACGTTTGTGTTCTTTGAGGTTGAATTGGATAGCGTTTGCAGACGATATTGTGTTGTTTGACCTGACCGCAGCGGGTTTGCAAAGAAAATTGCAAATGTTTTTTTGATTATGCCTGTCACAATAATCCAAAACCAAATTCAACTAAAACGAACATTATTATTTTCAATGGGGGTAAAAAATGTAAGAAGTTTGTATGGAAAATGGATGGAGACACGATTAAACAGCCAGCTGAATTTTTATATCTTGGATATAGGCTGAGTAATGATTGCTCTACCAAAGCTTTGGTTGACAATTTGTATGCGAAGGCTAGACCACTTCTGAACCAGATGAAAATTATATCTGCAAGTATTGTAAATTTTCATTAATTCCCCTATTGGACTTTTTTACACTAACAGGGTAATTCATAGAATTTCGCAGAAAAGTGTCGCAAGCGGCTGGCGCAGAGTGTCCGCGTGCGATTGACTGCGCCAGGCACGTGCGCTAAAACCGATTTCCGCGCACAGCGTATTCATGGATTTCATGCTCCCAAACCAGCCGTGGCGCAGAGTATCGCAGCGACCCTGCAGCAGCGCCAGTAACGCCCCCAAGAACGCCCTCGCGCAAGGAAAAGCCAGCAAAATCGCTAAATCATCGCAAAGGGCTGCGCTAACCCTGGACCAGTTTACAGGGCAGCCAAACAAGGAACGCAAAGCGGGTAACGTGCATATCAGGGGTACACGTGAAGTCATACACGCGATTAGCCAGGGTACGTGTATTACAGGGGTACGCGGGAAGTTTAACACGCGATTGGCCAGGGTACGTGTATTACAGGGGTACGCGGGAAGTTTAACACGCGATTAGCCAGGGTAAGTGTATTACAGGGGTACACATGAAGTCATACACGCGATTAGCCAGGGTACGTGTATTACAGGGGTACGCGGGAAGTTTAACACGCGATTGGCCAGGGTACGTGTATTACAGGGGTACGCGGGAAGTTTAACACGCGATTGGCCAGGGTACGTGTATTACAGGGGTACGCGGGAAGTTTAACACGCGATTAGCCAGGGTAAGTGTATTACAGGGGTACACGTGAAGTCATACACGCGATTAGCCAGGGTACGTGTATTACAGGGGTACGCGGGAAGTTTAACACGCGATTGGCCAGGGTACGTGTATTACAGGGGTACGCGGGAAGTTTAACACGCGATTGGCCAGGGTACGTGTATCACAGGGGTACGCGGGAAGTTTAACACGCGATTAGCCAGTGTAAGTGTATTACAGGGGTACACGTGAAGTCATACACGCGATTAGCCAGGGTACGTGTATTACAGGGGTACGCGGGAAGTTTAACACGCGATTGGCCAGGGTACGTGTATTACAGGGGTACGCGGGAAGTTTAACACGCGATTAGCCAGGGTAAGTGTATTACAGGGGTACACGTGAAGTCATACACGCGATTAGCCAGGGTACGTGTATTACAGGGGTACGCGGGAAGTTTAACACGCGATTGGCCAGGGTACATGTATTACAGGGGTACGCGGGAAGTTTAACACGCGATTGGCCAGGGTACGTGTATTACAGGGGTACGCGGGAAGTTTAACACGCGATTAGCCAGGGTAAGTGTATTACAGGGGTACACGTGAAGTCATACACGCGATTAGCCAGGGTACGTGTATTACAGGGGTACGCGGGAAGTTTAACACGCGATTGGCCAGGGTACGTGTATTACAGGGGTACGCGGGAAGTTTAACACGCGATTGGCCAGGGTACGTGTATCACAGGGGTACGCGGGAAGTTTAACATGCGATTAGCCAGTGTAAGTGTATTACAGGGGTACACGTGAAGTCATACACGCGATTAGCCAGGGTACGTGTATTACAGGGGTACGCGGGAAGTTTAACACGCGATTGGCCAGGGTACGTGTATTACAGGGGTACGCGGGAAGTTTAACACGCGATTAGCCAGGGTAAGTGTATTACAGGGGTACACGTGAAGTCATACACGCGATTAGCCAGGGTACGTGTATTACAGGGGTACGCGGGAAGTTTAACACGCGATTGGCCAGGGTACGTGTATTACAGGGGTACGCGGGAAGTTTAACACGCGATTGGCCAGGGTACGTGTATCACAGGGGTACGCGGGAAGTTTAACACGCGATTAGCCAGTGTAAGTGTATTACAGGGGTACACGTGAAGTCATACACGCGATTAGCCAGGGTACGTGTATTACAGGGGTACGCGGGAAGTTTAACACGCGATTGGCCAGGGTACGTGTATTACAGGGGTACGCGGGAAGTTTAACACGCGATTGGCCAGGGTACGTGTATTACAGGGGTACGCGGGAAGTTTAACACGCGATTGGCCAGGGTACGTGTATCACAGGGGTACGCGGGAAGTTTAACACGCGATTAGCCAGTGTAAGTGTATTACAGGGGTACACGTGAAGTCATACACGCGATTAGCCAGGGTACGTGTATTACAGGGGTACGCGGGAAGTTTAACACGAGATTGGCCAGGGTACGTGTATTACAGGGGTACGCGGGAAGTTTAACACGCGATTAGCCAGGGTAAGTGTATTACAGGGGTACACGTGAAGTCATACACGCGATTAGCCAGGGTACATGTATTACAGGGGTACTCGGGAAGTTTAACACGCGATTGGCCAGGGTACGTGTATTACAGGGGTACGCGGGAAGTTTAACACGCGATTGGCCATGGTACGTGTATCACAGGGGTACGCGGGAAGTTTAACACGTGATTAGCCAGTGTAAGTGTATTACAGGGGTACACGTGAAGTCATACACGCGATTAGCCAGGGTACGTGTATTACAGGGGTACGCGGGAAGTTTAACACGCGATTGGCCAGGGTACGTGTATTACAGGGGTACGCGTGAAGTTATACACGCGATTAGCCAGGGTACGTGTATTACAGGGGTACGCGGGAAGTTTAACACGCGATTGGCCAGGGTAAGTGTATTACAGGGGTACACGTGAAGTCATACACGCGATTAGCCAGGGTACGTGTATTACAGGGGTACGCGGGAAGTTTAACACGCGATTGGCCAGGGTACGTGTATTACAGGGGTACGCGGGAAGTTTAACACGCGATTGGCCAGGGTACGTGTATCACAGGGGTACGCGGGAAGTTTAACACGCGATTAGCCAGTGTAAGTGTATTACAGGGGTACACGTGAAGTCATACACGCGATTAGCCAGGGTACGTGTATTACAGGGGTACGCGGGAAGTTTAACACGCGATTGGCCAGGGTACGTGTATTACAGGGGTACGCGGGAAGTTTAACACGTGATTGGCCAGGGTACGTGTAATACAGGGGTACGCGTGAAGTTATACACGCGATTAGCCAGGGTACGTGTATTACAGGGGTACGCGGGAAGTTTAACACGCGATTGGCCAGGGTACATGTATTACAGGGGTGCGTGGGAATCATCACACGCGATTAGGCTGGGTGGGTCCTCACAGGTGTTCCCTGTACACCCTCCACGGCCCCTGCAGGCAGCCTACAAAACAGGGGACTACCCTGCACACCTGCTCATGTCCCCCTGCACCCCCACCCCCCCAGCAGTGCAGGGGCAGCCTCCACCAGGCCCCCACCCATGTCTCCCACCACCCCCACCCCCCGCCACCAGGGGCACTCTCCACCAAGCCCCCACCCATGTCTCCCACCACCCCCACCAGTGCAGGGGCACCCTCCACCAGGCCCCCACTCATGTCTCCCAACACCCCCACCCACCAGCACTGTGGGGCACGTGGCCAGCAGGCAGTCAGGCAGCAGCAGATGGCAGGTGGGAGCGTGCTCAGGGCTCTGGGGGGCAGTAATTTCGCCTCCTGGCCAGGAGCGTGGTCTCTCGTGTGTGAACGCGTGGACAGCCTGATAGGTAGTGAAATCCCACACGTCAGCAAAGGCCCTTAGCGCGTAAACCCGTCAACAGCATATGCGCGCCTATAGTCACCTGCACGTGCAGGAAATTGTTGCGTGACACGTCCCAGTGTCAAAGCGTGTGATTGGTGAAAATGGATGTACACGGAGAAGTGACAAAGCGTGTGATTGGTGAAAATGGATCTACACGCAGAACTGACAAAGCATGTGAATGGTGAAAATGGATCTACACGCAGAAGTGACAAAGCGTGTGATTGGTGAAAATGGATCTACACGCAGGAGTGACAAAGCGTGTGATTGGTGAACGTACACGCCGCGTAAGTGACGCTGTACGTGTGGGCCTGTATATAAGGTACATGTAGAACACCATTTCCTTGTACGTGCTTTTCGTGGAGAGCGAGTGGGTGAAATCTGTACTTCTTGTCGTTTCACACGCGATTTACTTCACGGCGTTTCCAGTTCGTATTCCCTGTTACCTCTGACAGCTTTTTCTCTTTTTTCTCTTTTACTGGTTTACCTGGGCCTGTTCCCTCAAACAGTGTCCCCTTCTACTGTTGTCCTGTCTTCTCAGACAGCGTACACATCTTCTTTTGGCGGGGGTTTAGCCAGCCAAACGCGCTCATTCTTCACGCTCTTTTACCTGGCAGACGGTGAGTCACGCACGTATCCAACTTCTGTGCTTGCCCCGTGTGTAGCCTACCCCTTCA